>NC_068916.1:109114558-109739558 GCF_023091745.1 Budorcas taxicolor | reverse complement strand
TTTGTCTTTCTTGAGCTAAATATCACACCTTGATCAGTGTAACTTTATACTAAAACCTGAAGTCAGATGGTGTGTTCGCCCACTTTGCTCTTTTTCAAAGTTGTATTGGGTGTTCTACGTCCTTGCATTTCAACATGAATTTTAGAATTAGCAGTCAATATCTACGAAGGGGCCTGTTGAGATTCTAACTGGGATTGCATTAAATCTGTATACAAGTTGGAGAGAACTGATACTCTATCCATGTTTATCCATAAACATGGCTTCTGTCTCCATTTAGGAGTTCTTCCTCTCATTATATTTTGTAGTTAGCAGAGGACAGGTCTTCCACATTTTTCCTGTATATTTATCTCTTAAGTAGTTCATGTCTTATGTGATTATAAATGGACTGTTATTTTAATTTCAATTTCCAGTTGTTTGTTGCTAGTGTACTGATCTTACATTTTCAAACCTTGCTAAACCACTTATTAGTTCTAGTAAATACACAGATAAATAGATTTCCCGTGATTTTCTATAGATGATCATGTCATCTGTGATTGAAGACAATGTCACTTCTTCATCTCCAAGCAGGATATCCTTTATTTCTCTTTCTTGTCTGCTGGGCTGGTGAAAACCTTCAGCACAATATTAAATAGAAGTGATGAGAGTAGACAGCTCTGCCTGTTTCCTCGTCTTGGTGGGAAGAATTTCATCTTGGAACATTATGGTGTTAGCAGTACAATTTGCATAGATACCTTTTATCAAGTTGAGGATATTTCTTCTATTCCTAGTTTGTGGAGTGTTTTTATTAAGATCAATGTTGGATATTTTTCAAAATCCTTTTCTTCATCTCTTGAGATGATGATATTGTTTTCCTTTTTTAGTCTTTTAATAGGGTAATTGTCATTGATTGGTTTTTCAAATGCTAAACTAACTGCACCCCTTAGATAAACCCTTCTGGGTCATGATGTGTTTTATCCTTTTAATATGGTCTTAGATTTGATTCAGTGATTCAGTGCTTTCAATAGATAACTAGTTCCTGACTAATTTTCCTAAATCACTGCTTTTATGAGGTCAATATTTTTCCACAAACTAATGTGATTTATTAAAGCATTATGGAAATTTGTCTCAAATCAGAAAGAGCCAAGATGTCCAACAATAGAGAATTATTAAGTACAATTTGATGTATCAATAAAGTATTATACAGTCACAAAGAATATAGTATAGAAAAAATTGATCTGAAGAAAATATTTGCACATTATTAAATATAAAGAAAAGCATGAAACAAAACACCTGGCAGCAAGTACAAATTCTATAAAAAGAAGTAAATATTCATTGACTCAGAATTTTTGCTTCTTGGAATTCATCTAAGAAAATACTAAAGAATGAGTGCAAAGAGTCCAAGTTCATTTCACATAATATTTTCTTTAATTTTAATTTTTATATTTTCCTGTATATTCCTATATAGAAAAACACACATTAAAAATGAAGAAAGATCTGCAGTTAATAACATCAACTTCTACCTTAAGAAATAAAAACATCAACTTCCTTAAAAGATACACATTACATACCAGGCTTATTGAAGAAGTAGATAACCCAAGGAAGTTGATATCTATTGAAGACACTGACTTTGGAGTTTTAAAACTTCCTGTAAAGATAAATCCATACTCAGATTTGGCTGCAAAGAACTGGAAGTAGGGCAATGTATTCCATACCATGAAGATTTTAGCATAATACTATATACGTGAGGTTTTGGTGGTGACAGAGGAGTGAGGATGTCAGGACGGGTGGAAGAAATATTAAAAGATACTGTTGGGCTGGTGCAAAAGCAATTGTTTTGCATTGTCGCAATTTGCCATTACATACTGGAATACATTCTTAAATAAACGTGGCCATGTTATACATCATTTTAATGCACATTTCTCAATTTATTTTTTTGCTAATGATTTATGATTTGCTGTTTACTGTAGATTTATTTTAGACTGTAGAAATGATGTTAGACCAAAAGCAAATTCAAGCGATTTTTTATTTCATGTTCAAAATGTGTCATAAAACAGTGGAGACAACTCACAACATCAACAACACATTTGGCCCTGGAACTGCTAATGAAAGTACAGTGCAGCAGTAGCTCAAAGGTTTGCAAAGCCTTGAGGATGAGGAGTGCAGTGGCTGGCCATCGGAAGGTGACAATGACCAATGGAGAGCCATCATCGAAGCTGATCCTCTTACAACTACATGCTGCTGCTGCTGCTGCTGCTGCTGCTGCGTCGCTTCAGTCGCGTCCGACTCTGTGCGACCCCATAGACGGCAGCCCACCAGGCTCCTCCGTCCCTGGGATTCTCAAGGCAAGAACACTGGAGTTAGTTCCTTCTCCAATGCATGAAAGTGAAAAGGGAAAGTGAAGTCGCTCAGTCGTGCCCGACTCTTAGCAACCCCATGGACTGCAGCCCCCCAGGCTCCTCTGTCCATGGGATTCTCCGGGCAAGAGCACTGGAGTGCGGTGCCATTGCCTTCTCCACAACTACATGAGAAGCTGCCAAAGAACTCAACATTGAACATCCTATGGTCATTCAGCACTTGTACCAAATTGGAAAAGTAAAAAAGCTAGATAAGCAGATGCCTCATGAGCTGACCAAAATTTTTTTGAAAGTAATTTTGAAGTGTAGTCCTGTCTTATTCTATGCAACAGCAATGAACCACTTCTCGATTGGATTGTGATGTGCGATGACAAGTGGATTTTATACAACAAACGGCAGTGACCAGCTCAGTGGCTGGACCGGACTGAGAAGAAGCTCCAAAGCACTTTCCAAAGTCAAACATGCACCAAAAAAAAAGTCATGGTCACTGTTTGGTGGCCTGCTGCTCATTTGATCCATTACAGCTTTCTGAATCTGGGTGAAACCATTACATGAGAGAAGTACGCCCAGCAAATTGAGGGGATGCACAGAAAACTGAAGCCAACACTGGCCAACAGAATGGGCCCAATTCTCCACAACAATACCTGACCACATGTCTCACAACCAATGCTTCAAAAGTTGAATGAATTGGGCCATGAAGTTTTGCCTCATCTGCCATATTCACCTGACCTCTCGCCAACCAAATGCCACTTCTTCAAACATCTTGACAACTTTTTGCAGGGAAAATGCCTCCAGAACCAGCAGGAGGTAGAAAATGCTTTCCAAGAGTTCATTGAATCCTGAAGCACAGATTATTATGCTACAGGAATAAACCAAGTTACTTCTCATTGGCAAAAATGTATAGATTGTAATGGTTCCTATTTGACTAATAAAGATGTGTTTGAGTCTAGTTATAATGATTTAAAATTCACGGTTCAAAACTGCAATTACTTTTGCACTAACCTAATACTATAAACAAGAGGTTGGGGAGGTGACAAATTCCTCAATGAAGACATCAGGATGAGTGGAAGAAATATCAAAGCGAAAGATACTATCACAACTAGTGACTGATGTTGTAGGAATTAAAATTAGTCTCTATCTTTAAAGCAGTGGCATTTTAGGTACAATTGTGTCTTCACATTTCTCTTTAAAATATCTGTTTTCTTAGCATTTGTTCTCACTTGTCAAGCAGTGCCATTTTTTAACTACTTTATAGAGGTTTCTTCATAGACGGAAACCAGGTCAAATGTTTCTACTGGATTCACATAACCCCACATTACTTTGTAAGAAATTCTCTTGATCTCAAAATAGTTTGCCCTTCTGATTTATATTCTTTCTATATAAAGAAATAGCATATTTGAGAATCCTGTCTAGTCTCACTATACTTTTATTTGTTATTCTGCAGTGTGTAGAAGCGAAGCCTGTCTGGTCACTCGACCAGAGAATGAGAACTCCCCACGTCTTCCTGACAGCAGATCCCAGAGGCCCCCGCAGGCCGGCCCTGCAGTGCCCGGAGCTTGTTCAGCGCAAGGAGAGAGTAGGCCCATGTCTGAGCCTCCGCTCTTGCTTTACCCACCTCCTCTCCTTTGTACTTCTCTTTCCCTCCACTTTCACCTGATAATTTTTTTTAATTTATTTTTTGCTGAAGTATAGTTGAATTACAATGTTGTCTTAACTACTGCTGTACGGCAAAGTGAGAAATTTTGTTTTATATTTATATATACACATCAGTTTTATACACACACACACACACACACACATTCTTTTTTCATATCCTCTTCTATTATGGTTTATACCAGGATATTGAATATAGTTCCTTGTGCCATACAGTAGGGTCTTATAATTTTTGAATGCTAAGATCTAAGAAATGTTGCATGATTTATCTCTTATTTTAACAAATTATTTAGCCCTTTGCTCAAAAATTTAAAAAGGTCTGTTATCTCATTGTAAGGTTTATTCTGAGCACTTACCTAAATAGCCTTTGCCTCAGCTGGGCCATCACAGTCGCAACAAAAGGAAAAAAATAGATGTCTGGGGTCATTGTTATCAGGAGGTTTGATCAGTGACCAGGTCCAGTTCGTTAGACAAAGCAATAAATTTCTTCATAACACCCCCACCCCAGAAAAACAGGAAATATTTGATAGGTTTCACTATTGCTCATTTAACATCAAAAAGCAATACTATGAAAATACAGACATGCTTGAAGCCCAGTTTCCATTCACTTTGTGGTCTTCAGGAATTCTCTAGTAGGTCTGTGGCATAACTACCCCAACCACAAACTCAGTTTCACAACAGTCAGGAAGCACCAACTTTAAAATTTTCAATTTATGAATTATATCTCTCATTCCTTAAGTCCCACTTGCAATTTTGATGGTCTTAAGGTGTTTAAATCCTCTTTATGTCACATGCATGTAATACTATCACTAAAGACTACTCACCCCAATCCTGCCTAAACTACTGTCTCAGTGTTCATTAAGGAAATCTCTGGACACACTGGAAGCATTTATACCATGTGATGTACATTTCTGTTACTGTTACACTGGGAGTCCAGAACTTTCCTGATAAACTGCAATGATTTTTAAGATATCACTATGTGTTCAATCTTTTTTTTAAACAGTTATTGACTTGGTATGTTGGGAAAGTTACTTAAATTAAGTAAGCATGGTGTGTTTGAACAGGAGCCAGCTTGCAAGAGCCAACTGTTAAACTTTTAGGAATTTTGCCTAAAGGTTTTTAAACCTTTAGAGACTTGAAACCAGTCATGGTAGGAGTATTTACCACAGATGGTGTCAAATGCTACAAATGTGGGCACTTTTTCCCCATAGAGAAC
Source organism: Budorcas taxicolor (assembly GCF_023091745.1). Taxonomy (NCBI): domain Eukaryota; kingdom Metazoa; phylum Chordata; class Mammalia; order Artiodactyla; family Bovidae; genus Budorcas; species Budorcas taxicolor. The sequence continues at coordinate 109,734,356 of NC_068916.1, read as the reverse complement.
TGGTTTACCAGCTCACTACTGTCTCTAAGCCTTAGTTTCTTTACCCATAAAATGAAAAAATAACTCCAATCTGTATTGGACACATTTAACTGTAGTGAATCAACACTCTGCTCACCCCACCCTGGGTTTTCTTTCTTTAATTTAGCTGTGCCTGGTGACTTGTTGGATCTTAGTTCCCTGACAAGAGATTGAACCCCGCAGCTTTGGCAGTGAAAGTGCAGAGTCCTAACCAATGGACCCCCAGAAAATTCCCTCTGCTAGTTTAAATAGAAAAGGAATTTTCCAGAGTCTTAAAGATCCTAAAGAACTGTAGGGGAAGACATAAAATCAGTTATAGTTTGAGGTCTCAAAAATAAATCTCAGTCATACCGTAACACTGGGACACCAGGGGACCTATTGTGTCTTCTATGTTTGCGAAGTCACCTGTCCATTTGGGAAGCTGCTCCTATGGTTACCAACTTTAAAATTACTTTGTCTCTACAATGCCCAGGAAAGCCTCTCTGGTCAAGAAGCCACTGCAGGCAAACCAGAGACCTCCTCATCACCTCTCCTGGCTCTTGCCTTCTGAATGTTTCCACAGAGCAGCTGATTGAAAGAAACTAATTCAAAACCACAGCTGTAGCTGTATGGAATGCTCAGAAATATATTAGTCTTTATTTGGAGTGATCTTGTGTCCACATAAAATATTGGGGGTTCTATTGCCATAGATTAAAAGAAAGGGGAAGAATCGCTATCAGAGGACATCTAGCAGTCTGCCAAAGACCACAGTTTCCATCCTTGGATTTGTGAGCACCCTTTATCCCAGAGAGAAAACTCACACCTTACCTAAGAGATGACTTCAGAGTTCCATTGAGAGACTAAACCCAGCTCCGGTTTAGGTCAGGATATCTGAGGGACACAAAGTTCTCTTTGTGTCTTCATTAGGAGAACACAAATTTCTCTCCATTAGGTCCAGATGTGGCTACCTATGGACAGGTGATCCAGGAAGTGACTGGTAAGTTATTCCCCCATGCCTAACACACACACACACACACAATTCTATGGTGGAATAGGGACAGGATAACTATAATATAAGATTCTCTTCAGAAAAAAAAAAAATTATTGTAATGGGCAGGAATTTCAGAGATGTCTGCCCTGGCAACAGACTATTATAATTTCCTAGGTTAGCCCATCCAGAAACCTCTGCTTCCTCTGTCATCTCCAAGACCACTGGCTTTGTTTACCTGGTCCCTCTTGGTCCATTAGTCTCCTCTGTCACACTCCATTGGGCATTGGAGTGCCTGCTGTTCTTGGGGCTGCAAACTCTCACGTCCTGCTTTTCACTAGTTTAAGTTTGGTACTTAAGTTTGCATTGAGACTGACTCAAGACAGTCAGGCTTTGGCAGGCCAAGTTTATGGTTTTTCTGGTAAAGAATTTCCTCTTAATAGCCACGCAGTCTTTCTCCTGGTCAGTTTCTGTATAAAAATTGAACCCAAAGACATCATCTAGAAATTATACACACACACATACACACACTTATATGTATGCTTCTGTTTATCAACAGAAGTCCACAGACGTGGTTTTCATTCCTTCCTACCTGCTACAGTCTGCACAGCCTGATGATGTCTATGGGTTGAATTGTGTCCTCCGTCCTAAAAACATATGCCTGATCTTAACTCCAAGTACCACAGTATGTGACCTTATTTGAAGACAAGATCTTCACAGTGGCCGTCAAGTTGAAATGAGATCACTGGGGTGAGCCCTAACCTAATATGACCGGTGTCCTTACAAAAAGAGGGGAGATCTGGACACAGCCACACACACAACAACGATGCCACATGAAGACAAGGCAGACATCAGGGTAATGCAGCCACAAGACAGGAAATGCCAGAGGTTGTCAGTGAACCGCCAACAGTCCGGGGAGAGCCACGGGACAGGTTTCCCTGGCAGTTCTCAGAAGAAACTGCCCTGCCGACACCTTGATTTCAAACTCTAGCCTCTAAAACTGTAAGATAATAAATGTCTATGGTTCAAGCCACCCAATTTGTGGTACTTTTTAATGGGAGCACTGGAAACTAACACAGGGGGCTTCCATGATGCCCTAAAATAAGGATTTTGAAAGGTAGGGCTACACCCTTAACCTGATCTGCACTGCTGGGCTGATTCTTCTTGCCAAGCCCAGAAGGCTTGGGACGTGTTCTTGTCTAGGAATTAGGGCCATTATGCCACTTCAGAGCAAATTCTTACCATTGCTTCAGTCTGGAGGTACTGATATAGTGGATTTTTAACACTGTGAAGCACCCAATTATTAGGTTCACAAATATTTTAGATTCTTTAACACAGGTGTAGATTCTCTGCTACAGCTTGAGATTCTCTCACCTTTCCTGAGCAGAGTTCCGGGTGGCCCTCAGCACCCTCGGGTTCTGCGATTGAATCAGTGGAGGCAGAACCTGTGGAGAAGAAGAGCCAGCTGCTGCTGTCCTTACCAACTGCTTCTTGGATGGCCAGGCCAGGAAAGTGTCCATCAATATCCTTCAGTGCCGGGAGCCAGCATGGGGAATCCCGCCTGTGGCAAAGGTCATGAGGAAGGGGGCCTGACAAAACGCAAAGACGGGATCAGGCCTCAGGGGTCCCCCCTGGATTTTCTCGAGCATCTACCCCCAGAACCAAAATCCGTCTGCTTTATTATATTATGCCCTTCACCAACTCCTCTGACATTAACAGGGGTCTGTCCCCCCACCACCTTTTTCTGGAAAAAGTTAATTTAGATCTTTTAGATAATAAATCTCCTGGGCATAATAAGAGTGTTTCAATCCAGAAACCCCTCTGATGGCTTTCTAGCCTACCTGACAGGTTTGTCCAGACCTTTTACAACTGCGCATGTGATTGCTCACAGCCTCCCTACTGTGAGAGGAACAGGAAGCATAAAACATCCTAGGAATGCAGGGGCTTCTGAGGAGTTAAAATCGTTAGAATAGGACTGATTAAGGGTTTCATTGTTGAGCCAATACTTGCTGCCAAGTTTTCATATCTTTTATTTGTTGATATAGTTGGTATATAGAAAAAACAAGTAGCAACATAGATCTTTGAGTTAAGTACTTTCTTTGTTATAACCCACTGCACCTTTGTTCTACAGGGATGTAACTTTATTTAGTGCTTTGAGGGTGATGCAGATTAAAGAAAAACACTTCAGGGAAGATGAGATTAACTTTCATTAAGGAAGAGAGCCATACAGGCCTCTTGGCTAGAAGATAATGTAAATCACCTGAGACCTTTTGTATACGGAAAGATATGCAGAAAGAAAGCCTGGTATCGATAAGGGTCAGGACTGCTGCCCCTGCATGACTCTGCATCTTCCATTATGTAAAACTTAGGGTATATAAGCACCTTTTGAAAATAAAGTTATGGGGTTTTTGCACAAGCTTGGCCTCCCCCCGTGTCAATTCTCTCTCACTCTCTTTCTCCCTCTCCCTCTTTTTCAGGCTGATCCCTTGGAACACAGAGGCTCACCGTGTCTACTTATTTGCCTGGGCTTCCAAGACCCACGTGAGAGGGAGCCCAAGGTGGGGCACCCTCCGCTATTCAACCGGGCGCCTGTGGCCTAACGTGGACGGTGCAAGTTTCTTGTCTTGAGACTTTATTAGCTTTCCGTGTAAACCAAGGAACATCAGTCTCTTTTCTCCTCTATTTTTTCACTACATTATTCTTCCCTAATCTCTCTTGAAGTTTCTAATTAATCTCTTTTTAATCGCCGACTCCATCCCTGCTTTGAATTCCCTGGATCCACCGGGGCTGGACCCCTGCACTTCAGGGTATCACCTTACTTTTAAATTCCAAACTTTGGACCGATCAGCATACACTTGGAAAGAACAGAAGCCGTTTCAACTAGTCTAATCAGAAAAAGAGTTAGTACAGGTTTTGTTACGGCTTAGGGAATCAGTTGGAAGGTCTAAGACATCCTTTTAGAACGGGACAACGGGGTGGTGGGGGGGCGGGGAGGGGCACCAGTGCAGATGTTCCTGTAGCTACTGGGAAACCATCAGGATCACAACTGGGGCAGGGCAGTGGGAGACAGAAACTTGCTCAAATGGCAGAAGCAGTGAAACCACGACTTTGGCATCTCTTCAGATCTCTCACAAGTACATCTGATTTGCAGGATCCAAGTCCATTCAGAGCTCTAACCAACAGAGCACCTGGAATGTCTGTTATTCTGGACACTGCTATGCCCAGCAAGAAATTAAGGGCTCTAATTCGACAACAGAAAAGGAGGAAGGAGATAAAGCAGTAGTCAGAGCGTGATATTTCAGAATTATCTCTGACGCAGAGCAGACCCTTACCAACTGACGCATTTATAGAAACACAATAGTTCCAAGTTCTTAAGAGAGAAAATGTGAAACCAGAAACAAGAGGTGAGATTTGTAATAGGCAAACTATGTCACGATTGCTTTGCACTTTAGCTTATCAAAGTGCAAGACAGTGTTCTCTGAGCTGGAGTATTTAACATGTACCCTTTTTAGTGAACAAAGTTCATTCTCTGCAGGAGAAGCTGACCTCATAAGTCAAAGGTCCTGGTCCAGTTGAATTCTCTTAGACTTTGTTCCTTCTCAAGTCACTTCACCTCTTCATGTGTTTGATATCCATAATCCAAGGAAATATCTCAAGCCTGAGTTTATCTCTTTAAAATAGCTGTTGTTGCTGTTTGGTCACTGAGTCATGTCCAATTCTTTGCAACCCCATGGACTGCAGCATGCCAGGCTTCCCTGTCCTTCAATAAATCCCAGTTTGCTCAAATTCATGTCCATTGAGTTGGTGATGCTATCTAATCATCTCATCTTCTGCCACCCCCTTCTACTTTAGCCTTCCTTCCCAGCATCAGGGTCTTTTCTAACGCATCAGTTATTTGCATCAGGTGGCCAAAGTATTGGAGCTTCAGCTTCAGCATCAGTCCTTCCAATGACTCTTCATGGTGGTGATTTCTTTAAGGATGGACTAGTTGGATCTCCCTGCACTCCAAGGGGCTCTCAAGAGTCTTCTCTAGCACCACAGTTCAAGAGCATCAATTCTGCAGCTCTCAATCTGCTTTATGGTCCAACTCTCACATCCATACATGACTATAGCTTTGACTATACAGATCTTTGTCAGCAAACTGATGCTTCTGTTTTTTTAATATGCTGCCTAAGTTTGCTATAGCTTTCTTTCCAAGGAGCAAGTGTCTCAATTTCTGGCTGCAGTCACTGTCTGCAATGATTTTGGGGGCCAAGAAAAGAAAATCTGTCATTGTTTCCACTTTTTCCCCTTGTATTTGCCATGAAGTGATGAGACTAGATATCGCAACCTTAGTTTTTTTTTTAAATGTTGAGTTTTAATCCAGCTTTTTCACTCTCCTCTTTCACACATTTGTGAAATGTTTTAGAACAAAGATAGCAAAGTTTTACTATAAACATTCAGAAAATAATGTTTTCCCATTGCCACAGTGTCTTTTGCCATTTCTCAATCATGACATTGCAGTGTGGGAGCATCATGGCACACTGATTAATGAGCATGCCTATGCTCCAACAAAATTCTTTTACAAAAAGTGTGGGGCACCTCATTTGGCACATAGGCTGTCATTTGCTGATCATTGTTTTACATACTTGCCTGAAATTGAAACCGATTCCATCCGAGTCACCTTGCTCATCACAGAAGATACAGGCTGTAGTTGGTCCTTTCGTTTTCAGTGTGTGTGGAGCTCTTTCTTTCACACAGACACTCAACCTAACTTCTGGTGACTGAGACCAGCACTTCCTTCTGCTTGCTTTCACCTTACGGTCAAATATTAATGTTCTTCTGACCATTTGTGAGCCTAAACACAGCAGGAAATTTCTTTAACTTCAAAAGCTGTCTTCACAGTGGAGATAGCAAGTCGCTACTAACTGTGCTCAGCCACACATGAAGCACTCAGTGCGGTTTCTGTCGGCCACAACTGTGGGCTGGCTTGACTGACTGTCTCCTGATCCTCAGATACCAAGAGTAGAGGAGAGCCAGCGTGGCCACCCACACCCAGATGGAGATTCTATTGCTGTCCTTGATGGGGCATTCCGTTTGGTCCTGACATCTGACCTCTGTCACTCGTTAGCTGTGTGATTTTAGGTTAATTATCTAAATTTCCTAAACTTCAGTTTCCTAATAAGCAAGATGGAGATCATAATACCTACCTAGAGTTGTGCCCGGACTATATTAAACATTCCATGAATGTTCTTTACCATGGGAAACTGACTTCCCTCGTGGCTCAGACAGTAAAGAATCCACTTGCAATGCAAGAGACCTGGGTTCAATTCCTGGGTGGGCAAGACCCCTGGAGAAAGGAATGGCAACCCAGTCCAGTATTCTGGCCTGGAGAATGGACAGAGGATCCTGGTGGACTACAGTCCATGGCATTGAAAAGAGTGGGACACAACTGAGTGACTAATATTTCATTTTTTTCAGTTAAATAATTTACAATGATTATATCATTAGTTGGTCTTCATTTTCACCTGAATATTTTGATAGATGAACAACAAATATAATGTGAGCTTTATTTGCTTTTTTGGTTTATTTTAATCATGGTCTCAGTTCAGTTCAGTTGCTCATTGTGTCCAACTCTATGCGACCCCATGAACCGCAGCATGCCAGGCCTCCCTGTCCATCACCAACTCCCAGAGTTTACCGAAACCCATGTCCATTGAGTTGGTGATGCCATCCAGCCATCTCATCCTCTGTCGTCCCCTTCTCCTCCTGCCCTCAATCTTTCCCAGCATCAGGGTCTTTTCAACTGAATCAGCTCTTCACATCAGGTGGCCAAAGTATTGGAGTTTCAGCTTCAACATCAGTCCTTCTAATGAACACCCAGGATTGATCTCCTTTAGGATGAACTGGTTGGATCTAACATGAATATTTTCTATACATTGGTAGAACACGTTTTGCTATTCAGTTGCCCTAAATTTTCTTAAAAGCATAGCTTTTTTTTTTTTAATAGCATAAACTTTAACCAATATAGCAGACAGCACAAGAAGTAAGTAACAGAAATAAATACCTTGGACAATTAAGTATTTTACCCACTGAATCTTCACACTTGGCTATGCCTCTGGCCCAGTCTCTTCTTATGCAAGCCTGCTTCCTCTTCTTTTCTAAATAGCACTTAAGCACTTGTTAGACTGGTTTTAGATTAGCTACAGGACATCATCCAGAAATCACATTTCTTCCTACCTCCAAAGATCCTGATTTAGGAGTTTCAAGATAGGGCATGAAGTCTGTATTTTAAAATGCTTCCCTTCCATGAGGCAGATGTGTGGGAGATTTGGGGGCCTCTGCTCTACACCCTCACTTGTGTTCTCCCTCAAGGGCTCTTCTCCAACCCCCCACTACCAGTTCTGTGTGCCCACCAGTGCCAAAATCTGCCAGCTCCGGCCTCTGCAGCCATGGTCTCAAACACCCTACAAAGGAGATGTTCTTATTTAAAAACAATTTTTTTTATTGAAGTATAGTTACAGTGTTGTATTAGTTTCAAGTGTATAGCAAAGTGCTTCAGTAATATGATGTATATATCTGTGTGTGTGTGTATATATATATATATATATGCACATTCTTTTCCAGATTCCTTTCCTTATAGGTTATTACAGGATATTGAGTAAGGTTCCCTATGCTACACAGTAGGGAGCTTATTGTCTACTTGTTTTCTCTCTAGTAGTGTATATACATTAACCCCAAACTCCTAATTTATCTCTTGTCCCTTCCTACCCTTCCTACCAGTTGATATCCCCTTTGGTAACCATAAACTTGTTTTCTATGTCTATGAGTCTATTTCTGTTTTGTAAACAAGTTAATCTATATTATATTTTTAGATTCTACATATAAGTGATATCATATGATACTTGTCTTTCCCTGACTTACTCCACTTAAAATGATGATTTCTAGGTCCACCCATGTTGCTGCAAATGGCATTATTTTATTCTCTTTAATGGCTGAGTAATATTCCATTGGAAATATATATATATATATATATATATATATATATATATATATAATTCCACTGACTGTATTCACATCTTTATCTGTGGATGGACAGATCTGTATATTCATCTGTTGATGGACATTTAGGTCATTTACATCTCTTGGCTATTGTGAATAGGGCCAATATGAACATTGGAGTGCATGTACCCTTTTAAATTAGTTTTCTCTGGATATATGCCTAGAGGTGAACTGCATGATCTTACAGTAACTCTGTTTCTACTTTTTCAAGGAACCTCTATACTGTTCTTCATAGTGGCTGCACCAATTGACATTCTCACTAATGATGTAGGAGGGTTCTTTTCTCTCCACACCTTCCCTAGCATTTATTATTTTTATTTTTTAATAATGTCTATTTTACTGGTGTGAGGTGATACCTCATTGTAGTTTTGATTTGCATTTCTCTAATAATTAGCAATGTTAAGCACCTTTTTGCATGCCTGTTGGCCATCTATATGTCTTCTCTGAAGAAATGTTTAAGTTTCCTCCCTGTGGGTTTTTTTTTTTTTTTCCCTGATTGAGCTGTGTTTTTTTTTTTTTTTTAATATTCAGTCTCATAAGCTGAAATTTTCAAAATTAATTTTGAAAATTAACCCCTTGTCAGTAGCATCATTTACAAATGTTTTCTCCCAGTCTGAAGGTTGTCTTTTCATTTTGTCTATGGGTTTCCTCTGCTGTGCAAAAGCTTTTGAGTTTGATTAAGTTTCTATTTATTTACTTTTGTTTTTATTTCCATTACTCTAGAAGACAGATCCAAAAAATATTGCTGCTGTAAGAGTGTTCTGCCTGTGTTTTCCTCTGAGAATTTTATATTATCTGGTCTTACATTTAGTTCCTTAATTCATGCTGAGTTTATTTCTGTGTGTGATGTTGTGGAATGTTCTAATTCTATTCTTTACCATGTAGCTGTCCAGCTTGCCTTCTCTGTCATAGGTTAGCTGACCATATATCCATGAGTTCATTTCTGGGCTTTCTATCCTGTTGCATTGATTCATATATCTGCTTTCATGCCAGTACTATACTGTTTTGATTACCATAATTTAATCCCAAATCACAGGGGAGGAAACTAAGGCTCAATTATCTTTAATGCTTTGTGCAAAGTCCTCTGCCTCCTTCCTTGGCAAGAGGTATAGTTAATATCATCATTGATATTGGTTCCATTTGTTTAAGCAAGGAAAAAATTTCCTCAAGGGGACGAGGATGTACTTCTGTGAGAGCCATGGATTGATTACAAGAAACAGAAACCCATTTAAAGGACATGAAGAAGGCTTATTGAAAGGATACTGGAGAACTCCATGGAAGTTGAAAGTAGAAAACACATTTTGACCTTAAGGATATTCATTTAAGCACAGTTCTGGTGTTTAGGATACTCGTGACAACAAAAGAAATAGATGATTCTCATACATGTCTTCTCCCAACATGCGTGTAAATGGACTACACAAAAAAGTTGCTCCAACCAGGTGCAAGACCTGCCAGGACTGCTGAAACTATCCTTGTCTCCATAACCATAGATGAAAATGTTCAGGTCCTTTAGTCCTGCAGCTAGGATGTCCGTCCCAACACTCACTTCTTTCCTGTTTTCACCTGACTCCAGACCATGGCTGGATAGAACAAAAGAAGAAAGTGTCTCAAGAGAAAAGGGGTCTTTATTCCGTGAAAGCTCTTTCATTCTAAATGAGAGAAAGCTAACTCAAACTGACCTAAAAAATACTTGGATTATATAAATAAAAGGTTCAGGATCAAATCCAGCTCTGAAATTGGCTGGGGGTGGGGGGTGGGGGGGGGTGGGGAGGTCACTTTATAAACTGCCCCAGTTTCAACAGATTTTCCTACAGCGGGGATTTAATAATTATTTGCTGACTTGAATTGAGGTTATAAATTTTCCTGAGTCAAGTTTTCAAAGTATGTAATTTGCCATTTTCCCTAGTTTTGATAGGTAAGACTCTACTTTTTAAACTTATTAATGTTAATATTTATTAATATTAATGTTTTAAATTACTGTTGTTCAATCACTAAGTCGCGTCCGACTCTGTGACCCCATGAACTGCAGCACGCCAGGCTTCCCTGACTTTCACCATCTCTTTGGGTTTGCTCAGACTCATGTCCATTGAGTCATCCTTCTTCAGTATGTAATATTTAATTCTCTTTGATCCAAAAGAGTTTGGGGGACTGACTTTTTAAAAAAAAAAATTCAAGTAGTTGAGGATATTTTTGCATGTTTTTATTTTGCTTTTTATTTCTAAATTTACTGCCTCTTGGCAGAAATAGTGGATACATTATATCTGTATTTTGGATTTTTTTGGTTTTTGTTTTCTTGAAAACTCCATTTTTAGATATGTTAACATATTCATCCTGATTACAGTAAGGGCTTGGTAGGGAAGCTAGTTTTCCTCCTCAGGGTGACTTTCTATAGCTGGTCAAATAAACTCTGTTGTTATTGTCTAGTTGCAAAGTCGTGTCTGACTCTTTCACAGCCCTATGAATTGCAGCCCACCAGGCTCCTCTGTCCATGGGATTTCTCAGGTATGAATACTGGAGTGATTGCCATTTCTTTCTTCAGGGGACTTTCCCGACCCAGGGATCAAATCCATGTCTCCTGCACTGGCAGGTGGATTCTTTACCACTGAGGCACCTGTAAAGCCCCCAGATACACCACATGTCTCTTCTATACTTGAGCTTTAGACAGAAAGCTAATTTCCATCTATTCCACCTATTCCAAACTATTTGGATAGGGGACCTGTCTGTTGCTTTATACACTACATGTAGTTTTCTTATGAGCACAGTAATAATAGTACATACCCTATGAGGTTGTTATCAGGATTAAATGAGTTAATACATGTAAAATGCTTAGCCCTGTGTCTGGCCCATAGCCCTCAATAATAGCTTCTGATAATACTATGTGTTTTTTTTTTTTTTTCTGAACCTGCAGTTTTGCTTACATTAGCATTCCACTTTGATAGAAATAGAGTGGTTTTGAGTTAGCCCAACTTATTCCTAACCAAGATGAATATGGCAACAGACGAAGAGCAAAAGGCAAAGAAACAACAACCTCCCTGTAGGCGTAAGTGTCTGGGTGCAGCAGACCGGGGTCACACAGCATGTGGCATAAGCCCTCTTGGAGGGCTAAACCCACCATAGAACCACCAAGCATGCAACCCACAAACTGCAGAACAATTATACCAAATAAATTCTCACACTGTTAAAGTTCTAGGACTGACAACAGATTTCTGAACTTCTAGATCAGGCAAAAGGAATGTGAACTCCCAGGAATTTTGACTTTGGAGGCCAGTGGGATTTGACTACAGAACTTATACAGGACTGGGAAAACAGACTCTTGGAGGGCACAAACAAAACCTCATGCCCACCAGGACCCAGGAGAAAGGAGCAGTGATCCCACAAGAGACCGAGCCCAACTTGCCCGTGAGTGTCCAGGAATCTCTGGCAGAGGCGTGGGTCAACAGTGGCCTGCTTTAGGGTCGGGGCACTGAATACAACAATGCGTGCACAAGTCCTTTGGAAGGAGGTCGCTATTATGTGCATTACCCCTGCCATAGTTTGGTCTAGGGTCAAACAACAGAGAGGGAACACAGCCTCACCCATCAACAGAAAACTGGATTAAAGATTTACTGAGCCCATCAGAAGGAGACTTAGTTTCCCCCTCAGTCAGTTTCTCCCATCAGGAAGCATCCTTAAGCCTCTTACCCTTATCCATCAGAAGGAAGACAGAATGAAAACCACAATCACAGAAAACTAACCAGTCTGATCACATGGACCACAGCCTTGCCTAACTCAATGAAACTATGAGCTATGCAGTGTAGGGCCACCCAAGACAGAGAGGTCATGGTGGAGAGTTTTGACAAAACATGGTCCACTGGAGAAGGGAATGGCAAACCACTAGAGTATTCTTGCACTGAGAACCCCATGAACAGTATGAAAAGGCAAAAAGATAGGAGAGTGAATGATGAACTTCCCAGGTAGTTAGGTGCCCAATATGCTACTGGAGAAGAGTAGAGAAATAACTCCAGAAAGAATGAAGAGATGGAGACAAAGCAAAAACAATGCCCACTTGAGGATGTGACTAGTGATGGAAGTAAAGTCCAATGCTGTAAAGAGGAACCAGAATGTTAGGTCCATGAATCAAAGTAAATTAGAAGCGGTCAAACAGGAGATGGCAAGAGTGAATGTCAACATTTTAGGAATCAGCGAACTAAAATGGACTGGAATGGGTGAATTTAACTCAGATGACCATTACATCCACTACTGTGGGCAAGAATCCCTTAGAAGAAATGGAGTAGCCATCATAGTCAACAAAAAGAGTCTGAAATGCAGTACTTGGGTGCAATCTCAAAAACAACAGAATGATCTCTGTTCGTTTCCAAGGCAGACCATTCAGTATCACAGTAATCTAAGTCTATGCCCTGACCAGTAATGCCAAAGAAGCTGAAGTTGAACAGTTCTACGAAGACCTACAAGACTTTCTAGAGCTAACATTTAAAAAAAAAAAAAAAAAAGATGTCCTTTTCATCATAGGACATTAAGAAGTCAAGAGATACCCGGAGTAACAGGTAAATTTGGCCTTGGGGTACAGAATGAAGCAGGACAAAGGCTAACAGAGTTTGGCCAAGAGAACGCACTGGTCATAGCAAACACTCTCTTCCAACAACACAAGAGATGACTCTACACATGGATGTCACCAGATGGTCAATAGCGAAATCAGATTGATTATATTCTTTACAGCCGAAGATGGAAAAGCTCTACACAGTCAGAAAAAAAAAAAAAAAGACTAGGAGCTGACTGTGGCTCAGATCATGAACTCCTTATTGCAAAATTCAGACAAATTGGAGAAAGTGGGGAAAACCACTAGACCATTCAAGTATGACCTAAATCAAATCCTTTATGATTATAGTGGAAGTGACAGATTCAAGAGATTAGATCTGATTGAGTGCCTGAAGAACTATGGATGGAGGTTCATGACATTGTACAGGAGGCAGTGATTAAGACCATCCCCAAGAAAAAAAAAGCAAAAAGGTTGTCTGAGGAGGCTTACAAATAACTGAGAAAAGAAGAGAAGCGAAAGGCAAAGAAGCAAAAGAAAGATATACCCATCTGAATGCAGAGTTCCAAACAATAGCAAGGAGAGAAAAGAAAGCCTTGCTCAGTAATCAATGCAAGGAAATAGAGGAAAACAATAGAATGGGAAAGACTAAAGATATCATAAACAAAATTAGAGATACCAAGAGAACATTTCATGCAAAGATAGGCTCGATAAAGGACAGAAATGGTATGGACCTGACAGAAGCAGAAGATATTAAGAGGTGGCAAGAATACATAGAAGAACTGTACAAAAAAGATCTTCATGATTCAGATAACCATGATAGTGTGATCACTCACTAGTGCCAGACATCCAGGAATGCAAAGTCAAGTGGGCCTTAGGAAGCATCACAACAAATAAAGCTACTGGAGGTGATGGAATTCCAGTTGAGCTATTTCAAATCTTAAAAGACAATGCTGTGAAAGTTTTGCACTCAATATGCCAGCAAATTTATAAAACTCAGCAGTGGTCACAGGCCCAGGAAAGGTCAGTTTTCATTCCAGTCCCAAATAAAGGTAATGCTTCCCCATCTTTGGCTGCAAAGAATATAATCCATCTGATTTCTGTATTGACCATCTGGTGATGTCCATGTGTCGAGTCTTCTCTTGTGTTGTTGGAAGAGGCTATTTGCTATGACCAGTGCTTTCAAGAAGACTTGAGAGTCCCTTGGACTGCAAGAAAATCAATCCAGTCAATCCTAAAGGAAATCAGTCCTGAATATTCATTGGAAGGACTGATGCTGAAGCTGAAACTCCAATACTTTGGCCATCTGATGCAAAGAACTGACTCACTGGAAAAGACCCTGATGTTGGGAAAGACTGAAGGCAGGAGAAGAAGGAGATGACAGAGGATGAGATGGTTGGATGGCAACAGCAACTCAATGGACATGAGTTTGAGTAAACTCCGGGAGTTCCTGACGGACAGGGAAGGGGTGGCAGAGTCGGACATGACTGAGTGACTGAACTGAAGTGAGACATAAGTGATGTGTAACTTTATGCAACTCCTTAAAAAAAAAAAAAAAGCCATATTGATTTTGTAAACCAATTCTACCAGATTCTGTGAGAGAATAGGCAAACTACTGAGCAATGTACCTACAGCTCAATTCTAATAAAGAGAGATAGTAATTTTCTACTTTTGGGAAATGGTTAATGTGGAGTTGTTCCTCCCCACACACCGTTTAACTGTGTAAACTTTCCGGGCATGTATTGGGTCTTTGATTTCTGGTCCCCCGTGCTATGCACAGGTAGACGCCTGATAGAGAGCTTGTGAAAAACATTTTGTGTTTCCTGCAGGTTAAGTGACCCAGTTTTAGAATTCAGAATGCCTGGACCAAATTCCAGTTTAGCTACTCAGAAATTAAGTAATCTGCCTTAAGGAGCTAGGCCTGGGGCTCACTCACTTGCTAATTATTATTGGTCAATTATTGTGGTTTTTTTTTGCATGTACATAGGACAATGCCTTGAGACAGTCGTTTAAAACTGCTTTGGTTAGAGTTTTACATACTTTATATTTCATTGAATCCACATAGCCCCCCAAGGTAGGTGTGTTTTACAGATGAATACTTGCAGATGGTGACTGCAGCCATGAAATTAAAAGACGCTTACTCCTTGGAAGGAAAGTTATGACCAACCTAGATAGCATATTCAAAAGCAGAGACATTACTTTGCCAACAAAGATCCGTCTAGGCAAGGCTATGGTTTCTCCAGTGGTCATGTATAATGTGAGAGTTGGACTGTGAAGAAAGCTGAGCGCCGAAGAATTGATGCTTTTGAACTGTGGTGTTGGAGAAGACTCCTGAGCGTCCCTTGGACTGCAAGGAGATCCAACCAGTCCGTTCTAAAGAAGATCAGCCCTGGGTGTTCTTTGGAAGGAATGATGCTAAAGCTGAAACTCCAGTACTTTGGCCACCTCATGCGAAGAGTTGAGTCATTGGAAAAGACACTGATGCTGGGAGGGATTGGGGGCAGGAGGAGAAGGGGATGACAGAGGATGAGATGGCTGGATGGCATCACCAACTCGATGGACGTGAGTCTGAGTGAACTCCAGAAATTGGTGATGGACAGGGAGGCCTGGCGTGCTGCGATTCATGGGGTCGCAAAGAGTCGGTCACCACTGAGTGGCTGAACTGAACTGAAGATATAAGACGCTAATACACAAGTTATCAAGCCATTATTCCTTTTATATATGAACAATCAGGTAAGAGTTTGACAATCTGCTCATAAAAACTATCAGGTGGTGCTAGGTGAACTTTTTCAGGACGCTAAATAAAAATTTTATGAAATACTATTTTCTTGTTTGAATCTAAAATAACTAAGCGCGTAGCACTGCATTCCTTCCTTCTCTTGGTTCTCAAATCACATATCCCAATAAATGTATCTGCAAACTCCCCGTCAGATGGGTGACCCGCCTTCGAACACAGGAAAACCGGCGCGCTTTGTGAGGCCGCCACAGCCTCCTGCTCGGCCGCAGCTCCTACCTCCGGGCTGCCCCCGAAGCCCGCACTGAGAAAGATCGGCTCGCACGGCGGCGGCGACGAGTCCCGGGGGCCGAGAGCTCCCACGCTTCCCGCCCGCGCAAATTCCGTCTGTCTGACTCGGGCCCGAGCAGCCACCCGGCCCTCAGAGCCCTCTCAGGCCTCTGCGCTCTCCGGCTCCGCCAGACTCGCGGTCACGCGCAACCCGCCCTCAGGCGCTCGAAAGCAGGCCGCCCCGTCCGGGCCAGGCCCGCAAGGGCCCGGCTGGCGCCGGGGGCCGGGCTGCTGGCGCCGGGGGCCGGGCTGCTGCCGACTCACACCTCGCGCGGAGTCGGCCCACCCACGGCCACCAACCCGCAGGCCGCGCGCCGCCACCCGCCAATCCCAGCTGACGCGCGTCGGCCTACCGGCTTCTGCCCCGGAAGCGCCGGGGCGAGCGGGGGCGGGGCGGGGCGGGGCTCTGCCCGCCCCCCGGAAGACTTACGGCCTTCCAATAGGTGGTGCCCTCCGCGCCTGGCGCCCATTGGCCGAGGGGGCTTCGGCGGGCGGGGCCGCAGGGAGCCGTGCGTGTGGACCCCGGGCGCCTAGTCGCGTAGTGGTCCGAGGGGCGCCCCGAGGAGCGGTGAGTGGCGGAGGTGAGGCGGGGGCTGAGGGGCCGTGGGGCGTCCTCCTGGGGCTGTCCCGGCAGGGGCCTCGGGAAGGCAGGCTGCGTCCAGCGGGGACGCCCTGGAGGGACCGGGGTCTGCAGCCGATCCCCGGCGCTCGGGCGCCCGCCGGCGCCTTGTGTGTTGGATGAGGGAGCGGCGGCGAGCGCCCCAGGGCCGGGGGAGGCTCTCTGAGGGAGCCCCTGCGGTGCGCGAACGACGAAAGGTGCGCGCCTTCACGCCAGGCGTCGGCGGAAACACTAAGGGGCAGTGTTTTCCGAGGGCTCATTGTGTTCCAAGTTCGGTACTAAAAATAATTCGGAATTCCCCAATAAATTAATGGTGCTGCTGTCCCCAAATTGCAATTAGGAAAGATTACCTGACATTTTTTTAGGTTCAGGAGCCTAGACAAAATACAGCAAATTCAACATGATGTCACATTTTTAATGTAGAGACTCTTCCAGCCTTTGATCAGCTTCCAGTGTTTTACAAAATAGCCCTTTAATCTCTGAAGGCAGAGGTCGTGGGTTGGAATTCTGGCTCCATCACTTATTGGCTGTGTGATCTTGGACAAGAGACAATCTCCGTATTGATACTTCGCTTTCTGTAAAATAAGGATAATAGTAGGATATGCTCTTAAGGTTATGTATGAGGACTAAATGAAAGAATACAGTTTAAAGTGGCCAAAAAGATTGATCATGTAATAAATAATAAATGTTAGCCAGTATTTTTTTTTAATAAAGGATTAGAGTATTAGGAGCTTGAATAGTACTTGGACTCAAAGCTGTGACATTGTTAAAATTTAATATTAAGTTTTGTACAAGTCTCATTGGTGTTGTAAACTGTGTCCTAAAATAAGCCAAGTGAAAGTCGCTCAGTCCTGTCCCCGACTGTTTGCGACCACATGGGATAGTCCACGGAATTCTCCAGGTCAGAATACTGGAGTGAGAAGTCTTTCCCTTTTCCAGGGGATCTTCCCAACCCAGGATCAAACCAGGTCTCCTGCATTGCAGGCAGATTCTTTACCAGCTGAGCCACAAGGGAAGCCCAAGAATACTGGAGTGGGTAGGCTGTCCCTTCTCCAGTGGATCTCCTGCTTTGCAGGTGGATTCTTTTATCAACTGAGCTATGAAAGTGAATAGTGAAAGTTAAAGTCGCTCAGTTACCTCCAACTGTTTGCGACCCCATGGACTGTATAGGCATGGAATTCTCTAGGCCAGAACACTGGAGTGGGTAGCCTTTCCTTTCTCCAGGGTTTCTTCCCAACCCAGGGATGGAACCGAGGTCTCCTGCATTGCAGGTGGATTCTTTACCAGCTGAGCCACAAGGGAAGCCCCTAAAATAAGCTATGAGGGAAGCCCCTAAAATAAGCCAAAGTGAACACTGAATCAGAGGTGTATCCATCACACTGCAGGAGGCTTCCTTCCCTGTTGCATTCTTGCTAGAGCCAGTCTCAAAAATGAGAAACTGTTGTACTTGAATAATTGGAAAAGCTAAATTACTAATTCAGAATTGATCAGAAATTAAGCATATGCTGAAAATTTTGTGTTAGGTAGAAAATATAATTTACATGGTCTTGGTTTGTACAACTTGGGGAAAATCTATGGAATGTTAAATTTAAGCTGTTCACATAAATGAAACCCCCATCAATCAGGTAATAGAAGGTAAAGCAGTTATGTTATGAACTTCTTTAATAAGTGAATTCTGACTTAATCATACTACATAAGTAAAAACAGATTTTTATGGCGTTCACTTTTCATTAAAGGTTAAAATGTTTATTATGTTCCATATATGACTTCCCTTGTAGCTCAGTCGGTAAAGAATCTGCCTGCAGTGCAGGAGACTTGGGTTCGATCCCTGCGTTGGGAAGATCCCCTGGAGAAGACATGGCAACCCACTCCAGTATCCTTGCTTGGGAATTCTCATGGACAGAGAAGCCTGGTGGGCTGCAGTCCATGGGGTCTCCAAGAGTCAGGCACGACTGAGCAATTAACACTTACTTATTATGTTCCATATATAATTGAAACCTATGGCCATTTCACTGATGTTCGACAAAGATTGAAATTGTATTGGTCAAAGACTGATGCTGATAGATGGCCTCAAGAAAATGTTTAACTTGTGAAGGCTGCCCAGTCTATGATGGGAACCACTGTCTACACTAGTGACCACTGTAAAAACATAAATATGGAAAACGTGAGCAAAGTGATTGGTAGCTCAGATAGTAAAGACTCTGACTGCAATGCATGAGACCTGGGTTGGATCCCTGGGTTGGGAAGATCCCCTGGAGTAGGAAATGGCAACTCACTCCAGTATTCTTGCCTGGAGAATTCCGTTGACAGAGGAGCCTGGTGGGCTACAGTCCATGGGATCACAAGAGTCAGATACGACAGCAGCTAACAGAAAGAAAAAAATATAGGCAGACATTACTTAGCACTTGGCTGAAGCTGAAACTCCAATACTTTGGCCACCTGATGTGAAGAACTCATTGTAAAAGATCCTGATGCTGGGAAAGATTGAGGGCAGGAGGAGAAGGGGAGGCCAGAGGATGAGATGGTTGGATGGCATCACTGACTTGATGGACATGAGTTTGAGCAATCTCCAGGAGTTGGTGATGGACAGGGAGGCCTGGCATGCTGCAGTCCATGGGGTCGCAAAGAGTCAGACATGACTGAGCCATTGAACTGAACTGGTTATAAAACTGTCAAGAGTAGATAGCTTTTTATATGGAGCTGTTAGATTCTGCTACAGTTGTGGTTCCTGTTTTCTCTGATGTATAACAGTTGGAGTTTGAGAGTTTATTATAAGGTCAAGTAAGGTTAGTCGGAAAAGGCAATGGCACCCCACTCCAGTACTCTTGCCTGGAAAATCCCATGGACGGAGGAGCCTGGTAGGCTGCAGTCCATGAGGTCGCTAGGAGTCGGATATGACTGGGTGACTTCACTTTCATGCATTGGAGAAGGAAACGGCAACCCACTCCAGTATTCTTGCCTGGAGAATCCCAGCGACAGGGGAGCCTGGTGGGCTGCCGTCTGTGGGGTCTCACAAAGTCGGACACGACTAAAGCGACTTAGCAGCAGTAGCAGCAAGGTTAGTAAGAGGGAATTCAGAATGGCATTCAAAACATTTCGTGACATTCTCACCAGGCAGAGATTGGAACAGGGCATATTGTGGTTTTTCTTTTCAGTGACTGCGAATGTCCTCTTATGTTAGGAAAGCCTCGAGACCTTGGTAAGCCCAGTGTTGTCCCCCTACCTCCATCCCACCTTGGTCCATGAGGGAGGCTCTGTATTGCCTGTCCACACACAAATGATCAGTTTAGAAAGTAACTGTTACTCCCTTTTGGACTTAATCTTGATGAAGAAAATCCATGCAAGAGTTAACTGCCTGGTTAAATACTTCATGAGACTAGAAGAGAGATTTCCCAAGTTTATAATTAAACTTTCTTTTCTTCCTTTTCTACCTCCTACTCCACCACACCTAAAGAGGCCCATTAACAGGAGTTTTTCACATTAAGGGGAAGCTGATGTAGTCTTAAGGGGGTGTCCAGGAGAGAAGAGTAGAAATTAGACAGTCGGCTTGGAAATGGACCCATAAGCCACATTAAGGAATGTGAACTTTATATTATCCAGTAGGAGTGAATGATAACTAACGTAATCACCGTAAAAATTCAGATTCTCATCTTTAGAGGTAGTTTTTTATTGCTTTTTGTGTGCTAGATTTGCATAAATACAGTATGGTTTATGCTGACAGTAGCTTTCCTTTGATTTCTATCAAAGAGTTTTGAAAATACTTTTATCTGCCTGACACAGAAATCTGGTAGGGGTGACCCTTGGATTTAAAGAATGTTGTTTAATCAGCATGATCCCAGTAATAGATAAGTTAAATTTCCATTGTAAGTCCTCTCAAGAACTTATGTTTGTGTATAACATATGCTTTCATAAGGCCATTGCCCTGGCTGTCAAGTTAGCAGTCTCTTGGGTGCAGAGGATCTATTTCTGACTCACAGACTTTTTGAATGAGCTCATCCACTTTTAGTCTGTGGTTAGGATCTATAATTATTAAATATTTTGCACACTTTCATAGATCCTAAGTTCTGTATTATTGAATTTTCTCTATATACTTTTCCATGTTTCTGAAGGGATGTGCTGTGCTTAGTCGCTCAGTTGTGTCCGACTCTTTGAGACCCCATGGACTGTAGCTCACCAGGCTTCTCTGGGGCTCATGGGGCTTCTCCAGGCAAGAATACTGGCGTGGGTTGCCATTCCCTCCTCCAGGGGATCTTCCCAACCCAGGGATCGAACCCAGGTCTCCCACATTTCAGGCAGATTCTTTACCCACTGAGCCACCACGGAAGCCCTCTGAAGGTGTATGCCACCCCAAAATATGCTACTTCAGAAAAAAGTTTGCTTTGAGCTGAAGGCAATTAAGAAGCAGCAAAAGCAGAACTATTTTTCCTTCCACTATCTGCCTAAAAATAGGACATGCATTTCCTTTTGTGAAGGACTGACTTTGCTCCTGTACCAGGAGAATAACTGCTGTCAATGAAGACAGAAATTTGGCCCTGAGGTGGTCTACACAGTCTAACGTTGCTAAAGTAGCCCTTATCTTTTATTATTCTTCCTCTTATATTTATTTTGCAATAATTTACCACCCCTAGAAGCTCAAACCCCCTTTCCTTTGTCTTGTCATTTTTCCGCAGTTTATCACTCTCTTTTAAAATGGTGTATAAACTCCACATGTGATTGCTTCTCTTTGCACATAGAAATTAAATATTGTCATCAAGTACGTTTTGTTAACGTTTTTTTCTGTTTATCTTTTGTCAGTGTAATTTGCAGATCTCAGGATAGATCATCAGAGAATAGAGAAGAAGCTTTTGTTCCTTCCCCGAGCTTCTGTCTCATTTTCATGCTCCCTCATGTCTAATGGCTTTTACGCTCTGGTCTGTGCTGTTTCAGTATTACCTATAGCACTGGCTTCTTTTTGTCACTTTAGTTTTCAGATTAGTGGCTGTCACTCCTGACTGCATAACAGAACGATCAGTGAGGCTTTTTAAAGGACCTAGTTTTCTGGGGCCTGTTCCAGAACAGACCCACTGAATCAGACTATCTGGCTGAAGTCCATGAAATCTAATATCCAAAATCAGTGTCACAGAAAACCAGAGGCAGACACAAATTGGAGTGAGTGGTAAAGGCGAATCTTATTCAGTGACTGTTGCAATAGTGGAAAAGAAACCTTGGGATAGAACTAGGCTTCATTCTGAATACAGCAAGGGCAAATGGGGGTGGATAGCAAGGGAGCAAGGTGGGTGTCCGTGAGTGAAAAATTACTAAGGGGTATTACCCTAAAGCAACTTGACAGGATTCTTGATAAAGGCAGGCTAGGGTGATAAGATTGAAAGTGGGATAAGGAAGTTCCAGGGTAGGGGATTTCATAAAGCTGACTCAGCAGGACTCTTGCGGAAACTGGACTGTGGGGTCCAAGGACAAGCCCAGGAGCTGGCGTGTGTGCTGCCCAGTTGTGTCCGACTCTTTGCGAACCTGTGGACTGTAGTCCGCCAGGCTTCTCAGTCCATGGGATTCTCCAGGCAAGAAGACTGGAGGGCTTGCCATGCCCTCCTCCTGGGGAGTCTTCCTGACCCAGGGATCAGACCTGCATCTCTTAGAACTGCCCTGCAGGCGGATTCTTTTCTGCTAAGCCACCAGCTTCCCAAGGGCTAGGCCTCATTGCGAAGAGAGCTCAGAGGAGCCTGACCAAGGAGAGAGGCTTTGTCAACATCAACAACTGCTGCAAATTACCGCCAGGCGATTCTGATGTGTGACCCTGTGGTGAGAGCGGCACCCTTTCCCACAGAGGTGTGAGCCTTGATACTCCATTTGGATCTCTTCTTGCAGTAACTTCGTGATCTGTCAATGGACAGCTTTCTCCAAAGCCTTTTCTTCCTTAGCCTTTTAGTGGAGAGTACCATGGCACCAAAAGGAGAGAAGTTAGTTCATGTTCTGAAGCAAGTACACGTCCGTAAATATTAAGGGCCTGCTGTGTTTCAGACAGTGTTCTACTTGGTGGGGTTATAGTAGTGAAAAAGCAGACATGGGACCACCCCTCTTATTAGTAAGCGACATGGTAGTCAAAGAGTAGAGTATAGTGTGTGTGTGTTCAGTCGTGTCTGATTCTCTGTGGCCCCATGGACTGTAAACTGCCAGGCTCCTCTGTCCGTGGGATTTCCCAGGCAAGAATACTAGAGTGGGTTGCCATTTTCTTCTCCAGGGGATCTTCCCGACGCAGAGATCAAACTCAGGCCTCTTGCGTCTCCTGCGTTGACAGGTGGATTCTTTACCACTGAGCCACCTGGGAAACCCATAATATAGTATATCAGTAAGTAAACAAGTTAGTTTCACATAGTGATACACTATGCAGGAAATAAAAGAAGGGTATTATAGTGATTTGCGGAATGTTGTGTTAAGGACAGGAGGTTTAAACTGAAATTGTTACTACAGGCTGTTACTAGTCACACTCAGGTTTGGGATCTAGTAATCCAGGCAGAGAAGTAATGGCACGTACAAAGGCCCAGAGTCAGTGACGAGCTGGACTTCGCTAAGGGACAGGAAGAAAACCGGTAGGAGAGGAGCATTGTAGGCAGTGGTGTGTGGTGAACGTCCTGATATCTATGGGGGTGATTCTAAGGCTTTTAACCTTGAGCAGCTGGCTCAATTATCATTTTAATAGTAAAATTATTAAGACAAGACTGAGGCAAATTAAAGGAAGCCTGAAGAATCAAGAGATGCCCATTAGGCATGAAGCTGTAAATAGGACTTTTCGAGCTGGGACTTTGGGGGGTTGTGTGTGTGTGTGTGTGTGTCTGTGTCCGTTTTTCCCTTCGTGTGTGTGTCTGTCTGTTTTTTTCCCTCCTTTCCTCTTCTTTCCACTTGGGCCTTTCCAACAGCAGCCTCAGGGTAACCGCGTTCCTTGTGTGCTTGCTCGTTTATCAGAGGCTCCTGGAGTGATCATTCTCAGACATCCAGAGACTGCATGGACTTCTCTTAGCTAGCTGCAGAAGTCATGCAGTGTCAGACTCATCAGAGAATCTGCAGCAATGTTCTACAATGATTACATTATAGAATCCCTCATACTATTTTCTTTCAAGTTTAGCTACCATTTCCCTTTCAGAGTATTGCTGAACGATAGCTTTTCTTTGCAACTATTAATCATTCCTCTTTATATAGTTAAATTATTGCCTTAACACTATAAACCACTTATTTATGCTGTATTGGTAGCTCAGAGGTCTTCATATCACCTCTTTTGTTACACAGATACCTCACTGAATCATGTGACACCTCATCAAATAAAATATTGAAGTCAGTAGAATTCTTGAGACTTTTGAAATTCTTCAGAGGTCTCTAGCCCTATCTCTTTTTTTCCCCCCAGCCCTATCCTTAAAAGTTGTGCGATGTTTCCAACTGTGGTTGTCATTTATTTGCTAGAATGAGTGTTATATCTGTTGGATAGTAAAATGAAAATTTTCAATTGCTAACACTCTAAGGACTTTTAAAAGAGTTTATACCTTGTATATTATTTTTGTATTTTGGAAAGAGCAGTTTTGTGTTTTCTTGTTGTTGTTGTTATTTGAGTTTTTTAATTTATTTCTTTTGGTTCAATTCTATTGGAAAGGGAAATAGGATTGTATCTTCTTTTTTATATGAGGATTTTAATAACGCAAGATATATATTCTTATCCTTTGTGTTCCACATCCTGGAAGCTTTGAGGAAGGAGTCATGTGCAGGGATTCTGATTACTGACTTGGGGTGGGCTGCATGTGTAGGTGTCTCGCAGCTCCCGGAGGATTTTTTTAATGCTGTCGGATTTGAGCCCTTCCCCCTCGTCTGCTGGATCTAACTCTGGTATTTGCTGATGATAATCTTAGTCTCTGTAACAGGAAAAACAAATGGAAGCCCTGCCTGATGCAGCTGTTTTGGCGACTAGACTTAAAAACACTCTTATCCAGTACCACAACCTTGAAGATGAAAAGTGGCGAGTTGCTAAGAAGACGGTAAATTAATTAACTTATTTGTGTTTGGGGTCTGTCTTCTAATGAGCTGGTGGATGACTTTCAAAATGGTATAGAAAAATATGGACCACACTTTAGATGAATGTGCAGGGTAGATGAATGTGTCAGTAAAGCTGGTGGTTTAATAGCTCACAGAGGAGGGACAGCAGTCCTGCACACAGTCATCAGCTCTTCAGATAATGGACACAGGAAGAGACTCACGGCAACAAGACTGTAAAGAGCAGCCTCTCAGGTCAGTAAATGAAACATGTCATGGTCAGTTTAAGAAAGGAAAGTATAGAAATTGATAGTTTGAAATCATTTCAGATATTTTAACAAGCCTGTGAGGGTGGTCCATTAGTATTCTTTTTTTCACCAGTACGACTTCCCCGAACCATCACACAGTTGAGTGTTGACAGAGCCAACCCTAGAGACCAGGACTCTTCCAGTTAAGTGCTTTAGCTGTTCTGATGCTCAGAATTTCTTACGAGATGATCTGGAAAAAAATGTCAGGACTCATTCAGGGTAGTACTGTCATCATAGATGTGAATTGCTTAAACTTAAAAAGATATATGAGCAAATTCAGAATTAAATATTTAAGATTCTAGTATCTTAGACTAAATTCTTCAGTAATGGTAAATAGATGAGACTGTAATCATGCAAATAATGGCCAGTGAGAGTGCCATCACCGGATCTTGGTGCTTGGGTGTCTTTAAGCTGCTGAAAAACCTTTTCCTAGGGGTCTGTAATTTAAGATGTGTAGTACTTTAGGATACAGAAAAAATTCAGACATGGATTCTTTGATGGTATGAGTGACTTGTATGTATTTCTTTGACTGTTTACGTATGTTTTGTTTTCATGCAAAAGCTAATGCTGTAGACTTTATGAAATTGTCAGTTTTATATCCAGGTTGCCACCTATGTAATTATCACTATACACTGTTTTTATTTGTATAGAAAGATGTAACAATTTGGAGGAAACCTTCAGAAGAATTTAATGGATATCTGTAAGTAATTCTTGTAGTTTTACATAGCTCTTAAAATACTGCTAAACTTCAAATGTATATACACATATACCCATGATCACTAAATGATCATTGGCAGTAAAGTTTGGCTTTTGCTTTTAAGATTTTAAACTTTCTGAGAAGAAAATCATGTTATGTATTCAAAGCTTTTAAAATATCTGTATCCCTGGTGAATAGAGTTGGTGGTTTTGGGAATCATAAATGATGGTATAGCTGATAAAATCTTAATTTCTTACTGTGGTATATAAAATACTTCTAATATTCCTTCTGCACTTATTCAGTAATGTAGCATATTTTGCTCTAAGAATTTGTATTGAAGAAATCATTGGAAATTAATAGTTATTTAAGTACTTGTCTCTTCTATCATGTTACTTAAAACACTAAAAATTATAAACAACCTGAATAATCAATAATTAAGGAATGATTAAATTATAAAATGTGCTATTTTACAATCTATAAAAACCATATTTTCAGATATTATTTAAGAACATAAAAAATGCTAAAGATATGAAAAATGAATAAAGCAGAGTACTAAACTGTATGTAGCACAGTCATGAATTGACTTTAACTATTTTTATATTAAAATGTTTTTATTTAACACAAAAGTGTGTACCTCTAGAGGGCAGTTTTATGTGTGATTTTTGTTTATTTATTTTTTGCATATAGCAGAGTAAGAATTATGTCTTTAACCAGTAAAAAAATATATATTGTTTTTTAAAGCCAGTGCAGATAGGTGCCTTGTGTAATTGGAGTGGGATATTCATATTCTGGGGGCTTGGCACTTTTTAAAATGAAACTATTGACCACACTTTATACATACAGAATGTTTTGAAGTGTATTGCCAAAGATAGCATTTCCAGAAAGGTAAGTTGTACAGTATTTCTGAGAAGGACAGTTAGGGTTGGATTGAACACTGTAAGCAAGTGTGGAAGTTAACCCTTTAGATCAGTAACTCCCCACAGGGGCTGAAAAAGTCTAAAAGTGCCTGGGGGCACTGTGCTCAGTGATAAAAACTCACAGAAGAGCTGATACCTGGGCTGAGCCAGAAAGAACAGACAGGTGTCTCTTAGGGAATGAGGCAGAGAGAACTGCACTTAATCACATTAACACAGATGACTTCCAGGTAGATGGGAAACACTGAGAAAATTTGTTTACAGAATTTAGGCTTCCCTGTTGTCTCAGACAGTAAAGAATCTGCCTGCAATGCAGGAGACATGGGTTCGATCCCTGGGTCAGGAAGATCCCCTGGAGAAGAGAATGGCAACCCACTCCTGTATTCTTGACTGGAGAACTCCATGGACAGAGGAGCCTGGTGGGTTACAGTCCAAGGGTCACAAAGAGTCGAACACGACTGAGCGACTGACTTTTTTTTTACAGAGGTTCATGTTGTGTTTATATAGTTGGAACATAAAGTATAGGAATGAGGAGAGCACGTCTGAAGGACTTCTGAATTCTTAAACCAAGGAGTTCGGTTTTGTGTTTATCCTCTGCTCAACCCAACCCTCCCAGGTCCTCAAAGGATTTTGTATTTATTATGGTAACAGTTGTGAGAGACAGAAATGAGCGTAGAAAGTTTAGAGAAGAGCTTGTATCCTGGGAGACCACGGCTGGCTTCTTAAAGTGTCCCTATGATTGTATACAATGGCACCCACTCCAGTACTCTTGCCTGGAAAATCCCATGGTTGGAGGAGCCTGGTAGGCTGCAGTCCATGGGGTTACTAAGAGTCGGACACAACTGAGCGACTTCACTTTCACTTTTTACTTTCATGGATTGGAGAAGGAAATGGCAGCCCACTCCAGTATTCTTGCCTGGAAAATCCCATGGACAGAGGAGCCTGGTGGGCTGCGGTCCATGGGGTCACTAAGAGTCGGACACAACTGAGCGACTTCACTTTCACTTTTCTCTTTCATCTCTTGGAGAAGGAAATGGCAACCCACTCCAGTGTTCTTGCCTGGAGAATCCCAGGGACAGGGGAGCCTGGTGGGCTGCCGTCTGTGGGCTCGCACAGAGTCGGGCGCGACTGAAGTGACTTAGCAGTAGCATGATTGTATACAAAGTTTTCTGACAATATGTATTCCTGGGAAGAGATCTGTGGCTTTTTTCAGATTGTTAGAGTTATATGATCAGAAGAGCTAGAAACTGATGCAGTATTGAGTTGGACACAGAGTTCCCAAACTAAGGACACAGCAGGGGAGCTGAAAAGGACAAATGGACTTGAAAGAGATTTGATGGTAGCGTAATAATGACAGTGGTGATGATAACTAACATCTGTCGAAACCCACATGTTGTTCTGTGTACTTAATGTTTAGAAAGTCATCTTGGTAAAACACGGTGACTTTCTAGTTCTGACTGTTTGAATGGGGTTAAGAGAAAAAGAAGTGTTGAAGTTGAACCCCAGATTTCTAATTTGGATGCCTGAATTAATTTGTATTACCCACCCCTACCCTCATCCCAAGTTAGAGAACCTAGGCGAAAGAGCAGATTTAAGATGGAGGATAGTATAAGCTTGAGCTTGAGATATTTGCAAACTGATAAAAAGCTTCAGATGCTTAAAAAAGAGAAAAAAGACCCCCAAAATAAAGATGGTTAGAGCCAGTCTGTCTCTTTTTCCTTTCTTTCTCGCAGGTAACTACTGTCTTGAAGGTGTAGTATTCATGTTTCATACTTGGGCCATACGTGTGTGTGTGTTTCTTCTGGTAATATGTTTTAATTTTTTCTGTTCGAGGTTACGTTTCAGTTTACCCATGTTGTTACATGTTGATCTGTACTTTCAGTTCTATATTCACGTACCACAGTGTGTTTATCTGTGTTTGCAGATTTGCCTACTGATAAGTTTTTAGTTTGTTGTCAATTCTTCTCTATAGTATGCTTCTTGGTACACGTCTCCTTTTGCACATGTGTATCGTTTTCTTGGGTATGTACCTGTTGTCAGACTGTTCTGTAAAGTAGTGATAGCACTTTGAGAGATGTCATTTTCTTCCATTCAACACTTGTTATTAATTTCTTAATCTCTGGCAGGATGGTATCTTGGCTAGTAATTATTTGACTATGAGTGACATTGGGCATCTTTGCTAGGTTTATTGATCTTTCAGGTCACTCTTGTCCTTTGCCCATCTTTTCTTTGGATTGTCTTTATCTCGTTGTTTGAACAATGGTTCCAACAAAGGTCGTCTAGTCAAGGCTATGGTTTTTCCAGTGGTCATGTATGGATGTGAGAGTTGAACTATAAAGAAAGCTGAGCGCCGAAGAATTGATGCTTTTGAACTGTGGTGTTGGAGAAGACTCTTGAGAGTC
This sequence comes from Budorcas taxicolor, assembly GCF_023091745.1. Classification (NCBI taxonomy): domain Eukaryota; kingdom Metazoa; phylum Chordata; class Mammalia; order Artiodactyla; family Bovidae; genus Budorcas; species Budorcas taxicolor. Next base: position 109,705,782 of record NC_068916.1, on the reverse strand, counting down.
CCTTGGACTGCAAGGAGATCCAACCAGTCCATCCTAAAGGAGATCAGCCCTGGATATTCATTGGAAGGACTGATGCTGAAGCTGAAACTCCAATACTTTGGCCACCTGATGTGAAGAACTGACTCATTGGAAAAGACCCTGATTCCAGGAAAAGATTGAAGGCGGGAGGAGAAGGGGATGACAGAGGATGAGATAGTTGGATGGCATCACTGACTCAATGGATATGAGTTTGAGTAAACTCTGGGAGTTGGTGATGGACAGGGAGGCCTGGTGTGCTGCAGTCCATGGGATCACAAAGAGTCAGACATGACTGAGCGACTGAACTGAACTGAATCATATATCTTCTATAATAAGTATGTGCTGTGCTGTGCTGAGTCACTTCAGTCATGTCTAGCTCTTTGCAACCTTATGGACTGTAGCCCATCAGTCTCCTCAGTCCATGGGGTTCTTCTGGCAAGAATACTGGAATGGGTTAGGGGATCAAACCTTCATCTCTAAAGTCTCTTGCACTGGGTGGCAGGCTCTTTACCACTAGCACCACCTGTTATGGGCTTTCCTGGTGGTTCAGACGATAAAGAATCTGTCTGCAATGCAGGAGACCCACATTTGATCCCTGGGTCAGGAATATCCCCTGGGAGAAGGAAATGGCAGTTCACTCCAGCATTCTTGCCTGGATAATCCCATGGACAGAGGAGCCTGGCAGGCTACAGTCCGCAGGGTCACAAAGAGTTGGACACAGCTGAGCAACTAAGAAGCAGCATCTAAATATGTGTTACACTTATATTCTTCCAGTCTGCGACTAGTTTTTAAAGAAATTACTTATTTTGTCATTTGTGGTATGCAAGTTTTTAATTTTAACCATCTTGTGTTATTTCTGTTTTATGTAGTCAAATAATCTTCCTGTATCCTGAGGTTACAAAGATAGTAACTTACATAATTTTCTCAAAGTTTAAAAATTTTACCTTTTATATAGTGGTATTTAGTCTATCTGGAATTGTCTTGACTGATGTGAAGCAAGAATTCAGATTTATTTTCTCTGTTAGGATAACTATGGAATCCATACACCATTTATGAAATAGTGCATCTTTTTCGTGCTGATACGGCCTGCCACCTTTGAAATATGTTAAGTTCTGCTATTATTCATGAGTCAGTCCTGGGTGTTCTATTCCTGGGTGACCTATTTTTCTATTCCTAATAAAAAGTTTTCGAAAGTCAGGCTAAAACATGGATATACTAATACCATGTTAGAGCGTATCTGAGAAAAGAACAGCATAGAGAGTAATGGAGCATTACGGTATTCTGCAGACTGTTCTTGGCTCCAGTGTAACATGAAGGTACTTACTGTGTTCATGATAGTCTGGAAGATAGCCTTCAGATCTCCTATTAGATCTTCAGAGTACATTTTGATGAAATAATTGATAGAACCTAATTTATCACACAAGTTGTAAGGATTTACTCTTTTCAAAAAATCTTCACTAAATTTTACTTTCTTTGAAGTGAACTGTGAACTATGAGAGCATACTGAAATTTTTCATTCCAATAGCATTTGACTTTAATATTTTTTTTCCAGCTTCAAAGCCCAAGGTGTGATAGACGATGTTGTCAATAGTGTAATAGACCATATCCGCCCAGGTCCCTGTCGCTTGGATTGGGACAGCTTAATGACCTCTTTGGATATTTTGGAGCACTTTGAAGAGGTATTTGTTTTGAAACGTTACTGCGGATTGTGTGTGTGTGTGTGTCTGTGTGTGTCGTGTGTGAGACTGTGCACGGGAGGGCTCAAGTGTGTATGCACTTGCATTCACTACTGTAGTCATTGCGTTGAGACTAAGCAGTCACGGCAAAGATCTCTAATGAGTGTTAGAACTGAGTTTGTTTTTCGCAATAGCTTTATCCATTCTGCTTAAGAAAATTATGTCTTTGATTGTAAAACTTTGAGGTTCTGAAATCTAAAATTCTGAAAATACCACCATCATATTCAGTTTTCTAGGTAATAGTATGTAGGTTTTCCATTAAGCCAAAATCAAAGAAAAAAATGCCACCTTTGGTATTAAAGAAGTATGTAATGAAAGTGGCTTTTTCTGTTTTATTAATTCATTTCTTGCCATGTTTGTTTTAATCAAAGTGTTTGTGGATTTTATCTTACCCATCTACAGTCTATACTGCCTGCCTCCATTTATCATATAGGATATGCGGTGACTGTTTTGAAAGAGAGATTTGCATTCTGGGTAACTTACCTCTGTACTTTGATTGTATATCGTGCACATGTCCATATATAACAGTGAGATACAGAATAGATTTCTAAATCTGTCAGAATCACTGTAAGAACTGTTGGTAATCATTATAACACATTTTAAGTGAGTGTTAATGTTTTACTACAGGTTAACTTATGTGAGTCTGTGTCTGTGTTGCTTGTATTACTAACAGCTGTTTGCCGTTCTTTTTCAGAATTGCTGTGTGATGCGTTATACAACTTCGGGTCAGCTTTGGAATATAATCTCTCCAAGAGAGTTTGTTGACTTCTCCTACACTGTGGGCTATGAAGAAGGGCTTCTATCTTGTGGTAAATGTCTCAAAGCCTCTTACTTTCTCTCAGTTTGTTGTAAATTTTGAGTTTTCTAGGCTGGGTATTTCTTTCTACACAAGATATATTTTCAACCTTCATGGTTGTTTTATAGTCAATAAGCTTGGTTTGCAAATGCCAAACCTTAGGGATGAAAGTAACAATATCAGGAAGGGTTTTGCAGTCTTTCTGATGAGTTTTTGTTCCCCATTACATAGTACCCTTCATGCCACAGCTAACAAATATGGGTCACGTGACTGCCTCCAAGAAAGGGGTCTTGTCAGTGGGTTTCCTTCTAAGTCACTCTCAAGAAATAGCTTCTTGGTCATATACTCTAAAAAAAAATATGCTCGGCATGTGCTAGAATATTTTTCCTTCCTTGATCTGTGTAGTAATTTGCTTTTCAAAATTGAAAATATTGTTAGAAGGCTCATGCTTTTGAAAATACATCTGTAGGTAAATTAGTGTTTTTGTATGTACAGTGTGTTTTGAGTTGGCAGTTTCAGGTACACCTCCACCTGTTTACTGTCAGTCATCAGAGCCAGGTTGGATATGGCGGGGCCTGTGGGAGCAAGGGTCTCACTGCAGGTGTGATTCTCGGTGCCTGGGGCCCACTGCGATGGGAAGGTTCCTGTTTTCCAGGGAGTTACCAAGATGACATGCCATTTATTCTGAAGGGATTAGAACTTTCCCTATTATACATCTACCAGGCTCTGTCAGAATTCCACTTGGTACTTTATCTTTTTCATTCTTCCACGGTCACTCTTGGGGCTTAGTTTTCATCTACATGGATAAGAATGTTTAAATAAGCAATCTGATAATACTTTTAATGAATTTTAGGTTAATATCAGTCATTGCTGTTATTAATCTTATTTTAAATTGCCTTGTAGGGAAAAGTCTTGACTGGAGTGAAAAGAGATCAGAATTTGTTCGTGGATATAACCATCCCTGTGGTTGGTTTTGTGTTCCTCTTAAAGACAGTCCAAGCCGGAGTCTTTTGACAGGCTATATTCAGACGGATCTGCGTGGAATGATTCCCCAGTCTGCAGTAGATACAGCTATGGCAAGCACTTTAATTAACTTCTATGGTGATTTACAAAAAGCCTTACAAAAGGCATAATTTGCTTAAACTCACAGCAGTAGCGCATTCTCGGGTTCAGCTCCATCTCCTAGCTGTGTGGCTCATAGAAAATCACCCTTCCCTCTCTTCTGCGTAGCCTGTAGAAAATTTTGAGATGCTTTTGGTTTATTTTATTCAGAAAGTAAATAGCTAGCTAGAGTGAGCATCTCAGTTTTCCTAAACAGTTATTTGCACATTGTTTGGAATGGTAGTGTGTCTAGGAATGGAGAGGATGACAGAAATTCACCAAGAAGTAGATATAGGTCTTTGACGTAAACTCTCAAGAAATTGAATTGTGCCTGAGTAGGAATATTTTGGCTGCTTAGAAATTAGAGAAAGCCAAGCTTCTTGCTGGTAGGTTAAAATCACCTGTTTTAGAGCTTTATAAACATTCTGTAAAAGTTTTAACTTTGGAGAAAGTTATATATTAATGTTTTACTATATGTATGCTCTGTGAGTTTAACAATCTTGGACTAAAGAAATACTACTTTTCTCTATACTTCCTAAAGATGAACTGCACTATTGACTTGAACTACTTTAAATATTGAAAATATCAGAAATAAGAATAGGTATCCTAATACAATGCAATTCAGTTTTGATACCTAGATAACAGTATTTTGTAGATACCTTTAAAAATATATTTGTATCCTTATGTGCTTTTATTTTGGGAGTCTTAAAAGCCTTTATACATGAATAAGACAGTGCAAAAAACTGCCAGATATGTGCTGGGATACCACGTTGATTGAGCAATATTCTGGGTTGTGTGAAATGGGTAGTGGTATCCAGTACTAAGCAATAGAGAATCATCTTTTTAGAAAGTTAGATTTGATGAATGTTTTGTACCTGTTTGAGTTTTAAATGTGTCACTCAAATCATAAATTACTCACTGTATCATACACATTCACAATTGTGATGTAATTTCAGTCTGGAACTATAACAAATGCATTCATAGATTTATACAAATGCCTGGATGAGTCATTTTATAGCTAGAATGGACTTGATTCTGTGGCTACATTAGATGAACATTCCTGAATGATTTTAATATCCCACATGCTCTTTGGCCTTTGCACTGTCTACCTAGTTTACGTATAAGTTGAGAATTTGAGGGAACTCAGTGTGTCTGTACAAATTTTTATATTTATATTTGTGTATACGCACACATCTTGAAATCCATTTCAATATTCAGTGTGAGTTATTTATGTGTTATTATTACTGTTCCCACTGTTTCATTTTCTCTTCTTTCTCTTGGGTTAATGTGGGATAAAGTGAGCTCTGGAAATAATATTTACTAGATAGACCTGAAGGTGGGCTTCCCTGATGGCTCAGACAGTAAAGAATCTGCCTGAAATGCAGGAGACCTGGGTTCAATCCCTGGGTCAGGAAGATCCCCTGGAGAAGGGAATGGCAACCCACTCCAGTACTCTTGCCTGGAGAATCCCATGGACAGAGGAGTCTGGTGGGCTACAAAGGGTCGCAAAGAGTTGGATATGACTGAACAACACATTCACTTTAGACCAGGAAAAGCACAAAAACAAAATGGTTCAATTGCATGAAGGTGTGATTTGTATTTTACTTTCCTGTGTTTTCCTGAGTGTTAAATAAAACATAACTCCTAGTTCTTCGGACCCATTTGAAAATAGAAAAAGTAGAGCTGATTTATTTTTATTTTTTTGCTATTGGAGATAATGTTCAAAACAAAAGGTGGCAGTACCATTGTATCCATAGTGAATAATCTCACAAATTTTAGATTAAAAATAATTCATTTCAAGGTCTGATAGAAGCAATGCAAAAAATGATCTTATATTCTTAACTTGAAATTTATTAATCACCGATGTTTTTCCAGATTGACTACCCAAATTTTTGAGTTGTTGAATTCCTCTGCTACTTCTTTTTCTTGCAATAAGGAAAGAGAACTGAGCAGTTTAACTTTGAGCTTCCCTTAGAAATTGTTAACTGTTAATTTTCACTTACCCTTTTGTCTTTTATTTGGTTTTAATAGTGTAGAGTAGGAGGTTCCTTATGCTCCAGTGTTCTGTCTAGCATGGCAAAATACCAGCAGGTGTCCAACTATAGGGTGCCCAGATTGGGTAAGATTGCAACAAGATGTATATTGCTACAAGGGCTGTTATTGCCTAAGCTGGGAACTGCTAAAGGCAAATAAACTGTCCACTCTCAGCTACTCTGTGTTCTCTCGGTTTTCATAACTTAAACCTCCAACTAGTGATTCCATAATCTACTCTTGAATGAGGATCCTTGCAGGTAACAGGACCCTCATGGAAAAATTTATTCACAGTGTTGAGCCATCTGATGGATTGAAGGACCATATTTGAATTACCTGCAGTTTACATACAGCTTCTGGATGGCACTTCTAGACGTGTAGCTATTACCACAGTCCAGTTTTAGAACATTTGTATCATTCAAAAGATCTCTTTTTACCTGTTGGTTGAATCATACATAAACAAAGTTTAGCACAGTTGTTAGTATATAGATGATGATGAAAAAGAGCAGGTTTTGTTTGTCTTGTACTCGAGAGTAGAGGTGTATTTGATTCTAAGCTCAAGAGCCTTGTGATAATAGGTTACATATGTTATGTCAAATACCATAATGATATGAAATTTAACAGTGTGGGTTGGGATTAATATTAACACGTGTAATGGAATCTGCTGTTTCTGTAGCAGTGCGGTAGAATAGAAAAATAATGTGAGCCATAATTGTAGATGTCATTTAAATTTTTCTAGCGGCCACATTAAAAAATTAAAAGAATCAGTGGAATTTTAATAGTATAGTTCATTTCACTTCAGCGTATCCAAAATATTATTTCAACATGTAATCATAAAAATCTTTTAAGATAGCTAATCTTTTAAGATTAGCTTTTGTACTAATTTTTTGATTTCTGGTGTATATTTTACTAATTTGGGCTAGCCACTTTTCAAGTTAATTTTAATAACTTAGTAATACACAGTTTTGTATTACTGCTACTGCTAAGTCGCTTCAGTCGTGTGCGACTCTGTGCAACCCCATAGACGGCAGCCCATCAGGCTCCCCCGTCCCTGGGATTCTCCAGGCAAGAACACTGGAGTGGGTTGCCATTTCCTTCTCCAATGCATGAAAGTGAAAAGTGAAAGTGAAGTCGCTCAGTCGTGTCCGACTCTTAGTGACCCCATAGACTGCAGCCCACCAGGCTCCTCCGTCCCTGGGATTTTCCAGGCAAGAGCACTGGAGTGGGGTGTAATCTACATATTAGTTTGTCTTCCTATATGATGTAGTAGAGAATTTCCTCGAATCACTCTCTTAAGTACAAAATCTTTTCTGGTCTCCGAAGCCTTCAGTGCTTGCTTTTAGTTTGCACTAAGAAGTGTGAACTTCTTAACATTAGAAATAAATCAGTCAGAAATAAATATCAGTTGTCAATAAAATAAAAATGATAGCCCAAAATATTTCCCTTTAAAGATAATGAACTTTTCATAGGACTGTTGATGAAATGAAAGAATATAATCTTCCTTATAGTAATATGATGATTTTCTCTAGCTTGTAGCTAGTTTGTATTAGAAACATGTGTATGTATGAAATATTTGGCATAGTACTGTTTTCAGTACATACCTATTGTTTTAAGGAAGTTAGTTTCATACAAGAAGATACTTTTTTGCATGAACCTTTGATTATCTTTTGCATGTTAATCTTTGATTAATCCTTGAAGTTTACAGAATACTCAGCAATAATAATTATGAGAATTTAGTGTTCTGCAGTTATGTGTAATATAAACTGCTAGCTGTTAAAGACAGATTGTTCATTTTAAAATTCTCTTCATTTTGTTGTTCACTGAGATTGGATGTATTTGAAACTGTAGATTTCTAGATGTAAAAATATTTCCCAATAAAAAAATGCCCTTCTTTTCTCTCCTCCTCTCTTTTTCCTTCCTAACTGAAGGACATTTTAGCAACACTCAGGTTGAATTAAATTAACATCTCAAGCCAAAAACTCTGTAATCGAGGTTGCCTTTGGAGAAGATAGGGAACATGGCGCAATGCAAAGCCCTGATGTCTGTTGAGCTTTTACGTGTGAGTAACTCCCTTTGATGTAGACAGAAGCTTTACCTGTTTACTTTGAAGAACACACTAGCATCATTTGAATCAGTTGTTAAAATCCAGTTTATACTGTGGATATCACAACCCTATGCATAAATTAACAGAACCCAGGGAAGCTAGGAGATTTGACTTAGACCCTGTGTTATATAATTACTTGTCCAGTCTGTCTCCCATACTTTTCCTTTTCAACTTTCAGAAGGAGGGGATGGTAGGATCTGAGCTTAGAAGAAACATTAGGTTAATCCCAGAGCACAGGGAATTGAGATAACACATTGTTGTTTCCAGAGGTTTTACATGTGTGGTCAGATAAAAATCCATTCCTTGGAGTTCAATAAAAGCTATCTGGCGTATACAGATTTTATTTTTAAGAAGTTTGTATTTCTTTTATGAGCCAATATGTAAAACTGGAACATTTGTTAACCTAATAAGAGCATGTATTAATATAATTAAATGTAATTTATTAAATTTCTATGAAATATATCAATAAAATTTCTGCACACTCTTATGTTGATTGTTGATACTTAGTTCCTTTAACCTTATTTGAATTTAAAGTATGTAATTTAGCTTCTTGAATTCTTACAAAAGAAAATTACCGGCAGGAAAATTAAGATTAGCAATGCACCTGCTAGCCTGCCAGTGTCAAATAAGTCACAGCGCTGCTGGGTTTGATTTGCTGTTATGTAGCAAGGATGACAATCTGTTCTGCTGTTACTACAGTAACATAGGTAAGGCTTACTGTGCACATTTTTAAATAATTGTATTAACTTGATTAGCAGTTGTGATGATTTCATTTGGAGTTGAAAAAAGCTGGAAGTGACTCCAAAGGAACTATTGATCTCTATTGTAAGGAAGTAGTTACAAATGCTGTGAGAAATATGCAATAGAAAATATGACTATTAAGTGGTTTAAACAACGAGTCAGGAATTCCCTGGCAGCCCAGCAGTGGTTAGACTGTACTGTCCCTTCTGAGGGTGCAGGCTTCATCCGTGGTTGAGGAACTGAAAGTCACTCAGTTGTGTCGACTCTGCGACCCCATGAACTGTACAGTCCATGGGATTCTCCAGGCCAGAATACTGGAGTGAGTAGCCTTTCCCTTCTCCAGGGAATCTTCCCAACCTAGGGATTGAACCCAGGTCTCCCACATTGCAGGTGGATTCTTGACCAGCTGAGCCACAAGGGAAGCCCAAGAATACTGGAGTGGGTAGCCTATCCCTTCTCCAGTAGATCTTCCTGACCCAGGAATCAAATTGTCTCTTACATTGCAGGTGGATTTTTTACCAACTAAGCCATCAGGGAGACCCAAGATCCAGTAAGACACAAGGCATGGCAAAAAAAAAAACAACAACCAGGGAGTTGTTTTCCGCATTTAATAAACTTTGGATATGGATAATGATTAGTGTTTACCATCAGCTCAAGGATGTCAGGGTGTGTTTCTGCAGTTTGCCTCTTTCCCTCAGATATGATAAAGTGACCAACTAGCCCTGGACAGTCCATGTGCATCAGGAAAGGAAGGAACGGGGAAGGCAGGGCACTAGTCATCAGCTCTTGTCAGGAAAGCAAATGCTTTTCCAGAGCCTCCAGTAGCTTTTCTTTGTAGTGGTCGGGTCACCTGACTACCACTAGCTGGGAAGGCGAGGACTTCCAGCCTCTTGGAGGGAGTGTTGGTAATGACTCTGGCTAATCATAGCATCTCCATGGGCCACCTCTGGAAGTTGTATCAAGTTCCTTTGAACGTCAGTGGGAAAGTGATAGACACACAAAGTAGAAATGAAAATTTCCAAGTAGGCATTCACTCTGTCATGAAACATTCACTGGACACCTTCTATATGGCAGATGCTACACAGCATCCTTACCTCAGGTAATGAGGTGATGGAGCTTCCTCAGTAAGTTGTTATTAATGGTTTATGTCACATGGCATCCAGTGTGAATGACCTTTGTTTATATTACATCATTTCCACTTCTTGGAGCAAAGGGTCCACTATGGATGATGACTTCCGTACCAGGAGACGGAAAATTGCTGGAAAACGTGAACTGCAGACCTGTCCTTGGAGACGGAGGGTGGTCCATGTCACTAGGCAATTAGTGGGGTGTAGTAGTCTGCCGGAAGAAAATACTGAAGACCACATGGGGTTTTACTCGTTATTTGGATGGTATTTTCTTTACCAGGAGCTTTACCTTCCTACTTAGGTTTTGCTTTAGTGACATACCTTAAGTACAAGCAGCTGATTTTTTATTAAAGGAAGCAGTCCAGAGATTGTGAAAAACAGGTTGAAATAAAAAGATGTTTCATATTGTAAAAATGGACTTGCAGGTTTTTTCTCTAGCATTTCCCTTAATTAAGAAGACATTGTTTAGGTGAGGATTTTGGACCTAGTAGTAGTTGGTAGCAAGCTACAATTCTGATAAGGAACCTCACTGAAATATTACGCCTTCCCCTCAGATATTTTACACAAATGTTTGCTAACTGATTGGATGGCCAAACTCAAGAAAAACTTAAAGATCTTTTTACAACTCTTGTTGCTAATAATCAGTGTCTTAAGAGTGAAAATAAAGGATTTTCCCTTTCATTCTCAGGTACTGTAGGTTTGAAAGAATTATCATGAAGAGACCACTGCGTCTCATTTGGCCTGACAATTCGACATTAGGATTTTTCCCTTAGGATAGATTTCCCCAAACTCAGAAAAGCTTTCTGTAGCGTTACTGAGAAAAAAATAATTGAGACTGGATTATTATGCAACTATCCTAAATGTCTGCAAAGATTATGCAAAAAATGCTTTCTATAGTAATAGTTGTTTTGCCACTAAGTTGTGTCTAACCCTTTTGCGATCCCATAGGCCACCAGGCTCCTCTGTCCATGGGATTTCCCAGCAAAAATACTGGAGTGGGTAGCCTTTCCCTTCTCCAGGGGATCTTCCCAAGCCAGGGATGGAACCCAGGTCTCCTGCTTGGCAGGCGGATTGTTTACCACTAAGCCACCTGGGAAGCCTGCGCTATAGTGATATAGGTTGATACAAAACAGTTACAACATGATAAAGGCTGTAATGACTAATGTAGATAAAAAAGACAATGCTTGTCTTTGAAAGAATTCTTGTGGTAATTTTGTACTTTTCTGTATTTTCTGTTTTTTATAATGGAAATCAATTTTTATATGAATTTCTGCCTTGACTTTGGTGAACTGACGTCTCAGTTGTGGGAGCACTGGTTGGATGGGCAGCCCAGATCTCAGCCACGAACTGTGACCGTGGATAAGTCATTACCTCTGGCTGTTACTTCTTTTTAGTAAAACGAGCCGGTTGGGTTAAATGAGTACAAAGATCCTCTTTTAACTTTATGATTTTATGACATCACTATATAATATTAAAAATGCTGTGAAACCCAGGGTATAATTTTATCTGAGAAAATGGAAAAACACTCACGGAATGCAACTCCACATTTCAGATGTAAGGAAATGTCCACTGTGCCACTCTTGAATTGTGCTAACATTTCAAACCACAGGATACAGAGTGTTGGCGGGCTCTTCCATGATTTATTATCACACTGTACATGCAAACTGCTTGACACGCTTCCCAGCGCTAGGTACATGCTGCTTTTGGCATGCTCTGACACGCCCGAGAGAACTCACGAAGCAACGCGGGCCTCGCTAAGCTCATTGCCACAGTCTCCCAACATCCGTTACGTTCCCGGGAAACACCAGCAAGTGAGCATTTGAACCGCGGCACTGCGTCGTCCAGCCTGAGTCCGGGAGGCGGCCGGCCGCGCCCTCCGCGCCGCCGGGCTGGGCGCCGAGCCTGGGCTCCGGTGTCTGCCGGGCCGGACGCCCCGCCGTCTCGGCCACTGAAGAAGGCAGCTGGGTCAAAAGCAAACGCGCGGGACTCCGATGAACTCTCTACAGACATTCTTTATATTTACACTTATGGCCAGGGCAAACGTACACGTTTACCTAAAAAATACCATAGCGGATCTTTGTATTAAGGATCGACAGCACCGTTTTGACAGGTTTTAAAAATGAAATGTTGGCAGCTCACCTTCCGGCACTTTCAATCAGAAATTGGGAAGGCAGCTGTAGTCTCGGCCGTGAAAACCCAAATCTTGACGCTTGTTCTTTGTCCTTCAAAGGGCCTGTTTTGGCTAATGGCTTGCGGCCTAAACTCCTGCAGATGTAGGTTCCTGGCTGCAGGGGTGTTCCATCCTTTCACCTAAGCCTCCACACTGCCGTGAGCTGCTTAGACCCCTAGTCCAGAATACTTTCAACAGCAACGCGATACAGGTCCGCCCTCTACAAAAACCCAGAGAAGGCGTGTAGGTAACGCCCCCTAAGTCTGAAAACCCTCGGAAGACGCGTTCCTTTCTCAAACGCCTGCTCACTTGCGCTGCGTCCCCACAGCGTCTCTGCCTTGGCCTCCCTTCCATCACTCAGATGACGCTTCCTTCCTTTCATTTGCCCTGAGAAACAATAAGGCATCTACCAATCACAGACGTTATCTGAAACAAGCACAGTGGCAAGATGCCTAAAAGTGTATATACTGTCACCTATTTTTTTAAAAAGTTTCCTGAAGGTGGATGTAAAATGCTGCCTGCAATGAGTAAAAAGGAAACGACAGAAGAGTGTATTAAGGGGTGAAACACAGAGGGAGAAGAAAGGACTTCACAGGACCAGCTTGGTGTTCGGGGAAAGCAGCTCTGAAGAGTTCAAACTCTGTTGTCTGAGGCTTAGCACAGGTTATCTTTCGAAGTCTAAACTTGCAGGTATAATTCTATCTCAGATCTCACAGGATTTGCCCTTTCAGGTCAGATTTTTTTGTTTTTAGGTCAGATAATTTAAAGGTTAAAATAGCTACAAAAGCAGTAACTTTGATGTAGGCCTCTGTTGGCAAAGCTTTAGCAAGTGGTTAGGTGACGTTGTAGCGTCAACGGGGAGTTATTCAGATACTGGAGTTCTGCCAAATTTACTCAAGTAACCACTATCATGGGAGAAGGCAATGGCACCCCACACCAATACTCTTGCCTGGAAAATCCCATGGACAGAGGAGCCTGATGGGCTGCCGTCTATGGGGTTGCAGAGTCGGACACGACTGAAGTGACTTAGCAGCAGCAACCACTATTATCCTTTACGCTGCCTTGTCAGTGGAGACCTCGTCAATGCAGTTTGTGCTTTTAGTGACTGAGGCTTTGTTTCAACTGGTGGCTTGCAAAAATGTCTGTATGTGTTGGGTGATTCTTCTTCTGCTTGGGGTGCACCAAGTCAGCCAGGTTTGTGGATCACAGAGGGCCGGATGCTGAGGGGCGCTGTACAGGTGTCTACCCAGAGTGAGAAAGGGGAGAGGAAGCCTGTCTGGTTCAGCGTTGCCCACGATCGAGACTCAGACGGACTGAGTGACACCTCCCTGCAGATCCAGCCCTTCATGCCCAGCACTGTTCACTTTCCTCCACTCGGTGCATTTCTTCTCAGCCCAATATCCCTCCTCGTCCCTGCCCACAAGCTTCTCCTCATCCATCATGCTTAGCTGATGTTCCCAGGAAGCTTTCCTTGGTCATTCTAAGCAAAGGGAGCTTTCACTGCCTGCCTCGATGGAGCACAGGCTATAGATACAGTTGTGTTTTCAACTGCAAAGCTCACTCCTAGAGGGGAGCATGGGTTTAATTCAACTCTGACTCTTTCATGGTATGTAATTGCTTTTCAGTGAAAGTTTATTGAGGAAATGGGTTCCAGGCATAGTCTGCTCCTAGAAAGCTTCAGAACCACTAAATCATTTCATTAAAGTGTGTTTGCGATGGAGGCCTAATACTCCCAAAACACACTGTTTAACATTATTCTGGGAGGAAAATTACCTGTTGGCTTTGGTTTGTTCATTTCTAAGGGAAGCTGGTGTCCCAGATATTGAGAGATTTAAAAATGATAAGCTTAATTCACTAACTGCCTTCAAACTCTGGGCAGTGGAGGAGAGCGGGCGGTGGGAGTGTGGCGTCCGGTCTCCCGTTACCTTCCCCTCGTCCACTCCGGGCAAGGCTCCCTCCCGCTCACAGCAGCCGCGTCTCTTTTCCTGAGTTCTACAGTGTATCCCAGTGGCTACAGCGTATTGATGGCTGCAACAGTTTAAAGAAAACGTTACTTAATTAGAGTCATGATATAATTTTAGGTATTCCTAATAAGAAGTTGATAATAGGTCTTCTGCTCAATATCTCATCTGTAACCTTTCGGCTAGAGATATTCAAACACAAAGGTCACATGTACCTACATCCTCAGTATCTGGGCCCCCTGCTTCCCTTAATGCAGGTGAAATGAACAGTTTCTCTGTGACAGAAATAGATTAAGAAAAGGGGTCCTCTTGTATTTCTAAATAAGAAAAGGAAGGGAAAGCATTTGCTCAAAGCCTTCTCTTTTCAAAGAAATGAAATATATGACATTCAGAAAAACACAGGGATTGTAAAGTAAAAAGTTAGCTGTTTGCCTGCTTCCTGAGCTATAGATGAGTGAGTCAATACTGCATTATAACCAAGTCAATTCATACTCTAAACTTTTTTCAGGAATGATGCCCTTTTGAATCTTACTTCCGTAGGTAAAGTTTACTAAGCCATACTTCCAGCAAAATTACTGCTGTGAATAATTATTCACAGAATTATTGTTCTCCACAGAAACAAACCTGTCCTAACTTCCTAAGAAGCAAATGAGACAAAGAACCCTATGCTAAGGAGAATAATTCTGGAGTATGGGAATCTGTGTTCCTAGCTGCTACCAAAAGGGTAGGGTGCCATGAAAAACCAGGGTCATCAATGTTTTCTGTAAAGGGCCAGATAAACCTTTTAGACTTTCCATACAGTCTCTGTTGAAACCACTCCAGTGTGTCCTAGGAGTGTGAAAGCAGCTACAGCCAGACTATAGGAGAGCATGGCTGTGTGCCAATAAAACTTTATTTATAAATAAATACGCCTCTGGTGTATTTGGTCCATGACCCATAGTTTGCCTGACTCTTGGAAAGCTGATCTTTGGAGATTTTAAGTCTATTTCCTTGTGTAATTATGTGGAAATTATTTTTTTTTAATGCACATCTAAGTTTTCTGTGTATATCACAAAGACCACAGATAACAGAATGATGGCATTCAAAAAAAAACAGTACTGGCCTCTAACTTTTCTCCTAAGAATCGTCTTTGTGTGATACCCAACCCATTTTTCATTGAACATAAGGAGTTACACACCTGTCACCTGTCTGCTGACCTCACGCAGTAAACTCAGTGTCAGTCGGTGTTAATCACTCAGTCGGCTCCAACTCTGAGACCCCGTGGACCCCTCCGCCAGGCTCCTCTGTCCAGGGGATTCTCCAGGCAGGAACACTGGAGTGGGTTGCCACGCCCTCCTCCAGGGGACCTTCCTGACCCAAGGACCGAACCCGGGTCTCCTGCATCGCAGGCAGATTCCTACTGTCTGAGCCCCCAGGGAACGCACAGGACATTTTTAAATGTCCAGGAAAGCAGAGCGACGTCAGGCAGACATGGAATGCACAACCGCTGCGTTGTTTGGACCTGACTAGTTAATAAATGGACGTGCTGGAGATTCTTTCAGCTTGCTGGGGGGCCTGGAATATATTACTGAAATTAGGGGTTGTTGCTGTTCAGTCGCTCAGTCGTGTCCAACTCTTTGCTGCCCCATAGACTGAAGCATGCCAGGCTTCCCTGTCCTTCACCATCTCCCGGAGTCTGCTCAAAAGGGCACATGAATATAAACATTTTGGGAAGTTTGAAAGTAAGTAACAATCTTGACAAAAAACGTAAACAAAATCATAACTCATGAGTACGCTATTTGCATTCTACTATATATTAGCTGCATGATAGGCTATAGAATAAGTTAGAAAAAGGCAGTTGTGAGGTGACAGTTGTCACATTAAAGTGCTTCTTACAAACCACATTAACTACCATACCTGCAAATTTTCATCATCCGCAACTGATTGTCAGAGTGCTTAGGGAAAACAACCGTGCTCAAAACTTCAAATACGAAGTTTTGTATTTGTGTAACCTACTGTATTTGTGTAACCTAAAATAATTTTCAAATGGAAAAGAAATGTTATTATGTAATCTGATGAAGATTATGCATGTCATTTTTAACAAAGTGAATCACAGTAAAGATAACACAGAGATAAATATTGCATGTCCATGGGTATTCCAGGTCATTTTTCAAAATGTGCTGAAAACAATTGTTTAAGAAGACCAGCACGATTTTGCCTGTTTGGCATTTCAAACTAAATTCTGGCCACCAAGGGCTCCACATTCCTTCAGCCAGTCTGGGATACTTTCTAGGATTTTAGAGGTAAAGTTTTGAAAAGCTTGATGGCCATAGGGATGGAACAAAACATTGATCTGGGACAAGTGGCAGCAAACCAAGTCTTGAGAAGAGCAAATGACTGGTGAGATGCTGCTGTCCATTACAGACTGTGGCACTGCACCGATTCAAGCGGTATAACTGGAAGAGGCTTCCTCCTGTTTGACTCATTTGAGCTCAACCAAGTCAGATGCCTAGAGTCTTCGCTAGAGCAATGCTTATTCCTGCCAAGGACTCAGACAGTCTTTTCTAGTGGCAACACTTCTGTCTTGTCCTAGGTGGACCTCTGGGCCAGGTGACAAGGAAAAGACTGAATCTTGAGGTTAAAATCATGCAATCAAACCTTCTAGAGGACACCACAGAGTGTGTGAAAATTAGAATTTTGAACAAGCAGACATAAACTAGTCAAGTTTGTTATTGCTCTCCAAGATAAGTATATAAACGGTTGGGCTTTATAAGCTGAGACTATATTATCTGATCTCAGATGATATTTGAAAGTAATAATGACAAAAAATGGCCTTTAATAGATCAGGATACAGAAAGGAGAAATGCTGAACTAGGTTAACATGGGTGGATAGCTGATATCTCTTCAGTGATATTTTAGGTTCTTTTTCTATTTGTCAAGAAGCCAGAAACTCACCCTGAGTTGTTCCAGGGGAAGAGAAAAACTTTAAACAAAAAAAGTTGTAGAAAATTATTGGCTACATTTCTGCTTATCATGTGGTTATGAGTATTACAATACCAATATTGAGATTATATGTGCATAAATGTTTAAAAAACACTGAAGATACACATAAAAGTCGAACCAGTAAGCAGTTTTTAACCAATAAATGCTCAAAATGTTAGCAATGACCTTGATCAGAAACATATCACTGATTAACACTGAGGAAATTTGAACGTGACCAAATAGGAAGTAATTAAAAGGATATTACAAATCCTATTATATAAGCAAACGTCTGGAAATTTTGCACCAGCTAAAGTAGACCTTGGTAATCAGACTGAAAACTCTGCAATGACAAGTAAATTACATAATGGCATTGTAATTATGTAATTGACTCTGCTTAGTATACGTATGTCAATTTATGTGGAGTCAGCCTCATCAGGAAAAACCTAATTCTTATTCACTTTTTTGACTTTTTGTATTTGCTTTGCAAAGACAATCCTAAAACAGAATGCTTTACTGATTTTAACTTCTGCCTTTTTGACACTTACTTCTTTTATTTTCCAATTTGAAATGCAACCAGATGCTTCTGTGAAATAACTGAATTATGAAACAAAGCCAAAATGACTTTCTCTAAATCTTCAGTCTATAGGCAATCCACAAGCAGTTACCCGCAGGTGAAACCAGAAAAAATAGGGGTTGGTAAGCACTCTAAATTACAAAATATGTTTAAAATACCATGTAATTGAGGTCACAGTAAAAGACAAACTGTTTCTTTCTTTTAATGTCTGCCACTAAAAGTGGCTATAGAACCTTGAGGATTATTGTAACATAGCAATTTTTAAGAAAATTCCAAGTCCTTTGAATCCATGTGTAATGGCAGTGTTGTTTACATCCTTCTAAAGAAATCTTAAAAATGTCAGCCAATGGTCATAGTCTCATTTTAGGGATAGCTGGGATGATATCATCTTCATCAGTCTTTATCATGTAAATTTGTATGTTTCAGAAGCCTACAAAATCCTACTGAGGTTCTATGTGCAGCCCTTCTTGAATGAGGAAAACTGTTCACCCACCGTAGATTTTGGTCTGTGAGAACATGGCTGGATTTATGGCTGTACGAGACTCCGGCCTGTGGTCGAGATTCTGGGGCCCAAAGAGGGATGAGAGGAACTGTGGCCAATGGGCAACTCACTGCTGGGCAGGAAAGGACTGTCCTCTGAAGTCATGCTGGGAGACATGCCTCCTCTGAAGCACCTACTGAAACAGACGTGGCCAACAGAGCTTTCACTCACTTAAGTCTATGACATTTCTGAAACCTTTTCTTTTTGGCCTCCTACCAACTTATCAGTGTGGAAAACTGAGGCAGCTCAGATCCAAGCGCAGACATTTGTGTGTCATTTTGCTCACGGTGCTCTGGACCAGTGCTCTTCCAGACGAGCAGCCACAGCTCACAGGTGGCTGCTGGTCACTTGATGTACCAAAAATGCTAACACAATCTCGCTTTTCAAAACTCAATACAAAAATAACAAATTTTAAATATTGTGTCAGTTTTTCATATTGATTATATATTAGAATATAATAATAGTTTGGATATATTAAAATATATAGTTAATTTTATCAGCTTTTTTTTTTAATGTGTCTAAGAGAAAAGTTAAAATTACATATATGGTTTGTATCACTTATATCAGGTGGGACTTTTTCTAGACAATAACGTCTATAACAGTATTATTCCAATTTCTACCTTATTTATGTATTCATGGGACAAATGTGCTCTTATGGTTTGAGAAAAAAACACTGGGATTCCAATTAGACTTTTTAAATGGGGGAAATAATTCAAGATTGTTCTTCTCTGTGGCAAAATAGTCTGGTTTATGCTATGTATCTGAACTTATTTGAGAACAAAAATCAATAACGCGATATAGTAACTGTCAGTTCTAAAATGCAAAATGTAGTTTATTGTTTGCTGAAATTCCCTTGATTATTTTGCTTTGTGACTATGTTGTACAATAAATGAAACATTACAAAATAGTTCATCAAATTAAGGTTCTATCTGCGTTAGTCTACTATTATTTAGCTAAGTACTCTTTGAGAGAGATAACATATTCAATTTTAACAGGTAATATAAATGTGTATTGTTCTTTCAAAAATGTTAACTATGCTAACTTAAATAGCATCTCTGAAATCTCAGGTTGAATCATTTGGATGAAGTGACCGATTTTTGTAAAAGCTTGTTTTCCACTGAAATGACTGTCTCATTATCAGGTCTTAATTTTTAACATTCAAATCAAAATCTAAAACTCCCTCTGATTTTGAGAGAATGCAATCTGCAGGTTAAAAAGAGGAAATTACACTCACACCCTCAACTCACCAGGGAGCGGGCGTGTGCGCTGGTGCAAGAGGGCAAATTCTTAAACACACACTGCCCTCCTGCATCTGCAGCACTCTTCACATGACACGCTCCCCACGCCCAACCCGCGCAGGCAGCCCCGAGGGCCGCGGTGACACAGGGCTGGGGGGACAAGGACGAGGGCTGGGGGGATACGAAGGCTGGGGGGTCAGGGACCAGGGCTGGGGGGACAGGGACGTGGGCTGGGGGTATACGAGGGCTTGGGGGACAGGGACGTGGGCTGGGGGGATACGAGGGCTTGGGGGACAGGGACGTGGGCTGGGGGGATACGAGGGCTTGGGGGACAGGGACGTGGGCTGGGGGGATACGAGGGCTTGGGGGACAGGGACGTGGGCTGGGGGGATACGAGGGCTTGGGGGACAGGGACGTGGGCTGGGGGGATACGAGGGCTTGGGGGACAGGGACGTGGGCTGGGGGGATACGAGGGCTTGGGGGACAGGGACGTGGGCTGGGGGGATACGAGGGCTTGGGGGACAGGGACGTGGGCTGGGGGGACAGGGACGAGGGCTGGGGGGACAGGGACGATGGGTGGGGTGATACAAGGGCTGGGGGGTCAGGGACCAGGGCTGGGGGGACAGGGACGTGGGCTGAGGAGACAGGGACGAGGGGTGGGGGGACAGGGACGTGGGCTGGGGTGATACGAGGGCTGAGGGGACAGGGACCAGGGCTGGGGGGACAGGGACGTGGGCTGAGGAGACAGGGACGAGGGGTGGGGGGACAGGGACGATGGGTGGGGTGATACAAGGGCTGGGGGGTCAGGGACCAGGGCCGGGGGGGCAGGGACGTGGGCTGGGGGGACAGGGACAAGGGGTGAGGTGACAGGGATGAGGGGTGGGGGGACAGGGACATGGGCTGGGGAGACATGAGGGCTGGGGGGTCAGGGACGAGGGCTGGAGGGACAGGGACGAGGGGTGGGGGGACAGGGACGAGGCCTGGGGGGATACGAGGGCTGGGGGGTCAGGGACCAGGGCCGGGGGGACAGGGACGTGGGTTGGAGGGACAGGGACAAGGGGTGGGGGGACAGGGACGAGGGCTGGGGGGTAAGGGACCAGGGCCGGGGGGACAGGGACGTGGGTTGGAGGGACAGGGACAAGGGGTGGGGGGACAGGGACGAGGGCTGGGGGGTCAGGGACCAGGGCCGGGGGGACAGGGACGTGGGTTGGAGGGACAGGGACAAGGGGTGGGGGGACAGGGACGAGGGCTGGGGGGTCAGGGATGTGGGCTGGGGGGTCAGGGACGTGGGCTGGGAGGACAGCGTGTCTTCATCTGACTGTATGCCCCATTCCATTAAGATTCCTTTCCCTTTCTTCTTCCCTTTTCCAAATATATGGGACACTTCCCATCTATCATCTAACCATATACACAGACTTCATAGGAAGTCTCCTCGGGAAAGGACACGAGGAAATTGGCCTTTTAAAAGGGAAATCTTAATGCTTAGGGAATAATAAGGCATTCTTAAAAGGTTAAAACTAGGGAGCCTCTTATAATACCTAAAATGGAAATTGAGAGACTAAAGAAGGAAAGAGACAGTAAAGAAGATAAGTAGTCTCTACTAGTTAACCAACATAAAGCAAACGTGAATACTCTTTCTCAGAAGCTCAGCTGCTGCGCCTTACAGGCCTTCTCCTCCGTGTCAGTGGCCCGTCAGGCCCTGATATTACAGAAGACGGAAGCCCTACCTGGCTTTCCTCATGAGAGCAGCGGTGAAGTGCGACCTGCACTTGGAGAGCAGAACGTCTACGAGGCCTGACGGTCCCCAGAAACCAGAGGGTTGATTTCGTTTTCTAGCTTAACAGCTCTGAAGAGGCGCCAAAAGAATTTAAGGTCCCTCTTTTTGACGAGGATTTTTATCTGATAGTCATTTTTGTTGTCCAAAATTTTGGCCTGAAAATAAGTTTTTCTAATTAAGGAAACCTACTAAAATATTCTACATAATTAAGTTGATAAAAATGTCCATTTAAGCTCAAACTAGAGAGAAATCTGAGGTGTTTGGAATTTAACTGTGAGTTTTTATAAGGAAAAAGCATTTATATGAAAACCAAAGAAAAATATTTTTTAAAAACCATGATGATGTATTAGCTCTAACGGTACAGCTTCTCAACAGTCTGATTTGAAATCAGTGTTTGTTTTCTTTGTTTCTGTTTATTAAAGTAAATGAAAAGTTGCATTGTCCTAAATTTCTCAAAATGGAAACTTTCAAAACTACATTGTGAATTATGAGTGCTTCCATCCAAGCATGAGAAAAAAGTATACTAGCTTCCTAGAAATATCTTTAGCCCATAAGCAGTATATCTAAAGAGTCATCAATTGAAGGAAAAAAGAACTTTTATAAACAAAAATGTTTCCTTACTATGTGTGTGCATGCTCAGTCGTGTCCGACTCTTTGCTACCCCATGGACGGTAGGTAGCCCAGCAGGCTCCTCTGTCCATGGGATTCTCCAGGCAAGAGTACTGGAGTGGGTTACCATTTCCTTCTCCAAGGGATCTTCCTGACCCAGGGACTGAACCTGAATCTCCTGCATTGCAGGCTGATTCTTTACCGCTGGGCCACTGGGGAAGCCCCTTCCTTACCGCAGTGGGTTCAGTAATGAATGATCTTACAATGGGAGATCACTCTCACTCTATTCAGACATTCTGGCACCAGCCATTGGTATAGATTTTTTATAAATTTAGAACCTTGGTCAGTATAGAATTTATCCATAAAAATGTTCCTATCTTTAAAAGTGTACAAGCTCATGAATAAATTCAATTTTATTTGAAATGGCAAAGAGTCAGTCTTCATTAGCCTAAGTCCCAGTCTTTTCTTTTTTTCACTAAATTTCTTTTTCCCACTCCTAAGCGCTGTCCATCATAAGGAATTCTTATTAGAGAGCCGGTGGAGGTGAGAATAAATTCCTTAGCATGAGTTTGTAAAATACCTTTTTTCCAGCACTATAAAATGGCAGAATTTTGTGATAGAACATTTCAGGGTATTAGTAATATGGTTTACATAAATAAAGACAAGATAAAAAAGCATTCTCCACACAAGGTTTAGGGGCATATGGTTTCATAGCCCTTAAAATATGCTTCAGTTTCTTACTATTATAAGTGGTATATATGCAATTTTTTTGCACATACAACCATAACCTAACCATCTTCTTGTAAACAGTTTTAGCATATTACTGAAGATGTTGTAAATGTCATGGGAATACATCTTATAGCTCTACCTAGTATTAGCTGAGCAACAGTCCAAAGGAATTACCTTCTGAAGAAATCCAAAGGGTGGAGGATGGCTAGGTTAACAAAACAAAAACAATTTACTATTTACCTCAAATGTGCACTACTGGTCCCTGAAAACATGTGTTTTTATATGTTGTGTTTACTTGCAATTTTAAATCTAATTCATCGGTATCTGATATCCATTACGTACCATAAGAGACACTAGTTTTTCATAAAGCAGTCACATGCATTGAAGTTAGGATGACCCACCGATACATATGTATTTTTGCACCTCAGAAACAATCACACTATGGTGCACATCATGCTTCCACCTTCCTTGCTGAAGGACAAAACGCACAAAGTGCCAGGGTTTGCCTCCCACACGGGAAGAAAGCCACTAGTCCTCCGGCGGGACCGCGTGACCCTGCTGAGCTCCGCCCTCCAGGGCAGGGTCCTCCTCCCGTCCTTCCGGGGCTGCCGCGGCTCCAGTGGGCCCCTCCGTCTCCGGGCCGGCCTCCTCCATCTCCTCCTCTGACGCCTGGGGCTCCACCCTGGGGGCCGCGGCGTCTCCATCAGCACTGCCTTCCTCCTCCCCCACCTGCACCTCTGGCAGCTCCACTCCGCTGGCCCCCTCGGCTGCCCCCGGGGACCCCTCGCCCCCCGAGACGCCCCCATCGCCAGCCTGAGGTGGAGACGGCTCCCGGCTGGCCCGGCCCTCCTGGACGCCGCTGTGGCTGCTGCTGGCGCTGCCGAGCCTGGAGGAGGCCACCACGGCCTTGACTGCTGCCTGGGGAAACAGAGAGGTCAGGGGTTACTGCACGAAAATCCCTGCCCCGAGGAGACCACCGGGCCTTAGACCAAAGGGTCAGGGGCTACTTCCACTGAAAATCCCAAATCAAAGCTTGATCTCAATTTTGCGTGTAGGGAGTGTTATTCTCTTACTTGGAGAAGGCAATGGCAACCCACTCCAATATTCTTGCCTGGAGAATCCCAGGGACAGAGGGGCCTAGTGGGCTGCCGTCCATGGCATTGCACAGAGTCGGACACGGCTGAGCGACTTCACTTTCCCTTTGCACTTTCATGCATTGGAGAAGGAAATGGCAACCCACTCCAGTGCTTTTGCCTGGAGAATCCCAGGGACGGGGGAGCCTGGTGGGCTGCCGTCCATCGGGTCGCTAAGAGTTGGACACGACTGAAGTGACTTCACTTTCACTTTTCACTTTCATACTTTGGAGAAGGAAATGGCAACCCACTCCAGTGTTCTTGCCTGGAGAATCCCAGGGACGGGGGATCCTGATGGGCTGCCGTCCATCGGGTCGCTAAGAGTTGGACACGACTGAAGTGACTTCACTTTCACTTTTCACTTTCATACTTTGGAGAAGGAAATGGCAACCCACTCCAGTGTTCTTGCCTGGAGAATCCCAGGGATGGGGGAGCCTGATGGGCTGCCGTCCATCGGGTCGCTAAGAGTTGGACACGACTGAAGTGACTTCACTTTCACTTTTCACTTTCATGCACTGGAGAAGGAAATGGCAACCCACTCCAGTCCTTTTGCCTGGAGAATCCCAGGGACGGGGGAGCCTGTTGGGCTGCCGTCTCTGGGGTCGCACAGAGTCGGACACGACTGCAGCAACTCAGCAGCATTCTCTTACTGTTTAGTCTTGGAAAGTGTATGACTCCAGGATTGTCTAATGAACACTTGTTTGAAGAATGAACAGCAAAATCTGTTTAATCTCAGAGCAGTGTATTTAGTCATCTGGAGGAAAGCCTAAATAAACGCATATTCCCACCGACTGCCAATATTCAAGAACTTCAGTTGTGCTTCCCAAAGTATGGGACACGACTTCCATGGATGTTAATAGGTACTATAAAGATAAGAGAGTTCCATGGCCAAATCTGTTTGAGAAATTCTGGGTTAAGTCAAGGGTATTTAATCTAGGGTATTTCAAATTAATTTGATCATGGAACCCTTCAGGTTTATTTAGCTTGTATCAGCCGATAAGTGACTGCTGAATACAACACTATTTCTGACCCCCAGGGGTCCCCTGAGATTTCCTGTATGTTTGCGGCTGCTACTGCTAAGTCACTTCAGTTGTGCCCGACTCTGTGTGACTCCATAGACAGCAGCCCACCAGGCTCCCCCATCCCTGGGATTCTCCAGGCAAGAACCCTGGAGTGGGTTGCCATTTCCTTCTCCAATGCATGAAAGTGAAAAGTGAAAGTTAAGTTGCTCAGTCACGTCCTAAATACTATTATGTAAGAGAAAAACACTTCATCTCTGTTCCATATATGTTCTATTAAAAGGGATACAATTTGATGGATAACTTTCCTATCACTTGAATTATTTTTACCAAGTATAATTATTTGCCTATATTATAAAATATAGCTTGAAAAAATTGTTTCCCAATTTTAGCATATTCAGAAAAAAGACAACTTTCTTAATAAATAGTTTCCTGAACAACACTTTCAAGCAATTCAGCCTTAATTAAATTGGAAGCAATGACAATGTATTTATTTGGTGAGTGAATCTCAACATCCCACACATTTCCCTTTACTGACAATGAACCCTGGGAACTCCCTGGCAGTCAGTGGTAGGAGTCAGTGCTTCACTAAAAGTCCCACAAGCTGCCCAGTGCCATTTCCTCCCCCAGAACTCCCCAAACAGAAAAATAAAACCCCACACTGAATTCTTACGAGAGGAAAACAGAACTGTGGTTGGCTTTATACCATCACGGTTAGGATTTCAAAGCAGCATTTTCCCAGATACCACAGGAGACGAGTAACAGCATTAGATAAACAATGCGAATGATCTTTGATTTGCAAGGTATGAGAGAAATCTTTTTAAAAAAATGAAACAAAATAAATGCCATCTAACCTTGAGCTTGCGCCGGGCATTGAATTCTTGTAGCTTCTTTTGAGCAGTATCCATGTGTACAAAATTGGCAGCTTTACCTGTGACCCATGGGTGCTGGAGAGCTTGAAAGGTAGTCAGCCTTTTCTTAGGATCCAACACAATTAATTTTCTGACCTGAAATGATAAAGAACCATCGACTCCTTAGGGAGATTTTCATGGTTACCTGAGGCTTGCCCCTCAGCTGTGAACTTCTAGGTCTTATTTAATTTTCTTGGCAGTACACTAATATACATTATTATTCTGTCTCCTTGGCGGTGCACTAAATGTACATTAAACAACCTTTTTAAGTCCCCAGCGGTCACTGTGGGGATGGCTTCAGGCACCAGTAGCTGAGGAGTCTGGAAAGAGTGGTGTGTGCGAACCGAGAGCCCAAACTGGCACACAGATACCCAAAGATCAGAGAAACAAGGCTTGCCTTGCCTGTGAACTGCAAGAACTTTGAGTGGGAGCCAGCATCTGGATAATTCTAGATTGCAACTTCACATCACTTGGGATTCAGAAGGTGAACTACATCTCAGGTGAGACGGATCATCCATGCAGCCGTCATTCCTTCTGTGGGGACTGACGGGCAAACAAAAGGGGGCGGGGTCACAGCCTTTATGATTACACCGTGATCCTATCAATAGTGCTCTCTCAGCCCTTGAGAATAGGTTCAGTTCAGTCACTCGGTCGTATCCGACTCTTTTCGACCCCATGGACTGCAGCATTCCAGGCCTCCCTGTCCATCACCAACTCCCAGAGTTTACTCAAACTCATGTCCATTGACTCGGTGACACCATCCAACCATCTTGTCCTGCCTTCAATCTTCCCCAGCATCAGGGTCTTTTCAAATGAGTCAGCTGTTTGCATCAGGTGGCCAAAGTATTGGAGCTTCAGCTTCAGCATCAGTCCTTCAAATTAACACTCAGGACTGATTTCCTTTAGGATGGACTGCTTTCCAAGGGACTTCAAGAGTCTTCTCCAACACCACAGTTCAAAAGCATCAATTCTTCGGTGCTCAGCTTTCTTTATAGTCCAACTCTCACATCTATACATGACTACTGGGAAAACCATAGCCTTGACTAGATGGACCTTTGCTGGCAAAGTAATGTCTCTGCTTTTTAATATGCTGTCTAGGTTGGTCATAGCTTTTCTTCCAAGGAGCAAGTGTCTTTTAATTGCAGTCACCATCTGCAGTGATTTTGGAGGCCCCAAAAATAAAGTCTGCCACTGTTTCCCCATCTATTTCCCATGAAGTGATAGGACCTGATGCCATGATCTTCATTTTTGAATGAGGAGGTTTAAGGCAACTTTTTCACTCTCCTCTTTCACTTTCATCAACAGCCTCTTTAGTTCTTCTTCACTTTCTGCCATAAGGGTGGTGTCATCTGCATATCTGAGGTTATTGATATTTCTCCCGGCAATCTTGATTCCAGCTTGTGTTTCTTCCAGCCCAGCGTTTCTCATGATGTACTCTGCATAGAAGTTAAATAAGCAGTGTGACAATATACAGCGTTGATGTACTCTTTTTCCTATTTGGAATCAGTCTGTTGTTCCATGTCTAGTTCTAACTGTTGCTTCCTGACCCGCATAGAGATTTCTCAAGAGGTGGGTCAGGTGGTCTGGTATTCTTATCTATTTCAGAATTTTCCACAGTTTATTGTGATCCACACAGTTAAAGGCTTTGGCATAGTCAATAAAGCAGAAATAGATGTTTTTCTGGAACTTTCTTCCTTTTTCGATGATCCAGCGGATGTTGGCAATTTGATTTTCCCATCAGGACGCTTTCATAAGCCTCTTATCCCTGGAAGGAATATGCCAAGAGCTGGGGTAAAAGCCTACTTAGAATCAAAGAAAAGGTGTCAGTGGTTTGGGGCTATGGTTTATTTAAAAGGACTGAATTCAAATGAATCGTAGCCCATTCTGTGAGGTTTACTCCAATGGTGAGCATGAGCAGACAATGAATTGCCAGGAAGTTCAACAACCAAAATAACCCCCAGCCCTGGGCTCAGAGAAGTGACCTGGGATGAGGCAGAGATTACCTGAAGTCAGGAAGCGCGCTTAAGTCCCGACTTGCTCTTGCTCGAAGTCTCCACTTCTGTGACCTCAAAGACCCACATGTGTCTGACCCCAGATACCCACCCGCCCCTACTGAGTGACCATGCACACCCTCCTGGGCCCTCGTCTTACACAACCTAATTTCCACCCTAATTTCCTTGTAAACCCTTTCCTTACAGGCATGCAACATTTTTAAAAAATTTATGTAATACTATCCATATCCTTATCAATTAGTAACTTTAGCTGCAATTCACGAATGAGGGATGGAAGGAAGCTCAAAGATTTAGTGATTCATGTAACGTAAAACCTCATGTAACTGGTGGGGGCTATACGATGGCACCTCACTCCAGTACCCTTGCCTGGAAAATCCCATGGATAGAGGACCCTGGTGGGCTGCAGTCCATGGGGTCGCTACGAGTTGGACACGACTGAGTGACTTCACTTTCACTTTTCACTTTCATGCATTGGAGAAAGAAATGGCAACCCACTCCAGTGCTCTTGCCTGGAGAATCCTAGGGATGGGGGAGCCTGGTGGACTGCTGTGTATGGGGGTCACACAGAGTTGGACACGACTGAAGCAACTTAGCAGCAGCAGCAGCATACTTATACTAGGGTTTGTCTTGTCTTAGAATTTGTCCTGTGGCCACGACACCACAGTACCTTCAAGGTAGACAAGCTTTCTGAGTTTCAGTCTGCCGGTGTGTAAAATGAGGGACTTTGGATGACTTAAGGCATAACATCTTTTCTAATTCTAAAAATCCAAAAACTGAACACAGGCTAACAAAATTAGGAAGCTAGTCAAATGAAGAATGAATATCTGGTTCTCCTTTCACTTTCTGTTTTGTAGCATTTGCAAAGAAATGTATATGGGGTAGAGACACTGCATTTGAAAACGGTAGTCTTGAGACTTTAGGCTTAAAGTCAGCGAGGAGGTGGAGGGAGCTGAAGGATAATTAAGAAGAATGCACAGCAGTAACAGCTTTGATGGTGGTCAGAGCTCTCATCTGTTGGATACATACACTAATAATTTCATGTAAGTGATACCTAACCCTTAAAACATCCTTGACAATTAGACACTTCATGCTCCTTTTCTAATCTTCTGTTTCTTCTTCCCTATCATCACCATTCTCTTCTGCTTGAAAATACGAAGAATTTATGGAAAGCCAATTAGCACCAAAACTTTATATATGTCATCATCCATCTTTACATTTGGAGGCACTGAGGCACTGAGTTTTTAAGAAAGTTGTTGAAGATCAGAGAGACTCAGTGACCTCGTCAGGATTCAGACCCAAAGACGCGCCCTCATCCTACAGCTCCACTTACAGACCAGCTCCCCATGCCCCATGACAGAACAGACGCAGGTTTTGCTAATAAGTGTTTCATTTAGGGGCTCAAAGATTCCTTTAGTTCTGAAGTTATGTAAATGTTTTAACCAGCAGGAGGTATAGCTGAATGAAGGAACATCACAGCTAACCCTCTTATCCATTTAACCTTTTATCAGAGATAAAAAGAAACAGAAGGGGGCTAACTAATGGGATTATTATTGAGTTAGTTGGTGATGGTTACTTGGTATGTATCATATCCCTTAATTCTTCCAAAGACCTAGAGACAGGTACCAGTACCATCCAGAGAAGAAAAGCGAAGCACAGAGAGGTCAGGTTAGCACAAGGTCAAACCTGCAACTATTAGAAACGGGGGGCAGGGGCGGGGCGGGGTACTTGAACCCAGGCATGTACGACTTTTAAGAATCCTTGATCCGTTTCCCGACTGATGGTTTCATTCAACGAACATTTACTGAGCCTGCACTTCACGTCCACATGGCACTAAGATCTGGGCCCACCTGCTTCATCCTCTCCCAGAGCCTGAACCTCATTAAGGAATACCTCTGAGCTCAGCATATGGAACTGATGCTTATCGTGAAAAAGGAAGCCCAGGGCGGAGGATCAAGCCGCAGAAGGAATGAACCAACTGTGAGGAGAACTGCGTGCCCCCCGAAGACCAGGTCTCCTCGACAAGGTCACGGCAGCCAGGGCTCGATGACGAGTCACCTGTGCTGCCCTGTGACCCCTGGAGGGGCGAGACACGCGCCCACGCGGATCTGTGTGCCGCAGGGCAGAGAACACACAACACTGTGAAGCCATTATCCTTCGATTAAAACACACTAAAAAAGATCAGCTACCGTGTAAAGAGCTCTGTGTGTGCGTGTATGGAGAGGAAGGAGGACGACGGAGGGGCATCACAGGGCGGACGGAGGAGCAGCGGGCACGCGCGGAGTCACGCTGCCGGGACTGGGGTCCATGTGCGGAGGACAGCGGTGTGTGTGTGTCTGTGTGTGTGTCTGTGTGTGTGTCTGTGTGTGTCTGTCCCTGTGTGTCTGTGTATGTGTCTGTGTGTGTCTGTGTGTGTCTGTGTCTGTGTGTCTCTGTGTTTGTGTGTGTGTCTGTGTCTGTCCCTGTGTCTGTGTTAGTGTGTGTGTGTGTGTGTCTGTGGCTCTGTAGGTGTCTGTGTGTTTCTGTGTCTGTGTGTCTCTGTGTGTCTGTGTGTCTGTCTCTGTGTGTCTGTCTGTGTGTGTGTGTGTCTCTGTGTGTCTGTCTCTGTGTGTCTCTGTGTCTGTCTGTGTGTGTCTGTGTGTGTGTGTCTCTGTGTGTGTGTCTGTGTGTGTGTCTGTGTGTGTGTCTCTGTGTGTCTGTCTCTGTGTGTGTGTCTCTGTGTGTGTGTCTGTTTGTCTCTGTGTGTGTTTTTCTGTGTCTGTGTGTCTCTGTGTGTGTGTCTGTGTGTCTGCCTCTGTGTGTCTCTGTGTTTGTCTCTGTGTGTGTGTCTGTGTCTGTGTGTGTGTCTGTGTCTGTGTGTGTCTGTGTCTGTGTGTTTCTGTGTCTGTGTGTGTCTGTGTATGTGTCTGTGTGTGTGTCTCTGTATGTGTGTCTGTGTGTGTGTCTGTGTTTATCTCTGTGTGTCTGTGTGTCTCTGTGTGTCTCTGTGTCTCTGTGTGTCTGTGTGCGTGTCTCTGTGTGTCTGTGTTTGTGTGTGTGTCTCTGTATGTGTGTGTCCGTGTCTCTGTGTGTCTGTGTCTGTGTGTGTGAGTCTGTATGTGTGTCTGTCTGTGTGTGTGTCTCTGTGTGTGTGTCTCTGTGTGTCTGTGTGTCTGTGTGCGTGTCTGTGTGTGTGTGTCTGTGTGTGTCTGTGTGTGTGTCTGTATGTGTGTCTGTGTGTGTCTGTGTGTGTGTCTCTGTATGTGTGTGTGTGTGTCTGTGTCTGTGTGTCTGTGTCTGTCTGTGTGTGTGTCTCTGTGTGTCTGTCTGTCTGTGTGTGTGTCTCTGTGTCTGTGTGTCTGTGTGTCTCTGTATGTGTGTGTGTCTCTGTGTGTCTGTCTCTATGTGTCTGTGTGTGTGTCTCTGTGTGTCTGTCTCTGTATGTGTGTGTGTCCGTGTCTCTGTGTGTCTGTGTGTGTGTGTGTCCGTGTCTCTGTGTGTCTGTGTGTCTGTGTCTGTGTGTTTGTCTGTGTGTCTCTGTGTGTGTGTGTCTCTGTATGTGTGTCTGTGTGTCTCTGTGTGTCTGTGTGTCTGTCTCTGTGTGTCTGTGTGTGTGTGTGTGTGTCTGTGTGTATGTGGTGGAGAGGAAGGAGCAGGGAGGATGAAGGGACAGCACAGACCACCCAGAGTCATGCCGCCAGGACGGGGGTCCGCACACCGTGGAGCAGAGGGGAGCCCAGTCCCCAGTGAGGCCGCCCCCTGAGTCCCGCGCAGGGCGCGCACTGCAGACGCGCAGAAGAGGCGGGGAGAGACCGGGAAGAGGGAGGGGGCGGCTTGGCCCGGGGCATCTCGATGGAGCGGACAGACGGGCGGACACAGAGACGCTCAACAGAGGGGGCGCGACGGGGAAGTGGCGATATCTTCGCATCGCACACGCACACGCTGCCTCTCTTCAGACCGTGCTGGAAAGGTCATGACCTTAGGAAACCTGTTTTCCCAGCACACAGATGGTAAGATGAGAAAAGAGCCCTGGAGAAGGGGTCCGGAAATCTGGACCCTTTCTTTCGAGCAATGCCTTTCTGCTGGGAAGCTGTGCATCACTTCTCTGCGCTTGAGCAAACTCATCCTTAAAATTCAAGGAAGATTAAATGAGTCCTGAGATCCTTGGAGATCTAAACTTCTATGATTCAGAAGTCAATTTTTCATCATTTCTGTGTGGTTTCTCTCTAGAACAGGGTTCCCCAGTCTCCGGGCTGTGAACTAGTACTTCCTATCTTATCAGCAGCAGTATTCAATTAGAAATAAAGTACAAAATAAATGTGATCTGCTTATATCATTCTGAAACTAGCCTCCCTACCCCCAGTCGATGGAAAAATTGTCTTCTATAAAGTTGGTCCCTGGTGCCAAAAAGATCGAGGATGACAGCTCTAAAGAATTGATGGTAAAAGCTTCAATGGCACCTCAGTATCTTCTTTATTTTAGAACCGGTGGGCCAGCACCCCAGAGGATAGGCCAGCGCCCCACCTGTCCTGAATGCAAATAAGTTCCAGTATTACCAGAGGTGAGAAGTCAGTGAAACAAACAAAAAACCGAACAAAACACACAATGTGACTCATGTATGGTAGTCATGCGGGATAGGACTTGTGTTACCATCAGGATATTTTAATAAGTTTGAACATTTAAAGAAATAATGTTGCTTTATTCAAAGCATAACTAATCTAAGTGACAGCAAGCCATTTAAAAAAGAATTCATCTGTGTATATTATGTTTGGAGTCACCCAGCACAGCTGTCTTCTTAGCTTCATAGCTTACAGGTTCTGTACTAGATGATAAAAACTCATTAATTAACAAGCAGTAATTTGTAATTTGTGATAATTCAGCTAGAGATGAATCAAACATATCTTTTTTTTCATTATCTACAAGGAAAATTAGTATGCACTGTTTTCTTAAAAATACTATATAATTAAAAAGAAATAAGCTACTAAGAAGGATTAATTTTCTAAATGGCACTGCCCATTAATTAGTTAAAAAAATGAATGTAAGGGATTTTATTTCATTTTGTTTCAGTCACACTTACCAAATCCTTGG
The DNA here is from genome assembly GCF_023091745.1 of Budorcas taxicolor. NCBI lineage: Eukaryota > Metazoa > Chordata > Mammalia > Artiodactyla > Bovidae > Budorcas > Budorcas taxicolor. Next base: position 109,673,429 of record NC_068916.1, on the reverse strand, counting down.
CATTCAGAGATACTTCATCCCACCAGGGGGAGATAAAGTAATATTCACAATTCAGAATTCTCCTGAACATGAATTGATCGCCTCTCTCATCATAGAATGGTTCAAATCCACAAAGTCTAGGACAAAAGATACAAGATAAAATGTATCTTGTAAAATGTACCTTTAAAAGCCTAAGTGTATGTCACCAATTTTTTGCAGAAATTCAATATTGTCCTTTTTCACAGCTTCCTGTGATGAATGTACGTCTGCTAAGCTTAAGTGTGTAATTGCCTTGTTATAATTCATTTATGATTATATAAATATACAATCATGTCTTCAGGGAAGTAAAAATAGATTAAAAAAATCAATGTAAGATTTCTACAAAAAGTTACAATCATTAATAATTATGATACAAAGCAACAATAATATTACAATAACACTATTACAAGCATTATGCTATAGTGCTATTTCCACGTGTTTTTTTCCACCAGGAATTGAGAGAGCAGATTGGAGTTTCAATTTATCATAAAATGGAAAAGTTAGGATTTTGAGAATAAAAAGGTTAAAAGGTGCAAAGAAAAGTTGTTAGTTGTTTTTGTTCAGTCCTTTTCACTGAATTCTTCCATAGAGATGAAAAAAGTACTGGGTTTCCATCCCACTCCAGTTTGGGTCTCAGAGTGAACACAGACAGGAGCCTACACGGCCGCGGGGAACGGCCTTCTGAACTGACTGCAGCGGGCGACACAGCCCAGAGGACAGTCGCCAGGCACGCGAGCCTCACTTCTGCACATCGCAAAGACATCTCACTATGATCATCGTCACCTTCCAGCACGGTCACATAAAAATGTGAAAGGAAAGAAACAGAACCACCCTTCGCATAAAAGAGAGACAGGCAAAGTGAGCTGCTGGTGGGACCACCAAGCCTCTAATGCTTGCAGGTCAGGGGAGGTTCTAAATCACTAAAGACCAAAAGGGAACTGTAAAAAAAAAAAAAAAAAAAAGTCCTTGCCAGGGCGTGTGTTTCACGCGACAAAGAATGAAGGAAAAAGAATGAACACAGTAAGAAACATTTCCCCAAGTCCTTCCATCAAACTGACCCGGCTGCTGCAGAGCGTGAAACAGTCCAGCGGATCCGGGCGCAGCAGGTGTTTAAGAGGAAGCAGTTTCTCCTGCTCTTTGGCTCAGGGACCATCCTGCTCGACGGTCCTGGTTTCTTTCAAATACTGCAGAGCCAGCCGGGTAAAGCCGAGGCTCAGGAGCACCGAGGCCGGGCTGGGCGCCCCCCCGCCCCGTGCACTGCGGGGCCCCCGGGGAGACGCAGCTTCAGCAGAGGAGGGCACACGGCACACCCCGCCCGGTGGCCGCCTCCATCAGACACGACCACCCACTGGGGGCCCCCCAAGGAAGACGAGGCTCCAGCAGAGAAGGGGGCACACGGCCACACTGCGCCTGCAGCCCAGCCTCCTGCAGACAGACACGGCCGCTGCGGGGCCCCAGAGAGACGGGGCTCCAGCAAAGGGAACAGGGAGGCGGGCACACGGCCACACCGCGCCCGGCGGCCTCGTCCATCAGAGGCGGCCGCTGCCCGCGGGTCCCCGGAAAGCCGCCAACCGTCCAGGCTTAGCTGAGGAACCTCGCACGTTCCGTCTTGCGGAATTTAGAGGGGAAAATGACAGCTGTGCAAGTGGGGCACTCAGACGCCTTCCTGTCATCCTGGACACGGCGGCAAACCTGTGCGCCCAGACGCGGCAAGCAGGTTAGGTCATTAGCCTGGAGGGTGGGGCCGGGAGGCGCAGACGCGCAGCAGCAGGCGAGCGCGCTCGGGGCACAGGGAAGAACCCGACGCTGCGGGGCGGGCGGCGCGGAGCCGGCGAGGCCGAGGCGGCGTGTGAGCAGGGCGCAGCGCTGAAAGCTGCAGGCGAGAGTGAATCTCCGATGTTATCTGATTCTGACCTGAAAACCACAGTAGCTGCTTCTGTCTATAGGGGTAAAGGGCTTAGGTTTAGAAGGTAGAAGGAGCAGAATTCTTCTGCAAAACAACAGAACGGCCTTCATGTCCAAGCCACTGTCATCCTTAGAAATAGCACGGTCATAGCACAAAACAGCCGGGTAGAACTTTTAATAATAATAAAGGAGGTACATAAACCCAGCGGCACAATCCATTGTAGAGAATGTTCCAATGAGCCTTGCCTAGTAGACTTCATCAATCATTAATGGACTGCAGATTAAATAAAAAGTCCCTAGGCTCAGGGGCTGACAGAAGTCGGACCAGAACTAAAGGATATTAGCCATGAGCGGCAATGTTAGCTGCTACCACTTACTCAGCCAGCAACTTTTAACTGATGGGCTTAAGTGAACTATGGGAAAGAAACCTGATAGAGTTTTAAATTATTTTCAGGGTTATAATAAGATGCTTCTCCAATAGTCACATTTTTTTCTCTTCACTTTCCCATGTTAGTGACATGGGAGTGTTATTCATTCCATATTTCAGGTTTCCAGGGCAAATGTTATTAAATTTCCTACCTCAATCTCTCGGAGTTATCACATATCCTTAATTCTTCAACCCCTTTCATCACATTTCAGTAAGAAACTCTACTTGGGTGAGCACATTTCCATTTTAGGGGCAAACAGGAAGCAGTATTTGTAGTTTAGTTTTGCAATGAACATCACTAAGCATAATATGTCACGCACACAATTCAGGAGCAACCTTCTTCCACAGCACAATAGTGATCTTAAATGTAAGCTGAAGGAATTCTATGATGTGACCTTATGAATTCATTACTAATGAATTAAGCAATAAGTGTGGAAAACAAATTACCTGAAAGTTTGCACTTTCATGAGAAAAAACATGGTTCCCTAGCTCTCTATATTCTTTTCAAGCTTTACTACATCCTGGAAAGGCAGGGAAGTGATCACTGAAAGTATCTTTTGACATTACACAATAGCAGATGACTGTTTTATGGTGTGCTTGTTAAACCTTTTTATGGTTGCTACTGACCAACAAATAAACAGGTGAACTCAAGAGTTTGCTAACATGCTTGGAAGTCTACCCTGGTTGCCCTCTTCCTAGCCCATATTACCTAGACACTGCACTTTCTAAGATCACTATTAAATTAGCCAAACCGAACCTCTTCCTACTATGGACTGAACTGTGTTCTCCCCGATCAGGATGTTAAGGCCCTGAGCCCTGTGTAATGGCATCTGGAGATGAGGGCTCTGGCAGTTAAGAGAGTTCGATGAGGCCACAAGGATGAGACCTCATGCTGTGATCAGTGCGGTGCGCTCACGGAAGAGGGACTGCAGAACGTGCTTCCTCCTCCTGCCTCGGTGGATACAGGGAAAAGGCGGCTGTCTGCAACCAGGAAGACGGCTCTTGGCAGGATCTGAGCTACCAGCGCCTTTGGCCTCCAGACTCCAGGGCTCCACGTTTGTAGTTCTGTAGCACCCAGCCTCTGTGGTTTGTTATAGAAGCCTGAGCTGCCTAATTCACCTTCTTTCACACCCTTCAAAATCTCTTTACAGATTTGAATAATACAGGTTCCAACAATTAACTTGGGCTTCCCAGGTGGTGCAGTAGTAAAGAATCCACCTGTCAATGCAGGAGACGCAAGAGATGTGGGTTCGATCCCTGGGTTGGGAAGATCCCCTGGAGAAGGAAAGGGCAACTTCACTCCAGTATTCTTTCCTGGAGAATCCCACAGACAGAGGAGCCTGGTGGGCTACAGTTCATGGGGTCACAAGGAGTCGGACAAGGCAGAGTGCACAGGACACACACACCACAATTGACTCTGCAGCGCCCTCTAGCGGACGGCCAAATCCACTTGTTTTGATATAAGTGGTCCACTGGAGAAGGGAATGGCAAGCCACTTCAGTATGAACAGTAGGAAAAGGCAAAATGATAGGATACCGACAGAGGAACTCATCAGGTCATTAGGTGCCCAATATGCTACTGGAGATCAGTGGAAAAATAACTCCAGAAAGAATGAAGGGATGGAGCCAAAGCAAAAACAATACCCAGCTGTGGATGTGACTGGTGATAGAAGCAAGGTCCGATGCTGTAAAGAGCAATATTGCATAGGAACCTGGAATGTCAGGTCCATGAATTAAGGCAAATTGGAAGTGGTCAAACAAGAGATGGCAAGGGTGAACGTCGACATTCTAGGAATCAGCAAACTAAAGTGGACTGGAATGGGTGAATTTAACTCAGATGACCATTATATCTACTACTGTGGGCAGGAATCCCTCAGAAGAAATGGAGTAGCCATCATGGTCAACAAAAGAGTCCATAATGCAGTACCTGGATGCAATCTCAAAAACGACAGAATGATCTCTGTTCATCTCCAAGGCAAACCATTCAATATCACAGTTATCCAAGTCTTACGCCCCAACCAGTAACACTGAAGAAGCTGACGTTGAACGATTCTATGAAGACCTACAAGACCTTTTAGAACTAACACCCAAAAAAGATGTCCTTTTCATTATAGGGGACTGGAATGCAAAAGTAGGAAGTCAAGAAACACTTAGAGTAACAGGCAAATTTGGCCTTGGAATGCGGAATGAAGCAAGGCAAAGACTAACAGAATTTTGCCAAGAAAATGCACTGGTCATAGCAAACACCCTCTTCCAACAACACAAAAGAAGACTCTACACATGGACATCATCAGATGGTCAACACTGAAATCAGATTGATTATATTCTCTGCAGCCAAAGATGGAGAAGCTCTATACAGTCAACAAAAACAAGACCAGGAGCTGACTGTGGCTCAGATCATGAACTCCTTATTACCAAATTCAGACTGAAATTGAAGAAAGCAGGGAAAACCGCTAGACCATTCAGGTATGACCTAAATCTAATCCCTTGATTATACAGTGGAAGTGAGAAATAGATTTAAGAACCTAAATCTGATAGATAGAGTGCCTGATGAACTATGGAATGAGGTTCGTGACATTGTACAGGAGAGAGGGATCAAGACCATCCCCATGGAAAAGAAATGCAAAAAAGCAAAATGGCTGTCTGGGGAAGCCTTACAAATAGCTGTGAAAAGAAGAGAAGTGAAAAGCCAAGGAGAAACGGAAAGATATAAGCATCTGAATGCAGAGTTCCAAAGAATAGCAAGAAGAGATAAGAAAGCCTTCTTCAGCAATCAATGCAAAGAAATAGAGGAAAACAACAGAATGGGAAAGACTAGAGATCTCTTCAAGAAAATTAGAGATACCAAGGGAACATTTCATGCAAAGATGGGCTCGATAAAGGACAGAAATGGTATGGACCTAACAGAGGCAGAAGATATTAAGAAGAGATGGCAAGAATACACGGAAGAACTGTACAAAAAAGATCTTCACGACCCAGATAATCACGATGGTGTGATCACTCATCTAGAGCCAGACATCCTGGAATGTGAAGTCAAGTGGGCCCTAGGAAGGATCACTATGAACAAAGCTAGTGGAGGTGATGGAATTCCAGTAGAGCTATTTCAAATCCTGGAAGATGATGCTGTGAAAGTGCTGCACTCAATATGCCAGCACATTTGGAAAACTCAGCAGTGGCCACAGGACTGGAAAAGGTCGATTTGGATTCCAATTTCAAAGAAAGGCAATGCCAAAAATGCTCAAACTACTGCACCATTGTACTCATCTCACATGCTAGTAAAGTAATGCTCAAAATTCTCCAAGCCAGGCTTCAGCAATACATGAACCGTGAACTCCCAGATGTTCAAGCTGGTTTTAGAAAAGGCAGAGGAACCAGAGATCAAATTGCCAACATCCGCTGGATCATGGAAAAAGCAAGAGAGTTCCAGAAAAACATCTATTTCTGCTTTATTGACTATGCCAAAGCCTTTGACTGTGTGGATCACAATAAACTGTGGAAAATTCTGAAAGAGATGGGAATACCAGACCACCTGACGTGCCTTTTGAGAAATCTGTATTCAGGCCAGGAAGCAACAGTTAGAACTGGACATGGAACAACAGACTGGTTCCAAATAGGAAAAGGAGTCCGTCAAGGCTGTATATTGTCACTCTGCTTATTTAACTTCTATGCAGAGTACATCATGAGAAATGCTGGACTGGAAGAAACACAAGCTGGAATCAAGATTGCCGGGAGAAATATCAATAACCTCAGATGTGCAGATGACACCACCCTTATGGCACAAAGTGAAGAGGAGCTAAAAAGCCTCTTGATGAAAGTGAAAGAGGAGAGTGAAAAAGTTGGCTTAAAGCTCAGCGTTCAGAAAATGAAGATCATGGCATCTGGTCCCATCACTTCATGGGAAATAGATGGGGAAACAGTGGAAACAGTGCCAGACTTTATTTTTTGGGCTCCAAAATCACTGCAGATGGTGACTGCAGCCATGAAATTAAAAGACGCTTACTCCTTGGAAGAAAAGTTATGACCAACCTAGATAGCATATTCAAAAACAGAGACATTACTTTGCCGACTAGGGTCCGTCTAGTCAAGGCTATGATTTTTCCTGTGGTCATGTATGGATGTGAGAGTTGGACTGTGAAGAAGGCTGAGCGCCGAAGAATGGATGCTTTTGAACTGTGGTGTTGGAGAAGACTCTTGAGAGTCCCTTGGACTGCAAGGAGATCCAACCAGTCCATTCTGAAGGAGATCAGCCCTGGGATTTCTTTGGAAGGAATGCTGCTAAAGCTGAAACTCCAGTCCTTTGGCCACCTCATGCGAAGAGTTGACTCATTGGAGAAGACTCTGATGCTGGGAGGGTTTGGGGGCAGGAGGAGAAGGGGACGACAGAGGATGAGATGGCTGGATGGCATCACAGACTCGATGGACATGAATCTGAGTGAACTCCGGGAGTTGGTGATGGACAGAGAGGCCTGGAGTGCTGCGATTCATGGGGTCGCAAAGAGTCGGACACGACTCCGCGACTGAACTGAAACTGAACTTGGAGCTCAGTGAGGTTTGCTTTCGCAGCTGTTCCACAGGCAACCTTCCTCGACAGACACTCTCCTATCACTCTAGACTATTTCCTTCATATTTGTCTGCAATTCCATCATCTCTTTGGCAGACTGAAACCTGCCGTTTATTAGTAGACAGGAGCTTAGAAATGGAGCTGGAGAGACCAGAGAGTGAAAGATAACACCCTCCCCCCCCAGAAGTTTTCTCTGAGTTCTGGGTAGTATACTAAAGGTCCTTTGCCGGGAGCCAGCGTGAGGAACTCCGCCTATGGCAAAGGTCATGAGGAAGGAGGCTTCGGCATACACAAAGGTGTGATCAAGCCTCAGGAAACCCCCTGTTCCCGAGCATCTACCCCCAAAACCAGAGTCTGCCCACTTTACTGTTTCATGCTCTCACCTATACCTCTGACTTTACGGGGGGCTGACCCCCATTTCCTCTCTCGGAGAAAGAGTTAGCATACAGCTGCAAGTCAATAAAAATTCCTGAGCGTGACAAGAGTGTTTCAACTTACGAACTCCTCTGAAGGTTATCTAGCCTGCCTGTACGGGTTCATGTGATTGTTTACAGCCTCCCAATCGTGAGAGGCACGAGATATTTTAGACTTACTAAAGGCAGATTCTTTTGGGGAGTTGGAAATTGTCAGTATAGTGGGTTGGTTAGGAATTATATTGGTTAAGGGTTATTCATTTGTTGTGCCAATAATTACTGCTAATTCCCTGCCCTGGGTGTGACAAGGGTGTCTCAGGTCAAACCTCTCTGCAGGCAGACTAGCTTATGTGACAGGATTATCCATACTCAGCACATGATTGTTTACTACCTCTCAACCATAAACAGCACAGAGAGCTTGGAGTATTCTGAAAGTCTTCATTAGCATAGGGCTTTTCTCATTGTTCAGTCAATGATTGCCGCCAGGCCTCCATATCCTTAGGCACCTGGGAATACATTAATCAATGTATTTGGAATACAGAAAAGGAAATATAGTAGTTTTTGATGTTAGCAATACTAGACTTTTTGAGTTAATGAATTTTCTCTTTTGTAATAGATCACTATACTTTGTTATAAATCACTGTGTCCTTGCTATGCAAAAATGTAACTTTATCACTATCTTAAGACTAAATAGATCTTAAGGGGACTTGGTGAAGGGTTTTCATTTGTTGGGCTGATGTTTTGCTGCTAAATCTCCATATTCTCTGCCCTTATAATGAATATAACTAGCATATAGGAGAAGTAAGTATTAACCTTTAAGATTAACCATGTTAACCTTGGGTTAAATAAATTCCTTTCTTGATTGTAACCCACTACACCCTCACCCTATAGGAATGCAACTTTATTTGGAGGGTGGTGCCTGGTTTAAGAAAAAACACCCTTGGAAAAAATAAGTTTTGTGGTTATCAGAAAGAAAGGATCATAAAATGTCAGCAGGCCTCATGGCCAGAAGATGATGTAAAACCCCTAAGACCTTTTTTTATACATTTATGTGAAGCACCTGATTTTGATAAAGGTCAGGACTGCTGACCCCTGCATGATTCTGTATTCATCCCTATGTATAACAAAAGGTATATAAGCAAACCTAAAAAATAAAGAAATCGGGTCAGTTTCTGGAAAGACTGATTCCCCCATGTCATTTCTTTCTTGCTCCCCGTTTTTCTGGCTGAATTGCCATCTGGAGGGTGGGTGCTCACCATGTCTACTTACTTGCCCCGGCTTTCAAGCCCACGTGAGAAGGAGCCCAAGGAGGGGCACCTTCCGATATTCAAGTGGCACCGGTGGCCCAACGTAGATGGTGCAAATTCCTTGTCTTGGAATTGTATTGGTATCCCACATAAACCAAGTTATTCAGAATCTTTTTCTCTCCTACTGTTTTCTGGCCAAATTCCCATCTGGTACGTGGGTACTCACCAAGCCTACTAATTTTGCCTGGGCTTCTAAGATTGGACCGGGGAGGCCTCAGTGCCTCCTCTCCTTCGGGAGAACGGAAAGACACCGGTGGCCTACGTAGGTGGTGATTGGTATTCCATGTAAACCAAGTTATTCAGCCTCTCTTTCTCTGCTAATTTTCTAATCCCTCTCTATCTGTAATTAAATAAGTTTTTCCCTAGGACGCCAATTCCATCCCCACCTTCAAATTACCCTGGATCCACCAGGGCTGGACCCCAGCAGTCCTTGAGAACCTAACACATACAGGAAATAAAACTGGTAGTCAAAATGCCTTTAAAACATTCCTGATAAGACATATATAGGTTTGGGATTGCTTCAGAAGTTAAAGAACAATTTGTCCCTTAAAAAGGAATAATACTCTTATCATTTGGATGACATGCACATAAGTAAAACAAGAGCAAGTTTAATAGGTGATTTCATGCTCATTAATATCATCAAATAATGAATTGTTCCCATGTCTGTGATACACCGCATAATATAATGAGACACACTGAAGCCCTAGACAGAAGTTCTTACCCCAAGAAAACTACAAAACATGATGCTCGTTTTCTGAAAATTCTTTCATTAACTACTCTTAGTACATCATCAGTTCAGTTCAGTTGCTCAGTCATGTCCGACTCTTTGCAACCCCATGAATCGCAGCACACCAGGCCTCCTTGTACATCACCAACTCCCAGTGTTCACTCAGACTCACGTCTATCAAGTCAATGATGCCATCCAGCCATCTCATCCTCTGTCGTCCCCTTCTCCTCCTGCCCACAATCTCTCCCAGCATCAGAGTCTTCTCCAATGAGTCAACTCTTCGCATGAGGTGGCCAAAGGACTGGAGTTTCAGCTTTAGCATCATTCCTTCCAAAGAAATCCCAGGGCTGATTTCCTTCAGAATGGACTGGTTGGATCTCCTTGCAGTCCAAGGGACTCTCAAGAGTCTTCTCCAACATCACAGTTCAAAAGCATCAATTCTTCGGCGCTCAGCCTTCTTCACAGTCCAACTCTCACATCCATACATGACTACCGGAAAAACCATAGCCTTGACTAGACGGACCTTTGTTGACAAAGTATTGTCTCTGCTTTTCAATATGCTATTTAGGTTGGTCATAACTTTCCTTCCAAGGAGTAAGCGTCTTTTAATTTCATGGCTGCAGTCACCATCTGCAGTGATTTTGAAGCCCAGAAAATAAAGTCTGACACTGTTTCCACTGTTTCCCCATCTATTTCCCATGAAGTGATGGGACCAGATGCCATGATCTTAGTTTTCTGAACGTTGAGCTTTAAGCCAGCTTTTTCACTCTCCACTTTCACTTTCATCAAGAGGCTTTTTAGCTCCTCTTCACTTTCTGCCATAAGGGTACTGTCATCTGCATATCTGAGGTTATTGATTTTTCTCCCGGCAATCTTGATTCCAGCTTGTGTTTCTTCCAGCCCAGCATTTCTCACGATGTAGTACATCATAGAGAACCACAAAAAGTTAAAAGGGATCTTGCTTTTTTTATGAGGACTGTAAGTACTTGGGCTTCCCAGGTGATGCTAGTGGTAAAGAAACTGCCTGACAAAGCAGGAGTCATAAGAGACACAGGTTCGATCCCGGGGTTGGGAAGATCCCCTGGAGAAGGCATGGCAACCCACTCCAGTGTTCTTGCCTGGAGAATCCCATGGACAGAGGAGCCTGGTGCGCTACAGTCTATGGGGTCAAAAAGAGTTGGACAGGCCTGAGCAACTTAGCATGCGTGCACACATAAGTAACTAGAAGACACTATAGCAAAGGAAAGAGTGTGCTTAGAGATTGCTTCTATTCACTTACAAGATGTAGGTGATTATCCCCACAGACCACATGTCCACCTCGGGTCCATAGGCGCAGCCTCTAAGGATTTCAGGTGCTGCAGAAAAAGTGAAAACTGTATTAGAGTTTAAATTCAGTATTCACATTTTAGTAACAAGCAATGGAGAAGAAATGAGTTCATCAACAGAAACTTCAGAACAGGTTTAGAACCAATCTTCTCTCCTCAAACCGAAGTATGAGGCTACAAATTCTTATGACAATTTTAGTGGAAAAGATTATAATTCTGTGTTTGGGATACATAAAAATAAACTTACTAACTTTAATATTCTACATCAGAACATCATGATACTTTTCAAATCAGATAGCTATACCTGCACTACAAAGGGAGCTTTGCACACGGAAAAGAAAGAAATGAAAGTTCGGCATAGAAGAGGCAAGAGGCACAGTCAGGCCGCCTGAGGCCTGAGGTCTCCGGGAGCGTGTGTTTCTGACCGCGTGTAGGGCAGGGGCAGGGCGGACGGCGACAGGGCTGGACAGTCCATCGCTGGAGGGTGGACAAGAGCCGGGGCAGGTCTCGGCGCTGAGAAGCACCCGCGCAGCAGAGCGCGGCTGTCCGCGGTGCCTCAGGATTAAGGGCGGAGAGAGGGCTTCCCTGCACGCAGCCAGGCCGCTGCTCTGGCCTGACACGCAGGTCTTCTCCGCCCCGCAGCGGCCCACAGCGCAGACCCAGCTGTGAGAGGGAGGCTGACTGCGTCCACGGCTTGCCCCGAGGCCTGGAGGTGGTTTGCTGGCCCACTAAGAACGCAAGAAACGGAGCAGGGAGAGCTCTGCTCTCTCTGCCGAAGCAGGGCGCAGGTCTACGGCCCAGAGCAGCCCTTTTCTATTCTGAACAGACGTGCTGGGGGGGTCCACGGGGCCCCCCGGGGAGGAAGCGGAGTGCTGAGTGTTCCCCGAGGGCGGCCCTGGGTCAGGGCTCCGCACTCCTTCCCTCGGGGCGGGGGAGCGGGGGAGCCGGAGCCGCGTCCACGCGGCCTGGGGATGTCAGGACTGGAGGACACGTCAAGGGGAGCCCCTAAGGGGTCCTCAGGGGACCCCAAGTTACAGAGAGGACACCGCGGCCTCCCTCTGACGTCTTCCCGCTCCGTTTTCTTCTCTCAGGATACCCTCCCTCCTGTGGAAACTGTCACAGGTGAAGGGCATGTGGAATGGGCCTGCGTCCTCACGCTCCGCGCGGCCGTTCAGCGGGACGCAGGCTTTGAGGATCGGGATCCGGGCTCCACGGGCGTCTATTCCTAGAACAGTTTCCTTTTTAGACTTAATTAACATAATTAAGAAAAATGCGCGCTCAAAGCCAGTACCACCCTCTCAGCCAGGCTCGCGTGCATCCCCAGAGCCATCTGGACCCCACAGACCGTCATTCTGGGGCCCAAGGGCCTCTGCACTGACCTCCCACTCGCAAACGCCTTGCTCAGCGTCGGGCAGAGGGGCCTGAGGTGAGGCTGCAGCTTTCAGAAGGGCCACCTCCGCTGGGGGCTGAAGGTGCACACATCTGGCACAGTCAGAGCCACGTGCCCTCCCCAGGCCAAGTCCCACACCAGGGAAGCATCATCAATCCCTTACTGACATTTAAACACACACATGAGACGCTGAGAGTCTCATATTTTCTGGGTCTTGGTTTTTACCTCCAGTAAATGAACTGCACTAGCTAATTTCCAGGTTTCACCTGGGTTTCATATGCTGTCATCCAAGTGAAGGAAGAGTTGTTGAGAGTCCAGGCAAGAAAAGAGGACGGGTGCTCCCCCTGTGCGCCTGCTTCAGGACCCCCCTGGAGAGCCACTGCGCCTGCCGCCAGCGGGCACCCACCCCCAGCTCCGGGGGGGGTTCCTCACCCAGCCTGCATGCGGAGGCGCCTGCGGAGGCCAGCGGGCTGTCTTAAAGGTCCGGGGCTCCCCCTGACTTTTATCCTTGTAGCTCCCAAGTCAAGGGACCCAAAGGAAGGGAATACTATGAAACAAAGTCCTTTTTGAAACCATGTTACAGGGTTTTAGTTGGTTCTACCCGATGTGGCAATATTTGACCTCCCTTCCCATCACTGGGTGCAACCTTACTTCCCAGAGGCAATTTATTTCCTTGTAAGGCATTATGCTGCAAGATAAGTAAACTGGTGGGATGAAAGCTAGACTTCCCACAGTGAGGTTGACTGAGACAAATGGAATATAGAATGTGTTTGTCCTCCATAATAAATTTCTCTTAAAAAGAAATTTTAAAATGGATTTATTATATTCACTATCATAATATAAAATTTGGATGAAATCAGCCTAAATACCTAGACACAATTAGATATTAATACACAGTAACCTTTAAATATTTATGATCACTAGTTAATAGGACTGTGACTTCAGAGCCAGCAGAACACATTCTATGTGAACCCTTTCCAAGCGCCAAAAGGTTTTCTAGAATAAACTTCAGTCTCTGGCACATCAGTGTTTCAAGTCTCCTATGTATCACATGTCCTGGAGGGTAATTCTACATATTTATGATTTTCTTAAGAGTCAGAAATAGTTGACTGCTTCCAATTCAGTTCAAGAAAAGGTATCAACCAGTCCACCTTTTAATGCTATTCATACAGACACTCCTGGATGTCCTTCATATATTTTCTTATCTCATTATCAAAACAAACAAACAAGTAAACAAGCAAAATGCAGGGGCAGGGGAATAAAAACATTCAAGGTGTACTACAGTGTTTTTTTTTTCATGTATTTTAAATGATTTAGAATTTTTTTCAGAAATAGTTAATAATCATTCATTGATTTTCCTGGATGTCTTCTAAGTAGAGTCAAGTTTTCTGCTACTTCCTAAAGTTACCATCATTCATGTTATTGCTCATTAAACACTAAATGCTACAGAACTCCCAGGACACCTGACAGTCTAATATCTAGAGATTGAAGGTACATATAAAGATTGGAATTAATTCATTTTAGTAAATAAAATCACTGTAACTGGAAATGGTTCTAAAATAAGCAAGATTAGGTATAGCCTGTGATATATTGACTGATGCTAGGTTTTCCTTCTCCTAAAGCCCTAAGAGAAAAATAGAGGGATAATTTGGATGACTGACTGTAACTTTTTCTGGGGGGGCTCCAAAATCACTGCAGATGGTGACTATAGCCATGAAATTAAAAGACACTTGCTCCTTGGAAGAAAAGCTATGACAAACCTAGACAGTGTATTAAAAATCAGAGACATCACTTTGCCAACAAAGGTCTGTCTAGCCAAAGCTATGCTTTTTCCAGTAGTCATGTATGGATGAGAGAGTTGGACTATGAAGAAAGCTGAGTGCCGAAGAATTGATGTTTTTGAACTGTGATGTTGGAGAAGACTCTTGCAAGTCCCTTGGACTGCAAGGAGATCCAACCAGCCCATCCTAAAGGAAATCAGTCCTGAATATCCATTGGAAGGACTGATGTTGAAGCTGAAACTCCAATCCTTTGGCCACCTGATGCGAAGAGCTCATTTGAATCCTCATTTGAAAAGACCCTGATTCTGGAAATGATTGAAGGCAGGAGGAGAAGGGGACGACAGAGGATAAGACAGTTGGATGGCATCACCGACTCAATGGACATGAGTTTGGGTAAACTCCATGAATTGGTGATGGTCATAAAGAGTCAGATGCAACTGAGCGACTGAACTGAACTGAACTGACTGAACCTTCATTTTGTTGAACCTTCATTTTGTTGGTGCCCTAGATGAGCATGATCCCTTCCTACCTACGGAGTTAAAACCACAGAGAGGTATTCTTTATAGGAAGGCTTTTTCAAACTGTTAACTGTTTTTGAGAAAGCTCAATCCAAGGGAGACCAGGCGAAGGAAATCAACAGGTTTCTTCACTCACTCATTCAACTGATGATGAACTGCATTTGTTAAGCACATGCCGTGTGACAAGTGCTGTGGGTAGTGCTGGGGTATGACGGGGCATCACAGAAAACAAGTCTCCACTACCACAGAAAAAAACACACGAAGAAACACAGAGTGCTTGGAGGGAGTGTCTGTAACAGAGGGTTGACCTGGTCAGAAAGATCAAGAAAGGTATTCAGAGAAAGTGAAATTTAAACAGATATGAAAGATCTAGAGAAACCATTCAATATCACAGTTATCCAAGTCTATGCACCAACTAGTAATGGTGAAGAAGCTGACGTTGAACGGTTCTATGAAGACATACAAGACCTTTTAGAGCTAACACCCCAAAAAGATGTCCTTTTCATTATAGGGGACTGGAATGCAAAAGTAGGAAGTCAAGAAACACCTGGAGTAACAGGCAAATTTGGCCTTGGAATGCGGAATGAAGCACAGACTAATAGAGTTTTGCCAAGAGAATGCACTGGTCATAGCAAACACCCTCTTCCAACAACACAAAAGAAGACTCTACACATGGATATCATCAGATGGTCAACACTGAAATCAGATTGATTATATTCTCTGCAGCCAAAGATGGAGAAGCTCTATACAGTCAACAAAAACAAGACCAGGAGCTGACTGTGGCTCAGATCATGAACTCCTTATTACCAAATTCAGACTGAAATTGAAGAAAGCAGGGAAAACCGCTAGACCATTCAGGTATGACCTAAATCTAATCCCTTGATTATACAGTGGAAGTGAGAAATAGATTTAAGAACCTAAATCTGATAGATAGAGTGCCTGATGAACTATGGAATGAGGTTCGTGACATTGTACAGGAGAGAGGGATCAAGACCATCCCCATGGAAAAGAAATGCAAAAAAGCAAAATGGCTGTCTGGGGAAGCCTTACAAATAGCTGTGAAAAGAAGAGAAGTGAAAAGCCAAGGAGAAACGGAAAGATATAAGCATCTGAATGCAGAGTTCCAAAGAATAGCAAGAAGAGATAAGAAAGCCTTCTTCAGCAATCAATGCAAAGAAATAGAGGAAAACAACAGAATGGGAAAGACTAGAGATCTCTTCAAGAAAATTAGAGATACCAAGGGAACATTTCATGCAAAGATGGGCTCGATAAAGGACAGAAATGGTATGGACCTAACAGAGGCAGAAGATATTAAGAAGAGATGGCAAGAATACACGGAAGAACTGTACAAAAAAGATCTTCACGACCCAGATAATCACGATGGTGTGATCACTCATCTAGAGCCAGACATCCTGGAATGTGAAGTCAAGTGGGCCCTAGGAAGGATCACTATGAACAAAGCTAGTGGAGGTGATGGAATTCCAGTAGAGCTATTTCAAATCCTGGAAGATGATGCTGTGAAAGTGCTGCACTCAATATGCCAGCACATTTGGAAAACTCAGCAGTGGCCACAGGACTGGAAAAGGTCCGTTTTCATTCCAATCCCAAAGAAAGGCAATGCCAAAGAATGCTCAAACTACTGCACAATTGCACTCATCTCACATGCTAGTAAAGTAATGCTCAAAATTCTCCAAGCCAGGCTTCAGCAATACATGAACCGTGAACTCCCTGATGTTCAAGCTGGTTTTAGAAAAGGCAGAGGAACCAGAGATCAAATTGCCAACATCCGCTGGATCATGGAGAAAGCAAGAGAGTTCCAGAAAAACATCTATTTCTGCTTTATTGACTATGCCAAAGCCTTTGACTGTGTGGATCACAATAAACTGTGGAAAATTCTGAAAGAGATGGGAATACCAGACCACCTGACGTGCCTCTTGAGAAATCTGTATTCAGGCCAGGAAGCAACAGTTAGAACTGGACATGGAACAACAGACTGGTTCCAAATAGGAAAAGGAGCACGTCAAGGCTCTATATTGTCACCCTGCTTGTTTAACTTCTATGCAGAGTACATCATGAGAAACGCTGGACTGTAAGAAACACAAGCTGGAATCAAGATTGCCGGGAGAAATATCAATAACCTCAGATATGCAGATGACACCACCCTTATGGCAGAAAGTGAAGAGGAACTAAAAAGCCTCTTGATGAAAGTGAAAGAGGAGAGTGAAAAAGTTGGCTTAAAGCTCAACATTCAGAAAACTAAGATCATGGCATCCGGTCCCATCACTTCATGGGAAATAGATGGGGAAACAGTGGAAACAGTGTCAGACTTTATTTTTTGGGCTCCAAAATCACTGCAGATGGTGACTGCAGCCATGAAATTAAAAGACGCTTACTCCTTGGAAGAAAAGTTATGACCAACCTAGATAGCATATTCAAAAACAGAGACATTACTTTGCCAACAAAGGTCCGTCTAGTCAAGGCTATGGTTTTTCCAGTAGTCACGTATGGATGTGAGAGTTGGACTGTGAAGAAGGCTGAGCGCTGAAGAATTGATGCTTTTGAACTGTGGTGTTGGAGAAGACTCTTGAGAGTCCCTTGGGCTGCAAGGAGATCCAACCAGTCTGAAGGAGATCAGCCCTGGGATTTCTTTGGAAGGAATGATGCTAAAGCTGAAACTCCAGTCCTTTGGCCACCTCATGCGAAGAGTTGACTCATTGGAGAAGACTCTGATGCTGGGAGGGATTGGGGGCAGGAGGAGAAGGGGACGACAGAGGATGAGATGGCTGGATGGCATCACTGACTCGACGGACGTGAGTCTGAGTGAACTGCGCGAGTTGGTGATGGACAGGGAGGCCTGGCATGCTGCGATTCATGGGGTCACAAACAGTTGGACACGACTGAGCGACTGAACTGAACTGAACTGAACCAGGCAAAGGGAGAGAGGTAGTGGCTGAGGAAACACAGAAGAGGGCTCCCTGACGAAAGCAAAGGCGATGAGACTGTGCAGCAGGGAGGAGCTGGGACTTGGGAAGGGAGGGGTCAGCCCCAGGGTGCCCGCAAGCAGGTTAGGGCCACTATGGGTTCCGCTTCCTCAGAGTTTTGTTGTTGTTGCTCATTTGTGTTTAAATTCTCTCCTACATTTTCCTTTCAACCATTCTCCTTGCATGTATAGGAAATACAGCCAAAGTTTTCTAATAACTATAAATGGAGTATGATACATAGACATTCTTAATCGCCATGTTGTACACCTGAAACTAATACAATACTGTCCATCAATTATACTTCAGTTAAAAAATAGAAAAGATTTATTTTCTAAAGCCCGAATCTGACTTTACAGAAGTACGGTGGACAGACAGACACAGTGGGGCTCGCAGTGCAGAGGCTGATCTTGAATTCAGAGACTCCTGGGCCATAGAAATCCACGGCACCCTCAGCACCTAGAAACTCCTCTAAGCACCGCCCCTGGGCATCCAGCAGGAGGAGGGAAAGGGTTTATCTGCCAGAAGCCGGAGAGCCTGTTTGGACCTTCTCTGCTCCTTCCCGCTTCCCAGCTTGGCCAGGAGGACCCCCGAGGAGGTGCCTCCAGGGCGCCTCCTGCAGGCTCACAGAGCTTACCGGCTCCTATGGTGCCCACGGCAGGCTTTTCTGAGCATCAGAACCGTGTGTGGTTCTCTGTTACGGGGTCTTATACATTTGGCAAGAATCAGGAACAACCTTTTCAACTTTGTCAAGGGCAGTGTTTGCTTTGACAGTAGAGAAGACAGGTAATGTGCGAGCGCAGTATGCTGAATGCGATAACAAAGGTATGGACCGGATCAGACTGCGATACAGCCGAAAGGCTTCTGGGGTTGGGGGCGGGGGGATTGCCTCTGGCTGGGAGCAGCCGTGCCCGTTTACTGCAGTGAACCTCAGAACACTGTCACTTCTATACACGCCTTGCTGCGGAAGGCTGAGAACAAGCGAGGGGGCGTTCGGAGCCTCGGACACTCGAGCTATTTACCACTTGGTAGTGTAGAGCAAGAAAAAAACGTCTGAAGGATGTTTTGAGACAAGCGATAGGCTCTTTATGTTCTAATGCATCCTTTCTATTTTCCTTGGCTCTTTTACACTTCAAACATCAGTCACTACAACTCTCACTGTTCTTCATTTCAGCTGTTGAAGAAGTCTTCCTTGCCACATGAATCATATGACATTTCTTTTTGTATAAATCTTATAAATGGGTGAAGAAAGAGCCTGTTTATTTTTCTCACTTCACTTTTTTGCTTTTTAAATGATACCCTGAAGAGAAAATCAAATATCCTAGAACACCTAGTGCTTTCAGAAGCAGACAAAAGAAACACGACTCATTTTCATCACCCTGTGAAACTTTCATTTCTATGAAAGTCACTTTTCTATGATTCCCTTGAGTTCTCCCATCTTGGAGTAATCACTATTTGTTCCAAATCTTGATCATACCAAATCTCCTGGTCACTTTAGAGCTGTGATGGATGCTGGCTGAGGGATAGCAAACGAGTGTCAACTGTTGAAAAGCCATCTTTCCATTTTTGTGGGAAAAGGCAGAGTATAAATAAATACACCATATAATTAATTATCTCATCCTAATAGTAACATGATATAAGAATCTCTTTTTTATATGACGATGCAGATATAAAGTGATGGATTTAGCATTCAAACTGTCTCATGTGTTACATTGGCAAATATTGTGCTTTTCTCTAAAGGAACTCTACACCTCACTGATAATTATCAGCAATAATTCTTTTCGAAACGTTTACTGTTTATTTTATGATTACCCTTTCTGTCGCAAACACTCTAAAATGGAACATCCTGTGGGTGTTGAGGGCCCGAATGGTGCATTTTAAGCGCACCCTACCCACGCGCCTCAGTCAGCTCTCTGACCCCTTTCCTCCCATTGCTCCGCCCTCACGTAGGCAATTATAGAGCCGAACCCTCACAGCAGGCGATTCGTGGGCGCGGCTGGTTCTTTCTGGAAGTGGTCTCTCACAATTATAAGGAAGAGGGCACAGAGAATGATTTGTGATACTGAGACCAAGAAGTTACGGATTTCCAGTACATTAGAAGACTGTCTGTAAGGCGGACACAGAGACCAGACCCACGGACGCAGAGAGGGGAGGGAGATGGTGGGATGAAAGGAGACAGGAGCATGGGAACATACACACCGCCAGGTAAACAGAGCCTGAAGGGCCCTGCTGCGGTGGGGAGTGCACATGCCTTGGCGAGAACCCGGGGGTGGGCGGGGACCCTGCACACCCACAGCCCATGCACGCTGATGTGCTGCAGAAACCAAAGCAACACTGTAATGCAACTGTCCTCCAACTACAATGTATTTTAAAAAGACTGTCTCTAAACTAAAGGGAGCAGGAGAAGTGAGGGGTGACGTTGGTGACAATTTCTTTAGACTCCATTTTATCAGCCATCTCAGGTTAAAATATACTTGGTTAAGTGCTCGTTTTGCAACTTAGTTGACAAATACAGAATGCATACAGGGATTCTGCGGGAATACCACTTAATACCATAGGGGTCATGAGGACGTGTGCAGGGCTCTCGCTTTATCCCTGTCAAGGCGCTGACCCTGCGGGACGCGTAGGCGGGTCTGGGACCATCTCCCACGCGAGGGAGGTGGCTGCTTGTATGAGCGCCTTAGCTGCTGACAGCTCTAGGTGTTGGAACATGGTTTTGTGCACTGAGCCCCAGACTGGTGTCTTACACAGCTATTCATTCCTAGCTCTGCACTGTGGAGTGTCTGCTGTTGGACCGTTTGAATGGTAATGCGGTCTCTTCTCTTCTCTCTGGCCTCCTGAAGGCCATGCTGCCTGGGCGTCAGTGGGATCACTTCCTTTTCTGCTCGGGGGATGCTGGACAGTCTCGTGACTTTAAGTAGCATCTACACACTGGTACCAGCAGCCACGCCCTGGCTTCTGAACCTCAGACACATTCGCCGGGATGTCTCACAGCACCCCATGGCCAGCAGCCCCGTGCCTGCTGCTCGGAAGGTGTTCTGCCCCAGCGAGGGCGGCTGTGTCCTCCCGCGTGGTTCTCCAGCCTCAGGCCCCCTGTCCCCTGCAGTTACACGCCCGCCAGCCGCCTCCTCGCGGGCCGGCACGCTCTTCCTCGGGGCTGGTGCGCTCAGTCCCTGCCCCTGTAATGTTCTTTCCCAGGTGTCTATACCACGGGCTCTCTCCCTGCCCTCCTCCAAGGCTGTGATCTCCTCTCCCGTGAAGCCTTCACAGTTTACCCTGTTTAAACATTAACTCAGGCTCCCAGCAATTCCTGTCCTCTTCCCCAACTCTAGGTTCTTCCACAGAAATTCTCTTTTTATATAGTTTACACATGTATTCTGTTTATTGTTTGTCTTCTCCCACTAAAATTTACCTTCCTTAAATAATTTTTTCACTGCTGTATCTCAAGCACCTAGAACAGCGCCCGCATAATAAGAATTTAGTAAAAATTAAATGAAAAAAGACTAAAGTTCCACAGAAATCCCTTTCTTTAGGTCTTTATCAGACGATACAAAGGCCCTGAGAGACTCGTTCTCCTCTAAGTTTAAAACTTCCCAAACACCTCTGAGCCCCTGTGCTCTGCAAGGTCAACACCAAGGTCAGCAACACCCCTGCTCACCACTCCTGGCTCGTCACCAGTTTCACTCTCCTTTTCCTGGGCACCTCTTCGTCTGGACTGGGCACTGCAAGCCTGCCTGGGACAGTCCGCGCTGGCTTTGGGAAAGGAGACGGGATGTGCAGGAAGGGGCGATGGGTTCGGGCCAGCCTGCCGGGCGTTCTTGCCTCCCTCAACCCTTTCCTGCCCCGATCTCACTGTCCACGAGCCCGGGGACCATCTGACACACAGCAGCCAGTCAGGGAGACTTCCAGGCAGTGCAGGCGACACTGTACTACATACGTATTTCTTGCAGTGTTTTTTATTTTTTTTACAGTTCATTGAAAAAGAAAGTCATCATTGTGGGTATTTCATTAGTTCTCAGGTGATATAATTCCCTACATGATTAGACTACCAAGGTAACTGGATACTCTAATTATTTCACCTTAGCTATTTAGTCTTCTAGAAATGAACAAAGACATGAAACTAATTTGAAAGTTTGGAAGATGGTGGAGGAATAGGATGGGGAGACCACTTTCTCCCCCACAAATTCCTCAAAAGAACACTTGAATGCCGAGTAAATTCCACAAAACAACTTCTGAATGCCGGCAGAGGACATCAGGCAGCCAGAAAAGCAGCCCATTGTCTTCGAAAGGAGGTAGGAAAAAATATAAAAGATAAAAAGAGAGGCAAAAGAGGTAGGGACAGAGCTCCGTCTCAGAAAGGGAGTCTTAAAAAAGAGAGAAGTTTCCAAACACCAGGAAACACTCTCACTGCAGAGTCTGTGGCAAGCCTTGGAAGCACAGAAGGCAACATAACAGGGAGGAAAAATAAATCAATAGTTAAAACCCACAGATTACGAGCCCAACGGTAACTCCTCCAGTTGAGAAGCAGCGCACATGCCTGCATCCGCCACTAGCAAGCTGGGGCTGGGCAGGGAGGGATGGGCTGCATTGCTTAGAGTAAGGACTGGGCCTGAATGCCCCAAGGGCAATCTGAGGGAACTAACTTGGGCTAGCAAACCAGACTGTGGGATAGCTACCACACAAAAAGCCCTAACCTAAGACACCACCAGGACCGTGCACAGAACAAAGGACTGAGCAGAGCTAGCTGGCTGCAGGCCAGCCTATCCCCCTCAAGTGACAGGCAGGCAAGGGCAGCCAGAGCCAGAAGGGGGCAATCGCGGCCCCATAGAGGCATTATCTACCAAACTGCAAGCAGGCTTTGTTGCTAACCAATACTTCTTTGGATTCTGGACAGTCAACATCCACTTGAGAAGGTGTGCTGGTTGTACACCCAGAAAACAGAGTGGCAGGGACGGGAGAGGCGATAAGTTGCAGCGACTGCATTTGCCAAACACCTGGTCACCTGAGCTGCTCGGACCTGGGAAGAGCACAAAACACAGGCCCAACTGAGTCTGCACCTCTGAGGACTACCCGAGTACCTTAACCTGAGCGGCTTAGACCTGGGAAGTGCATACAACCCAGGGCTAGCCTCAGACAGTTCCCGGGAGAGCAACCTAGAGCCTAAGCAGTGTAGATAGGGAAAGCACCCACACCGTGAGTGGGGACAAACCCAGTGTGGTGGAGATAGCACGAGCACACGCTAGTGTTGTTTGTTTGCAGTGTCCCCTCCCTCCCCACAGCACGGCTGAACAAGTGAGCCTAAACAAGTGTACGCCACCGCCCCCTTGGGTCAGGGTGGAAATTAGACACTGAAGAGACCAGCAAACAGAAGAAGCTAAAACAGAGGGAATTGCCTTGGAAGTGACAGGTGCAATAGATTGAAACCCTGTGGTTAGAACGACTACACAGGAAGGGGCCTATAGCTCTTGAGAAGTGTAAGCTGGACCAAGGAACTATCCAAAAATGAACTGGCCCCACACTGCCCACAACACCACCAGAGAAAGTCCTAGATATATTTTTACTATTTTTATGATCATTCTTTAATTTTTTTTATTTTTAAGTCCTCTATTACTCCTTTAATTTTTATTTTTATAACCTACTATTACTTTGCAAAAAAAAAGAGAGAGAGAGACCCTATTTTTAAAAGCAAACTTCATATATATATATATTTTATAATTTTTGTGACTTTTTTCTTTAATATTGTATTTTTGAAAATCCAACCTCTACTCTAGATTTTTAATCTTTGCTTTTTGGTATTTGTTATCAATTTTGTACCTTTAAGAACCCAATCTTCAGTACCCAGTTTTACTTGGGAGCGAGATTACTGGCTTGACTGCTCTCTCCCCCTTGGACTCTCCTTTTTCTCCACCAGGTCGCCTCTATCTCCTCCCTCCCTCTTCTCTTTTCTAGCCAACTCTCTGAATCTCTTTGTGTGTTCCTGACGGTGGAGAACACTTAGGGAACTGATTACTGGCTGGATCTGTCTCTCTCCTTTTGGTTCCCCCTTTATCCTCCTGGCCACCTCTGTCTCCTTCCTCCCTCTTCTCTTCTCTGTATAACTCAGTAAACATCTCTGAGTGGTCCAGACTGTGCAGCACACATAAGGAAGTGATTACAGGCTAGCTTGCTCTCTCCTCTTTTTAGTCCACCTCATCTCATTTGGGTCACCTCTAACTCCCTCCTCCCTCTTCTCTACTGCATGTAACTTTGTGAACCTCTCCAGGTGTCCTTCACTGTGGAGAAACTTTTCATCTTTAACCTAGATGTTTTATCAATGGTGCTGTATAGATGGAGAAGTCTTGTGACTACTGTAAAAATAAGACTGAAAACCAGAAGCAGGCAACTTAAGTCCAAATCCTGAGAACACCAGAGAACTCCTGACTCCAGGGAACATTATTCGACAGGAGCTCATCAAATGCCTCCATATCTACACTGAAACCAAGCACTACCCAAGGGCCAACAAGTTCCAGAGCAAGATATACCACACAAATTCTCCAGAAACACAGGAACATAGCCCTGAGCTTCAATATACAGGCTGCCCAAAGTCACTCCAAACCCACTGACATCTCATAACTCATTACTGGACACTTCATTGCACTACAGAGAGAAGAAATCCAGTTCCACCCACCAGAACTCCGACACAAGCTTCCCTAACCAGGAAACCTTGACAAGCCACCTGTACAACCCTACCCACAGTGAGGAAATGCCACAATAAAGAGAAATCCACAAACTGCCAGAATACAGAAAGACCACCCCAAACACAACAATATAAACAATATGAAGAGAGAGAGGAATACCCAGCAGGTAAAGGAACAGGATAAATTCCCACCAAATAAAACAAAAGAGGAAGAGATAGGGAATCTACCTGAGAAAGAATTCTGAATAATGATAGTGAAAATGATCCAAAATCTTGAAATAAAAATGGAATCACAGATAAATAGCCTGGAGACAAGGATTGAGAAGATGCAAGAAAGGTTTAACAAGGACCTAGAAGAAATAAAAAGGAGTCAATATATAATGAATAACGCAATAAATGAGATCAGAAACACTCTGGAGGGAACCAACAGTAGAATAATGGAGGCAGAAGATAGGATAAGTGAAGTAGAAGATAGAATGGTAGAAATACATGAAACAGAGAAGAAAAAAGAAAAATGAATTAAAGAAATGAGGACAATCTCAGAGACCTCCGGGACAATGTTAAATGCCCCAACATTCGAATCAGAGTCCCAAAAGAAGAAGACAAAAAGAAAGACCATGAGAAAATACTTGAGGAGATAATAGTTGAAAACTTCCCTAAAATGGGGAAGGAAATAATCACCAGAGTCCAAGAAACCCAGAGGGTCCCAAACAGGATAAACCCAAGGTGAAATACCCCAAGACACATATTAGTGAAATTGACAAAGATCAAACACAAAGAACAAATATTAAAAGCAGCAAGGGAAAAACAACAAATAACACACAAGGGGATTCCCATAAGGATAACAGCTGATCTTTCAATAGAAACTCTTCAGGCTAGAAGGAATGGCAGGACATACTTAAAGTGATGAAGAAAATAACCTACAGCCCAGATTACTATACCCAGCAAGTATCTCATTCAAATACGAAGTAGAAATCAAAAGCTTTACAGACAAGCAAAAGCTGAGAGAATTCAGCACCACCAAACCAGCTCTCCAACAAATACTAAAGGATCTTTTCTAGACAGGAAACACAAAAAGGGTGTATAAACTTAAACTCCAAACAATAAAGTAAATGGAAAAGGGATCATTCAGTTCAGTTCAGTTGCTCAGTTGTGTCCAGCTCTTTGCAATCCCATGAATCGCAGCACGCCAGGCCCCCATGTCCATCACCAACTCCCGGAGTTTGCTCAGATTCACGTCCATCGAGTCAGTGATGCCATCCAGTCATTTCATCCTCTGTCATCCCCTTCTCCTCCTGCTCCCAATCCCTCCCAACATCAAAGTCTTTTCCAATGAGTCAACTCTTTGCATGAGGTGGCCAAAGTAATAATGACCTTAAATGTAAATGGGTTGAATGCCCTAACCAAAAGACAAAGACTGGCTGAATGGATATAAAAACAAGACCCCTATATATGTTATCTACCAGAGACCCACCTCAAAACAAGGCACACATACAGACTGAAAGTGAAGGGCTGGAAATAGATATTCCACACAAATAGAGACCAAAAGAAAGCAGAAGTAGCAATACTCACATCAGATTAAAAAGTCTTTAAAACAAAGGCTGTGAAAGAGACAAAGAAGGACACTACATAATAATCAAAGGATCAATCCAAGAAGAAGATATAACAATTATAAATATATATGCACCCAACATAGGAGCACTGCAATATGTAAGACAAATGCTAACAAGTATGAAATGGGAAATTAACAATAACACAATAATAGTGGGAGACTTTAATACCCCACTCACACCTATGGATAGATCAACTAAATAGAAAATTAACAGGGAAACACAAACTTTAAATGATACAATAGACCAGTGAGACCTAATTGATATCTATAGGACATCTCACCCCAAAACAATGAATTTCACCTTTTTCTCAAGTGCACATGGAACCTTCTCCAGGATAGATCTCATCCTGGGTCATAAATCTAGCCTTGGTAAATTAAAAAAACAACTGAAATCATTCCAAGCATCTTTTCTGACCACAATGCAGTAGGATTAGATCTCAATTATAGGAGAAGAACTATTAAAAATTCCAACATACGGAGGCTGAACAACATACTGCTGAATAACCAACATATCACAGAAGAAATAAAAAAAGCAATCAAAATATGCATAGAAATGAATGAAATTGAAAACACAACCAACCAAAACCTGTGGGACACTGTAAAAGCAGTGCTAAGGGGAAAGTTCATAGCAATACAGGCATACCTCAAGAAACAAGAAAAAAGTCGAATAAATAACCTAACTCTACACCTAAAGCAAGTAGAAAAGGAAGAAATGAAGAACCCCAGGGTTAGTAGAAGGAAAGAAATCTTAAAACTTAGGGCAGAAATAAATGCAAAAGAAACAAAAGAGACCATAGCAAAAATCAACAAACCCAAAAGCTGCTTCTTTGAGAGGATAAATAAAATTGACAAACCATTAGCCAGACTCATCAAGAAACAAAGGGAGAAAAATCAAATCAACAAAATCAGAAATGAAAACGGAGAGATCACAACAGACAACACAGAAATACAAAGGATCATAAGAGACTACTATCAGAAATTCTAAGCCAATAAAATGGACAACTTGGAAGAAGTGGACAAATTCTTAGAAAAGTACAACTTTCCAAAACTGAACCAGGAAGAAATAGAAAATCTTAACAGACCCATCACAAGCACAAAAAGTGAAACTGTAATCAGAAATCTTCCAGCAAACAAAAGCCCAGGTCCAGATGGCTTCACAGCTGAATTCTACCCAAAATTTAGACAAGAGCTAACACCTACCCTACTCAAACTCTTCCAGAAAATTGCAGAGGAAGGTAAACTTCCAAACTCATTCTATGAGGCCACCATCACCCTAATACCAAAACCTGACAAAGATGCCACAAGATAAGAAAACTACAGGCCAATATCACTGATGAACATAGATCCAAAAATCTTTAACAAAATTCTAGCAATCAGAATCCAACAACACATTAAAAAGAGCATACATTATGACACAGTGGGCTTTATCCCAGGGATGCAAGGATTCTTCAATTTCTGCAAATCAATCAATGTAATACACCACATTAACAAATCAAAAAATAAAAGCCATATGATTATCTCAATAGATGCAGAGAAAGCCTTTGACAAAATTCAACATCCGTTTATGATAAAAACTCTCCAGAAAGCAGGAATAGAAGGAACATACCTCAACATAATAAAAGCTATATATGACAAACCCACAGCAAACATTATCCTCAATGGTGAAAATTGAAAGCATTTCCCCTAAAGTCAGGGACAAGACAAGGGTGCCCACTCTCACCACTACTATTCAACATAGTTTTGGAAGTTTTGGACACAGCAATCAGAGCAGAAAAAGAAATAAAAGGAATCCAAATTGGAAAATAAGAAAATTCTCCCTGTTTGCAGATGACATGATCCTCTACATAGAAAACCCTAAAGACTCCACCAGAAAATTACTAGAGCTAATCAATGAATATAGTAAAGTTGCAGGATATAAAATCAACACACAGAAATCCCTTGCATTCCTATACACTAATAATGAGAAAACAGAAAGAGAAATTAAGGAAACAATTCCATTCACCATTGCAATGAAAATAATAAAATAATTAGGAATATATATACCTAAAGAAACAGATCATGGCATCTGGTCCCATCACTTCATGGGAAATAGAGGGGGAAACAGTGGGAAAAGTGTCATACTTTATTTTTGGGGGCTCCAAAATCACTGCAGATAGTGACTGCAGCCATGAAATTAAAAGACGCTTACTCCTTGGAAGAAAAGTTATGACCAATCTAGATGGCATATTCAAAAGCAGAGACATTACTTAGCCAACAAAGGTCCGTCTAGTCAATGCTATGGTTTTTCCGGTAGTCATGTATGGATGTGAGAATTGGACTGTGAAGAAGGCTGAGCACCGAAGAATTGATGCTTTTGAACTGTGGTGTTGGAGAAGACTCTTGAGAGTCCCTTGGACTGCAAGGAGATCCAACCAGTCCATTCTGAAGGAGATCAACCCTGGGATTTCTTTGGAAGGAATGACGCTAAAGCTGAAACTCCAGTACTTTGGCCACCTCATGCGAAGAGCTGACTCATTGGAAAAGACTCTGATGCTGGGAGGGATTGGGGGCAGGAGGAGAAGGGGACGACAGAGGATGAGATGGCTGGATGGCATCACTGACTTGATGGATGTGAGTCTGAGTGAACTCTGGGAGTTGGTGATGAACAGGGAAGCCTGGCATGCTGTGGTTCATGGGGTTGCAAGGAGTTGGACATAACTGAGCGACTGAACTGAAAGAAACAAAAGACCTATATATATATAAAACTATAAAACATGGTGAAAGAAATCAAAGAGGACACTAATAGATGGAGAAATATACCGTGTTCATGGATTGGAAGAATCAATATAGTGAAAATGAGTATACTACCCCCAAAGCAATCTACAGATTCAATGCAATCCCTATCAAGCTACCAATGATATTTTTCACAGAGCTAGAACAAATAATTTCACAATTTGTATGGAAATACAAAAAACCTCGAATAGACAAAGCAATCTTGAGAAAGAAGAATGGAACTGGAGGAATCAACCTGCCTGACTTCAGGCTCTACTACAAAGCCACAGTCATCAAGACAGTATGGTACCGGCACAAAGACAGAAATATAGATCTGTGGAACAAAACAGAAAGCCCAGAGATAAATCCACACACCTATGGACACCTTATCTTTGATGAAGGAGGCAAGAATATACAATGGATTAAAGACAATCTCTTTGACAAGTGGTGCTGGGAAAACAGTCAACCACTTGTAAAAGAATGAAACTAGAACACTTTCTAACACCATACACAAAAATAAACTCAAAATGCATCACAGATCTAAATGTAAGACCAGAAACTATACAACT
The DNA here is from genome assembly GCF_023091745.1 of Budorcas taxicolor. Lineage (NCBI taxonomy): Eukaryota > Metazoa > Chordata > Mammalia > Artiodactyla > Bovidae > Budorcas > Budorcas taxicolor. The sequence continues at coordinate 109,644,472 of NC_068916.1, read as the reverse complement.
CCTAGAGGAGAACATAGGCAGAACACTCTCCGACATAAATCACAGCAGGATCCTCTTTTACCTACCTCCCAGAATATTGGAAATAAAAGCAAAAATAAACAAATGGGACGTAATTAAAATTAAAAGCTTCTGCACAACAAAGGAAACTATAAGCAAGGTGAAAAGACAGCCTCCAGAATGGGAGAAAATAATAGCAAATGAAGCAACTGACAAAGAATTAATCTCAAAATTATACAAAGAACTCCTGCAGCTCAATTCCAGAAAAATTAACGACCCAATCAAAAAATGGCCCAAAGAACTAAATAGACATGTCTCCAAAGAAGACATACAGATGGCTAACAAACACATGAAAAGATGCTCAACATCACTCATTATCAGTGAAATGCAAATCAAAACCACAACGAGGTATCATTTCACATCAGTCAGAAGGGCTGCTATCCAAAAGTCTACAAGCAATAAATGCTGGAGAGGGTGTGGAGAAAAGGGAACCCTCTCACACTGTTGGTGGGAATGCAAACTAGTACAGCCACTATGGAGAACAGTGTGGAGATTCCTTAAAAAACTGGAAACAGAACTGTCATACGACCCAGCAATCCCACTGCTGGGCTTACACACCGAGGAAATAAAAATTCAAAGAGACACGTGTACCCCAATGTTCACTGCAGCACTGTTTATGATAGCCAGGACATGGAAGGAACCTAGATGTCCATCAGCAGATAAATGGATAAGAAAGCTGTGGTAGATATACACAATGGAGTATTACTCAGCCATTAAAATGAATACATTTGAATCCGTTCTAATGAGGTGGATGAAACTGGAACCTATTATACAGAGAGAAGTAAGCCAGAAAGAAAAACACCAATACAGTATACTAAGGCATATATATGGAATTTAGAAAGATGGCAATGATAACCCTATATTCAAGACAGCAAAAAAGACACAGATGTATAGAACAGTCTTTTGGACTCTGTGGAAGAGGGCAAGGGTGGGATGATTTGGGAGAATGGCTTTGAAACATGTATAATATCATATGTGACACGAATCACCAGGCCAGGTTCAATGCATGATACAGGATGCTTGGGGCTGGTGCACTGGGATGACCCAGAGGGATGGTATGGAGAGGAAGGTGGGATGGGGGTTCAGGATGGGGAACACGTGTACACCCGTGGCAGATTCATGTTGATGTATGGCAAAACCAATACAATATTGCAAAGTAATTAGCCTGCAATTAAAATAAATAAATTTATATTAAATACATAAACAAAATGAGTAAGACAATGGGGAAAAAAGAGAAAGTCTGTAGTTTAGACTATTAGATTCACATCTTTTACTCATTTGAATTCTCCAGTATTTTCCATGGCAATGTGTCTGCATGTAGACAGACATCTCTTCTGACTGTAGACTGCTGAGAAAGTTTAATTCTGGTGCAGTGAATGGAATCAGTTATTTCTTTAGAATATGTCAGTGTGGTAACGAAGTAGGATTTTCCCTAGAATAATTAGACCTGGAAAATGCCAAGAGGAAATAAATTCTTAATAGCTTCTGGACCCTGAATATATTACCATATGTGAAATAGATCACCAGTCCAAGCGCAATGCATGAAACAGGGCATTCAAAGCCAGTGCACTGGGACAACCCAGAGGGACGGGGAGGGGAGGGAGGTGGGAGGGGGTTCAGGATGGGGGACACATGTACACCTGTGGCTGATTCATGTCAGTGTATGGCAAAACCACTACAAAATTGTAAAGTAATTAGCCTCCAATTAAAATGAATAATTTTAAAAAGGAAAGATTATAAAACAAAATAAATGTTTAAAACTAAAGCAGATACTAATTATGCCTTCAAAAAGTAATTAGTATAAAATTATTAAATCATGTTTATTTTTATTGTGCAGCAGAGAAGAAAATATAGCAACATTTACTGTTCTCTAAAGCACTCAGTTTTATTCCAGCTTGATTTTTGCTATTTTCTGACGAACAAAACAAAAACATGAACAACAAAAAAAGTTCAGCTTAAAAAACCCTCAAATAAAATTCTTTATACAATCTGGAAAAAAAAAAAGAATGTGGATAAATACATAAGTAGGAATATAAAATATGAAGATACATAATTCAGTAAGCCTATGAATAAACTAGATAACTGATATTAGACAGAAACATTCTTTTATATAACCACTTCTGTACTGGTTTCTTTCCTACTCTAACAGCTTGTATTTCTTGTCTATGATGGGCATGGGTACATTTCAGTTACGTTCAGTCGCTCAGTTGTGTCCAGCTCTTTGCGACCCCAAGGACCACAGCAGGCCAGGCCTCCCTGTCCATCACCAATTCCTAGAGTTTACTCAAACTCATATCCATTGAGTCGGTGATGCCATCCAGCCATCTTATCCTCTGTTGTCCCCTTCTCCTCCACCTTCAATCTTTCCCAGCATCAGGGTCTTTTCAAATGTGTCAGTTCATCACATCAGGTGGCCAAAGTATTAGAGTTTCAGCTTCAACATGAGTCCTTCCAATGAACATTCAGGACTGACTCCTTTAGGATGGACTGGTTGGATCTCCTTGCAGTCCAGGGGACTCGCAAGAGTCTTCTCCAACACCACAGTTCAAAAGCATCAATTCTTTGGCACTCAGCTTTCTTTATACTTCAACTCTCACATCCATACATGACTACTGAAAAAACCATAGCTTTGACTAGAGGGACGGACCTTTGTCAGCAAAGTAATGTCTCTGCTTTTTAATATGCTGTCTAGGTTAGTCATAGCTTTTCTTCCAAGAAGCAAGCATCTTTTAATTTCATAGCTATAGTCACCATCTGCAGAACACCCACAAACTTCAAGCTTTAAATATCTGAACCAGTTAAGATATTCTGGAAGTAGTATTGCATAGTTACATTGTAACACATTTATCAGGAGCCATGCCCAATGGATATTTTTTTCTTGAGACCTATTTCTATTCTTAACAAGATTTTGAGAATTTCTTCAACGTTGAATACTTCATGGAGTATTTCAGAGTATTAGTCATTGATTCCATTTATCTGAATCACAAATTTTAGTTTTCTGGCCTGGAGTTCTGTTTCAACTGGGCACATTTCCCAGGAAATAATGAGTATTTGCTTAAACACACAGTATCTGTGATCTTTTTTCCTTTGAGATTCTTTTATAGGAGAACCCTCTGTTATTAATAGCCTGGGGCAAAAGTTCTGTAAGTGAGACTGATTGGATAGCTTTCCTTTTTAAATTTCCTAACAAATGACACATGGTATAACATAAATACCCACACTCTCCAAAGATGTCATTGAAAAATCCTTCAAGAAATCAGACAGAATGTTCAGTTCAGTTCAGTCGCTCAGTCGTGTCTGACTCTTTGTGACCCCATGAATCACAGCACGCCAGTCCTCCCTGTCCATCACCAACTCCCGGAGTTCACTCAGATTCATGTCCATCGAGTCAGTGATGCCATCCAGCCATCTCATCCTCGGTCATCCCCTTCTCCTCCTGCTCCCAAACCCTCCCAGCATCAGAGTCTTTTCCAATGAGTCAACTCTTCGCATGAGATGGCCAAAGTACTGGAGTTTCAGCTTCAGCATCATTCCTTCCAAAGAAATCCCAGGGCTAATCTCCTTCAGAAAGGACTGGTTGGATCTCCTTGCAGTCCAAGGGACTCTCAAGAGTCTTCTCCAACACCACAGTTCAAAAGCATCAATTCTTCAGTGCTCAGCCTTCTTCACAGTCCAACTCTCACATCCATACATGACCACAGGAAAAACCATAGCTTTGACTAGACGGACCTTAGCCGGCAAAGTAATGTCTCTGCTTTTGAATATGCTATCTAGGTTGGTCATAACTTTTCTTCCAAGGAGTAAGCATCTTTTAATTTCATGGCTGCAGTCACCATCTGCAGTGATTTTACATAAGAATAATTCACATAGGACACAATCGTCCTTACATCAAGCCAGAAGCAAGCTCAGCCTGCCTTCTCTGTCACCGTCCAAGTTAAATGCAAAGTCTCTGTGTAAAGTCATGCTTTTCATAGCATGACTGTGATTTCTGCCAGTCTTGCACTTGAATCTCATTTTCAGCTCTTTCTATAAATGGACAGTTCCCTCCTCACCCAAATATTCTCAGAAGGCTACCTGGAAAAGTGATACTCACAATGATGACTTTCTTTTTGCAATGAACTTAAAAAAAAAAAAATACAAAACACCAGTACTTATATGTGGTGTGGGGAGAAAGGGCTGGAATTGAGGGTGATCCTCGAAGAGGGCTTCAGCCTTACCCATAAAAGGTCTCATTGTTTGTGAGACAGATGAATAGACATATTATCACATTAAGTTGAAACAATTCACATCCCTGCACCTTCTCTCTGCTCTAGGCTGCCTGCTGCCCATGCCCCGGTGTCGCTGGGTCCTTAGAGTCCTGCTCCCACTGCCCCCTCTTGGGGTTAATATTCTATTGTATTTGCCTTGGATCAAGAGACTGTATGAAAATACATGTCTGTTTATATATATTATGAACCCTGTCTTTTAAATTAAGTACATCAAACTTTCCTGTTTTTTATTTCTAAGCCTGCCTTGGCCTCTAGAATTCCAGTGTGAGTCTAGCACTTCAGAGCCCCAAAGCACATTTATTTCCTCTCTGACTCCCTCCTGCCGCCGAGTCCTAGCTGCTTCCTTCTGTTGTGCGGTTCAGCAAACCACGCCTTCCTGGGGAGCCTCTGCCTCCAGCGCAGCGGATGGATTGCCTCGATCTCATTCAACCACTCAGCTCCCTCTACCCTGATACCCAGCCTCAAGGGTGATGTGGATATCTGCCGGGAAAAAACAAATGGAAAACAAGCCTCTCTTATGAGACAGAATCGCCTTAAGAGCATTGTCTCATAAGAAGGCAAAGCAAGAGTTGGAAATAGTATTTTTATAATAATTTTATGTTAAAACATAAGTGACTGGATCGATGGAAAGAGCACCTACAGTAGCTTTCTAATTTGTCTTCTTCGATCTCTCTTCTCTCTCAGATCCATCTGTCATAATGTCATTATCAAGACACTGATAAAACAGACTTGATTTTAAAATATAATTGCTCTGATGAGGAACCTTTGTTGGGTCAATATTATCTACCAAAGCAAGTCTCAATCCCTTAGCCTAGTGCAAAGATTCTTTTAAAATCCGGTGCATGCTGCTTTTCCAAGTCCATCTGCATTCCCGGAACCGAAGACTCCAGGCTGCAGTCGTGCAAAACGATCGAGCAGCAAACAGCCCTGAAGCTGCCAGATGCCACCACTCCCTTGCCTTCTCTGTCCCTGTGCTTGCTGACAAAGGCCTGTGGCCGCCTCTTCACTCGCTGAACCCCTACTAATTCTCCAGCGCCCCTCCTCTGTAAAGGCCCACCTAAGTAGGATTGACCACTCCCCCCCTCTGCATCCTTGAGCCTTAGGCTCAGATAAGCACGTAATTCATCACAACAAATTCTGATTTATCCTGTACAGGTCTTTCTTTCTTTACAGCCTATGCGATCCTTGAAGGGCAAGATCATACTGTGTTCACTCATAATCTCGGTGACTAACATGGAGTCTATTAACACATTTAATGTTCATTTTACCAGTGAATGAATCACTCATTCATAGTGAATCAACATGAATCAATCATTCATTCAGAGAATGACCAGACAGAAAACCACAATCACAGAACACTAACCAATATAATCACATGGACCACAGCCTTGTCCAGCTCAGTGAAACTAGGAGCCACACCATGTAGGGTCACCCAAGATGGATGGGTCATGGTGGAGAGTTCTGACAAAACATCCACTGGAGAAGGGAATGGCAAACCATGTCAGTATTCTTGCCTTGAGAACCCCTTGAACAGTATGAAAAGGCAAAAAGATAGGACAATGAATGATGAACTCTCCAGGTAGGTAGGTGCCCAATATGATGAGATGGTTGGATGGCATCACCGACTCAATGGACGTGAGTTTGAGTAAATACTGGGAGCTGGTGATGGAGGCCTGGCGTGCTGCAGTCCATGGGGTCACAAAGAGTCAGACATGACTGAGCGACTGAACTGACTGATTGAAAATGATCATTTTGTACTGTCACAAGAAAGACTTGCTCTTATCACTATTATTAATAAGCTGTTGAAAGGACTCTGCTATCTCAGTCACAGAAGGGACCCTGAGAGATCACTAGGGTAATTTCTCCCTGATCCTTACATTTCAGGCTGCTCAATTCTCAGAGGATTTCTCCAACCTACCTATCTCCCTGGAATACTTAGTATTCAGTATTAGACAGCAATTACTAAGTTGCCCACCAGCTTTACTGTTGTGGGAAACCCTTAATTTGTTGTCTCATTCTCCTCAATCCTCTTTCAATCCTTCTGTCAACTGGTCAGCAATTAAGGGTCAAAAATGGGCCACCCCACTTGGTATATAGTACTGAATCCAGGGCTCTTCTTTCTCCATGTTGTTGGAGAGCTGGAAGCAGGAGAGAAATTCAGGATGAGGTCAAATAAGGACAAATGAATTAGAGAAAGGAAAAGTCCCTATGGCACGATTAGAAGGGAAGGGTGATGGACAGGTTGTCAGGTAACAGTTCTAAGGAAAATACAAATACAGAAACAGAAGAAGAGGATGGCTAAAAGGAACATACTGTAATGGCTTCCACATTTTTTTCTGAGAATGAGACTCTCACTCATAAGCTTGTGGTAGAGACAGTTGTCTGGTGCAGCACTCACTCTGCTAACAGACCCCAAGCTCACAGGGGACTGCAGTACGTCCAATAAGGACGTACTGGCAATTTCTCTGGTCTTCTGGGGCTGGAACTAAGTACTGGCAAATAAGATACAAGTGGAAGTGATACATGGGGCTTCCGGAAGTGCATTTAACATGAAAATGTGCTTTCTTAGAGTTTATTTCTTCTGGTTGTGTAGAATGCAGATGTAATGACCGATTTCAAGAAGTCATTTTGGACTGTGAGGAAACATACTCAGGAATGGTAGAGTAAGACAGGAAAAGTCTGACTCCCTGACCCTGAGATCCACCAGACATGCAGAGCCATAGCGGCGGAACCTGCCGGGACCGCCTGCCTCCAGACCTCCAGTGTAGCAGAGAAATCAACATCTCTTATGTTTGGAGAAAGTGGAAATAGCGACAGATTTCAGTTTCCTGGGCTCCAAAATCACTGTGGATGGTGACTGTAGCCATGAAATTAAAAAATGCTTGCTCCTTGGAAGAAAAACTATGACAAACATAGACAGTGTATTAAAAAGCAGAGACATTACTTTGCTGACAAAGGTCCATATAGTCAAAGCTATGGGTTTTTTCAGTAGTTATGCATGGATATGAGAGTTGGACCATAAAGAAGGCTGAGCACCGAAGGATTGATACTTTACAACCGTGGTGCTGGAAAAGACTCTTCAGAGTCCCTTGGACTGTAAGGAGATCAAACCAGTCCATCCTAAAGTAGATCAACCCTGAATATTCACTGGAAGAACTGATGCTGAAACTGAAGCTCCAATACTTTGGATATCCGATATGAGGAACCGACTCATTGGAAAGACCCTGATGCTGGGAAAGATTGAAGGTGTGAGGAGAAGGGGGCGACCGAGGATGAGATGGTTGGATGGCATCACCAACTCAAGATATATGAGTTTGAGTGAACTCCGGGAGACGGTGGAGGACATTTCCTGTCTTTCTGTGCTGCCGTCCATAGGGTGGCAAAAAGTCAGACGTGACTGAGCGGCTGAGTAACAATGTTCGGATTTTCACTTCTTACAATGACCAACACTTCTGAGGTTTCAAAAATTAAAATAAGGAACATTTTAAACTGAAAGCTGTAAATGATATATACTGCTATGAAGGGAAACTATATTGGTTTTTCTATGTTGCTTTTTGATTAGTGTGATGTGTGTGTGCTCAGCTGTGTCTGACTCTTGGTGACCCCATGGACTACAGCCTGCCAGATTCCTCTGTCCATGGGTTACCTCAGCAAGAGCACTGGAGTGGGTTAGCTCCGCCTCCTTCTGTAATTCTGTTTTTAGGACCTTGCATACCTGGATCCTCATCCCTGATCCCTGATCCTTTAGTAACTAGACCTGGAATCTTGAGGAAGTCATACTCTTTTGACCTTAGTAAAATGAGAATGTTACTAGATACTAAAGTTCCTTCCAGCACTAAAATTCGGTGAATTTAACCATACATTTCCTTCAGTGGCTTTCTTAGTGCACTGTTGCAGTCTGATTTCTGTGAACTCAAAAGCTGTTAAAAGAGGTAAAAGGAGTTAGTAATGTAGTCCGTCTGGTCAAGGCTCTGGTTTCTCCTGTGGTCGTGTGTGGGTGTGAGAGCTGGACTGGGAAGAAGGCTGAGCGCCGAGGAATTGGTGCTTTTCAACTGTGGTGTTGGAGAAGACTCTTGAGAGTCCCTTGGACTGCAAGGAGATCCAACCAGTCCATTCTGAAGGAGATCAGCCCTGGGGTTTCTTTGGAAGGAATGATGCTGAAGCTGAAACTCCAGTACTTTGGCCACCTCATGCGAAGAGTTGACTCATTGGAAAAGACTCTGATGCTGGGAAGGACTGGGGGCAGGAGGAGAAGGGGACGACCGAGGATGAGATGGCTGGATGGCATCACTGACTCAATGGACGTGAGTCTGAGTGAACTCCGGGAGATGGTGATGGACAGGGAGGCCTGGCGTGCTGCGATTCACGGGGTCGCAAAGAGTCGGACACGACTAAGTGACTGAACTGAACTGAATGTAGTTCTTATGTGGCTACTTATGACATGACGTGACTAATAAACATAAATCCCATAGAAGAATAGGACAGATAATGCTGAAACCACCTTTCTCGTATGTTTCCATAATGGCCTTTCCACGAGCGTAACATGGCTTTCCTCGAGGTACACACGTTTGGTTTCACGTTCATTCCTTACAGATGCTGACTGAGCCCATGCGAGTGGAGGAGGGGAAAGAAAATGCATCTTCCTGGTGCCAAGCACTGACTTGAATACAGCAGGTGATTTTGCTGAACATATGAGTAAGTGAAGGAAGATTTGTATAAAAAAATGACAGTCCTAAGAGAAAATGATAGCTAGTTTTACAACTGGTAACTTGAAATCTTGTCTCTTTTCTTTGTAACACAGATTTTAATTAATTTGTGATATATTCATGAGTCAGAAAAACTTGAGAAATTCTTGATAAGTTTTACAAGCTTTACTGGCTTTTAGGTTGTTGCCAGCTTAAGAGAGTCATCATGAAAAAATAGGGGGGCGCACTTCAGGCTGTCTTGGATCAAATGCTACTGTTCTGTCTCTGGACTGTGGCCTGTACTCAGGGTGCCTCCATCCCATTCCAGGAGGCTGGGAGGATGGTCAAGGATGCGAGGACTGTGTCATCTCTGAGGCCTCTGGCTGGGAAACCCCACCTACAGCCCTTCTCCTAGTGAGGGTAGACCAGGGCCATCAATGAGAACCAGGGGCCACCCTCACTCCCTGCAGTCCTGCAAACCATCGGAACGAATACACGTCTCCTCACACATCTTCCTAACAAAGAGCAAATGAGTAAAGTGACAAAGCGTTCATGGCTTTAATCCCAATCACAAAGGTATTCCCCTGTTCTTTGCCCTAGACTCTGTTTCTACTCCTGAGTAGGGATAAGAGCAGCTGCTCCCTGAAAGGCAGGCGCAGAGCTCCTGTTCTTTTTCCTGGTCCCTAGGCGCAGAGCTCCTGTCCCTTCTCCTGGTCCCCAGGCGCAGAGCTCCTGTCCCTTCTCCTGGTCCCCAGGCATAGAGCTCCTGTTCCTCTCCTGGCTTTCCCAGGCAGAGAGTTCCTGTACCTTCTCCTGGTCCCCAGGCGCAGAGCTCCTGTCCCTTCTCCTGGTCCCCAGGTGTAGAGCTCCTGTCCCTTCTCCTGCCTTCCCCAGGTGCAGAGCTCCTGTCCCTCTCCTGGTCCCCAGGCACAGAGCTCCTGTCCCTTCTCCTGGTCCCCAGGCGCAGAGCTCCTGTCCCTTCTCCTGGCTTCCCCAGGCACAGAGCTCCTGTCCCTTCTCCTGGTCCCCAGGCATAGAGCTCCTGTTCCTCTCCTGGCTTTCCCAGGCAGAGAGTTCCTGTACCTTCTCCTGGTCCCCAGGCGCAGAGCTCCTGTCCCTTCTCCTGGTCCCCAGGTGTAGAGCTCCTGTCCCTTCTCCTGCCTTCCCCAGGTGCAGAGCTCCTGTCCCTCTCCTGGTCCCCAGGCACAGAGCTTCTGTTCCTCTCCTGGTTCCACCCTCCCTACTGTCCTGCAGGGGCGCCCTAAAATCAACATCATTGAACGCCTCACGCAGAGCAAGAGCTGGTCTGAGTGTCATTTATAAACACCTTCCTCATGGAGACTCATATCAAATTATGTCTCAAAAAGAGATAATAGGACTTTGAATACAAAGAAGTAAAATATCAGTATTGAAGAACATACCGCAGTACCCTGGGGTTCCACATACTGTCTTCATGAGTACTTGATGTTCTACGATTTTGGAGAGTCCAAAGTCAGCTAAGAAGACAAGAAAAAAATTAATGAAATGAGTATTTTCTCAGCTTTTATAAGATGACAGATTACTATTTTATTATTCAAAACAAGACTTGTTTGTTTTTGTATTTGATATTGGGGTGGATATAGAGGACAGTCATCTGGGAGTGTAAACTAAAAAAACTAAATAATAATTTAAGTCTGGCATTAAAGTGGAAAATTTTTTACCCCATGACTCCAATATATATTTTTTGTTTTCTCTGTAATTACTAGCTTTTAGTAAATAAGCTATTTCTTCTGGAATTAATAGATGCGATGGATATATTTTGTATAATGTTAATTCTAAGATTTGAAACTAACTCTAAAGGACAGCATAGAATTACTAATAAAATCAGAACTTTAATCCATCTAAGAAATCAAATAAAAAAATTAGACTTTCATAAATGTCAAGAAAATGAGCAGAAATATAAAAGGTTTATTCTGCTTCAAAATAAACGGTTTCATTCTTTAGTGTATTTGATGGATAAGAATTTACTTTCATATGAGGAACATGTAACTTTGTGCAAAGATCCTTTTTATTTATTTCTCAGAATGTTACCTAGATAAAACATGACCAGAAGTTGCTATCATTACACTCTCTTTGCTGGGCTACATCTCCCTCACCCAGGAAACCTGAGGAAACAGTTCAAGGGCATTCTTCAAGAGAGGCAGGGGCAGAACTGATGCCATTGTGGACTTCAAAGATAAACCCACATTTCCATGGAGGTGCTGATCCTTATCAGAGAAAGCAGCAGGAAGTCCTTAGAAAGGAAGGCTCTCCCTGCTAAATTAGTATCTATCCATCCATTTAAAGAAATCTCTTTAAGGATAAAATCTTTGAAAGAGCTGTTAAAGGAAGCAACAAAAGGAAGCCTCCCTGCTGCCCGCTGCCTTTCAGGAGTGAAGAGAGAACAACCTGGCGGCCCAGCAGGACGTCAGCATTTGTCCTTTAGGTTCTTGTGCTCATAAAGCACTTTATGTTGTCTGAGCTTCCCCGTGATATGTACAACTTAATTTTCGAAACTGTTAACATAGATGCAGTGAACTCATCAGGTTAGCATTATAAAAGACAGCGCCAAAAGAAGAGTGCCCTTCAGAGGGTTTAGAACAGGTTCTCCAAAGGAGATTTCATCCAAAATAAATTTTATAATTATTTTGGTAAACAAAGATTTGCTTTGTAAGGGACAAGGAAAGTAAAATTTAATATACATTTTTTTCTAAAATGGTAATTTACTGATCTCTCTGGGTAGATCAGAACTTTCCAAATCATCTCTGTAGTTATTCAAGGTCTTATTGGGAAAAAAAAAAAAAAAAACACACAAATCAAGGTTTCCAAAGTCAAATAAGGTTTGGGAAGAGCCTTACAGACACAAATTTAGATGTTAAGCCCACACATTAGCACTTCTAACTTTCTGAAAGCCCTGCAGACATAAAGCGTGGCTTAGCTGTGACTCAGAGTTCCCTGACTGACTTGACCAAACCTAGCACCTCCACACTCAACCCCCAAGGGGGTCATCCACACTTGTTCACTGAGAAAAGGCATTCCGTGGAGTTCATGTTGAGAAATACAGATCTCAACTTATCTCTGTTCATATAAACAAATGACTCAGAGCCACAGTACACTGACACGTTCCAAGCATTTTGTGTCAGAGTTCTTCATTATCTAAAATTAAGCTCCAACTAACTTGTGATAAAAGTTGGTAACCAAAAAGAAGTGTTACATAATCTGTGATTTTCTTCTATAATAAACTTATCTTCAAAATATAAGGTCACCTCCTGAAGTGCCTGTCTTTTCCAAGGGCTGTGATCCCTTTTTGTGTCCAACTATAAAGTACCAACGTGCACACATATTCAAGTTGATATTCTAGGAAAGAGTACAGATTTCCAAAACAATGTATTATTCCTTTACAGACTTTGCTATTAGAGGAAACTGAATGGAGACAAAACTGGATAGAGCAATATTTACAAATTCCATGGAATAAATTTCTTTTGCTTTGGGAACAGGGATCATAAGACCTCAGGAAACACCCTTACCAATTTTGAGTGGCGCATCTGGTGCTGGAGTTGCATAGAGAAGATTCTCTGGTTTGAGATCACGATGGACAATCCCATTTTCATGTAGGTACTAAATTTGGACAATAATGAAGTAACAGTCATGTAATTATATTTATGGGGCCAATGTTTATATTTAATCTTTCCAGAATTATAATAATCTTTACTAAGTTATACAATTCAAACACACACATATTAAAATTTAAAAATAAACACCATAAAGGTGAATGAGTTTTAAATTATGTGTCATTTGAGATAGCTTATACACAGTTTCCTAAAAATGAAATGCAATTTAAATTATATAGAAGTGATTGCCACAAATAAAATATTTACTTTTTTCAGAGAATATTAGTTACAGTTCTCATATGCATATTATCATATCAGCTCAAATTGGCTTATTATTATAAATAATAAAGTCAACATGCCCTGTGTTGAAATTTGTCTGATTTACTATCTGAAATACATAATTCTGTGTGTCATCTTAGAAGCTCACAACCATAGCAAAGACTTCATAATTATTGTTTGAACAGACATTTAGACGTGAGTAATTACTATAGAGAACTACCTTTAATATGATAACAATTGTTTAATGACAATAAATGCTCTCATAGGCTCTTTGAAGTTTAGTATACCTAGCTATCATTGATATTATCTTAAAGATGACCTCTAACATTCGTTTTATTATCTTTTAAATTCTTTTGTAAATCATGTGTAATCACACATGTAGCACATTCTTGTTGTGAATGTTAAAGTTCTACCTGACCCTGCTTCTCCTCCAGGGGAAGTCTATGTCCTCTCCAAAAGCAGTCATTCATCAGTCTGAAATGGTCTGAACTTTTCTCTATGCATTTACAAATATGAGTACATGCATACAAAGAAATATACCTGATTTTTCCATTTTATTACATAAATGTATCACTAATAAAAATTTTCACAGTGCTTTTTTTTTAACAACATGTTTTAAAAATATTTCCCATATGTTACCACAACTTCTTTTATTTAACCCTTGTATTCATTTTTTGTTGGATATATCACTTTTTATTTTGCTATTTCCACTTTGATGGACATTCAAATTTCTAGCAATTACAAACAATGCAGTAATAAGCCTTCAATACTTGGGAATGTGAGCATTTTCGCTGATATTCTCCAGGATAGATGCCTGAAAGCAGGTCCGGTGTGGTCACAAAGTGTACAGACTTTTAACTTTAATATGTACTGCAAAATCACTTTCCTAAAAGACTCCAACAACATTTACTCACATAAAAGTGTAAGTGTATACATTTTCCTAATATCTAAATAGCAAATTTATATTCTTAACTTCTGCTGAGCTGGAATATAAAAATTATGTCATAAGTTTGATTTAATTTCTCTTTCTCTGTTTACTATAGTCTAGCTTCTTTTTATACACTTTCCTTTTTATAAACTGCCCATTCAAATCCTTTGCCTGTCTTTCTGTTGTGTTAAGAGAAAAAGTTGCCATGGTGCTGCAGCTTTTCTCCTTTCCTGTGGCATAGAGGAAGGGAGGAGGTCGTTCTTTCTTTCTACTCAAGCCAAGTAAAAGGGGATAAAAAGCTTGAAGGTCACCTGACATGTGTCACTTAGTGGTCTGAGGAAATGGACTGATACCTGGCTCACTCATGAAAAACTGGAAAACAGCTGGAGCAGGTGACTGAGGGGACAGGGTCTCAGTGAGACTCAGCTGGCCTCACCTGACAGCTGGACAGAGAAGCATGTTTCTCACGGACCTGGAGTGGACTGTGCAGAAGGGGACTGGACACGGGTCCCCTGAGGAGGTCCTTGTCATGACCCGGAGTGGACTGTGCAGAAGGGCATTGGACACGGGTCCCCCGAGGATGTCCTTCTGCTGGAGTGCCTCCCGCGGGGGTGATGCCACCTCATCTCAGCATCACAGAAAGCAGAACCTGAGGGCAGTGACAGGAGGCAGCTGAAGAGCCACTCAGATCGCCTGGAGTGAGAGAACTGTCCTGCAAGGAGTCCCTGAAGAGCTATCAAAGGTGTCCCACAGGGGAAAACAACAGGCATTTGTAACCTGCCACAACCAGAGATCACTGTACCAGCTCACCAGTACCAGCCCAGGAAGACCAAGCTTTAATCCCCTATTTCCTATCCTGCTCCCTATCATCGCCTTTGCAGCCCAAGCCTGCAAGAACCACAATCAGCATGTAGCTGGTTGGAAAAGAGGAAGAAGAAAAGCAGAAACCAACAGGAGTCCCTACCACTATGTTTATGAATTACAGATCCCAAGGTGGGGGAGGCAAGAAATTTAAAACTGGGTGAGTCTAAAATTTTGGTCTTTTCTTGAAAAGATGCTCAATAATCACTAATTATTAGAGAACTGCAACTCAAAACTACAATGATGTCCCACTTCACACCAGTCAGAATGGCTGCCATTAAAATGTCTACAAATGACAAATGCTGAAGAGGTTGTGGAGAAAAGGGAACCCTCTTACACTGTTGGTGGGAATGTAAACTGGTATAGCTACTATGGAGAATAGTATGAAGGTTTTTCAAAAACCAAAACTGGAATTACCATATGATCTGCAATCTATTCCTGGGCATATATCTGGACAAAACTACAATAAAAAATGACACACGCACCCCTGTGTTCATAGTACAATAGCCACGCTACGGAAACAACCTGAATGTCCGCTAACAGGTAAATGGACAGGAAGACGTCGAACACACACACAAAGCAATGCTACTGAGCCATGAAAGACAAAGCAAGGCCATCCGCACAGCATGGGTGCAGCTAGAGACTGTCATACCAAGCGAAGGGAGTCAGAAAGGTACCATATGATATCACTTACATGTGGAATCTAGACTACGACACAAATGAGCTTATGCAGGAATTAGAAACAAACTCACAGAGAGAAAAGATTTGTGACTGTCAAGGAGGGGGGTGAGGGATGGACCAGGAGTTTGGTATCAGCAGATGCGAAGTATTACACACAGAATGCATAGACAGGGCCCTACTGCACAGGCCAGGGAACTGCATCCAGTATCCTGCGATAAACAACAACGGAAAGGAGTATAAAGAAGAATTATTTTTTTATATTCTGAATCACTTTGGTGGACAGCAGAAAGCAACACAACATTGTAGGATAAAGAGGCTACGAGATCCTTACAAGGTCCTAACTGGATGTCATGGTGGTGGGTTCAGGTCTGGGCACCCGCCCGTGCAGGATTCCCAAGCACGAGCTCAAGGACCACTTAGTGCTTGGCTGTGTAGTGTGGGGATGAGATGGAAATAAAATGAAGGACAGCAGGGGAGAGTGCTGGTGGAGGGACAAGGTGTTTAGTAAGATGGGGGGAGAAAAGAGTGATAGAAGGCCACATTCAGCCTCAGATCATACCCTGGAAGGAAACACCGCACCCCTGAGGGGGACATACTATATCCTGTATACCTAGAGTGTGAAAGGCAGAGATGTGAGTGTCTCATACAAATAGCTTTGGAATATAGCTAAGAATTGCACAGATCAATACAAAGCATTGATTTTCTAACCCAGTTTAGAAGCTCCATAACTTGGAAAAGAAAATGACTCTGAAAACAGTGGCACAGCAACAGAAAATGAGATGAAGGGACAAGTGTTGGTTCAGCTAAGTACTAATTATACAAAGATTTTCATTAAATGTTGTTCTGGCTTTCTTGAACAAAAATGGTGGTTATGTGTTTTAAGTGCAAATTTTAAAAAAGCAAGACAAAACAAACAAAACATCAGTTGGCACTCCAAAAGGAGAGCTAGACAGATAAGAGAAGAAAAGTTTTATAGAAAATAATAGATCTAGGAGTCACGCACTACCAGAGGAACCAACCGAAAAGCCAATAATACAATGAATGCCAGTAGTCCTGACCCTGACTTTAATTTTTATTTTTTTTGACCCTGACTTTTAAAGGCAGAGGCAAGGATCATTTGCTGTAAGTGACTTGGTGGCGAAAGACTATTAATGCTCATGATGTAATCATCCACACGTACGGGAGACTTTATTGACAAAATGGCCATTTTATTTTTGCTTAGACCCACTGACTGCCTTTGATCAATAGTTACTACTTGTAACCTTTACATTATTTCCAGTTGGGAAGCCAGGAAGATGGCAAACATGGAGTATGATCTCCTGCTTCCCTCAAGGAGACACAGCCACGCTTCTAGGGCACCAGTTCTCAGACTTTCTGGTCTCAGAACTTCTTTACAGCTAAAATTTTAAGAACCTCAAAGAGCTTTTGTTTATGTGAGCTCTACCTAGCATTTAGTTACTGTGCAAGCAGTTAAAACTGAGAAATCAAAAAATTACTTTTAATTTAAAAATAAAACAATAAACTCATGGCAATATACACATTTTAAAATATAAATAACTATTTTCTAAGATAAGAAACTAGTTAGTACTATACCACTGTTTTAAAGTTTTCCAAATTTCTTTAATTTCTGGTTTTACAGAAAACAGCTGGATTCTCATACACACTTCTTCTTTCTCTAGCATAAAATCACATCCCATGTTGTTGCTGTTCAGTCCCCAAGTTGTGTCCAGCTTTTTGTGACACTATGAACGGCAGCACACCAGGCTTCCCTGTCTTTCACCATCTCCCAGAGCCTGCTCAAACTCATGTCCATTGAGTCGGTGATGCCATCCAACCATCTCATCCTCTGTCATCCCCTTCTCCTCCTGCCTTCAATCTTTCCCAGCATCACGGTCTTTTCCAATAAGTTGGCTCTTGGCCAAAGTATTGGAGCTTCCGTTTCAGCATCAGTCCTTCCAGTGAATATTCAGGGTTGATTTCCTTAAGGATGGACTGGTTGGATCTCCTTGCAGTCCAAGGGACTCTCAAGAGTCTTCTCCAGCATCATAGTTTGAAAGCATTCTTTGGTGCTCAGCTTTCCTTATGGTTCAACTGTCACATTCATACATGACTACTGGAAAGTAAGGAGAAATGCTTTCATATTATGCTGAAATGGTTTTGACTTCACAGACCCTCTGAAAGGGGTTTCAGTGACCCTTAAAAAATCCCTAGAATATCTTTGAAAAATTCTATTTTATAGCATCAGAAATCATAAAAGCCAACCCTGAATGTTTGTTTGAGGGACTGATGCTGAAGCTGAAGCTCCAGTACTTTGGCCACCTGATGAGAACAGCCAACTCACTGGAAAAGACCCTGATGCTGGAAAGATTGAAGGCAGGAGGAGAAGGGGACAACTGAGGATGAGATGGTTAGATGGTATCACCAACTCAATGTACATGAGTTTGAGCAAGTTCCAGAAGACAGTGAAGGACAGGGAAGCCTGGCGTGCTGTAGTTAATGAGGTCACAAAGCATCAGATATGACTGAGCGACTGAACAAGAACAAAGAGCTGTATAATAGGAACACTGCTTCTTATTTTCAAACTAGGTTTTAAATAAATATACACTTCTAATCTCAGCAAATCCTAATCTTATTTTGATACGTCAAGATCCCTGCACATGGAGAAGTGGGGAAGAAAAGGATATTAATGGTGAAAAATGCTTCTCAAAATTGTGTACTCATAGGAAAATGCATTAAAACATTTTACCATATCATATGAATGACATAGAACTGATTACGAAATACCTAAGCACAAAGATGATCCAGTGGATACTGGCAATTTGACGTCTGGTTCCTCTGCCTTTTCTATAACCAGCTTGACCATCAAAAAAGCAAGAGAGTTCCAGAAAAGCATCTATTTCTGCTTTATTGACTATGCCAAAGCCTTTGACTCTGTGGATCACAATCAACTGTGGAAAATTCTGAAAGAGATGGGAATACCAGACCACCTGACCTGCCTCTTGAGAAACCAGTATGCAGGTCAGGAAGCAACAGTTCGAACTGGACTTGGTTCCAAATAGGAAAAGGAGTGCGTCAAGGCTGTATATTGTCACCCTGCTTATTTAACTTATATGCAGAGCACATCATGAGAAACGCTGGGCTGGAAGAAGCACAAGCTGGAATCAAGATTGCTGGGAAAAATATCAATAACTTCAGATATGCAGATGACACCACCCTTATGGAAAGTGAAGAGGAGCTAAAAAGCCTCTTGATGAAAGTGGAAGAGGAGAGTGAAAAAATTGGCTTAAAGCTCAACATTCAGAAAACGAAGATCATGGCATCTGGTCCCATCACTTCATGGGAAATAGATGAGCAAACAGTGGAAACAGTTGTCAGACTTCATTCTTTTGGGCTCCAAAATCACTGCAGATGGTGATTGCAGCCATGAAATTAAAAGATGCTTACTCCTTGGAAGGAAAGTTATGACCGACTTAGAGAGCACATTAAAAAGCAGAGATATCACTTTGCCAAAAAAGGTCCGTCTAGTCAAGGCTATGGTTTTTCCAGTGGTCATGTATGGGTGTGAGAGATGGACTGTGAAGAAAGCCGAGCACCAAAGAATTGATTCTTTTGAACTGTGGTGTTGGAGAAGACTGTTGAGAGTCCCTTGGACTGCAAGTAGATCCAACCAGTCCATCCTAAAGGAGATCAGTCCTGGGTGTTCATTGAAGGACTGATGCTGAGGCTGAAACTCCAAAACTTTGGCCACCTCATGCAAAGAGCTGACTTATTGGAAAAGACCCTGATGCTGGGAGGGATTGGGGGCAGGAGGAGAAGGGGACAACAGAGGATGAGATGGCTGGATGGCATCACCGACTCAATACACATGAGTTTGGGTGAACTCTGGGAGTTGGTGATGGACAGGGAGGCCTGGCGTGCTACGACTCATGGGGTCACAAAGAGTTGGACACGACTGAGCGACTGAACTGAACTGAAAGCACAAAGAAATAGACCTTATCAAGGTACTGTCTATCTTAGCTGCAGATTATTTAAATCATGGAGATTCAACATAAATAGACAAGAGGATTAGAAAAACTAAAAAGTAAGATTATTGGATATTCTAGAATAAGCCATCAGGGAAGCCCATTCTAGAATAAACCAAGTGTTAGAGGTAATAGCAATTAAAGTAAATCAAGGACAAGCAAGGAAACATTGAAAATCTGAACAATAGTTTGGGAGAAGACCTACAGTGTCTTCTATATAAATCCAACAATTTAATAGGAGGAAATAATGAATCTGACAAAAATTGTAGCAACTAATTACTGAAGTTAATCTTGAGTAACAGTAACTTTTAATAAAGAAACTGGAAGAGCAAATAACCATATGTGTATGAATTTAATTAAAACTGTGGAATAAAAAGAAAAAGGAGGAGGAGAAACAGACAGCCTCAGCGGCAGAGAAGCACACAACTAATTTATGGGCTCAATTTTTGGAAAGTGCATTCTCTTTTTAGAAAGAAAGCATTAAATGACAAGTATAATTTTATCTGTAGACTAATCAAAATAGGAAACAGATACTTTTTAAGGATCTTATAATAATAAATTGTATGCCTTGGTACCAAAGGCATATCTTAGCTGAATTCTGTTTTAATATCACACTGTTGGTTTTGATCAAGGATAATACAAGAAATAAGGCATATAAAGTTTTGAAATATTGCTTTTGAAATGGTTGTTAAGGAGTAACATCATGAGAGGTGCTGTGGGGCCACATACACCAAGTATACTGTTTATTATCTGTGTGTGCTTGAACAATTTGCCAGCCGTCTGAATCTCAGTTTTCTCATCTGCAGTATCCACTCTGCACGCTGTGGTGAGACACCCTTAGCATGGAGTAGATATTCTACTCCATAAACAGTACTTATCGGGACGTTATTATTGTTCTTTTATGTCCCTTATAAAATACATTTAGAAATCCTGTGAGATTTGGAATAGGTTCTCTTTTCTGAAGTATCAAAGGATACTTTGATCAGAAAACACCTGCTTTTTATTTCATTCCATTTCCTTCAGTTTTGGCTGCCAAGCAGCTCGGTGACAAAGAAGCTTCAATTGCACTAACTAGCCTAATTCACACTATTTACTTCTTCTCCTTGCTTTTTAAAAAATTCTTTTTCCACTTTAATAGCTTTATTTTTCATTTAATTTACCACAACTTCTCTTCCCAAGAAGATGAAATATAAATTACAGAGATTGAATATGTTATATATTAGCCTTCTTAACCAAGTCTAAGTAAAACAAGGACTGAAATTGCTATATATGTGTTCATAGTTTATGGCAAGAATGTTTAGACATTAGAAAAGGCTCAAAGTTTGCAGTAGTTAGGATCTGGAACCTCCTCACTATGTTTCTCCCAGTCACGACACAAGGAGCAGCTATTACCAATCATACCGCCGTAGACAGGCCGCTGCGCCTCAGAGCCTGCTATTTGCTCCTGGCCCCCTCTCAGGGGCCTTGGGGGTCTTCTGGCGCCACCCCTTGAGGCTGCTGCAGGCCCTCGCGCCCCCTCCCCTCAGGTGCCCTGGCAGCGCCTCACCAGCAGTGTCCCCCCGCCCCCGACCCGGCCCCCCGCCACCCCCGTCTCCCGCGGGTCCGCTTTCAGCACAGAACTATCCCAGGACTAGGCCAGCTCTCCGCATCCTCATTCTCAGCTGTCAGTCAGGTCCTCGGGGAGGCTGTACCAGATTAGCATGCTCTCGTAGGCACTCACGCTCTTATGTGCTCCTACGATGCTTTTTTCTTTAAATCATGTCTGTTTCTTGCAAGCTTTATGTTAAGGAACATCTCCCTTGCTAGACTGAAAACTCCATAAAGACGAGGACATTTTTACCTGGATCCCCAGATACCTAGTTTTCTGTACAGTGCCTATGTAAATGTGCACTGAATCAATACTTTTGAATGAACAATAAAGAAATCGTTTCCTATAGACATGTATGTTATTTTACTTTTTAGTCAAGAACTTAGTTACATATTCAAGAATGATTGCAATCTGCATCTTTTATTCATTTGCCATTATTAATTTCAGAAGTCTCAATTCTGCTTACATTATAGTGATATATTTCCATAGCAACATCACTTTGATACATTCAGCTGAAGTAAGGCATCTATATGTTTATGAAACATACTGTACTTACTGGATAATAGCTCTCAGTCACCTCAGGGGTTCTCAATGAGTGTCAGTTAGATAAATGAGATTTACAGCATCACTTTGAGAAAAGCCAAAATCCAGTAAGAATATTTTAACTATAAGATCAGACAAAAGGGCTTCATATTCAAAATGACATTTTGAATAATTACATATTTTTTCTGTAGCAGTATTAAGTTGATTGCTATGGCTGAATTAATTTCTTCATATCCTTTGAAGTTTACCTGAGTATGCAATACAACATAAGCCTCAGGGGAGTTCAGGGAAAGACACTTGAAAATTCATCTCTTTGTTTTCCATTCAGCTTCCTTCACGTCTAAAATGTTCATAAATTGTTGCCCAGCCATAATGACATGCTAGTGAAGAGTGAGCATGCCCACAGACCTCTGTCTGCAAATGAAAGAGCCCCCTGGACCCCAGGGGTGGGCCTGAGGACCGGACCTGCCACTGACCCTGGAGGAGGTTCCGATGTGAACCCTGTTATTAGATTACAGATGTGGCTTGAAGTGTTTGGCTAAAGCAAAGCTTTGCTGGAAAATGCTTGCTGGAGTGGCAATATCATGGGGAAAGAAATGCTCTTCTAGAGAGGGTAATTATGAATGGCATTGGGTAGACAAACCTGGGTGTCATGTTAGAGTAGATGATAGGAGAAGAGGTCATAAAGAACAGTCAGACTCCAATCCTTATTTCTGACTTTGATATGAGCCTCCTGATGTACAGAATCAGACTGGGAAACATGGGTGCTTTTAACAGGTTGAAATTAATTTCCTGTCTATTTATATATGTGTATGTTATGAAAGTCCTATTAAGTACATGTTTCTAGGAACAGTCTATTTAGCCTAACAGTCTATTTAATCTATTTATGGTGGAAATATCATTTTACCTATACTATTTTCCTTAGATTCAATCCCAAGTCTAAAACATTCACTGAAGACTTGAAAAAATCATTGCTATCAATAGCAATTATTAAGTCATTCACTTAATAATAAATTATGGGGCAAAAAAATGATGGAAAAAGTGATGTGTTCTGATTTAGACATGCTAACAGAAGGAGATCAGCCCTGGGGTTTCTTTGGAAGGAATGATGCTGAAGCTGAAACTCCAGTACTTTGGCCACCTCATGCGAAGAGTTGACTCATTGGAAAAGACTCTGATGCTGGGAGGGATTGGGGGCAGGAGGAGAAGGGGATGACAGAGGATGAGATGGTTAGATGGCATCACTGACTCAATGGACATGAGTCTGAGTGAACTCCAGGAGCTGGTGATGGACAGGCAGGCCTGGTGTGCTGTGATTCATGGGATCACAAAGAGCTGGACACGACTGACCGACTGAACTGAACCAAACTCAACAGAATACAAAAATATAAAGAAAACTAAAATAATGTTTTAATGTAATCTACAAATAAATAAATCTACAAATAAATCAGTGTCTAAAATGTATTTGTATGCAAAGTCAGAGCAAGTGAGCGAACTTTTGAGATTGCTTAGGAAGAATAAGCCTGTGATAATTCCATTCTCTTATTTCCAATGTATATGGTAAGACTTTAGGAAAGATGAAGTTTTTAGGAATGGAGGCAATGGAAATGGTTTAACCAATTAAAAGAGGTGATACTCAGGAGACAATGAAAAGCTTGGGAAAAGGTCCAGAAATGATCTGCAGTTACGGAGAAGGAAGCTGCAAACGTGCTTTTGTATGAGAGAGGGGAGGTCAGGCTGGAGCACGAAAGGAGCAAAGGGACGCCTGGATCTGCACGCTCCGGCCGCGCAGGGGCTTCGGAGCCACACACAGGTGGAGTCCGCATCCGGTGCAGAGACGCTGACGGGGAGGGTGGAGGTGCGTGCCAAGGACACGCTGTCCCCCAGCAAAGAGCAAAGAGCGTGGAGAAGCTGGGACTATTATGATGAGCTGTCTGTGCTTCAGACTACAGTACATGATTTATGCATAATAAGGTAAGAGAGGAAATCTGGGACGTGTTTGAAAATGAAAGGTTTTGGATGCAATGAAATGTATATCAAATATGACAAAGAGTGAAATTCTGTGCACTTTTCTTGGGAAACATTTACATCCACAGATGTAAAAATGGTTCTTCAATCAAATATGCATTGAAGTAGAATGTGGAATTAAAAAAGAAAAAACTCCCAAACTTATCTTTCCATTTGGTCTTTCAAAAAATGCCATCACCGAAAGCTCAAATTCTCTCTTAAACAGACAAAGATAACACCACTGCCATGAATTCAGGGGGTGTCTAGACATGTAATTAAACTCTCTCTATGGTCCTAATAAAAACTGTGTCATTGTGTAATGAGAGCTACTGCATAGTAATTTTGTTTAATTACAGCTATGCTGTGTTCGATGGGCTGTGTGTGGTTAATTGATAATGTCTCAGGAGTTGGTAAGAGGGAGCGTGAATCTCTTTAAAAATCTAACAGGACAAAGAAAAACCAGTCATTAAAAAAAGAAAATGGTATGCTGACTACAGTTCTCTTACTGGGAAGAAAAATTAAACTGCATGCATTTGCTCAGAAAGCTTAGTACCAATACACATAAATTTAAGTAAGAATGTCAAAGTAAGCAATCTACTTATGTGTCACATTTGCTTTGGAAACCTGACGGCACCACTGCTTTTATCCTCAACCTCTACTCTGTGACACCTTCAGAACTGTCAGCAGCATACATGAGAAGCGAAGACTGTATCCACTACTACAGATCAACAGGCACGGGTAAGACTGGGGTGAGATCCATGGCCTTGACGAAGAGCATCCCGGGACCTCCATCTGTAGAGTATCTCAGGGCCAGAGGAATGTATGCCAGACAGAGAGCCAGGTTCTGGGCACTCTCACTGATTTCATCTTCAACGTCTTCTTTTCTCTTCCTTGCCTATGACTATATGAATTATAGTCATAATTCTATCTCCAGAATATATCTCATATCTCTTTATTTTCACTTATATTCTCACCACGTAGTATAATCCTTCCTATTCTCTACTGACACTATTAACATTTGCATCTAAACAGACAGCCCCGTACCTGGGTCCTCTCTCTAAAATACAAGATTAACTCACGCCAATCCGCTAGTCTAAAAACAAAAACAATTTAAGGGTTCCAGAATGCCTGTAAATTAAAGTCTAATCTCTTCAACATGAAAATTAAAGGCCCTTCAAAATTTGTTCCAATTTCTAGCTATACATCATGCTGGGACAAGTCTCACCATGCTCTCACTGTATAGCTTTGTGTACTATTCCTAAATCAGGTCTATATATTTTCATTTGGTTCCCAAATAATAAGAATCTTTCATGTGCCAAAGTGTACCTTCTAAAGATTCTTGAAACAATATTACTCATCTCCAATGCTCTTCCAGAATACTGCCACTTCCTATCCAGAAGTGGAGCTTCATTTCCTCTCTTTGAATCTGGTTTGACTTGACTAGTGACTAACAGAATGCAGTGGAAGTGACAGTGTGTGACCTCTGAGGTCAGATTACAGAAGTCACTGCAACTCCTATCTGGCTTGCTAGAGACTCTTTTTCAGATCCCTACGTTGCCATGTAAAACGTCTGATTATCCTAAAATCTCAGTGCTGTAAGAAAACCAGGTGACGTGGAGAAGCCAAGTACGGCTGTTCAAGTTGACTGCCCCGGCTGAGTCCAGGTGACAGACATTGAGTGTCAGGAGGATAAAGACACCCTGAAATGATCCTTGCCTCTAGCTATCAAGCTCCCAACCTTTGAGTCTTAGATATTACGAAATGCAGATGACTATCATTCCTATTGTGCCCTGTCTGGAGTCTTAACCCAGAGAATATATGAGCGGAATAAAATAGCTGTTTTAAACCACCAGGAATGGGGGTAATTTGTTACCACAGCAACACCATCAGGAACACTTCATTCCAGATTACATACTGCCTCCTCTCTGAAATTTTCCTCTAATCCCACAAATAAAACAAATATTTTCCTTGCCCCCCACCAACAGCATTTTCTTCATATCCCTATAACCCTCTCGTACTATTATCACAGTTAATTAAATACTTGCTTATCAAAGAGAGAAATTCCTTGAGAGCGGGGACTGTTGCCAGGCAGACTTTCAACCACTGGACTCCCAGGGAAGCCCCTCATCTGTATCACTTCCAAGTCTGTTTCTATTGACTGAACTTCCTCCTGCTTTCATGCAGTCTCACTCTGGGTGCGCCTTCTGCACGCATTCCTTATAATTTTTTACTAGGCATATTGTGAGTTTGTCCTGCTGGCTGCTTGACAAACACAGATGCATTTGTGATCTTTTTTAGCTTTGTTCTGGGTGCATCTAGGTCGCGCTACTTGAGAATAGTTCGATCCTTTTGCGGTCTGCATTTAAACTGTTAATTTTGTTTTCTCTTCCCACTCCTGTGAGAGCTACAAGTAGCATTCCCTCTAACCCGAGGCTCTTGTCCTGGCCATGGGCTGCTCCTTCTCATGCACAGTCTCGTCAGTTGAAGATCCGGGGAGGGACCACCTGCAGCTCCCTGGAGACCACCCTTCCCCCCACACCTGCTTGGTAGACTCTGGTCTCCACCTCCCACACTATATTCTGTTCCCTCGCCTCAGGGAGACTGCCTGGCCTCTGGGGATTTCTCCCTCCCTGCAGGGCTGCCCAAGAACCCTCTGCAGGGATCACCCGGGCAGGCTGACATCCAGTGTCTGAAACCTTGTTACCAACACACAGACGCAGACACACATAGAGACACACACACATACACGTGCAAACACACACACGTGCGTGCACACACGTGCACACACAGAGACACATACACACATGTGCACACACAGACACACACACACAAACACACACGTGTGCACACATATGCACACAGACACAGAGACATACAGAGACACATACATGTGCACACACAGATACACACATGTCCACACAAAGACACACAGACACACATGTGCACACACACAGATACACATGCACTGCACACACACGCACGTGCACACAGAGACACACACACGTGCACACACAGAGATACACATACCTACAGAGACATGTGCACACACGTGTGCACACACACAGAGACAGACACACATGTGCACAGATACACACACGTGCAAAGACACACAGACACAGAGACACACACATGTACACACACACAGAGACACAGAGACACAGACACACATGCAGAAACACACAGAAATACCCACACACGTGCTCACACAGACACAGACACACACAGACACACGTGTGCACACACAGACACAGAGACATGCATGTGCACACAAACACAGATACACATACTCATGCACACACACACAGATACACACACACATACACACACACATACACACACAGAGACGCAGAGACACACACACTGACACACATACATGTGCACACACACAGACACATACACACAGAGACACACAGAGAGACACACACACAGACACGCATACAAAGAGACACACACACGTGCACACACACACAGACACATACACATATTCTTTTTCAGGGAGAAGTATAAATTAGTTCCCTTTCATTCCATCTTGTCATGAGTGGACAATGCCAACATTATTTGAGACATTTTCAACATTTAAAAAATAATACTTCACTTGATATCTAAAACTGTAATTATGTTCAGCATGTGAGATCACTTTGAACATATTACTGCTACTGATGCCGTAATAATAAGTGCAGTCAAGGCTGTTAAGGAAAGAAAGAATGATAATTGGAGAACACCTGCATCTAGCTCAATACTAATCAGATCCTACATTAAAAATTTCTACTGGGGAATTCCCTGGTGGCCCAGGGGTTGAGAGTCCACCCACCAATGCAGGGGATGTGGGTTCTGTCCCTGGTGTGGGACCTAAGGTCGCCACCCACACTGCGTGGTGCCTGGTGCCTTTTCTTCTGGAGACTTACTATTTGTTTATCCAATTTCTTTAATAGAAATGGGCCTATTCAGATTGTCTACTTCTTCCTGCTTGAGTTTTGGCAAACTATTTCTTTGAAGGAATTGGTCTATTTCATGCAGGTTATCAACTTTGCTGGCACGGAGTTATTCATTGTACTTTTTATTATTCTTTTCATGTTGACAGGTTCTGCAATGATGCCAGCTTTCATTTCTGGGATTAGTAATTTGTGTCCCCTGTCACTTATTTTTATTTTTTTAGTTAGCCTGGCTAGAGGCTATTACTCTTTCAAATAACCAGCTTTTGGTTTCATTGATTTTTTTCCTACTTATTTCCTATTGTCAATTTCATTGATTTCTGCTCTAATTCTTATTTGTTTTCATCTTTTTACTCTGGATTGGAGTACTTAAAAATAATTTGTTATGTATTTTCAAGTTCTTCATATATGAGTGTAAGACTTTTCTGGTAAGTTCAGTAATTCAGATATTAAAAATACAAAAAGTTTTATCATTCCATTAAACACTACATTCTTTAAATTACTGGTATTGTCGATTTATGTTCAGTTCAGTTGCTTGGTCATGTCCGACTCTTTCTGATCCCATGGACTGCAGCATGCCAGGCCTCCTTATCCATCACCAACTCCGGAGGAGTTTACCCAAACTCATGTCCATTGAGTTAGTAATGCCATCCAACTATCTCATCCTCTGTCGTCCCCTTCTCCTGTCTTCAATCTTTAAATGACATTAAATACACTGCTTTTAATTATTAAATGACATTTCTTTAGAACTCACATAATGAGGTTCATGGTTAAAAGTCCTGAAGTGATACTAAGGCAGAAATCTAACATAAAACCCAGAATAAAATAAATGCAACACAATACATTGCCCATTCCATGAAAATTCCATGTGGATATAAATGCAGTTTCTGGTACTTACAGAGAATAGGATTTTAATCATATGCAAATCTAATAGTTTATTTAATAAATTCTACAATGCAAAAAGCATCATATTTGACTCTGTTGGTTATACTGTCATAACACACCATGCTAGCTCCTTTTTGCCTGCCCGTTGTTCCTGGTGTTTAACAAGAGCTGGATGAACAGACGGAGAAAGCTCTGAATTCTGCCAAGATGAGCTCTCTCAGTCGAGCTATGGTCTGACCTCACTTTGAGGAAGAAAGGGACTCATTCCACAAAACGTCAAAGGAGGAGAACGTAGATGCTTCCGTTTTGAAAGCAAAGAGAGCTACTATTCAAGAGCCAGTCCCACCATCAGCAGGCCTGGTAAGACCAATCTGAACGATCAGCCCACGAGTGCTGCACAATATTATGACCCCCAAAACTGATATAAAAGGGCAACTACTTGTGTGGAAATAAAAGAATTAAATGGACATTGGGTTTGGCTACAAAGAATTCAAGTCTGCTACCCAATTTCTTACTATTGCCTCACATCGAGGGGTGTTCACATTTTGACACCACCATCCTTCTGGATATAGACAAAGTGACAGAGCTGACAGCATGTGGGAGAGTCTTACCTTTGGGCTATCATACTCCCACCTTCTCCTGTCCAAAAAAGACTGGAACATGCATATGAGCATTAATATCCTTAATTAATTTGAGTCAGACTTAATTTTTAAATTATAGCATGTGAAGTGATTCTGTCTCATTATGTCAAATAAGCAGTTTTCAAGAAGTGAATTCAAGAATAAGAAAGCAAAAGCAAACATAACAGGTGCACTGACCTGCTGAAATGCACCTATGTCTTCTAAAGAGGTGACCATTTTCCCTGCTGTGTGATCTTTAAAACAGATGTGTCTCACCTGTTACATCCCCTTGTCAGCTCTGAACCCCTCTGTGCTCAGGCTTCTCTGTCTGCTCATCCGTGTCTCTGGCCTTGGGCCTAAATTCATCTATAGCAGGAGACGGCAGAAGAACGCAGACGGAAAAGGGATGAAAAGCATAAGCTCTGAAGTCAATTTTTATTTTGTGTTCTAATCTTGATTCTGCTACAATCCAGCTGTGTGATCTTAAAAAAGTTACCTAAAGGACAGAAATGGTATGGACCTAACAGAAACAGAAGATATTGAGAAGAGGTGGCAAGAATACACAGAAGAACTGTACAAAAAATATCTTCACGACCCAGATAATCACGATGGTGTGATCACTCACCTAGAGCCAGACATCCTGGAATGAGAAGTCAAATGGGCCTTAGGAAGCATCACTATGAACAAAGCTACTAGAGGCGATGGAATTCCAGTTGAGCCATTTCAAATCCTCAAAGATGATGCTGTGAAAGCACTGCACTCAATATGCCAGCAAATTTGGAAAACTGAGCAGTGACCACAGGACTGGAAAAGGTCAGTTTTCATTCCAATCCCCAAAGGAAGGCAATGCCAAAGAATGCTCGAACTACTGCACAATTGAACTCATCTCACACGCTAGTAAAGTAATGCTCAAAATTCTCCAAGCCAGGCTTTAACAGTACGTGAACCACAAACTTCCAGATGTTCAAGCTGGTTTTAGAAAAGGCAGAGGAACCAGAGATCAAATTGCCAACATTCGCTGGATCATTGAAAAAGCAAGAGAGTTCCAGAAAAACATCCATTTCTGCTTTATTGACTGTGCCAAAGCCTTTGACTGTGTGGATCACAATAAACTGTCGAAAATTCTGAAAGAAATGAGAATACCAGACCACTTGACCTGCCTTTTGAGAAACCTGTATGCAGGTCAGGAAGCAACAGTTCGAACTGGACATGGAACAACAGACTGGTTCCAAATAGAAAAAGGAGTACGTCAAGGCTGTATATTGTCACTCTGCTTATTTAACTTATATGCAGAGTACATCATGAGAAACGCTGGGCTGGAAGAAGCACAGGCTGGAATCGAGATTGCCGGGAGAAATAACAATAACCTCAGATATGCAGATGACACCACCTTTATGGCAGAAAGTGAAGAACTAAAGAGCCTCTTGATGAAAGTGAAAGAGGAGAGTGAAAAAGTTGGCTTAAAGCTCAACATTCAGAAAATGAAGATCATGGCATCTGGTCCCATCACTTCATGGCAAATAGATGGGGAAACAGTGGAAACAGTAACAAACTACATTTTGGGGGCCTCTAAAACTACTGCAGATGATGACTGTAGCCATGAAATTAAAAGATGCTTGCTCCTTGGAAGAAAAGTTATGACCAACCTAGACAGCATATTCAAAAGCAGAGACATTACTTTGCCAAGAAAGGTCCATCTAGTTAAGGCTATGGTTTTTCCGGTATTCATGTATGGATGTGAGTGTTGGACCATAAAGAAGGCTGAGTGCTGAAGAATTGATGCTTTTGAACTGTGGTGTTGGAGAAGACTCTTGAGAGTCCCTTGGACTGCAAGGAGATCTAACCAGTCCATCCTAAAGGAGATCAGTCCTGAATATTCATTGGAGGGACTGATGATGAAATATTTTGGCCACCTGATGCAAAGAGCCAACTCATTTCAAAAGACCCTGATGCTGGGAAAGATTGAGGGAGGAGAAGGGGATGACAGAGGATGAAATGGTTGGATGGCATCACTGACTCAATCGCCATGAGTTTTAGTGGACTCTGGGAGTTGGTGATGGACAGGGAGGCCTGGCATGTTGCAGTTCATGGAGTCACAAAGAGCTGGACATGACTGAGCTACTGAACTGAACGGTACCTTTCTGAGTCTCAGTTTCCTTATCTGTGAAATTAATGTGATGAGATTGATAGTGAAATAATTTTGCTTTTAGCAAAAGTTTGGTGCACAATAAGTGCTTGATAACACATGGTAGTGATGACTGGTACTATTACTATTGAGATAGTTATTGTTAGGTCTTAGTTATATGTGTTCAACTGTATATCCCTCTCAAGATTCTTTCTTCTTCCAGTTTTCTAGCAGAATAGAGCATACGCATTTAGTTCCTTCACTAAATGGCCCACTATATATAAATAGAAGGTGTGAATGATGTGAATTAGTGTTAACAAGGGTCTTCCTCAGTGAAATTCAATTTATAATAGGTGGCATTTCCGGAATTCTACAGGATCCAGAGCCATTAAGCCTAGAGTGTGGCTGAGCATCTGTAAAGTAATTTCACAGGCGAAAGTCAGGACAATAATTTAAAAGTTAGAAACAGTGGTTCTAGATTTGTTCCAACATTCAAGTGAACATTTCAAAGAATAAGTCACACAGAATCTATGGCACATTCAATATACTAGTCATAGAAATGAAGGTATTTTAAAGTTAAATTTTGAGAAGCAGAATCCAAAACTAGACTGCAAAGTGTATGTGTCAGCAATTATGTTTTTCAATATGGATTTTCCTTTTAACATGTCAAGTTTTATGACATTAGATAGCTTTTCTAAAACAGAGAAATATACCACGTATATTTACTCAGACTTTACATTACATTCCATGAAAAGTGCTCTTCTACAGAGCTGGATTAGCATTATCATTTTTTGAAAATAAGGTGATTTAACAGTGTCTTAAATTATTAAACATATTTGAAGTCCTATTATCTTTTAAAAATCAAGGCTACAAGGCCAGTTCTGTAATATTTCCAGCACTCAAAACGCTGGGATCCTAAATAAGCTTTTGAAAAGAACTGGATTCAAGTCAACGAATATGCAATGTCCCTGTCATGTGCTATGAACACAAAGGAGGACACAGTGTGTGTGGAGGGGGGAGCAGAGGGCAGAGGAAACAGATGACAGACATAGATGAGTAAGCCCTTATTTCTGCCTATTTCAGGAGACAGGGCTATGCACAGCCAGCCATAATAGAGTGTGGTTAGTGCTTCACAACAGTAGTAAAAAACGCCATGAACATACAGAGAAGAGAGTAGATTTGTTTAAATTCTAAACTTAAATCTCTCAGGAAGTCAAAAAGATAAAAATGAGAACAAATATATGCATTTAGCTTAAGAATTTAATTCAGGGGATGAAGGAGAGGGGTAGAACCTTAGACAGGGCTCAGCAGTTGTCTAAGAACTGGGCCAGGGGATCACTGAAACCAAAAGAGCCCAAATGTTCCACTTGCTTTGACTTGGAGACAAGTGCAGAGAATTATCAAAACCCACGAGACTGCCTAACTTAGTGGACTTCTGTACAGAATGAAACGTAAAAGAGCAGAATCCCAAAGGCCAACGAGGGAGACTTGCACAGACGCCTGGCGTGCAGTTGAGCCTAGACTGGTAGCTTTCACAGCTTTGGTTCCACTGTTTGCACAACCTCTCCAAGCTTGTGCATGATTTTAAAAGGGGGAAAATGTTATTGCTGCTTTTCCCACAGAGAAAGAGCTATGAAAACTGACATGCACCTGCTTAAGTACCTGAACTTCAAGGATAAAGAAGGGATTTGTAGACCTCTAAGCAGAAAAAAGTAAGTCATCTGTAAGAAGGGGAATAGCAAGCTGATGTCAGTTCTGCAAGGAGGCAGCGTTCAGTGCCAGGAGATTATAAAGGAAGGGGTACAGACTGCGGAGGTTAGGACCAAATGTCCCACTCCCACAAAAGTTACAAAGCGTCCTGAAAATATAAAGTGGCCAAAAAAGTCATGGAAAAAACTTGGGGAATGTATTGTTGCTATGCCTTCTGGGAACAGAAAAAACAAGCCCAAAGCAAAACAAACAAACAAAAAACCCAAACCACCTGGTGAGTCAGTTGGTTCAGTTCAGTTCAGTCGCTCAGTCGTGTCCGACTCTGTGCGACCCCCATTAACTGCAGCACGCCAGGCCTCCCTGTCCATCACCAACTCCTGGAGTTTACTCAAACTCACGTCCATCGAGTCAGTGATGCCATCCAGCCATCTCATCCTCGGTCGTCCCCTTTTCCTCCTGCCCCCCAATCCCTCCCAGCATCAGAGTCTTTTCCAATGAGTCAACTTTTTGCATGGGGTGGCCAAAGTATTGGAGTTTCAGCTTTAGCATCAGTCCTTCCAATGAACACCCAGGACTGATCTCCTTTAGTAAATCCAGTCAGTTAAGAAATAAGAGGAAAAAACTGTGATGAAGGGCTAGTGATGAGCATCAAGTCCACTTAAAGGCAGAATTCAAACAAATGAATAAGATGCAGAATATAAACAGTGAAAGCCACACTGGTATAAAACAAAGATATGACAAGAGAGAATCTTGTTGAAAGTTGTAAAAGGAGTCACCAGAGAACTAAAAACAGAAATACACACACAGGTTCACTAGCATAGCCACAAACTGATACTTTCATATAGAGCTGCCAGACAGACAAATGCGGACTAAGTAGACAAAGACGGATCAAACTGATATGTGTGTATTAAAAAACTGTGAAACTAAGAAAAGGATAAGAACAGAACAAAACGACCCAAAAGGATTTGAGAGTAAGTACACGAGATTGTTTAAGTACATATAGAGAAAAAAAGAGCAAGGGAGAGAGAGAATAAGATACGACTTCCTAAGAAAGATATAGAAAATTAAAAATCTTAGAACCAGTTTTAAAAACCCTTAAAAATTTGATGAGAAAATTATGCAAGACAATACACACAAAGCGAAACTAGGAGAAAACATTTAATCTATCTGTGCATATGATACAGATTACACACAAAGACATATATGTATAAACAAAAGATTACATATATATATAAAAGGTTAAGACATGAATATATAGAGAGCTCCTATAAAGCAACAAGAGAAAAACACATAAAAACACATAAAAATTACTGAAAAACAGAGCAAAGAATAGAAAAGAGAATATAATGATCAGGACTGGTCAGATGTACATGCTGATAAAGAGGCAGATTCAAAGCATCAGTGATACTAGGTTGGTAAAGCCTTGCAATCTAGCAGCATCCATAAAAGAATATAGAATGAACATATGATTCTCTCATGGAAGCTACTTCTTGGAATATATGCTAAATATTTTCACTTGTACGTAATATGCCTCAAGGATATTTATCACAATATTATGTATAATTTTTAAAATTAGAAAAAACCATTTGATTTGAACTGGGTAAATAAATTATAGAACTCATGGTATGAAAAACCACATAGCAACTAAAGAAATGAAAACATCCAGCTGTATTCAATGTGATAGAATTATGGTCCCAAAGAAGGCTCTGAGCTCCAGTCTCAGGACTGTGAACGTGCCATGCAGCATGGCGAACGGGCTCTGCAGATGTAGTTAGGATTATGAATCACTGTCGCCTTAAAATGCAGAGATTACCTTGGATCACTTAGATGGTCCCAATGTAACTGTATGAGCCTTTAGAAGCAGAAGAGGCAGGCAGAAGAGTCAGTGAAACAGACCTAAAGCATGACAAGAATCTAACGTGCCTTTTCTGGTGTGAAGATGGAGAAGGCCAGATATTGAGACAATCATAAGCAGTGGAATAAGCTTGGAAGCACATTCTTTCCCCTGGCCTGCAGAGAGAAGCGCAGCCTAATGATACCTCGATGTGGGAACTGTGAGAGTCTATTCACGCTGTGTCTCACTCTGACCTACAGAACTGTAAGATAACGTATGGTGCCATAAGTGTTTGAGTTTGTGGTAATTTGGGATGCAGCAACAGGAAACTAATACATCAATGGAAAAAGTTTCCAAGGTGTATTGTTAACCAAAGAAATAAATAAGACTGCAACATAAAAAGAAACAAATGCACTTAAGTATATGGCATTATTTATATATTTTACGCTAGATGCCACATAGCCTCAGCCACAGCCATCATCCCTTCTTTCTGATCACTGATCTGTATTTCAGCTTGTTTTCTAAGACATGACAAATAGTTTTGAAAACCTTTGAAAATACTTGCTGTGGTTAACGCTCTGAAGTAGCAGAATTGACCCAGGAGAGCACAGTAGAAATGCATGAGAACACAAATTAAGTACTATACATGAAAAAAACAAACTGAAACACTTGTTAGTGAGTGAGTCTTTGAAAGGCCTGAAAACAAATGACATTCAAGTTCATCCTTGAATGTGGAATTTTAGATTCCTAATTTACTTTCCCATATAATCCATGTTTTGAGTTAATTAGACTGAATACATTATGTTAGGAAATAAATGCATCACATTTTGATCAGTAACAGTAGGTTGGTCTGGGTGTAACAGACAGAATTTTATGAATGACCCCCATGTATAATTAGCTCTTATAATAAATGCCCATCCATCTGAGTGTCGGTTGATTCTACAAATGTGATGAAGCAGCATTCCTTGGACTATATTAATTTACATGACAACAGGAAGATGATTTTAGGTAGATTTAATCAAATCACATGTACCCTTGAAAAGCAGAGAGTTTTCTCTGGTTGGCAGCAGAAAAGGAAGTCAGAGATTTGAAACACTTTCTCCCTGAGGTTGTGGGGAGGCACGTGGCAAGGAATGAGGCAGCCCTGAGGCGCTGAAAGCAGGCCCTGGCTGAAAGCACGGGAACAGGGCCGCCAGCCGCACAAACATGTGGAGGTGAACCTGGCCAGTAAGCTGGGGAGCTCAATGAGTTTAGAAGCAGATTCCTCCTCAGAGTTTCCAAATAACCACCCGCACAGCTAACACCTTGGTTTCAGTTTTGTGAGACTAAGCACGGAACCCAACAGAACCCTCTGACTTTTGACCTACAGAACTGAGAGAT
Source organism: Budorcas taxicolor (assembly GCF_023091745.1). Classification (NCBI taxonomy): domain Eukaryota; kingdom Metazoa; phylum Chordata; class Mammalia; order Artiodactyla; family Bovidae; genus Budorcas; species Budorcas taxicolor. The sequence continues at coordinate 109,608,438 of NC_068916.1, read as the reverse complement.
AATCAGCTGTTTCAAGCTGCTAAATTTGTGGTAATTTGTTAGTCAGAAATAGAAAAACAAATATACTGGGTATTTTGCAGTTAGTAAATGGTAAACTGTTCATGGGATTCTGCAAAATACCCAGTATATGAACAGTTTACTGTTGGATATTAGGAAAAGCAAGGAAATTTCAGAAGAACCCCTATTTCTGCTTCATTGACTACACTGAAGCCTTTGACTTTGTGGATCACAGCAAACTACAGAGCATTATTAAAGAGATCAGAATATCAGACCACCTTACCTGTCTCCTGAGAACCCTGTATGCAGGTCAAGAAGCAACAGTTAGAAGCAGACATGGAACAATGAACTGGTTCCAAGTTGGGAAAGAAGTACATCAAAGCTGTATATTGTCACCCTGCTATTTAACTTACATGCAGAATACATCATGTGAAATGCTAGGCTGGATGAATCACAAACTAGAATCAAGATTGCCAGGAGAAATATCAATAACCTTAGATATGGAGATGATACCACCCTAATGGCAGAAAGTGAAGAGGAACTAAAGAGCTTCTTGATGAAGGTGAAAGAGGAGAGTGAAAAAGCTGGCCTAAAACTCAAAACATTCAAAAAATGAAGATCATGGCATCCAGCCCCGTCCCTTTATGGCAAATAGAAGGGGAAACAGTGGAAACAGTGACAGACATTTTCTAGGCCTCGAAAATCACTGCAGATGGTGACTGCAGCCATGGAATTCACAGACGCTTGCTCTGCTCCTTGGAACTGAATATTCGTGTCCCCCCAGAATTCATATGTTGAAGCCCTAATCCCCAGTGGAATGTTATCTGGAGCTGAAGCCTTTGGAGGTAAGTTTGGAGGTAAGTTTAGATGAGGTTGGAGGGTGGAATTCCTGTGATGGAATCAGGGCCCTCAGAAGACAATGGGAAGACCAGACTTGCTCTCCCCTGTGAGGACAGAGCGGGAAGGCTGCAGTTGGTAAACCAGGGCAAGCCCGCACTTGGAATCGGACCAAGCTGGCGTCCTGTTTGGGGACATCCAGAACTGTGGCAATGGCAATGGCACCCCACTCCAGTACTCTTGCCTGGAGAATCCCAGGGACGAGGGAGCCTGGTAGGCTGCAGTCCATGGGGTCGCTAAGAGTCAGACATGACTGAGCAACTTCACTTTCATTTTTCACTTTCATGACTGGAGAAGGAAATGGCAACCCACTCCAGTGTTTTTGCCTGGAGAATCCCAGGGACGGGGGAGCCTGGCGGGCTGCCATCTATGGGGTCGCACAGAGTTGGACAAAACTGAAGCAACTTAGTAGCAGCAGCAGAACTGAGAGAATAAATCCCTTTTCTTTAAGCCTTCCAATCTGTGGTATTCTGTTACAGTAGCCTGAACAGGTTAACAAAGCCGTTGAGGCGAAACACCTACAAAGAACCGCCCTACCCAAATGAAACTAGTGACCCTGTTTCTTCTGTTGAGAAACTCTCAAGTCTTAGCCAAAGTGCGTAAGCTGGATTTTTTGTGAGCACTCCTTGTGCAGAAGCTACACGCTTGAGATTGCACCAAAGACAAGACATCAAGCAAAGTCCTGTTTCCATGACTGGTGGTGCAGGCGATGACTAGGCCTCTGTCTACTGGCTACTTTGACATCTTCCATTGAATGATACACTTCTCATTTATGAGGCAGGCAAAATACTTTGTAAACCTTTTTCAGAATTTGTTTTTGAATTATTCAATAATACTAAAATCAAAATCCCATGTTCAAGGAATGAAGTTAACAAGACTATTATTATAGTAATACCTGAAAGTGCTTCTTCTGAACCAGAAATATATAAAAAAAAGTATTCTACCTACCTTACTCTTCCAGAGAATTATTCATTTTTTCCACAGTATTTCTGAATTAACTGCTCCCCAAATAATTTCTTTTTAACTGCAGCCATGAAATTAAAAGATGCTTGCTCCTTGGAAGAAAAGCTATGGCAAACGTAGACAGGGTATTGAAAAACAGAGACACTACTTTGCTGACAAAGGTCCATCTAGTGAAAGCTATGAATTTTCTGCGACCGGGAGGAGCAACCCCATGCCCAAGGCCAGGGGCGGCGGCTGGGAGGAGCAACCCCATGTCCTAGGAGTGGTGGCTGTGTGGGCGCAGGAGGGCCTAGAGGAGCCATCCCACATTGAAGGTTAGGAATGGCGGCGGAAGGAGATACCCCTCATCCAAGGTAAGGAGCAGCGGCTGCGCTTTGCTGGAGCAGCCGTGAAGAGATACCTCACGCCCAAGGTAAGAGAAACCCAAGGAAGATGGTAGGTGTTGTAAGAGGGCATCAGAGGGCAGACACACTGAAACCATACTCACAGAAAACTGGTCAATCTAATCACACTAGGACCACAGCCTTGTCTAACTCAATGAAACTAAGCCATGCCAGCGGGGCAACCCAAGACAGGCGGGTCATGGTGGAGATGTCTGACAGAATGAGGTCCACTGGAGAAGGGAATGGCAAACCACTTCAGTATTCTTGCCTTGAGAACCCCATGAACACTAGGAAAAGGCAAAATGATAGGATACTGAAAGAGGAATTCCCCAGGTCAGTAGGTGCCCAATATGCTACTGGAGATCAGCAGAGAAATAACTCCAGAAAGAATGAAGGGATGGAGCCAAAGCAAAAACAATACCCAGCTGTGATGTGACTGGTGATAAAAGTAAGTTCCGATGCTGTAAAGAGCAATATTGCACAGGAACCTGGAATGTCAGGTCCATGAATCAAGGCAAATTGGAAGTGGTCAAATAGGAGATGGCAAGAGTGAATGTTGACATTCTAGGAATCAGCGAACTAAAATGGACTGGAATGGATGAATTGAACTCAGATGACCATTATATCTACTACTGCGGGCAGGAATCTCTCAGAAGAAATGGAGTAGCCATCATGGTCAACCAAAGAGTCCAAAATGCAGTACTTGGATGCAATCTCAAAAATGACAGAATGATCTCTGTTCGTTTCCAAAGCAAACCATTTAATAAAACAGTAATCCAAATCTATGCCCCAACCAGTAACGCTGAAGAAGCTGACGTTGAACGGTTCTATGAAGACCTACAAGACATTTTAGAACTAACACCCAAAAAAGATGTCCTTTTCATTCTAGGGGACTGGAATGCAAAAGTAGGAAGTCAAGAAACACCTGGAGTAACAGGCAAATTTGGCCTTGGATTGCAGAATGAAGCAAAGACTAATAGAATTTTGCCAAGAAAATGCACTGGTCATAGAAAACACCCTCTTCCAACAACACAAGGGAAGACTCTACACATGGACATCACCAGATGGTCAACATCGAAATCAGATCGATTGTATTCTTTGCAGCAAAAGATGGAGAAGCTCTATACATTCAACAAAAACAAGACCAGGAGCTGACTGTGGCTCAGATCATGAACTCCTTATTACCAAATTCAGACTCAAATTGAAGAAAGCTGGGAAAACCACTAGACCATTCAGGTATGATCTAAATCAAATCCCTTATGATTATACAGTGGAAGTGAGGAATAGATTTAAGGGCCTAGATCTGAGAGATAGAGTACCTGATGAACTATGGAATGAGGTTCGTGACATTGTACAGGAGACAGGGATCAAGACCATCCCCATGGAAAAGAAATGCAAAAAAGCAAAATGGCTGTCTGGGGAAGCCTTACAAATAGCTGTGAAAAGAAGAGAAGCGAAAAGCCAAGGAGAAAAGGAAAGATATAAGCATCTGAATGCAGAGTTCCAAAGAATAGCAAGAAGAGATAAGAAAGCCTTCTTCAGCGATCAATGCAAAGAAATAGAGGAAAACAACAGAATGGGAAAGACTAGAGATCTCTTCAAGAAAATTAGAGATACCAAGGGAACATTTCATGCAAAGATGGGCTCGATAAAGGACAGAAATGGTATGGACCTAACAGAGGCAGAAGATATTAACAAGAGGTGGAAAGAATACACAGAAGAACTGCACAAAAAAGATCTTCATGACCCGGATAATCACGATGGTGTGATCACTCATCTAGAGCCAGTCATCCTGGAATGTGAAGTCAAGTGGGCCTTAGAAAGCATCACTATGAACAAAGCTAGTGGAGGTGATGGAATTCCATTTGAGCTGTTTTAAATCCTGGAAGATGATGGTGTGAAAGTGCTGCACTCAATATGCCAGCAAATTGGGAAAACTCAGCAGTGGCCACAGGACTGGAAAAGGTCCGTTTTCATTCCAATTTCAAAGAAAGGCAATGCCAAAGAATGCTCAAACTACCGCACAATTGCACTCATCTCACACGCTAGCAAAGTAATGCTCAAAATTCTCCAAGCCAGGCTTCAGCAATATGTGAACTGTGAACTTCCTGACGTTCAAGCTGGTTTTAGAAAAGGCAGAGGAACCAGAGATCAAATTGCCAACATCCGCTGGATCATGGAGAAAGCAAGAGAGTTCCAGAAAAACATCTATTTCTGCTTTATTGACTATGCCAAAGCCTTTGACTGTGTGGATCACAATAAACTGTGGAAAATTCTGAAAGAGATGGGAATACCAGACCACCTGACCTGCCTCTTGAGAAATCTGTATGCAGGTCAGGAAGCAACAGTTAGAACTGGACATGGAACAACAGACTGGTTCCAAATAGGAAAAGGAGTACGTCAAGGCTGTATATTGTCACCCTGATTATTTAACTTCTATGCAGAGTACATCATGAGAAACGCTGGACTGGAAGAAACACAAGCTGGAATCAAGATAGCCAGGAGAAATATCAATAACCTCAGATATGCAGATGACACCACCCTTATGGCAGAAAGTGAAGAGGAACTAAAAAGCCTCTTGATGAAAGTGAAAGAGGAGAGTGAAAAAGTTGGCTTAAAGCTCAACATTCAGAAAACAAAGATCATGGCATCCGGTCCCATCACTTCATGAGAAATAGATGGGGAAACACTGGAAACAGTGTCAGACTTTATTTTTTGGGGGCTCCAAAATCACTGCAGATGGTGATTGCAGCCATGAAAATAAAAGACACTTACTCCTTGGAAGAAAAGTTATGAGCAACCTAGATAGTATATTCAAAAGCAGAGACGTTACTTTGCCAACAAAGGTCCGTCTAGTCAAGGCTATGGTTTTTCCTGTGGTCATGTATGGATGTGAGAGTTGGACTGTGAAGAAGGCTGAGCACCGAAGAATTGATGCTTTTGAACTGTGGTGTTGGAAAAGACTCTTGAGAGTCCCTTGGACTGCAAGGAGATAATCCAGTCAATCCTAAAAAGAATTGGTCCTGAATATTCAGTGGAAGGACTGATGCTGAAACTGAAATTCCAATACTTTGGCCATCTGATGAGAAGAGCAGACTCATTTCAGAAGACCCTGATCCTGGGAAAGATTGAAGGTGGGAGGAGGGTTCGACAGAGGATGGTTGGATGGCATCACCAACTCGATGGAACTTGAGTTTGAGTAAACTCCAGGAGTTGGTGATGGACAGGGAGGTTTGGCGTGCTGCAGTCCATGGGGTCACAGAGAGATGGACACAACTGAGTGACTGAACAACAACAACAAATGGGTCAAAGACATCAAATGTAGAAGATTCACACTGATCCATGTAATTCAAAAGAAGACTTCATCTTCTGAAGACAGAGAATGCTTCAGCTTTGGGGCAGGCAACCACTACGAGAGAGCACAGATATAAACTTCACGGTCCCGCCCCCACGCTTCAGTAGATAATCCATGAAAGACAACACGGAAAGTGTCAGCTAGAGTCTCACCTAGTTACTCTGCGATCCTTGGAAAGAAGCACACTTGCAAAGAAGGATCACTGTTCACCTTCAAGCCACAATACTTTGATGTTTCCCACTCAACATTCTTCCTAAAAGGGGATCGCTGTCAAAGGAATCTTTCCAGCTGGGAGTCATTCCCTTGCAGCCCATACAAGAGGCTGTCACACACAAACTACATCAACATAAAGAAGACTGTCCTCCCAGAGACCCCATCGTGGGTGGTAGAATTCTTTGCTCAGCTTTTTCTGAATTTCAACTTTGCAGAGCATTGAGGGTCAGAGGAACAGAATACACAGATGTGCAATATGGCATAACAGGAATAGAAATAGCCCAAATTGCCAATTAAAGTAAGGTTTGTTTAAAACAGAAAAGGTATCACGATAAAGTGATAATATCCTTCCTCTCATAGCCAACGCACACCTGCTTGGAATAAGCATTTTTAAATAGAATCAAAACATATCACCTCACTTAAAACCATATTCCCTTATAGGTGAAATCCCCATCTTTTTTTATTCCTCTTTATTCACATTAATCTTTGTAGATCATCTATATAAACAGAAACAATGCATGCCTTTGTGCTGTTCCCACCACATAAGGACATTCTGGGTAGTCCTCTTATGACTACATTTTCCTTTTTTATGCTTTAAAAAAAATACTGCCACAAGTAACTAGAAAAATCTTTCCTGCCCTTTCTTGAGGTCACTCGGTTCTGCTGCTCCACAGTCAGGGATTCCGTGGCTCTCATTCCTTCAGCAACTGAGATCTGAACAACAGTTGTACATGAACTTCTAAAGACTGCAATGCAAGGGCATTAAGTAAGAAGCAGGCCATGTCTACTCAGTAATCTCATGTCCGTAACCCTTCAACAGGCTTCTGCAATAGTGAAGACATTCATCTCAATTCTGAGGTATTTCCTTCAAAGGAAGGTAACTTAGATGCTATTTTTATTCTCTTTTTCCAGGTTAAATTTTCCCAGACACAGGGACTGTGTCTCATGTTTACTTTCTAAGCTCTCCTCAGGACCAATAGCACGTGCTGTGTGTGGGGAACATGGTCACCCTGAGCTAGAGGCTTTGGTTGGTCTCTTAAAACGTTTTTTTAGTTTTTCCTGGTGTTGTGTTAAGAGATCCAACCAGTCCATTCTGAGGGAGATCAACCCTGGGATTTCTTTGGAAGGAATGATGCTAAAGCTGAAGCTCCAGTACTTTGGCCACCTCATGCGAAGAGTTGACTCATTGGAAAAGACTCTGATGCTGGGAGGGATTGGGGGCAGGAGGAGAAGCGGACGACCGAGGATGAGATGGCTGGATGGCATCACAGACTCGATGGACGTGAGTCTGAGTGAACTCCGGGAGTTGGTGATGGACAGGGAGGCCTGGCGTGCTCCGATTCATGGGGTCGCAAAGAATCGGACACGACTGAGCGACTGAACTGAACTGAACTGTGTTATTCATCATGTTTTCAGCTGGAGGAGAGGCAAAAGAAGAGTACAAAAGGGAAATATGTAGGAGAAGGAAACAGAAATTGAAGAAAAAAGTCACTAGAGAAACTGTGAGAAGGCAGTGAGTGAAGCCTGGAGAGCAGGAGGGCAGAGGGGAGGGGAGAAGGCACCGCGCTGCCGGTGAGGGGGGCCAGTTCAATGGGGATCTGGCCCACGCTGCAGGTCCTCTGCTCTACACGCTCCCCACTCTGGTTTACTGCTCATCCTCTCTAAGTCTTCACATATAAATAAGTCTTCACTAATAAATACTGACAGTGCAAGTCCAAGGGGAGCTCTGCATGGGCTTAGCTATCAGCATATTTCACTCACAACATCACAAACCATGCTGCTTCAGATGATTTTCATTTCTTGCTGGATAGCTCAACCTCTTCACTGGCCTCCCTGCTCCTGGACATCAGGCTACCATGAGGAAGGGTGTGCCTGTAGTTGAAGTCCCTCAGGCCTTCTCAACCACAGAAACACAGACCCTCTTTCACAAATCATGCAAGCCTCTCAGGACAGGTTCCCTGCCTCTCACTCAAGCCCCAGTTCTTAAGTGAGCTTTACTTTTTAGCAATATCCAAAGACCAGCAGTTCATGCCTTTGCCTTTGGTTTGTTATGATCTATAACAACTTATTGGAGAAAAGGAATAGTCCTGAAATTTCCTTTTTTTGCATACTGGTTGCCTATCAAACAAGAATCTTTTTCTTTTAAAACCCAACACAGACATAACCTCCTCTGGCAAGGTTTTTCTGATTCAGTTTCTTTCTAGATGTTTTGAATAGCTTTGCCTTCTGTAGTGTCTTTGAATTTGCAAAATGCATCAGTTGGTACACATACATATTCTTACAGCTATGTGTCAATGTGTCTATATGCTCTATAAACTAGTGAACTTCTTAATCTCTGTATCCAAGATTTTGGCACATACCAGAAAATTAGCTAATGGTTGAACTGAATTACTGACATTATTCAACATTTACAGAAGCACCAAGTCATTTAGAATGTAACAATTGACATGATGTTTTATATATAGAAATTGGAAAATTTCTAGACATGTACTTCAGAATTTATTGTGATTCAACTGGGAATCAAAAGAGAGAAGCCCACTCAGAATTTTAAAAACTTTTGATATCATTATCATTGCCAATAATGACGTACAGAAACATTCCATACATTAGAGAAAAATACCTCCTTCCCAGGCATTAGTTTTAGATCTCCACGTTCTTACTACTGAGCTATAATTTTAAGAATATAGGTTATTTATTTTTGCTCCAATTTTTTTTCTGATAAAATGTCCCTGCTATGCCTGAGTCACTGATCTATTTTAGTCTATGCTTATAAATAAAAAAACATTAGAATATTAACAGAATTGTATGTTATTTCTTCTCTGATGGATGTAATCTCTCAATTCTTAGAAACTACATTTACATTTTACTGGTAAAATTCTCATTATAATATTTTAATGCCTTCAGCCTTGCACCAAATCCATCCTCCAGAGGTCAATGCTCAAACGAAAATAATAAGAGACAAAATCTCCCCAGAAAAAGAGTAAATATCACAGGAACTGACAAACTCAAACAACAAAACCACCCACATTTGCTGTTCTAGTCTCTCAATGCTTATTAACTCCTCAGAAGAATCTTTTTATTGACAATAAGTGGACCCAAGCAGGAACAACATTCACAAGAACAAGAGCCAGAAACAAGCTTATTGTTAGTAACCTTAAACCTCACTGTCCCTTTGAATCATACTTAATCCTGATTTAACAGTATGTGGGGGCCTTCCCATGGTGCAGTGGTAAAAAATCTGCCTGCCAATGCAGGAGACACAAGAGATGTCGGTTGGATCCCTGGGTCAGGAAGATCCCCTGGAGAAGGAAATGGCACCCCACTCCAGTATTCCTGCCTGGAGAATCCCATGGACGGAGGAGCCTGGTGGGCTGCAGTCCACGGGGTCGCACAGAGTCAGGTGGGACTGAGCGACTAGTACGCATACACACGGCACGCTGGTGTGTGTTTTACACTCAGTGAAGTTCAGTTTTTAGACAAGTGCAGCACCAGAATCTCTTTATCCAGGAGTATGCCCTTCATGTCACATTTACAAGGATGGAAAAGTATGCAATGTGCTCTGACACATAACCATTATTAGTATATACTCAAAACTTTATTCAAGAGTGAGTTCAGTGTCTCTCGCTTCAAGTAACAAGACACACAACTTAAAGCGGCAGAAATACTGAGAGGTGTCAAACAGAACTCTAAATGCATTCTCTGCCTTCTTCAGCACAGTTATGTTTCTCTTCATAATTACAAGACAGCAAAAGCAGCTCCCAGCATCACAGATAGACTCCAAGATGACAGTGAAAAGGAGAGAAGACCTTTCTGCCCTTGGTTCTCCTTTTATTAAAGGGAAACTTCTCCAACAGTTCATGAATAGATGGCCCCTCAGAACCCACTGGTGAGGATTGGGTCATATGCCCTTGGCAGCAAGGGAGGATGAAGAAAGAAGTTTTAGCCCTTTCCATCTTCATAAAAAGTAGACTGGTTCTGTCAACAAGGAATTAGAAGTCAGATGGAAGCAGGCTTAAATGTGTCAAACAATGTAAAGCTGGATAATGCATATGTTGCCCTTTATAAACACAGATAGCGGGTTAATGCTGCTGCATTTGTTTTGCTTTCATTGACCTCCAGAACCGTTTCACACACGTTAGTAAAGACCATGAAACCTTAAAGGGTCTATGAATGGAAATAAAAATTTTGAGAACTGATTTTTGTTTTCAAATAACTTACAGTACCATTTATTAAGGTATTGTCTCTCAACTTTAACTTTGCCTTTTACAGTCCTTTGTGAAGCTGGGACTGTGTTACCAGCCACATTCTTCCTTGCTGGTTTCCTGTGTGACTCTGTTTTAGAGGGCACCAGGGAGATGGTGGAGGCTGGAAGAGGATGAAGGCACTTGCTCCCTTTCTGAGCCTTGCAGGGGCAGATCCTTTGGACAGCAACCATTGTTTCCAGTTTTTCCAGCACTCACAGAACCAATCCCGGGCCCCTCTTCAGTGACACCCGCACTGGTTGGCCAGACCACTCTTCTCCAAAGTCTGAGGAGCAGCTTCATGGGCAGCTCCTCACAGTCGGCCTGCACACAGGACTACAGAGCTCCTCCTTTACACGTCTAAATTTTAATCATCCAGCCTCTTTACTGGGTTTCTCCAGTCCAAAAGGAGGCTGCGTCTCAAAGCTGCTACCTCTACAATATATCAGCCTAGTGTTGCCCTTTTGTCTTTCCAGTTCTTCAATATCCAGTGTTAATTCTTTATCTTAACTCTAACAGGCTAAATTTATTTCTTTTTTAGGGGAGATTACAGATTTTAAAAATTTAACAAAAGGAACTTCCACTATTTCATCCTTTTTTGCGTCCTTATAATCATGTTCATTTCCTCTATTTCTTCACTGTTCAGATACCATATTTGTCCCATAACCTTAAAGGGTTAGATGGCTTTGTTTGCAACTCTTCATGCCCATCACTATAATATTTAAAACAATTCAAACAAAATAATCTATTTCTTTGAGATAGCAGACATATTTAGTATTTCTTCAACCGTCTCCTTTTATTTTGCTAAATTCACTGTGCACTCTATATCGCAAGTTTCTCCAGGCTCTAAGTTCACGGCTTTGAAATTCATATACGCCCAAGAGAACGGTGGTTAGCAAAAGAGAGAAGGCAGCATCAGAGGGGGATAAAGGAGAGTGACGGTGATTTTTCTGAAAATGGAGGGACAGTAGGGTATCAGTGGAAACAAGGAAAGGACTAGAGGTGGCAGAAACGGTGAGCTATCAGAGGAGAAGAACTATTCCCTGGTTATCTCTATAAGTAAATAGAAAAGGGAGCTTTAAGCTTTGGCCTTGTGCTTCATGACAGATGACATGAGGACACTTCCCAAATGTCCAGACTGACTAGACTGTTTAACTTGGGACAACCTGGAATTTATTTCAAGAGGCTGAGTATCAAGAAGGCTTAAAGACTGTACTTAAAGACTGACTGAATGAATTCAAACCCAAAGGGGAAACATCTTTCATATTCACCGTCAGTTCGGTTCAGTTCAGTCGCTCAGTCGTGTCTGACCCTTTGCGACCCCATGAATCACAGCACGACAGGCCTCCCTGTCGATCACCATCTCCTGGAGTTCACTCAGACTCAGGTCCATCAAGTCCGTGATGGCATCCAGCCATCTCATCCTCTGTCATCCCCTTCTCCTCCTGCCCCCAATCCCTCCCAGCACCAGAGTCTTTTCCAATGAGTCAACTCTTCGTATGAGGTGGCCAAAGTACTGGAGTTTCATATTCACTGTAAAAGCTTTTAAAAATGCTATTTGAATCTAAAAAGCACAAGAAGCAAGATTACAGTTACACAAATAGTGTGAAATATTTGGGGCAAGAATTGAGATGACGTAGGGGCAAAGAGAAGGGTTTTAAGGTTTGTCACCTAAGGGATATAATTATGCTTGCAATATATTTCCCAAGTAACTTGAAGTTTTCAACCTCTGTGGGTTCAAAAACCAGCATAGATACAGTCTTTAAAGTGTGTGATTCAGAAGAAATGTGAGCTATATCAATGATTACTTAGAGTTCCCAACTGTCTTATTTTTTATAGCTTTCTATAGCCATGTAGCTGACAATAAACTATTTCATAAATGTCAGCTACTTCTCACAAGTTTTAAATTTCTTCTTTCTACCTATGAAACACTAAGAAAAAACGCATTAATTTTTTCTCCAAGTTAACCATTATTTTCAGCAATCAGAGAAAATCTGATTTTTTTAAAACTTCTGTCAAAGAATGCTTGACTTGAATGTAGTAACCTGCTTCCTAAACTGAAGCTTTGTAGAGCTTTGTGAGTAGGTAAAATAACACAGTTTTTGTTTTAAATTTGTTCTGGCTTTAGATTCAATAAAAGGATCATCAAAGTGTCCAAGGATGTACTAGACACCATTGAATATATGGGAAGATCTTCACCAGTTGAGTCTGTTTTATCTAGACAAATATTCCCCTACTAATTCAATACAACTGAACTAAGAACTACATTTTGTGTGTGTGTGTAAATAGGGGCGCATGTTTCCATCAGCTTATAAAGCTTTATTCCAGTTTAAAGTGTTAACACACTTCTTCTCCCTTTCAAAAAATTGTCAGAATTTATTCTCCTAATTTACTCATTTCTTTTCTTGAAAGAAAAATCAACAACCTCTATGTTCTAAGGTCTATATTTATCTCTTTGAACCTTTTCCCACTTCCTTACTAAACAACAAAAACAATAAAGAGCAAAACTCAAGAAATGCGGAGAGAAAAAAACAACCATAGGCACCAAAGGCTGATCTTATTCAAAACAACAGAATGAAAATGATTCTTACAAACTTATGGCATTATATATGAGGACTGCATCTTTCAGAGTCTGAGTTATCAACAGAAAATACAAATTTGTTCAACATTTTCTAGTAAATAGTTCATACAGTTTTTCTGTAAATTTTATGGTTTGTCACTGAAATATACTTCTTAAAGATGACTCTGTAAAAGGAAGACATTACCGAGAGTTACACTATTGCTGTCACTTCATACTTACAGCAACTGCCTCCAAGATCTGTTTGACAGCATCTGCAGCATCTCGTTCACTGTAATATCCCTTTTCCACAATCCTAAAAAACACCATGAAATGCTCTCAGACACATGCATTCAATTGAGCAGATGTTAAAAGAAGTTAAATTAATGTTAAAGAAGATTTATCTAAACAATTACAGCAGGCTACCATAACACAAGGGGAAAGATTTCCATAAGTTGGCAATCTAGAAGTCTTTAGGTTTATTTAGGAAAATGGAAAACATTTATTTTGCCTAGGCTTGAAGTATCCATCCTGTTGGGGACAAAAAATTCTTTTCAAACTCTGTGTTGCAAATAATTTTAAACCTATAACAAGTAGACAATTATACCATGAACCATCTCATTTAATTGTCATACTGCTTCAGCAATTATTAATTCATGGCCAATGTTGCTTTATCTATCTAATTACTTTCCCTTCTCATCTATTATTTTAAAGCAAATATCAGACATCATATACTTTCATTCATAAATATTTAAGGAGGTATCTCTAAAAATAAAGGATCTTTTAAAATCATAACTACAATGCCATTATCATATCTATACATGACAATTCCTTAATATTGTCAGATATGCAGTTTCAACTTTATAATTGTTTTTTAAATTGGTTTGTTTGAATCAGTATCAAAATAAAGTCCATGCAACTGATTGGCCGATATGTCCCTTATTCTCTTTTTATCTGCAGGTCCTATTTTACACCCCCATGCCCTCTCATCTGCTTTTCTGTTCCAAATAAATGGCTTGCTCCCTTTGCATAGATTTGGGCCAGACATTTTCTTTTGAAATTAAAGTCTTTTCTTTTTTTTTAAGAGAATTTTCCTGAATTAGAATGCTTCATATTTTTTTTCTTCCATTGCTTTGAATTTCTTCTTTGGGGTATGGGGTCGCACAGAGTCAGACATGATTGAGGCGACTTAGCAGCAGCAGCAGCAAGAACTTTTCTACTTTATGGGCTCAAATAAACAAAATAAGAAATGAAAGAGGAGAAATAGCAGCAAATACCACAGAAATAAAAAAAAAAAAAAGAGAGAGAGACAGAGAATAACATGAACAGTTATATGCCTACAACTTGGACAACCTAGGAGAAATGGAAAACTTTCTAGAAATAAACCGTCAAGACTAAATCAGAAACAAACCCATCAAGACTAAATCAGAAAGAAATAAGACAATCTGAACAGATGAATCACTAGTATTAAAATTGAATTTGTAATTAAAAAACACTCCCAGCAAACTTAAGTCCAGAGGGGAGCTGGCTTCACAGGGTAATTCTAGCAAACACATAAAAGAGAATTATTATCTATCCTTCTCAAACTATTCCAAAAAATGTAAGAGGAGGGAAAAGTCCAAAATTTATTCTAAGAGGTCACCATTACCCTGATACCAAAACCAGACAAAGATAACACACAAAAAAGAAAATTATAGGCCAATATCTGATTACTGTAGATGCAAAAATTTTTAACAAAATATCAGTAAACCTAACTTAGCAATATATTAAAAGAATCATACACTATGATCAAGTAGGATTTATTCCAAGATGCAAGGATGGTTAAATATTTGCAAATCAATGAATGTGCTGCACCACATTAACAAAAGGAAGGATAAAAATCACATGATCATTTCAATAGATGCAGCAAATGCATTTGACAAAATTCAACAACCATTCATGATGAAAAATCTCATCAAACTGTGTAGAGAGGGAACACATCTCAAAATAATAAAGGCCATTTAAGATGAATCCACAGCTGGATTACAGCTGGATTAAAAAATCCAACATTACATTCAACAGTGAAAAGCTAAATGCCTTTCTTCTAAAATTAGGAACAAGATAAGGATGTCCATTCTCTCCACTTTTACTTAACACAGTATTAGAAATCCTAGCCACAGAAATCTGACCAAAAAAAAAAAAAAAAAAAAGTAAATAAAAGGCATCCAAACTGGGAGGGAAGAGGCAAAATGGAACTTCTTGCAGATGACATGACACTCTATATAGGAAGTCCTAAAGTCTTCACAAAAACACGATATGAATAAATGAATTCAACTAAGTTGCAAGATGTAAGATTAATATACAGAAATCTATTTGCTTTTCAATACACAAATAATGATCAGAAAGAGAAAGCAAGAGAATAATCCTGTTTAAAACTATGTCCAAAAAATAAAATACCTAGGAAGAAACTTAACCAAGGAATTGAAAGAACTATACTTTGAAAACTATAGAACACTGATGAAGGAAACTGAAGATACTGCAAAGAAATGAAAAGACAGCCCAAGTTCTGAGATTAGAAGAATAAATATTAAAATTCACAACCTACCCAAAGCAATCTACAGATTTAATGCAATCCCTATCAAACTACCCATGACATTTTCTACAGAACTAGAACAAATTATCCTAAAATTTCCATGGAATCACAAAAAAACCCAAATTTACAAAACAATCTTGAGAAAAAAGAACAAAGCTGGAGGTATCATGCATCTTGACTTCAGACTATACTACAAAGCTACAATAATCAAAACACCATGGAGGTGGCACAAAACAGGTACCTAGATCAAGGAACAGAATAGAGACTGCAGAAATAAACCTACACACTTATGGCCAATTTCCTGTGGTCATGTATGGATGTGAGAGTTGGACTGTGAAGAAGGCTGAGCGCTGAAGAATTGATGCTTTTGAACTGTGGTGTTGGAGAAGACTCTTGAGAGTCCCTTGGACTGCAAGGAGATCCAACCAGTCCATTCTGAAGGAGATCAACCCTGGGATTTCTTTGGAAGAAATGATGCTAAAGCTGAAGCTCCAGTACTTTGGCCACCTCATGTGAAGAGTTGACTCATTGGAAAAGACCCTGATGCTGGGAGGGATTGGGGGCAGGAGGAGAAGGGGATGACCGAGGATGAGATGGCTGGATGGCATCACGGACTTGATGGACGTGAGTCTGAGTGATCTCCGGGAGTTGGTTATGGACAGGGAGGCCTGGCGTGCTGTGATTCATAGGGTCACAAAGAGTTGGACACGACAGAGAGACTGCACTGAATATGCGACAAAAGAGTCAAGAATACAGAGTTGTGAAAGGAGAGTCTCTTCAGTAAATGCTGCTGGGAAAACTGCACAGTTACCTGTAAATGAATGAGATTTGAACATTTCTTCACACCATTAAAAAAAATGGATTAAAGACCTAAATATAAGACCTGAAACCATAAAACTTCTAGGAGAAAATCTAGGCAGAAAACTCTTTGACATAAATAATAGCAATATTTTTTCAGATCTGTCTCCTAAGCAAAATAAGTAAAAGAAAAAATAAGCAAGAGGCACCTAATTAAAGTTAAAAGCTTTTGCATAGCAAAGAAAACCACTGACAAAATGAAAAGACAAGCTACTGAATGGGAGAAACTATTTTTAAATGATATGACCAATAAGGAATTAATATCCAACATATATGGGCCTCCCAGATGGCACTAGTGATAAAGAATCTGCCTGCCAATTCAGGCGATGCAAGAGACTTAGGTTTGATCCCTGGTTTGGGAAGATCCCCTGGAGAAGGGAATGGCGACCCACTCCAGTATTCATGCCTGGGAGATCCCATGGACAGAGGAGCCTGGTGGGCGACAGTCCACAGGGTCGCAGAGTCGGACACAACTGACAGACTGAGCACGCATGCACCCACTGACATGTGTGACAGCTCATGCCAGTCAGTGTCAGAAGAACAGGCAACCTGATTAAAAAACGGGCAGAAGACCAGAACAGACTTGTTCCAAAGACATACAAATGGCCAATAGGTATATATAAAGATGTTCACCATCACTGACCGTCAGAGAAAAGCAACTCAAGCCACAGTGAGATATCTCCTCACGCCTTTTAGAAAGGCTATCATCAAAAACCCCACAAATAGCAAATGTTGGCACAGATGTGGAAAAAAGGGAACCTTGTACACTGTTGGTAGGAATGCAAATCAGTAGAACCATATTAGACAATAGTATAGAGGTTCCTCAAAAAATTGAAAATAGAACTACCATATGATCCAGCAATTTCACTCCTGGGTATACATCCAAAGAAAATGGAAACGCTATTCAGAAAGCTACATGCACCCAAATGCTCACAGCAGCACCACTTACAATGGCCAAGACATGGAAGCAACCTCAGTGTTCATCAACAAATGAATGGGTGAAGATGTGGTATACAGGCATAGTGGAGTATTAATCAGCTGTAAAAATGAACAAAGTCCAGCCATTTGCAACAATGTGAAGGGACCCAGAGAGAATTATGCTTTGTTACATAAATCAGACAGAGAACGACAAATACTCTATGTTATCACTAATATGTGGAATATAAAAAATAAAACAAACTAGTAACGTACATAAAAAAAAAAACAGAAACACATTCACAGGTAGAGAGAACAAACCGGTGGTGTACGTGGGGAAAGGGGAGAAGGGAGGCCACGACAGGGGCAGGAGACTGAGACTTGGACGTCCATGCGCAAAGCAGACGAGCAGCAAGGGCGCCAGCACGGCACGGGCGGACTTTCTAACAACGCTAAATGGATATACTCTACAGAAATGTTTAATCACTATGCTATGAAACCAATACTGCAAATCAAGTACACTTTAAAGGAAAGTTTTTATACTTTTGAGTTATATTGTTCTTTTTTCTACGATTTTCTTAATTTTAGTTTATTTTGCATTAAGTTATAATTTCCTTCCTTTTCTGGGCATATCCTCCAACCATGCTTTCACCACCTGAAGGGACCCTATTCTACTTCTTGTTTTCTATCTTCTTATAATCATTTTGTTTTGGAATTAACTAAGCCATTTTTGCTGCTTACTTTTAAGGGAAATTTGTTTCTCAACCTTTTTACAGAGTTATAGGTTAGGATATCTATTCCAGTGTCACAGCTCTCGACTGTATAGTTAATTTCACGAAGGCTTCAAAGTCTGGACCTCATCCTTTCTAAGATCTCTTCCCTGTCTGGAACATCATTCCCTCGCCTATCCTCTCTATTCTGATTACTGAAGTCTCTTTCCAGAAGTTTCTCCTAAATACATTTTCTTCCCCTGCCACCCTCCAAAAAGGCTTTAGATATTAATTTCAAGAGTTCATAGGGCCTTGACTGTAGCAGGCTCTTTAAACCTTACTGGGGGTGTAGCCACTGCACTTCTGAGAAATTCGGATGACAAAAAGGCCTTCAGTTCAGTTCACTTGCTCAGTCGTGTCCAACTCTTTGCGACCCCATGAATCACAGCACACCAGGCCTCCCTGTCCATCACCACCACCCGGAGTTTACCTAAACTCATGTCCATCGAGTCGGTGATGCCATCCAGCCATCTCATCCTCTGTCGTCCCCTTCTCCTCCTGGCCCCATTCCCTCCCAGCATCAGAGTCTTTTCCAATGAGTCAACTCTTTGCATGAGGTGGCCAAAGGATTGGAGTTTCAGCTTTAGCATCAGTCCTTCCAATGAATACCCAGGACTGATCTCCTTTAGGATGAATTGGTTAGATCTGCTTGCAGTCCAAGGGACAGACTCTCAAGAGTCTTCTCCAACACCACAGTTCAAAAGCATCGATTCTTCAGTGCTCAGCCTTCTTCACAGTCCAACTCTCACATCCATACGTGACCACAGGAAAAACCATAGCCTTGACTAGATGGACCTTTGTTGACAAAGTAATATCTCTGCTTTTCAATATACTATCGAGGTTGGTCATAACTTTTCTTCCAAGGAGTAAGCATCTTTTAATTTCATGGCTGCGGTCACCATCTGCAGTGATTTGGGAGCCCCCAAAAATAAAGTCAGCCACTGTTTCCACTGTTTCCCCATCTATTTGCCATGAAGTGATGGGACCAGATGCCATGATCTTAGTTTTCTGAATGTTGAGCTTTAAGCCAACTTTTTCACTCTCCTCTTTCGCTTTTATCAAGAGGCTTTTTAGTTCCTCCTCACTTTATGCCATAAGGGTGGTGTCATCTGCGTATCTGAGGTTATTGGTATTTCTCCTGGCAATCTTGATCCCAGCTTGTGCTTCTTCCAGCCCTTAGCTTTCTTCTTATACTGGTCCATTCTGCTCCCAATGATTTGGAGATTTGAGTTTTCTGCTCTTAGTTCTATCACATGTCCTCTTGCTTCCTCTGCCTCGTCTTACATAAATGCTAATACCATACAGCTCTTCCAAACTGTCATTATTTTGTCCTCATTCATTCATATTTTAGCATCACAGAGATACTCTGTCACCTGGTTTTGCTATAGATGTTGTCCGTGAAGTTTTGGTTTTACCGTGCTAGTTTTTCTGTCTAATCTATAGGGATATTTGGGAAGACTGAAAAGCAACTTTGTAGTGGTTTCTATCTTCCCAGAATTTTAAGAGAATTTTTTTTTTTTTTTGGATAGACTGTAGATTAAGAACTTGCACGAGATGTTTTCATCTGACAAAAAGTTTGTGGAAAAGACATCTGAAAAAGGTCAATTCAAAACTTAAAAGAGACAGAACAGCAAAAAACAATCTTAAAAATTGTTGAATTTTTGTAATTTAACATTGTAATTTTTCTTAGATGGTTAGTATCTCAAATAGTATAGTTATTTTTCAGAAAGTACCTTCTTTTTTAATGTTGTGGCAAGAAGTTGAAGTTCTCAAAGTATCTGATGCTATATTTTGAAAATGTTTTCCAAATAGGGCATGATCAGAACAGATATGACAAAATAAAAAGAGGTATTAAAAAAAGATACCTCAATGACCATAATTAGTAAGATTCAGAAAAACCATATTGATGGGAAGAAGTAAATTCTTTTCTTCATGCAATTATTTTGAACACTGCCAAAAAAAACCTCATATATTTTCAAAGAATGAAAAATGGAATATTATTCCTAACTTTTTTATTTATTCAGTTCAGTTCAGTCGCTCAGTCGTGTTTGACTCTTTGCCACCCCATGAACTGCAGCACGTCAGGCCTCCCTGTCCATCACCAATTCCCGGAGTTCACCCAAACCCACATCCATCGAGTCGGTGAGGCCATCCAGCCATCTCATCCTCTGTCGTCCCCTTCTCCTCCTGCTCCCAATCCCTCCCAGCATCAGAGTCTTTTCCAATGAGTCAACTTTTTGCCTGAGGTGGCCAAAATACTGGAGTTTCAGCTTTAGCATCATTCCTTCCAAAGAAATCCCAGGGTTGATCTCCTTCAGAATGGACTGGTTGGATCTCCTTGCAGTCCAAGGGACTCTCAAGAGTCTTCTCCAAGACCACAGTTCATTTATTATAAACATCACAGTTTATTTATTAGACACCTGTTATGCACCAGAGTCAAATAAAATGCAAAGACAGATTACAATACTCAGGGGGTTATTATTAACTGGTCCTTAAAAATAAATTTTCACTGATATTTCCTTACAACAATATGAGTTTTTCCAATTCACAATTAAGTTATATAATCGACTTACTAAAATTTTAATTGAAACTATACTTGAACTATACTCTCTGACTGACTTCCTGAAGAACTGACTTATTGGAAAAGACCCTGATGCTGGAAAAAACTTAAGGCAGGAGGAGAAGGGGACGCCAGAGGATGAGATGGTTGGATGGCATCACCAACTCAATGGACATGAGTCTGAGCAAACTCGAGAGTTGGTGATACAGGGAGGCCTGGTGTGCTGCAGTCCATGAGGTTGCAAAGAGTCGGACACAACTGAGTGACTGAACTGACTGACTGACTGACTGATACTCTCTGAGTATTTTCAAATGGAGTATCCCCTTGAAAGGGGAAAAGAAGAACTACTGTGTCAGAGGAAGTAGAGAACTTTGACTACCATTACCTCACCCTCTGCATTCCTCTCTAAGTGTGGATTCTGTGGCACACCCATCAACAAACACAAATGTGATCAGTGTGTCCTCCGGGGGCCGCACCTGCTTGGTTTGCTCCAGTCCTGTTAAAGGAAGGATGTTGTTATGCAGATGACAGAAAAGAATGGCTGATAATTAACATTTTTTTGCATCTCCTATTCTGCCCAGAAGAGGAGAGAATCAATTACCTCTGGCCCTGCAAAAATCAGTGTGGATTCTCCCATAGTCACTCAAGACTAGAGCTTTACCACAACTTTGGGATACCCCTCCAGGGGGCATGACTCATGGCTTCATTTACCCAAGAACTCTTTCTAGGTTAGTACAGAACCAACCTGCACAACCATGAGTGGCCTTCCTGATGAGAAACCCTCCTTGTCTGTTAAACATATGTGAATTCTTATGAGCTTATCCATCCCTTAGAAAAGAAGTGCTTCACTCACTAGAATTTCTTCTCTATAATTCACTTTATTGTGAATTCTCAAGCTTTGACCTAAGTATGATGTTTATGAGTTTTCAGTTTGATATAATTAAGGGTTAAGGGGCTGTGTTCAGAACATGTCCTTGTGTGAATGTCTAGTGACTGGCTGGCTGGAGGAGTGAATTTACTTGGGACTATTTTCAGGTAGTGTAGAGGGAAGAGTAGTGGTTGTAGAAAGAATAATGAAAATTCCACTACTTCCCTATACTATATATTAAAATAGCAATATACTTCATCCAATTAATAAGGATGATGCATTCTAACAAAGGTACCCATATATTTATTTATTCAATAAACATTATGGAATGACCACTGTGTGCTAGGTGCTCAGTAGTACACCAAACAAGGCTTCTGCACTCAATTGGTTTCTCTTGGTATAAAAACACAGACAACAATCCACACGGTGTGCTAAACGTTGTGACAGATATTAGAGAATGGCCTGGGAGCTCCTAGAAAGGGCAGACAATTTATTCTGCAGGCCAGGCAGGGTGAGAAAGGTATTCCAGGGGTGGCTTATACCTGAAGGGCATACAGGAGTTTTCTAGCTGTCAGGAGGATAGGAGCTGGGGGTGGGATACGTGGAGGGGAGAAGCATGGGACTGGAGAGCAGGGAAACCATTCTAAGGAAAAGGACCAAGACTATAGAGAGAATTAGAACGTGAAGATGGGATAATGATATTTAAGCAATATTTCTAACTGTCAAATGTGAGCCCATACTTGCTGGAGTTAATAAAGAATAAGACTTGGGGACTTCCCTAAGTGGCTCCGTGGTAAAGAATCTGTCTGCCAATGCTGGGGACACAGGTTTGACCCCTGATCTGGGAAGACTCCACATGTTTTGGAGCAACTAAGCCCCTGTGCCACAACTACGGAAGTGCACGCACCTTGGAGCCCGTGCTCAGCAACAAGAGAAGCCGCTGCAGTGAGAGTCTGCACACGGCAACTAGGGCAGCCCCCGCCCTCTGCAACTGCTGAAAAAGCCCACACACCGCCGGACACCCAGCACAACCAAACACAAATAATTAAAGGCAAGTAAGAATTGGGCCCTGCCCCTGAGGAGACCATACACAATGGAGAAATTGCTAATAAATATATCACCATAAATACATGTTACACTAAGGTTTGTATAGCCAAGAAATATATTCACTGTTGTTGTCAGAAATATCTTGAGAGCAGACATAAGGGTAGGTGCTCAAATACAGTTGCCTTCCCCACCTAATCCCCCATGAACTCTGTACACCATTACTAGGTTCTGCCATAAAAACCCAACTGCTTCTCTTCCAGGCTCCTTCTGCTAAAAGAAATTTTGTTCTCAGTTGATTTGTTCATCAGAATGTCACAGGGACAAGTTTCTGAAACTCAGACATTCAATTTTAAATATTTAATAAGTTGAGCTGTGACCTAGGTCATTCATGACAGATTGGGAAGAGCAATGGGAAGGAACTTCTCAAGCTGCAAATACAGGTTTGTAACTGAGATGTAAGGTTGTAGGTGAAGATACTGGTGATCAAGCAAAGGAAACTGAAACCCTGCAATCTTTTTCTTTATAGCATCACTATGGTAGATGTGCTTGGTCAATGTCTTCTGTTGGGTACTGTGGCAAAATTCTCAGCCTTATCACTAGACTGTTGCTTTGATCACCCTTGCAAAGCTGTTCATAGTAGGCGATCAATAAATATTTGTGGAATCAGTACTAATTGGTAAGTGAATGGATGCCAGAAAAATTTCAGAATATGGACATTTGCCTATGTTCCTTATCATGGCAAAAAGAAAGCACTGGACAGGGAAGGGATGCTCAGCCGCTGCGAGCAACTGCCCGCGGATCCAGAGGGAGACCAGTCATACCCGTGCTTCCCAAAGGAAAATACAGCAGACAGAAACACTACTGTTACTTTTAGGAACAAGCTCAGTCATGCAGTTTCTAGATATTATAGTAACAAGGATCTTTCTAGACGTGTATTTTGAACAAATCAAAAAGTAATGGAGGGAAACTTCTCCAGGATAGACCACATCCTGGGCCATAAATCTAGCCTTGGTAAATTCAAAAAACTGAAATCATCCCAAGCATCTTTTCTGACCACAATGCAGTAAGATTAGATCTCAATTCCAGGAGAAAAACTACTAAAAATTCCAACATATGGAGGCTGAACAACACACTGCTGAATAACCAACAAATCACAGAAGAAATCAAAAAAGAAATCAAAATATGCATAGAAATGAATGAAAATGAGAACACAATAACCCAAAACCTGTGGGACACTGTAAAAGCAGTGCTAAGGGGAAAGTTCATAGCAATACAGGCATACCTCAAGAAACAAGAAAAAAGTCAAATAAATAACCTAACTCTACACCTAAAGCAAGTAGAAAAGGAAGAAATGAAGAACCCCAGGGTTAGTAGAAGGAAAGAAATCTTAAAACTTAGGGCAGAGATAAATGCAAAAGAAACAAAAGAGATGGATGAAACTGGAGCCAATTATACAGAGTGAAGTAAGCCAGAAAGAAAAACACCAATACAGTATACTAACACATATATATGGAATTTAAAAAGATAGCAATGATGACCCTGTATGCGAGACAGCAAAAAAGACACAGATGTGTAGAGCGGACTTTTGGACTCAGAGGGAGAGGGAGAGGGTGGGATAATTTGGGAGAATGGCATTGAAACATGTATACTATCATGTAAGAATCGAATCGCCAGTCGATATCCAATGCAGGATACAGCATGCGTGGGGCTGGTGCATGGGGATAACCCAGAGGGATGTTGTGGGGAGGGAGGTGGGAGGGGGGTTCATGTTTGGGATAGCATGTACACCCGTGGTGGATTCATGTCAATGTATGGCAAAACCAATACAGTATTGTAAAGTAAAATAAAGTAAAAATAAAAATTAAAAAAATAAAAAAAGAAACAAAAGAGACCATAGCAAAAATCAACAAACCCAAAAGCTGCTTCTTTGAAAGGACAAATAAAATTGACAAACCATTAGCCAGACTCATCAAGAAACAAAGAGAGAAAAATCAAATCAACAAAATCAGAAATGAAAATGGAGAGATCACAACAGACAACACAGAAATACAAAGGATCATAAGAGACTACTATCAGAAATTCTATGCCAATAAAATGGACAACTTGGAAGAAGTGGACAAATTCTTAGAAAAGTACAACTTTCCAAAACTGAACCAGGAAGAAGTAGAAAATCTTAACAGACCCATCACAAGCACAGAAAGTGAAACTGTAATCAGAAATCTTCCAGCAAACAAAAGCCCAGGTCCAGATGGCTTCACAGCTGAATTCTACCAAAAGTTTAGAGAAGAGCTAATACCTATCCTAGTCAAACTCTTCCAGAAAATTGCAGAGGAAGGTAAACTTTCAAACTCATTCTATGAGGCGACCATCACCCTAATACCAAAACCTGACAAAGATGCCACAAAAAAAAAAAAGAAAAGAAAACTACAGGCCAATATCACTGATGAACATAAATGCAAAAGTCCTTAACAAAATTATAGCAATCAGAATCCAACAACACATTAAAAAGAGCATACATTATGACACAGTGGGCTTTATCTCAGGGATGCAAGGGTTCTTCAATATCTGCAAATCAATCAATGTAATACACCACATTAACAAATCAAAAAATAAAAGCCATATGATTATCTCAATAGATGCAGAGAAAGCCTTTGACAAAATTCAACATCCATTTATGATAAAAACTCTCCAGAAAGCAGGAATAGAAGGAACATACCTCAACATAATAAAAGCTATATATGACAAACCCACAGCAAACATTATCCTCAATGGTAAAAAATTGAAAGCATTTCCCCTAAAGTCAGGGACAAGACAAGGGTGCCCACTCTCACCACTACTATTCAACATAGTTTTGGAAGTTTTGGCCACAGCGATCAGAGTAGAAAAAGAAATAAAAGGAATCCAGATTGGAAAAGAAGTAAAACTCTCACTGTTTGCAGATGACATGACCCTCTACATAGAAAACCCTAAAGACTCCACCAGAAAATTACTAGAGCTCATCAATGAATATAGTAAAGTTGCAGGATATAAAATCAACACACAGAAATCCCTTGCATTCCTATATACTAATAATGAGAAAATAGAAAGCGAATTTAAGGAAACAATTCCATTCACCATTGCAACAAAACGAATAAAATACTTAGGAATATATCTACCTAAAGAAACAAAAGATGTATATATAGAAAACTATAAAACACTGGTGAAAGAAAACAGAGGACACTAATAGATGGAAAAACATGTCATGTTCATGAATCGGAAGAATCAATATAGTGAAAATGAGTATACTACCCAAAGCAATGTGTAGATTCAATGCAATCTCTACCAAGCTACTAACGGTATTTTTCACAGAGCTAGAACAAATAATTTCACAATTTGTATGGAAATACAAAAAACCTCGAATAGACAAAGCAATCTTGAGAAAGAAGAATGGAACTGGAGGAATCAACCTGCCTGACTTCAGGCTCTACTACAAAGCCACAGTCATCAAGACAGTATGGTACCGGCACAAAGACAGAAATACAGGTCAATGGAACAAAATAGAAAGCCCAGAGATAAATCCATGAACCTATGGACACCTTATCTTTGACAAAGGAGGCAAGAATATACAATGGAGAAAAGATAATCTCTTTAACAAGTGGTGCTGGGAAAACTGGTCAACCACTTGTAAAAGAGTGAAACTAGAACACTTTCTAACACCATACACAAAAATAAACTCAAAATGCATTAAAGATCTAAACCTAAGACCAGAAACTATACAACTCCTAGAGGAGAACATAGGCAAAACATTCTCCGACACATATCACAGCAGGATCCTCTTTGACCTACCTCCCAGAATATTGGAAATAAAAGCAAAAATAAACAAATGGGACGTAATTAAAATTAAACGCTTCTGCACAACGAAGGAAACTATAAGCAAGGTGAAAAGACAGCCTCCAGAATGGGAGAAAATAATAGCAAATGAAGCAACTGACAAAGAATTAATCTCAAAAATATATAAGCAACTCCTGCAGCTCAATTCAAGAAAAATAAACGACCCAATCAAAAAATGGCCCAAAGAACTAAATAGACATGTCTCCAAAGAAGACATACAGATGGCTAACAAACACATGAAAAGATGCTCAACATCACTCATTATCAGAGAAATGCAAATCAAACCCACAATGAGGTATCATTTCACGCCAGTCAGAATGGCTGCTATCCAAAAGTCTACAAGCAATAAATGCTGGAGAGGGTGTGGAGAAAAGGGAACCCTCTTACACTGTTGGTGGGAATGCAAACTAGTACAGCCACTATGGAGAACAGTGTGGAGATTCCTTAAAAACTGGAAACAGAACTGCCATACGACCCAGCAATCCCACTGCTGGGCTTACACACTGAGGAAACCAGAATTGAAAGAGACATGTGTACCCCAAATTTCATCGCAGCACTGTTTATGATAGCCAGGACATGGAAGCAACCTAGATGTCCATCAGCAGATAAATGGATAAGAAAGCTGTGGTACATATACACAATGGAGTATTACTCAGCCATTAAAAAGAATACATTTGACTCTATTCTAATGAGGTGGATGAAACTGGAGCCTACTATACAGAGTGAAGTAAGCCAGAAAGAAAAACACCAATACAGTATACTAATGCATATATATGGAATTTAGAAAGATGGGAATGATAACCCTGTATGTGAGACAGCAAAAGAGACACAGATGTATAGAACAGTCTTCTGGACTCTGTCGGAGATGGCGAGGGTGGGATGATTTGGGAGAATGGCATTGAAACATGTGCATTTTCATATGTGAATCGAACTGCCAGTCCAGGTTCGATGAATGATACAGGATGCTCTGGGCTGGTGCACTGGAATGACCCAGAGGGATGGTATGGGGAGGGAGGTGGCAGGGGGGTTCAGGATGGGGAACACGTGTACACCCATGGCAGATTCATGTCAATGTATGGCAAAACCAATACAATATTGTACAGCAATTAGCCCCTAATTCAATAAATTTATATATATTAAAAAAAAAAAAAAAAACATAATGAAGCAGGGCTCTAAGCAGCCTTCTGAGGACCGGCCCTCCCCAAATCCTCTGTTGAGTACTCTCTGAGGAAGGCAACAGTATCTGAGGGAGGCTCCCTGAGTTGTACAGATGTGAAGCCTCCCGATACCAAGTGGAAGACGTTAACCACCTGATGCCCATGAGCACACAGCACACAGCCCCAGGCGTGTGTTAACCCCTGTGATGCTGCCCTGTGACCTCATTTATTTGCAAACTGTAGAACTGTGCAGAGCTGATCACAAACCCTGTGATCCCTCACCTGGCTTTTAAAAATGCTTTGCCAAATCCCTTTGGGGAGCTCAAGCTTGGGGGTTCTTAGAGTATGACCCAGTCGTTTCCTGCATGGCCCTGCAATAAACCTTTCTCTGCTCCAAACTCTGACATTTCGGTTTGTCTGTCCTCACCAAGCAATGGGCAATCAAACTTGCACTAACAAAAGTGACTAAATTCAGCAAAATAGAGCAGCTGTTTCACGAGCAACAATAACGATTCTTACCAAAAATTCAGCTGAGATTTCAAAAGAAAATGCCCAAGAAACCAAACAATGTATATACAGTTGAAAGTTTACTGTGCTCAGTCACTCAGTCGTGTCCAACTCTTTGTGACCCCACAGACTGTAGCTCACCAGGCTCCTCTGTCCATAGGATTTCCCAGGCAAGAATGCTGGAGTGAGTTGCCATTTCCTCCTCCACGGGATCTTCCTGACCCAGCGATCAAACCCATATCTCCTGCATGGCAGGAGGATTCTTTACCACTGAGTCACTAGGGAAGCCCAATTACTAGATAGAAATTAATGTTGCCTCATTTAGCAATCTGGGAAACTTAGCTATTCAGGGCTTCCCTGTTGGCTCAGAAGATGATGTATCTGCCTGCAATGCCAGAGTCCTGGGTTTGATCCCTGGGTCAGGAAGATCCCTGGAGAAGGGAATGGCAGCCCACTCCAGTATCCTTGCCTGGAGAATCCCATGGATGGAGGAGCCTGGTGGGCTACAGTCCATGGGGTTGGCAAAGAGTTGGACACAAATGAGTAATTCAAAATAGAATGGTATATTTGTATTTTTTTGGATACATGGATATGAGAATACATTTACAGATGTGAGAGTTGGACCATAAAGAAGGCTGAACGCCAAAGAATTAATGCTTTTGAACTGTGGTGTTGGAGAAGATTCTTGAGAGTCCCTTGGACTACAAAGAGATCCAACCAGAACATCCTAAAGGAAATCACTCTTGACTATTCATTGGAAGGACTGATGCTAAAGCTGAAACTCCAATACTTTGGCCACCTGATCAGAAGAACTGACTCACTGGAAAACACCCTGATGCTGGGAAAGATTGAAGGCAGTAGGAGAAGGGGATGACAGAGGATGAGATTGTTGGATGGCATCACTGATTCAATGAATATGAAATTTGGAAAACTCCAGGAGATCGTGAGGGACAGGGAGGCCTGGTGTGCTGCAGTCTACGGGGTCGCAAAGAGCTGGACACAACTTCACGACTGAACAACAACAAAGATCATATGAGTAATTAGTGACATATTGTTTTCACAAAATATTAATTTACTTATGTAACAAATGATAACTGAGAACATTAATTAATAACCAAAATAAAGATATGCCATAAAATAAGAGATCATAAATGCATTAAAAATTAATTTTATGAGTTATCTTATTTGAGGTCTACTTTTCATCCAGTTTCTTCAGTGCCTCTTATAAAACAGCACTACAAAATACTCTTGATGAAGAAACAATCCTCAGAAGCTACACAAGAGAGCCTAACTCTAGTTTTAATCAGAAATTTAATACCTTATTATAACCATGTGCTATTAGACAAGAGGTCTAGATAACTAGATGCTCAAAAAACAACTGAATGCTATCATAAAAATAACTCTGAAATAGTGCAAAAGCATAAGATAGCTTTCCAGGCACTAACCTCAAAACAAGGGCTTCATTTGTAGCTTGGTCAGTAAAGAATCTGCCTGCAATGAAGGAGATGCAGGTTCGATTCCTGGGTTAGGAAGATTCCCCTGGACAAGGAAATGGCAACCCACTCCAGTACTCTTACCTGGAGCATCCCATGGACAGAGGGGCCTGGTAGGTTCCCAGTCCATGGGGTCGCAAGAGTTGGACACAACTTAACGACTAAACCACCAACAACTTCAAAACATGGTTTCAGATTCACTAATTAAGCGCTGGCCAGTGTGGCCTGTATAAATGAGCTGCCCGGCACAAACCACAGAACAGAGGGTGGCATGCCACAGCCTCCTCTGGCAGTCTGGGAGAGCCTACTGGACCATTTTTAGAATGTTTTAAATATATATACTTAAAATACATGGGGTTATAAAGGAAACTAATTATAATGAATTAGGCTTGTCAAATACATTTTGGATATGTAGTAGAATAATAAGACCTACTGAGTTAAATAACAAGTCCAGTGGCAAACTTTAATTCACAGCTTCAAAAAATTGATGAGTATAAACACTGTTTCGAGATCTCTGGAACAACTAATATAATACAACAATATCTGTGATTTCTATGAGTGAGAAAGTCATGGGCAATGCAAATACTACCATGGTTTGTCACCTACACAACGGTAGGAAGAGTTTACAGCCTTATACAAAATATACTAGTGACTTCAGATCATTTTCAAAGGTCCAGGACCAAGTAGTTTGTATCTACGCTGCACAATTTCCTGTTGTTCCATTGTCAACTGCTAAAACTAAAATCTCTCCTAGGATTTTAATCACAACGCCAACCCAAAAGGCTGCCCTGGGGTCCCAGTTTCTACAGGGCTCCCAGCCACTAATGGGCCTGGGCACAGGGATCCCTGGGAAGGAGGCACCGTGTCTCCCCCAGCTCCCAGGCCACACCCCACGGCCTCCACAGGCCTCTAACTCGAAGGCCGTGCTTCCAACGTTCACTGTTTGCTCCTGGCCCATGTGCTCTTCTTCCCCATGGCTGGGGCTGTTCATCTTATCATTTTAAACGCAGTATGAGAAAACACAGGCGATGCCTCTTTCTCTCTATGGATCTGCTTTAAAGTATGACTCCTGTACATTTGCTCCTGTCATCTTAATTGCTGCAAATTGAATTGAGCTCATCTCCAGCTCAGCAGTTAGCACAAACAATGCAGCTGAAAAGCTCTAATCTGATCAGATCCTGAGGCCCTCAGACTTCCTGGCACAGAGATTAGGAGCCCAGCTGCTCTCCCCACCAATTGCAGCTTTTGCTTAAACGGAGATGTTATTAGATGACTAGGTTTATGTGAGAAACACACTGGCCTGGAGAGGATGGGCACTGAATATCAAATGCACAGGCTGAAAAGCCCCGAGTGATATGCTTTAGAAATCAAGTCCTGAGGGCTGCCAGGACACAATCATGGCGCAACACACAAAATTATACTTAAATGAATTCCGCTGTACCTTGTGTAAATCTACCACTCCTAAGCTTCATTTATGCTTTTTCTTATTTCACTCATGGTATCTTTGTCTATATTGTTGCTTTCTCTAAGAACTCTCCCAAAGAGTATTAAATTCATATGCTTAAATAAACAGTTTCATGGGGTATTACCAGCATCTGTTAAATTTGTAAGCTAGGGAGAGAGTGAGGGAACCACGGATCACTGTGGGTGCTGGCCAAGGAGCTGACAGCGTAGAAAGAAGAGGCCAAATCAAATTGCAGATCTGGAAATGGGTCTAAGGGATTCCCAGTGCAAACTCTCATATTACTAATGAAAAGCCTGACCCCAAGCTATATAAATAGCCCCAGAGCATAGCGCTTATTCAATCACCCATCTGACAGATATACAGGAACTGCTTTGCTGTCTAGAATAGCTTCCAAGACAGACCCCCACCAAGCATGCTCTGCACTGGACATCCCTCTCCCATCTCTCTGCCCTTCACCTGCTGATTTCCTATTTCCTACGTAAGATTCAGCTCAAAAGGCTTTATTAGCTCCCTGAAGTCATTCCTGGCATAGAAGACCCCCTTAATTTGTAACCAATGGACTGTGTTTATGCCCCAGTTATAGCATTTATGAATCCTTACAGCCAAATTTGTGACCAGTCTGTAGTAAATGCAAAGTATTTTGTGATAGGTTTTCTATGTACTACTGATTCTTATCTTTGTTTTTTTATCTCTTGCCCTCCTGTATTTTCTTAAAACTTGTGATAGTATGGTTGTCTCTATAAGCTCCAGTACACATTTTTGGATGTGTTGGTAGTAATACAAATATTTAGGTCCATATTAGTTTTACTTTCCCTCTTCTAGACTGTGAGCTCCTTGAGAAGGATGAAAAATTCCCCAGCTAACAAGGTGTGTGTGTGTGCGCGAGCTTGTGTCAGTCACTCAGCTGTGTCCGACTCTCTGTGACCCAATGGCTGGGAAGAGAATAAAGCAGGGGGTGAACCTGACCCAGCAGCATGAGGCCTGACTATAAGGGGCTTCTGTCATGTTTCAAAGAACTGAAAGTAGCAAGCAGCCTTCTGGGCTAAGCTGGGATCCAAGCTGTGCCTTAAACATTGACGGATGGACAAAAGTGAAACTAACGCCAGTAGGAGTCTACTGCAATGGCGGAGAATGTGAAGGCTCAACAGGACATGGGAAGAGAGGCATACACAGTATATACCAAAGAAACACTGCTTTTCATGGGTGAATGCTATTCCTCGGTGCACTTTCCTTCTCCATTTTCTGCTTATGGACACTCATGTCACATCCTCTCCTGGAACGCACTCTCCTCCGCCTGCAGGCGCCCATTTGAGCCTGCTGCACTGCCCAGGGGACTCCACTCATGCGTCCCACGCCTCTCCCAGCACTCGCGGAAGTGCGCCAGACTAATGTGTTAGTGTGTAAGTAGGATAGAATCACCAGAGAAGGCTATGGCACCCCACTCCAGTACTCTTGCCTGGAAAATCCCATGGATGGAGGAGCCTGGTGGGCTGCAGTCCATGGGGTCGCTGAGAGTTGGACACGACTCAGTGACTTCACTTTCCCTTTTCACTTTCATGCATTGGAGAAGGAAATGGCAACCCACTCCAGTGTTCTTGCCTGGAGAATCCCAGGGACGGGGGAGCCTGGTGGGCTGCTGTCTATGGGGTCACACAGAGTCGGACATGACTAAAGCGACTTAGCAGCAGGATAGAATCACAATGCTGACCCGGTAGTAAGTCCTCTGTGTTCCTCTTCCTTTCTGCTGTGACTATTTGGTCCTTTGACCCTTCTGCAGCTTGACTCTTTATGCTTCTGAGGAAGAGAGAAACTTTTTCTAAAACAACCCTTTTATGTGACTCTGATCTTATTCCCTCAGGGTCTTCTCTGGGATGTTGTTCCAAATAAAAGTCCCTCTCAGATCTCTCCTGCTTCCCTATCCAGTAGGCTCCTTCCTTCAGCAAATTAATGTATTTCCAGTGGGCCAGTTTAAAACAGACACTAAGCCTCCATTTACCCTGTGTCCCTTTCTGCTGCCTCACTTATTTTTCCCTTTATAGTCAAGCTTCTGAAAAAGCAGACTTTAAATCTACTCCAAATCAAAGCACGTTTTGTTTACATGTAGACAGATAAACCAACCAGTCCTTTCTAAAGGAGATCAGTTCTGGATGTTCTTTGGAAGGAATGATGCTAAAGCTGAAACTCCAGTACTTTGGCCACCTCATGAGAAAAGCTGACTCATTGGAAAAGACCCTGATGCTGGGAGGGATTGGGGGCAGGAGAAGAAGGGGACGACTGAGGATGAGATGGCTGGATGGCATCACTGACTTGATGGACATGAGTCTGAGTGAACTCCGGGAGTTGGTGATGGACAGGGAGGCCTGGCGTGCAGCGATTCATGGAGTCGCAAAGAGTCGGACACGACTGAGCGACTAAACTGAACTGAGACAGATAAAATTGCATAAAAAGAATATGTATTTATATATACATATATATATATATATACACACACACATTAATGTTTAAGTTAAGCCACACTTAAGCAGAATAAAATGTATGTCACTAATTTGAAGTTTCATTTTTAAATATTAAGACTATTAGCATCTGCTTACATAGCAGCAGTATGGTGTGTTAGAAAAATCATATACATTGGAATATGACATACTAGAGTTCAGTTCCATTTAATTATTGCTGTTGTTAACAGATCCACTGTAAACTGAGTGACATAATGGTGGTTAATGGACTTCTCTGATCCTCAGTTATCTGGTGTACAAAATATATATATATCAAGGCCTACGTTTTATACCTATGTTTTATATGTGTTGCTGTTGAGAATTAAATGAGATCATGGTTAGTAAAATGTTTTGTCACTGCCAGGAGTCTAAAAGGCACTCAAAAATGGCCCTCATTATAGTGACTAATTATTCTTTTAGACAGTAAGATGTTACATATCTTCATTTCAACATTAATGATGAATTTTTGACACAACAGTCTTCACAAATTCAGATGTGTTCTGACTTTGGTTAACCATAAAACCAACCATGACAGAACTCCATGAAGACTGGAGAAAAGCCCTAATTTCCATTTCTAGGATTCTTTCCTAATGACTGTGTCCTGACAATTCCATTTATTTCCATCAAGAGCAGAGACACAGGAATGCAGAAGCAGAAATGACTATCAGGACTGAAATACTAAGGACTCTGTCAGGTAATTAAGGAGCTAAATGCATAATCTCCAAATATAACCACTACTTCTCCTGAATATTGACAACTGTTTATTTTCTTGCAAGAGAATACTTTCAGTTGGGGGAAATGAAAAAAAAAAAGTTTGTAGTGAGTTTCAGGCCTGACTGTATGACTTATCAATTTCTACAGTTTGTGGTCTTAAAAAACAATGAGAATAATAATGCCTCAGAAAAATCTGAAAGATGAGTGAGTAACTTAAATACGTTTTTGCACAGGACCAAGCAATACAAGGCCAAGCGGCTTCCTGGTGGCTCAAACAGTAACACATCTGCCTGCAATGTGGGAGACCCGGGTTGGATCCCTGGTTTAGGAAGATCTCCTGGAGAAGGAAATGGCAACCCACTCCAGTATTCTTGCCTTGAAAATTCCATGGATGGAGGAGCCTGGTAGGCTACAGTCCGCGGGGTTGCAAAGAGTCGGATACGACTGAGCAACTTCACTTTCACTTTTCAAGCAATACATCAGGGATTCTCCTTAAACAAAATAAACAGCAGTTTATTCTCTTGTAAATAATTTGAAAGGGGCTAACTGGATTTAAAAAGAAAGACAATGAGGCCATATGGGGAGGAAGAGTTGGACCAGAAGACAGACCGACTGCCTATCTGGGGACAATCATTTACATCCTCAGGTTCCACATCTGTAGAGTGGGACAGTGCTTTTCATCCTGCTTGTCCCAAAGGGTTGACATAAAAGAGGAAGACACACTGCTGTCTGTGAAAGAACTTTTCAAACCATATGTACTGAATTTTTGCTCTCAGTAGTGGTGGGGTGGACAAGCCCACAGGTTAGAACAAAGAAAACAAGCTAAATAAAATATAAAGTATACTTGAAGACACCACAGAGCTACCAAGGAAGTGAAGGCTTTAGGAGCCAAGCTCTAGAAGAGAAGAAAAATGCCGAAAAGCAGACCTGATACCTGATGCTTATGCTTTTTCTTTAAAGGCATTAACGAATTCTAAATCAGCAGCTGACAGGCCACCTTACACGGTAGAGGGAACAGAAGCTGGCATTTAGGATTTGCCAAGGAAGGGGATCCTTGGCAAAAATCCCCTGGCTTCAACTGGGACCCTTAAAGGGCAAAACCTATAAGAGCTGACAAGAAATAGATTTGCTTTCAGGAAACCCAGCTTTGAATCATTCCAATGCCTGATTAGATTAAAGTGATCTGTTCCTTACCTTAACTATCTACTGAAGCAAAATAAAATTTGCTTTTTTCGAGGCAACAGCATTTAAAGCCTTAAATTCTAAATCCTTTTATAAATAATGTTTG
Source organism: Budorcas taxicolor (assembly GCF_023091745.1). Lineage (NCBI taxonomy): Eukaryota > Metazoa > Chordata > Mammalia > Artiodactyla > Bovidae > Budorcas > Budorcas taxicolor. Next base: position 109,573,256 of record NC_068916.1, on the reverse strand, counting down.
GCATGTGAACAAGCATAACCTGGCCAACAAAAACACAAGGAGAAAGCAGGAAAAAGACAAATTTAAAAATTCACAAGATATCCTGATACTAGAGTTAGACAAAAATCAGGAAAAGAAAAAAAAAAGTTAAAAAATTTTAATTAGAAGACCAGAAGGATACTGCTGAATTAGTTGCCTTATAATACAATCATTTTCTGGAAAAAAAATTGGACATTTACTCTTAAGCAATCTCACACATTATCCACTTGAAAAGTTCAATACATTTATAAGAATTGCAACTAGATTAAGAAAGATGGGAAAGAAAATGTTATAGAGATTCCTTTTCTTCATGATATTGTAATTTTGTGCAGATTTTTGGGGGGAATTTCCTTGGGCACAAAATATCACTGATTTTATTCCAAAAACTGTAATCCATTGTCCCATGCAATTTACTACTCATATGCTACATGAAACAGCAGATTTCACTTATACTTATCAGGTTTAGGTTTTTAGCAGCAACATAGATCTTTTGCTAATAAAATATAGTCATACACCATTTGACTATGATGGGCTAACATAATTATCTCTTCATCAGTTGCTCCATTAGTTCATTCATTAGATACTATTAGAGTCATCATTAGACCAGGAATGAATTTATGTTATTGCAATTAAATAAATTTGGGTTTTGACCTAAGTACAGGAAAAAGAGATCATATTATGATTTTGATCTCTCAGGAAAGAAACCAGTAAGTGGATAATAATGCAGGATATATTTTCAGTTTGACCCAAATTTAAAGATAACTGTAGGATTAAGTAACTTAATGGAGAAACTACATTTATCTCAGATATGGCAACAGACATGTAGACAACATTTGGCGTGGGGGGGGGAGTCTATCATCTAAGACCACTAAGAGTTCATAGAGCAGTTGGTTGAGTGCTTTACTGACTATCTACCATTCTTTAGATGTCCTCTGCTAAATTTGAATATTTATCATTATAAACAAAATTTATTGACATTTAGTTTTCCATTCTTATCTATAGCTGAATTAATTCTACCCCATAAAAATCAACTAGACTACAAGATGAGAGACCCAGAAAGGCTGGGGAGAAGGGAAAGAGAGACCCCTATTTCCAAAATGACTGAAACAAACAGAGGTAAGAAGGTACAGAGTAAATACTATTTACTTAATTGTGAAAATTCCTGTCCTGGAATTATTTACAAAGAATGGGTGGTTTTTCTCTGGTAGACCACAATTAGCAGAGAAATATGTCAGTCTTCCTTAGGGAGACCTCACGACTCCAGAGCCAGCAGGATCTAACTATAATCTGACTCTATTAATGTACCTGAAGAAGGAATATGTCCATGAAAGAGTAAGCTAAAGAAGTGCTGAAAGAGAACAACTATGGACAAACTTAGGCAACATTCAAATGAACTAGTCCAGAAGAGTCTTGACTAAGCACGAGAGAACACAATGGTTTTAAGACAAAGCTGTCCTTACAGCAGATCAGCGTGTCCTGGCTTTCTAGCATCACACAACAGCTTCAAATTTGTTCTGAGGTTCAGAGAAATTAACCAAACTACTCAGAGTCAATAATTTGTTCCTTAAGTCAGGATTTACAACATGAGTCCAATTGGCTATGAACCAAATCCCACAAGAAGTATATGTTGAGGCTACCTATGCATATGTATCTCAGGTGATTCATTTATCTATAAAGAATGAACATAGTGTAAATGCTATAATTTTTAAAACCTGGTTATTGACATAACTTGTTCTAAGGAAACTTTAATATACATCTGAACAAAACTATGTATCTGTTGAAGATATATATGTATCTCCAATCAAGGCCATTTTGCTCCTTCCAATCTGAAGATCAAAATCTGCTGGGAGCCAGCGTGAGGAACTCCGCCCATGGCAAAGGTCATGAGGAAGGAGGCTTCAGCATACGCAAAGGCAGGATCCAGCCTCCGGAAACCCCCTGTTCCTAAGCATCTACCCCCAAAACCAGGGTCTGCCTATTTTACTGTTTTATGCTCTCACCTATACCTCTGACTTTACGGGGGGCTGACCCCCATTACACCTCTCTGAGAAGGAGTTAACTTATAGCTCCAAGTCAGTAAAAATTCCTGGGCGTGACAAGAGTGTTTCAACTTACGAACTCCTCTGAAGGTTATCTAGTCTGCCTGTACAGGTTCGTCCGGCCACATGTGATTGTTTACAGCCTCCCAATCATGAGAGGCAAGAGATATTTTAGATTTACTAAAGGCAGATTCTTTTGGGAAGTTAGAAATTGTTGGTATAGTGGGTTGGTTAGGAATTATATTGGTGGAGGGTTTTTCATTTGTTGTGCCAATAATTGCTGCTAATTCATTGCCCTGGGTGTGACAAGGGTCTCTCAGGTCAAAGCTCTCTGCTGACAGACTAGCTTGTGTGACAACTTCTCAACCATAAACAGCACAGAGAGTTTGGAGTATTTTGAAAGTTTTAATTAGCATGGGGCTTTCTCATTGTTGAGTCAATGATTGCCGCCAGGCCTCCATATCCTTCAGTTCAGTTCAGTTCAGTTCAGTTCAGTTCAGTTCAGTCGCTCAGTCGTGTCTGACTCTTTGAGACCCCATGAATCGCTGCACGCCAGGCCTCCCTGTCCATCACCATCTCCCGGAGTTCACTCAGACTCATGTCTATCGAGTCCATGATGCCATCCTGCCATCTCATCCTCGGTCGTCCCCTTGTCCTCCTGCTCCCAATCCCTCCCAGCATCAGAGTCTTTTCCAAAGAGTCAACTCTTCGCATGAAGTGGCCAAAGTACTGGAGTTTCAGCTTTAGCATCATTCCTTCCAAAGAAATTCCAGGGCTGATCTCCTTCGGAATGGACTGGTTGGATCTCCTTGCAGTCCAAGGGGCTCTCAAGAGTCTTCTCCAACAGCACAGTTCAAAAGCATCAATTCTTCAGCACTCAGCCTTCTTCACAGTCCAACTCTCACATCCATACATGACCACAGGAAAAACCATAGCCTTGACTAGACAGACCTTAGTCGGCAAAGTAATGTCTCTGCTTTTGAATATACTATCTAGGTTGCTCATAACTTTTCTTCCAAGGAGTAAGTGTCTTTTAATTTCACGGCTGCAGTCACCATCTGCAGTGATTCTGGAGCCCAAAAAAATAAAGTCTGATACTGTTTCCCCATCTATTTCCCATGAGGTGATGGGACCAGATGCCATGATCTTCGTTTTCTGAGTGTTGAGCTTTAAACCAACTTTTTCACTCTCCTCTTTCACTTTCATCAAGAGGCTTTTTAGTTCCTCTTCACTTTCTGCCATAAGGGTGGTGTCATCTGCATATCTGAGGTTATTGATATTTCTCCCAGCAATCTTGATTCCAGCTTGTGTTTCTTCCAGTCCAGCGTTTCTCATGATGTACTCTGCATAGAAGTTAAATAATCAGGGTGACAATATACAGCCTTGACGTACTCCTTTTCCTATTTGGAACCAGTCTGTTGTTCCATGTCCAGTTCTAACTGTTGCTTCCTGACCTGCATACAGATTTCTCAAGAGGCAGGTCAGGTGGTCTGGCATTCCCATCTCTTTCAGAATTTTCCACAGTTTATTGTGATCCACACAGTCAAAGGCTTTGGCATAGTCGGTAAAGCAGAAATAGATGTTTTTCTGGAACTCTCTTGCTTTTTCCATGACCCAGCGGATGTTGGCAATTTGATTTCTGGTTTCTCTGCCTTTTCTAAAACCAGCTTGAACATCAGGGAGTTCACGGTTCACGTATTGCTGAAGCCTGGCTTGGAGAATTTGAGCATTACTTTACTAGCATGTGAGATGAGTGCAATTGTGTGGTAGTTTGAGCATTCTTTGGCATTGCCTTTCTTTGGAATTGGAATGAAAACTGACCTTTTCCAGTCCATATCCTTAGGCACCTGGGAATACATTAATCAATGTATTTGGAACATAGAAAAGGAAATATAGTAGTTTTTGATGTTAGCAATACTAGACTTTTTGAGTTAATGAATTTTCTCTTCTGTTATAGATCACTGTACTTTGTTATAAATCACTGTGCCCTTACTATGCAAAACTGTAACTTTATCACTATCTTAAGACTAAATAGATCTTAAGGGGAACATTGGTAAAGGGTTTTCATTTGTTGAGCTGATGTTTGCTGCTAAATCTCCATATTCCCTGCCCTTATAATGAATATAACTATCATATAGGAGAAATAAGTATTAACCTTTAAGATTAACCATGTTAACCTTGGGTTAAATAAATTCCTTTCTTGATTGTAACCCACTACACCCTCACCCTATAGGAATGCAACTTTATTTGGAGGGTGGTGCCTGGTTTAAGAAAAAACACCCTTGGAAAAAATAAGTTTTGTGGTTATCAGAAAGAAAGGATCATAAAATGTCAGCAGGCCTCATGGCCAGAAGATGATGTAAAACCCCTAAGACCTTTTTTTATACATTTATGTGAAGCACCTGATTTTGATAAAGGTCAGGACTGCTGACCCCTGCATGACTCTGTATTCATCCCTATGTATAACAAAAGGTATATAAGCAAACCTAAAAAATAAAGAAATCAGATCAGTTTTCTGGAAAGACTGGTTCCCCCGTGTTGTTTCTTTCTTGCTCCCCGTTTTTCTGGCTAAATTCCCATCTGGAGCATGAGTGCTCACCATGTCTACTTACTTGCCCAGGTTTTTAAGTTCCATGTGAGAAGGAGCCCAAGGAGGGGCACCTTCCGATATTCAAGTGGCACCGGTGGCCCAACGTAGATGGTGCAAATTCCTTGTCTTGGAATTTTATTGGTATCCCACGTAAACCAAGTTATTCAGCCTCTTTTTCTCCACTAGTATTTCCTACTACATTATCTGTTTCTAATCTCTCTATATATCTGTAATTAAATAAGTTTTTTCCTAGGACGCTGATTCTGTCCCCACCTTCAAATTACCCTGGATCCAACGGGGCTGGACCCCAGCAAAAATCTGCAGTGTAACATTAAAAGCAGACAGACCTTTGAAAATGGAGCTTCCCAGGTACTTCAGTGGTAAAGAACCTGCCTGCCAATGCAGGAGATATGGTTCGAACCCTGCATCAGGAAGATCCCTGGAGAAGGAAATGTCAACCCACTCCAGTATTCTTGCCCGGAGAATCCAATGCACAGAGGAGCCTAGTGGGCTACAGTCTGTGGGGTCATAAAGAGATGAACAGGACTTAGTGACTAAGCAACAACAGTGAAAACTTTGAAGACTTCTGCCAGCTCTTGAAGAGACAGCAAATTTAACCAGGTGGAGCTGGGGAGGAGAGGGGGGGCATGTGTCTCTCCAGCACATTCTAAGCCTGCTTCCCTTAGGCATCGTTCTCCTCTGAGGCCACTCACTGCAGCAGCTGCTCATGCACTCACCCATGCAGCAACTATTTACTGAGAATTTACTAGGCTCCAGGCGTTCAGGCTACATCAGTGGTCCTCACCCTCTCTTCTGCCTTCAGTCCACTTATCTCTTCACCCATTCTTCAACCAATAAGATGTTTACATCACAGAAACTATAGTTTCTTACCGTTTCTAATATAAGCCTACTCAGTTTCTTTGTCTTCTTCCAAATTCATTTTTGTTTAATTACCCTGATCAGCAGAGCAAAGAGCTCCCAAGACCACATCAGGGCAAAGAGGGAATTCTGAGAAGACGAGGTGGGTGGGAGAGCTATGGAAACTTAAAGCATGCACAAACTTAAAACTTGCACAAATAACATATCTGTATTATGCTCTACCAGATTTCCAGATAGACTCCCTGCACCCTCAAGCCTCTGCCTTAAGTGATGAATGTATGAACAGACAACTAAAATTGTCTATAATTGGATATAATAGATCATATTTTTCTCTGACACTTGGACCTCTTTAAAGAGCCTAAAAAGAAAGTAGCCCTACAAACAATCATTTGGAGAGAATCTATTTTCCTAAGCTTTGGATCATAACAAAAAATACTATTATAATACACACTTAACTATCTATCAGTTCAGTTCAGTCGCTTGTCGTGTCCGACTCTTTGCGACCCCATGAATCGCAGCACACCAGGCCTCTCTGTCCATCACCAACTCCCGGAGTTCACTCAGACTCACGTCCATCGAGTCAGTGACGCCATCCAGCCATCTCATCCTCTGTCTTTCCCTTCTCCTCCTGCCCCCAATCCCTCTCAGCATCAGTCTTTTCCAATGAGTCAACTCTTCGCATGAGATGGTCAACGTACTTCAGGTTCAGCTTTAGCATCATTCCTTCCAAAGAAATCCCAGGGCTGACTTCCTTCAGAATGGACTGGTTGGATCTCCTTGCAGTCCAGGGGACTCTCAAGAGTCTTCTCCAACACCACAGTTCAAAAGCATCAATTCTTCAGCACTCAGCCTTCTTCACATTCCAACTCTCACATCCATACATGACCACAGGAAAAACCAAAGCCTTGACTAGATGGACCTTAGTCGCCAAAGTAATGTCTCTGCTTTTGAACACACTGTCTAGGTTGGGCACAACTTTTCTTCCAAGGAGTAAGCGTCTTTTAATTTCATGGCTGCAGTCGCCATCTGCAGTGTCTTTGGAGTCCAAAAAAATAAAGTCTGATACTGTTTACACTGTTTCCCCATCTATTTCTCATGAAGTGACGGGACCGGATGCCATGATCTTCATTTTCTGAATGTTGAGCTTTAGGCCAACTTTTTCACTCTCCACTTACACTTTCATCAAGAGGCTTTTTAGCTCCTTTTCACTTTCTGCTATAAGGGTGGTGTCATCTGCATATCTGAGGTTATTGATATTTCTCCCGGTAATCTTGATTCCAGCTTGTGTTTCTTCCACTCCACCATCTCTCATGATGTACTAGCATATAAGTTATATAAGCTGGGTGACAATATACAGCCTTGACGTACTCCTTTTCCTATCTGGAAGCAGTCTGTTGTTCCATGTCCAGTTCTAACTGCTGCTTCCTGACCTGCATACAGATTTTTCAAGAGGTAGGCCAGGTGGTCTGGTATTCCCATCTCTTTCAGAATTTTCCACAGTTTACTGTGATCCACACAGTCAAAGGCTTTGGCATAGTCCATAAAGCAGAAATAGATGTTTTTCTGGAACTCTCTTGCTTTTTCCATGACCCAGCGGATGTTGGCAATTTGATCTCTGGTTCCTCTGCCTTTTCTAAAACCAGCTTGAACATCAGGAAGTTCACAGTTCACGTACTGCTGAAGCCTGGCTTGGAGAATTTTGAGTATTACTTTACTAGCATGTGAGATGAGTGCAATTGTGTGGTAGTTTGAGCGTTCTTTTGGCATTGCTTTTCTTTGGGATTGGAATGAAAACTGACCTTTTCCAGTCCTGTGGCCACTGCTGAGTTTTCCCAATTTGCTGGCATATTGAGTGCAACACTTTCACAGCATCATCTTTCAGGATTTGAAACAGCTCAACTGGAATTCCATCACCTCCACTAGCTTTGTTCGTAGTGATGCTTTCCAAGGCCCACTTGACTTCACATTCCAAGATGTCTGGCTCTAGATGAGTGATCACATCATGATTATTGGGTCGTAAAGTTCTATTTTGTACAGTTCTTCTGTGTATTCTTGCCACCTCTTCTTAATATTTTCTGCTTCTGTTAGATCCAGACCATTTCTGTCCTTTATCAAGCCCATCTTTGCATGAAATATTCCCTTGGTATCTCTAATTTTCTTGAAGAGATCTCTAGTCTTTCCCATTCTGTTGTTTTCCTCTATTTCTTTGCATTGATCACTAAAGAAGGCTTTCTTATTTCTTCTTGCTGTTCTCTCGAACTCTGCATTCAGATGCTTATATCTCTCCTTTTCTCCTTGGCTTTTTGCCTCTCCTCTTTTCACAGCTATTTGTAAGGCCTCCCCAGACAGCCATTTTGCTTTTTTGCATTTCTTTTCCATGCGGATGGTCTTGATCCCTGTCTCCTGTACAATGTCACGAACCTCATTCCATAGTTCATCAGGCGCTCTATCTATCAGATCTAGGCCCTTAAATCTATTTCTCACTTCCACTGTATAATCATAAGGGATTTGATTTAGGTCATACCTGAATGGTCTAGCGGTTTTTGCTACTTTCTCAATTTAAGTCTGAATCTGGCAATAAGGAGTTTATGATCTGAGCCACAGTCAGCTCCTGGTCTTGTTTTTGTTGACTGTATAGAGCTTCTCCATCTTTGGCTGCAAAGAATATAATCAATCTGATTTCATTGTTGACCATCTGGTGATGTCCATGTGTAGAGTCTTCTCTTGTGTTGTTGGAAGAGGGTGTTTGCTATGACCAGTGCATTTTCTTGGCAAAACTCTATTAGTCTTTGCCCTGCTTCATTCTGCAATCCAAGGCCAAATTTGCCTGTTACTCCAGGTGTTTCTTGACTTTCTACTTTTGCATTCCAGTCCCCTATAATGAAAAGGACATCTTTTTTGGGTGTCAGTTCTTAAAGGTCTTGCAGGTCTTCATAAATCCGTTCAACTTCAGCTTCTTCAGCATTACTGGTTGGGGCATACACTTGGATTACTGTGATATTAAATGGTTTGCCTTGGAGATGAACAGAGATCATTCTGTCATTTCTGAGATTGCATCCAAGTACTGCATTTTGGACTCTTTTGTTGACCATGATGGCTACTCCATTTCTTCTGAGGGATTCCTGCCTGCAGTTGTAGATATATAATTGTAGATTATATAATGGTCATCTGAGTTAAATTCACCCATTTCAGTCCATTTTAGGTTGCTGATTCCTAGAATGTCGACGTTCACTCTTGCCATCTCCTGTTTGACCACTTCCAATTTGCCTTGATTCACGGACCTGACATTCCAGGTTCCTATGCAATATTGCTCTTTACAGCATCGGACATTGCTTCTATCACCAGTCACATCCATAGCTGGGTATTGTTTTTGCTTTGGCTTCATCCCTTCATTCTGTCTGGAGTTATTTCTCCACTGATCTCCAGTAGCATATTGGGCACCTACTGACTTGGGGAGTTCCTCTTCAGTATCCTATCATTTTGCCTTTTCCTACTGTTCATGGGGTTCTCAAGGCAAGAATACTGAAGTGGTTTGCCATTCCTTTCTCCAGTGGACCGCATTCTGTCTATAATTTTCATGAAATACTCTCTCACAAAATATCCTCTTAAATCTTACTGTTGAGCTTAGATTTAGTATGACTTTAGAAATTGTTTTGTATGTAGAAAGTAGATGTTCACAAAAGTAAACAGCACAGTGTTTTTTTCATTCACTAAGCATCCCAAATTTTCATTTACCCACATCTTACCAAATATTTATCTGAGTAGAAGTTATTAACTGGTATAGCATGTCATTATGAAGAATTTCAGGAGAAATTTCCCTTCAGTTATTTTTGTGATTAGATGGAAAACTGTACTGTAGTTAGTTACATTTCCAGGACCCACTCACCTGTCAAACAGCTCTCCTCCTGTGACGAGTTCTAAGACCAGACTGATTTCTGTAGGGGTTTCAAATATCTCTTTAAGTTTTATCTGGGAAAAGATATAAAAAAATCACAAATTCTTTATTTTCATCTTTAGAGAATTGTTAAAACTATGGTTACAACATCTCCTTATTCTAGTAGCAGACAGTCATTTGTCACTCTCTGGTTGTTTTTTATCAGTCACCTCATTTGTTCAGAGATCCTTTTGAACTTTTATATTTTTCCTTTTGATAGCTAAAGATAGCTGCCCTAGAAGTGCTTCCTAAATTTTGCCAAATCATTCAAATGTCTGAATTTCAACCGAATTAAAAAAAAAAAAAAAAAAAACAGATGCAAGCAAAACTTCCTAAACCATTTGAAACCATCATGACTGGTAGAGATGTGAATGTTTCTTTCTCTCAGAACAGGACTTCAATTAGGGGTCTGAGATAGAATGGACCAGGTTAAATTCTATCAGCACAGAAAGGGAATCCCTTAACAGCTAAAGAGTTGCTGGTAGATAAAAGAATACTCAGAAAAGTAAGAGAGATAGTGATTTGACTGATCATAACAGGGTTTTCATGATATTCAGATAATCCATCCAGTTTTGGATATTTTCCTTCTGAGAATCAAGTGACCAGGACTGACATATATATTTGAGGAAATTTTCATGTTGACTTCTCTTTGAAAGAAATAAGATAGATAATGTAAAAGTGGTGACTGTATATGGAAAATTTTGCTAACTACTTACCCCAAACCCTTCTCTCCCTACTTTACTGCAAACAGAACTCTTGTTTAGGGAATCAAGGTACCTTGCCGGGAGCCAGCACAGGAGATCCCACTCATGGCAAAGGTCATGAGGAAGAGACCTGATGGGCAAAGGTGATATCAGGCCTCAAGGGACCCCCCTGAACCCTCTCGAGCATCTACCCCAAAACCAGAATCTGTCTGTTTTACTATATCATGCCTCTCACCAACACCTCTGACATTAATGGGGGGCTATTCCCTACCACCTTTCTCTAAAGCTTGTGAAAAATGTCCTTTGATTTAACCACATTAGACCTTGAGTTAATAAATTCCTCCCATGCTATAGCCCACTTTACCTTTACCCTATAGGAATGCAACCTTATCTAGTGCTTTCAGAGGGTGGCGCCTGACTTTAGAAAAATCACCTTTGGAGAAAATGAGTTTTCTGGCTGACTAATCATTATCAGAAAGGGTCATAAGATGTTAGTAGGCCTCCTGGCCATAAGATGATGTAAATCACCTAAGACCTGTGTATACAGATAGATAGGTATGCAGAGAGAAAGCCTGGTCTCAATAAGGGTCAGGGCTGCTGACCCTGCATGACTTTGTATTCCATTATTCTCTATGTACAGCTTGAGGTATATAAGCTCCCTGGAAAAATAAGTTTTGGGCCTCGCTTATTGAAGCTTGGTCTCCCATGTCTTTCTTTGTTTCTTTCTTTATCTTCTTTTCAGGCTGACTCCCTGGGGCGTAGAGGCCCTCTGAGTTCACTTTCTTGCCCAGGCTTCTAAGACCCACATGAGAGGGAGCCCGAGGCGGGGCACCCTCTGCTATTCAAGCGGACGCCTGTGGCCTACGTGAACAGAGCAAGTCTTTTGTCTGAGGCTTTATTGGCTCTCTGCATAAACCAAGGAGTATCAGACTCTTTCTCTCCTCTATTTTCCTAACTGCTATATTCCTTCTTTATCTCTTTCTATATCTCTAAACAAATTATTCATCTAGGTCGCTGACGCTGTCCCCCTGAGGATACCCTGGATCCAACCAGGGCTGGACCCTGGTAGTACCTAGTCTCAAATTATGGATTATGGTTAGTCTAAGCCATTTATGATAACCCAGGTCCTTAATTTTCCAGTCTTCGTGCCATTTAGGGTGATCGTGTGACCAGCTCTGGCCAGTAAAATCTGAAGAGAATTCTGCAACTGGAAATTTTGGAAAAGCTTTTACACTTCTTATCAGACTCTGCTGTTAAACCTCTCTGCTCCCTTCTGTCTTGAACACAGACCTGGAGACTTATGAAGACTATATAGCAGCCATTTTAGGGCCACGAGGGAGAAACATGGAGGTGAAAGCTGCTCCCTGAAGACGGGAGAGTGGGAGCCCCCTAGTGGTACCATGGCTAAGGGGCCCCCCTGAGAGCTCAGCTGGTAAAGAACCCGCCTACAATGCAGGAGACCTGGTTCGATTCCTGGATTGGGAAGAGACTCTGGAGAAGGGATAGGCTACCCACTCCAGTATTCTTGGGCTTCCTTGGGGGCTTAGATGGTAAGAATCCACCTGCAGCGAGGATGACCTGGGTTTGATCCCTGGGTTGGAAAGATCCCCTGGAGGAGCCTGGCAGGCTACAGTCCACGGGGTCACAAAGAGTCAGGCACGACTGAGTGACTAAGCACACACAGCGCAGTGGCTGAGACTCCATGCTTCCAATGCGGGGGGCGGTGGGGGGGTGGTTCAATCCCAAGTTGGGATCAGGAAAAAGGACGAAAGGTGGCAGAACCAATGGATGGGTCTTGGATGACATCACTGAGGAGCTGAACTATCACTAACAACTGCCTACCTTCTGATTTCTCGTAAGAAAAATATTTGTTTAGGCCAGCATATTCAAGTTTTCTGATATTTACAACTGAACTGCTAACTAATAAACAACTTGTAAGCACTTTGCCTTGAGCTGAAGCATGCCGGTCATCCTCTGAGACACCACAAATTTCTCAGTGAAATGAGTAAAATATTTTAAGTAACTGGCTCACTTTATAAAAGCAAGTTATGGCCTGGAAAATGATTTTGTTCTTTTCACTTCATTGGCTCAAGGAAGCTTCCCCCAGCCCTTCTTTCCCTTGGTGCCTTTATCTGTACATAGCCTAGAGCAGAGCTTCGGAGAACGTTTTATTTTCCCCATTCAAGCGCATTATTTATTTTAATCTTTGCATTATTTCTGAAGCAAATACTGTCTCACAGGAGAAACTCAAATGACTTTGGAAAGCAAAGCATTTTCTTCATAGGCATTTTCAGCAATGGCGTATTAATAAGATGGGCACACAAAAGGAAAAAGCCTGTGTTTTATGAGTGAAAAAAAGCTCTCCAATTTCAGTTATCCTCTTATGCATGAAAATAACAATGTATATATTGCTGGTCTGCCCATTTTGAAACTCTTTCAAGGGGAATTATTCTTAAGATTTATTCAGTTAAAGAACTGAAAAACAAGATCAGATAAGGACAAGAATTACGCCAAGGTGACTACTTACTGGTGGTGAAAGAAGGAGTTCTCATCATCAGAATGGACAGTAAACAACAAAAATCTCATTTGAAATAGTAGGCTAAAAACCACTTACAATGTTTGGATGTGAGAGGCGAAGAAGAACTCCTATCTCAGTTCTTACGATTTTTTTGTCCACCTAAAAGGCAAAATGACAGAAAATGAAAGATACTCCCACCTTAGAAATGTCTTCATTGTAGCAGAGAATCAGAAACAGCAATAACCACCTGGATGAATCAGGTCAATGGCAGAGGTGAATGTCTAAGCTTTTCTCTTGTATGTTACCTTCTTCCCTTTGTGCCCAGCTGCATGTCTTTCCCCTCTGCTTCAGACATGAAGGAAACTCACTAATACAGGTCACAACTCGTCAGACCCTTTACACGGCTCCTCTGCTGTCAAAAGTCATCCCTATCACCACTCAGGCACAAGTGCTTCTCCGCCTGCTCCTCCTCCTTCTCTTCCTTTCCTTTAAAAGCCTTGATTCAAACGCATTGGAGCTGTCAGTCACTTCACTTGCTTGTTTCCCACAGAAGTGAGCATATAACCCAGCCTGGCCAGTCAGAAGACTCGCTCTCCAGCCAAAGTGACGGAGTCAGAGAATCAACAGATCAAGTCATCACAGCCAGGCCTCCCCCGACATTTTACTCAAACAATCAACAAAGCATCCTCTTTTCCTCTGAAATTGGGAGAGAAAAAGAGGATGGAGCCTGCCACTACCAGGGACTGTTACTGATGCCGTTTGGAGACTAATTCTCTGAAAACAGAGCCGATACTGCTAGAGAGGAAGAGTGAGTGCCGCTGACAGTGTGACCCACTGGGTTCAGTTGCCCACAAGCAAGTCTGCCCTCTGAGCTCTCTTACTGTGTGAGCTACTGAGTATACTCTTCTACTGAAACTAGCTGGAGCTGCTTGATGCCACCAGTGATGTAAGCTGAAGGAAAGTAAAGGGGTCTAAGGAAGTAGTGACTCTAGTTGATATGGAAGACTGGAGTACAGGTTTGGATAAAGCAGTTCCTCTGACCTATGTGTTTTCTGGGATGGAAGAGGGTATACAGCTTTCATCACATTCTCCAAATATCTCAGGCAGAGGAAAGCTTACAAATCTGAGCCATTTGAAACAAAGAAAACGTGCTCCTTGGAACCAGGGGAGTCAAGGACCTCTCATGAATGTATATGTAATGAATGCACGCCACATAGTAAGGGTTTAATACAGCTTTGTATGTGCTCAAGCTCCTATTAAACAATGCCAGGCATATGAAAAAAAAAAAAAAACAGATAAAAATGATCTTTTTCAGAGGAAGATTATAATCTAATTTTGGGCATAAAACTCCTATATAAGATGTCATAAGAAGAAGAACATAAGCTGTAAACAAGTTTTGTTTTAAAATTTCATTGTTCAGTGAAGAATTATTTTTCTGTGAGTCAAAATATTGCTACCACTCAGTGGGCTAACTCTAAAATGTTCTGAAGTTATTAGCCATTAAAAGTCACACTATTGTTAAAATAAAGTGAAGACTTGATTGAGTGTGCACAGGTGATGCTAGTGTGATGTGTGGGCTGCTGGTGGCCACTCAGTGACATCTGGGAGCCCGGCCCATGGCATGTAGACAGCATGGTTTGGGGGTGATGTGGTGTTAGAGGAAAATGTTATATGAGTTCTTTTACCTAGTGAAAAAAATCACATATTTCATGAAAATTTGCTATTAAACAAAAGACATCCTACTTGCATCAGATGGGAGATCAGAGGACAGAGAGAGGGATTGCTAGAGCAGGCAGCCACCGACAGATTTCTTCAGAAGAGCTCTTGGCTCACACTCCATTTCAGCTCTGCAGATGCTATTGAGGAGAATCTCCATATACATGATAATTTTTTAATTATTTAAAAAATTTAACATTTTTTCTGGCTTTGCTAAGGCATAATTGATATACAAAAACCCACACATAATCAATGTATACAATGTGGTGAGTCTGGACACAAGTTCCCATCACCATAATCAAGATAATAAATATATTCATCACCTCCGAAAGTTTCCCATGTCCCTTTGTTGTGTGTGTGTGTGTGTGTGTGTGTGTGTGTGTGTGTGTGTGTGTGTGTGGAGCGGGGTGGCGGGGGTGGGGGGGGTGGTTAAGAACACTCAATGTGAAATCTACCCTCTTGACAAATTTTTAAGTGAATAGTACCTTACTGTTAACTATAGGCAATGTGTTGTAGAGTAGCTCTCTGGACCTTACTGACCTTGTATAACTTGATACCCACTGAGCAACAACTCTCCACCCCCTCCTCACCCATCCCTTAGGAAACACAAGCCTGCTGCTGCTACTGCTGCTAAGTCGCTTCAGTCGTGTCCAACTCTGTGCAACTCCATAGATGGCAGCCCACCAGGCTCCCTCGTCCCTGGGATTCTCCAGGCAAGAATACTGGAGTGGGTTGCCATTTCCTTCTCCAGTGCAGGAAAGTGAAAAGCGAAAGTGAATTAGCTTAGTCAGGTCCGACTCTTCACGACCCCATGGACTAGCCTACCAGGCTCCTCTGTCCATGGGATTTCCCAGGCAAGAGTACTGGAGTGGGTTGCCATTGCTCTGCTTCTATGAGTCTGACTATTTTAGATGTCTCATACAAGAAGAATTCATCCAGTGAATATGGATTCTTTTTCATCACAATCTTCTCCATAGGACAACTTGAATTTCCTCACTAATACAAATATTTTTTTTTCATAACTGTGTGATGTTTAAGAAAGTTTCAGAACATGAGTGTCTCTAAATTAAGATTTGTTAACAATTGAACCTATTTTTCTTATTACACATTTAGTGTTACATAATACAAGGTTTTCTTCCTTGTTTTCATAATTTTTGATCCATTTAAAATAAGTATCAGAGATATCCTTTAACTTTTTTCACATGATATAGTAGATATAGCAAAATCTTGTAATACCAATATGAATTTTAAGCAAATCTATTTATTTTAATTGGAGGCTAATTATTTTACAATACTGCGGTGGTTTTATCATGTTATGTCAACACATTAAATATTGGGATGCCTTCAAAAATTAGTTCTTTGAAAACTATCTAAACTCTGGAAATATTCATAACAGATTAGATTATTTGAAATAACACTCTTCTAATGTAGTTGTTTGTTTTTAATTCAGAATTAATTTTCTTTAAAGTTAATTTTGCAAAGGTAATTATTTTCCCACTATACTTAAGATTAGTAGCTCTCAAATTATTATTGGAGGACCCTTCTGGGTCCCTAAGACTCTTCACGGTATATAAAAGACTTGCCCTTTTCCAACTACACATCTGGGTGAGACTAGATTTTTTTTCCCATACTTGAAACAAATGAATGCAGAAGCAGTTGAGAATTAAACTGTCTTCTATTGAGCCAGATAATAAAGAGTTTCACAAAATAATGCCACTCCTCTAAGTATTTTTCTCTTTTGGAAAATACACTTATTTTTCACTGTAAATATTATTTATGTTAAAATATACTAAAACTGGATTTATTACTATTATAGCTTTAGTTAGTTAATACTTAAAATTCTTTAATCTCTTATTATAGAGATTCTTCAGTCTCTAAGACAGTAAATGTGTATGTGTATGCTCAGTTGCTTAGTCGTGTCTGACTCATTTGTCACCCCATGGACTGTAGCCCACCAGCCTCCTCCATCCATGGGATTTTCCAGGCAAGAATAGTGGAGTGGGTTGTCATTTCCTCCTCCAGGGGATCAAACCCACATCTCCTCAGTCTCCTGCACTGCAGGTGGATTCTTTACCATTGTGTCAGGGAATGTGTATAGCTCTTTGGGATACTCAGTGAGTTAGAGAGTAGAAAGAGCTTCTACAGCCCATAAGTTAGAGACCCACTACTCGAGAAACCTTAAAATTAGACATTTGAAAGCAAAAACTAGAAAAAAAAAAAACCCAAAACTGTAGAAATAATTGAAATGAAAGAAGAATGTGAACACCGTCTCCTGCCTGCTCCTCTGAATGCTGCAGCCCAGACTGAATGCAGGTTATGACTCAAGTGGAGGCCAGGAAGAATCTTAGAAAGAGGAAGCAAGAGAAAACTGGGGTATGTAAAGTCATCAATCCACAGAGAGTAAACTGAGTGACAAACCTGGACTAAAGCCAAGGTAACAACAACTGAGGAATCCAGCAGGAATGAAGCTGAAGTTCAGTTCAGTCCAGTCGCTCAGTCGTGTCCGACTCTTTGAGACCCCATGAATCGCAGCACGCCAGGCCTCCCTGTCCATCACCATCTCCCGGAGTTCACCCAGACTCACGTCCATCGAGTCCGTGATGCCATCCAGCCATCTCATCCTCGGTCGTCCCCTTCTCCTCCTGCCCCCACTCCCTCCTAGCATCAAAGTCTTTTCCAAAGAGTCAACTCTTCACATGAGGTGGCCAAAGTACTGGAGTTTCAGCTTTAGCATCATTCCTTCCAAAGAAATCCCAGGGCTGATCTCCTTCAGAATGGACTGGTTGGATCTCCTTGCACTCCAAGGGACTCTCAAGAGTCTTCTCCAACACCACAGTTCAAAAGCATCAATTCTTTGGAGCTCAGCCTTCTTCACAGTCCAACTCTCACATCCATACATGACCACAAGAAAAACCATAGCCTTGACTAGACAGACCTTTGTTGGCAAAGTAATGTCTCTGCTTTTGAATATACTATCTAGGTTGGTCATAACTTTTCTTCCAAGGAGTAAGTGTCTTTTAATTTCATGGCTGCAGTCACCATCTGCAGTGATTTTGGAGCCCAAAAAATAAAGTCTGACACTGTTTCCACTGTTTCCCCATCTATTTGCCATGAAGTGATGGGACCAGATGCCATGATCTTCATTTTCTGAATGTTGAGCTTTAAGCCAACTTTTCCACTCTCCTCTTTCACTTTCATCAAGAGGCTTTTTAGTTCCTCTTCACTTTCTGCCATAAGGGTGGTGTCATCTGCATATCTGAGGTTATTGATATTTCTCCCAGCAATCTTGATTCCAGCTTGTGTTTCTTCCAGTCCAGCATTTCTCATGATGTACTCTGCATAGAAGTTGAATAAGCAGGGTGACAATATACAGCCTTGACGTACTCCTTTTCCTATTTGGAACCAGTCTGTTGTTCCATGTCCAGTTCTAACTGTTGCTTCCTGACCTGCATACAGATTTCTCAAGAGGCAGGTCAGGTGGTCTGGTATTCCCATCTCTTTCAGAATTTTCCAGTTTATTGTGATCCACACAGTAAACACAGGTGGCTGCAACTGGCGCACATAGCACGGCCGAAAGGAGCTGCCCCACGTCCGAGGTCAGGGGCGGAAGCTGGCAGGACCCCACGCCCGAGGGGCAGTGGCCAGGAGTTACCCCGCGTCTGAGGTCAGGGGCAGCGGCTGAGAGTGCCAGGCTACGACGGCGCAGGAATGGCCGAGAGGAGCTACCCCGCGTCCGAGGTCAGGGGCGGCAGCCGAGAGGAGCTACCCCACTCCCGAGGCCAGGGAAGGCGGCCGGGAGGAGCAACCGCACATCCAAGGAGCAGTGGCTGCGTGGGCGCAGGAGGGCCGAGAGGAGCTACTCCACTTTCAAGATCAGGAGGGGCAGCGGTGAGGAGATACCCCTGGTCCAAGGTAAGAGAAACCCAACTAAGACAGTAGGTGTTGCAAGAGGGCATCAGAGGGTAGACACACTGAAACCATAATCACAGAAAACTAGTCAATCTAATCACACTAGGACCACAGCCTTGTCTAACTCAATGAAACTAAGCCATGCCCGTGGGGCAACCCAAGATGGGCGGGTCATGGTGGAGAGGTCTGACAGAATGTGGTCCACTGGAGAAGGGAATGGCAAACCACTTCAGTATTCGTGCCTTGAGAACCCCATGAACACTATGAAAAGGCAAAATGATAGGATACTGAAAGAGGAACTCCCCAGGTCAGTAGGTACCCAATATGCTACTGGAGATCAGTGGAGAAATAACTCCAGAAAGAATGAAGGGAGCCAAAGCAAAAACAGTACCCAGTTGTGGATGTGACTGGTGATAGAAGCAACATCCGATGCTGCAAAGAGCAATATTGCATAGGAACCTGGAATGTCAGGTCCATGAATCAAGGCAAATTGGAAGTGGTCAAACAAGAGATGGCAAGAGTGAACGTCGACATTCTAGGAATCAGCAAACTAAAATGGACTGGAATGGGTAACTTTAATTCAGATGACCATTATATCTACAACTGTGGGCAGGAATCCCTCAGAAGAAATGGAGTAGCCATCATGGTCAACAAAAGAGTCCGAAATGCAGTACTTGGATGCAATCTCAAAAACGACAGAATGATCTCTGTTCATTTCCAAGGACAACTATTCAATATCACAGTAATCCAAGTCTATGCCCTAACCAGTAATGCTGAAGAAGCTGAAGTTTAGTGGTTCTATGAAGGCCTACAAGACCTTTTAGAACTAACACCCCCCAAAATATGTCCTTTTCATTACAGGGGACTGGAATGCAAAAGTAGAAAGTCAAGAAACACCTGGAGTAACAGGCAAATTTGGCCTTGGAATACGGAATGAAGCAGGGCAAAGACTAATAGAGCTTTGCCAAGAAAATGCACTGGTCATAGCAAACACCCTCTTCCAACAACATAAGAGAAGACTCTACACATGGACATCACCAGATGGTCAACACCGAAATCAGATCGATTGTATTCTTTGCAGCCAAAGATGGAGAAGCTCTATACAGTCAACAAAAACAAGACCAGGAGCTGACTGTGGCTCAGATCATGAACTCCTTATTCCCAAATTCAGACTTAAATTGAAGAAAGTAGGGAAAACCACTAGACCATTCAGGTATGACCTAAATCAAATCCCTTATGATTATACAGTGGAAGTGAGAAATAGATTTAAGGGCCTAGATCTGATAGATAGAGCGCCTGATGAACTATGGACGGAGGTTTGTCACACTGTACAGGAAACAGAGATCAAGACTATCCCCATGGAAAAGAAATGCAAAAAAAGCAAAATGGCTGTCTGGGGAGGCCTTACAAATAGCTGTGAAAAGAAGAGAAGCAAAAAGCCAAGGAGAAAAGGAAAGATATAAGCATCTGAATGCAGAGTTCCAAAGAATAGCAAAAAGAGATAAGGAAGCCTTCCTCAGTGATCGATGCAAAGAAATAGAGGAAAACAACAGAATGGGAAAGACTAGAGATCTCTTCAAGAAAATTAGAGATACCAAGGGAATATTTCATGCAAAGATGGGCTTGATAAAGGACAGAAATGGTATGGACCTAACAGAAGCAGAAGATATTAAAAAGAAGTGGCAAGAATATACAGAAGAACTGTACAAAAAAGATCTTCAAGACCAAGATAATCATGATGGTGTAATCACTCACCTAGAGCCAGACATCCTGGAATGTGAAGTCAAGTGGGCCTTAGAAAGCATCACTACGAACAAAGCTAGTGGAGGTGATGGAATTCCAGTGGAGCTACTTCAAATCCTCAAAGATGATGGTGTGAAAGTGCTGCACTCAATATGCCAGCAAATTGGGAAAACTCAGCAGTGGCCACTGGACTGGAAAAGGTCAGTTTTCATTCCAATCCCAAAGAAAGGCATTGCCAAAGAATCCTCAAACTTCTGCACCATTGCACTCATCTCACACGCTAGTAATGTAATGCTCAAAATTCTCTAAGTCAGGCTTCAGCAATACGTGAACTGTGAACTTCCAGATGTTCAAGCTGGTTTTAGAAAAGGCAGAGGAACCAGAGATCAAATTGCCAACATCTGTTGGATCATCAAAAAAGCAAGAGAGTTCCAGAAAAACATCTATTTCTGCTTTATTGACTATGCCAAAGCCTTTGACTGTGTGGATCACAATAAACTGTGGAAATGAAGCTGAAAGGGAGAAGCAAACAAGAGAGGACACAGACAAACGGCTGAGAAGCCAAGGACAAAGCAATCTGAGGTCAGAACATCTTTCCCACAGAGATTAGCTGAGAGTCACTTGTCACCTTTTCAAAACCAAGTCTAGAGGCCCCTAGGCAGGCAAACCGTGGGGGTGGTTCCCCCAAAGGTGCTGCAGCTTGGCGGTCACACGGAGGGCATCCTGACAGCCGTTTCACCTGACGACTCCCTAGTGTTTCTCCTGTTCCAGATGATATTGCTGCCTTCCCATTTCTGACTTCCCTTCCAAACACCTGGGCAGGGCCTTCCCTGGTGCCAGCACAGGGGGTACGGCTCACCCGCTGCCCCACACAGGCCCAACCACTGAGCCCACCTGCCCAGAGCCCGAGGTCTGCAACCAGAAAGGACCCCGCGATGAGTGACCTGCATGCCACAGCGAGAGGGCAGTGTCCGCTCGCACCAGAGACAGCCTGTGCATAGTAGTGCGGACGCAGTATGGTCAGGAATAGGAAGAGGGCAGGTTAGGAGAGGGTCTGAGTGCTGGCACAGCCATTCAGAGTCAGTGCTCTGTTTCCAAGAACATAACTGTCAAGCAAGCCACAAAAGTGGGCAGCTACCTGAACAGTCAGTACTGCCACTTGGAATTAGCTTCAAGAGCTACTATAATTTGCATCTTTCAGAAGCATCCACAGATGGCTTTAACAAACCAACAACAACACTGTTATATAGGAGTTTTGTCCAATCATGGTTCACTCTTGAGTTTTTAATCTGAAAACCCATAAAACGTACCTTCACTATTTACAAAATAACTTGGAAAATGATAGTTTTTAATTGCTAACAATTTTCAATTATAAAAATACACATTACACATATACACAAAAATTAAATACACAAGAAAATTCTAACTTTAGCTTCCTAGAGAACAAACATAAGGTGAGGATTAACAGTCAGGTTTTTTTTTGGAATGTGCACCCCCAAAGCAGTGAGAGTGAGGAAAAAGGGCAGTGCAGTGAGGTAAGAGATGACAGAGCGCAGACAGCCACTGCTGCACTGAGCTGCAAGGACGCGCAGGTCACGGGGCGGCTGCACCCAGCTGCCTTCCCCTCAAAGTCCTTCCCCAGAGGAGTGATCGCCTACTTTGAAGTTCAGGGGACAGCAGGGAGAGAGGAACTTCCTCCTGTTTCCCACTGGCCAGTTTTGGCCCCAAGGCGTTAATTCTGTATACCTCTGGGTTCCATCTGTAGTGTTGGGTAGGCGCTTGTGATGCTCTGTTGCTCTTCATCAGGTATCATATCTCATTCAGATTTAGAAGTGGCTGGAGGAGTCAGAAGGTTGAAGTGTCTGTCTGGGTGGGCCTCCGTGAGGGCAGCCGGCGGGCAGTCCAGCCCTCCCTGGTCTGAAGACAGTTCGGCGCAAGGCATCTGGAGGCCCATGGGCATTCGGCCCAGTCACGGTGAATCCTGAGTGTTAATCCATCACAGGAAAATCAGACGGACTGTGGTGGGGCCAGAGCTGCTTGCCTAATTTACTGCCCATCAGAAAGAGCTTTTCTTCCATTTACATTCTTTGTGCCATGTGACAATGTGACACTGATAATCTTAGATGGCTTGGGCACATGCAAAGCCTAGTTTTAGCTTCCCCATGCGATGACAGCAAAAAGCTGAACATGACTGAACGACTGATTTGAACTATCTGAACTGCCTTAAACAGTCAAAGAAATATATCTTTCCATCATCATAAAATCATTTGTACAGTTTTAAAACTCCATGGAAATCAAGATTCCTCAGTATTGAAAGAAATCCCAACTTTGCTTTCTGCTTCCATGGAGGGAGACAGAAAAATGAGTATGAGGCACAGTTCCAGAGTAACATCAGAGAAGAAGGCTCCACCATCAGAACAGCTGATCAAACATGGGCCCTTCATTAAGACACATAGCAAATATACTCCTATGCTGGGATTTGGAAGGCTAAGGGAAAAAAGAAGGAAGAACAGAAAAATATGTGAAGAAGAAAGTACTGGGGAATTAAAGAGGAAGAAAAAGGAAAGCCAGTTTCTGCATGTGAGCGCAATGGATAGACATCGGCAGTGAAGCAGCTGGGAAAGGAGAGTAGCTGCACCCCAGACCTCTCCGGCCTTGACCCTCCCATCCCAGACGGGCTCAAGATCCAGACTCCGGAACTCCCAATACTCTGGACAAGTTGGCTGTTGCTCTGCTTCTTCTAGGAGTCAGTCAAGTAAAGCAGCATCTCCACATAAAATGCTCAGTCTCATCTCATCTTCTTTGCAGGGATGGAGATGGTAAGTCTTATTTTGTCTCTGTTATTTATTTGACTTTTTAGGCTCATTTTGGGTTTCAACAATGACCAGAGAACATGATGTGAAGTACAGAACTGTGCTCTTCAGATTCTTTGTGAAAAGAAGCAAAATACAAATTATTAATGGGAAATAAGCATAAAAATATCTTTAACTTTTCCCAACTCTTTTCTGCACAGTTTCTGCTTAATTTAGCATCTTGTTTTCAGACATATCAACAAGTATATGTTGGCACTAACATGCTTGGTAAAATGACTTGACAACAGGAGCTTTGTTAAATTCAAGAATGACAGTTTTAGCCTACAAGAATTTGAAAGCCAAGATCTGCTACTTGAACATGCATAAACCAAACGTGAGACACATAAAATATTGAGGTTTTCCTACATGAAGCTATTATCTCCAATCACTACCAAACTTTGGCCGAGTCTGATTATTCCTTTATCTTCTTCACCTGACAGAAACCTGGGCATCTCACAACTACCTTAGTGTAAAGGGTGACTGCCTGTTTTTCTGCCTGAGAAACGGGAAGAATGATATTGCCATTTACTGAGACGGTGAAGACTGGGGAGAATCAGGTTTAGAAAGCTGCAAATAACAGTATGGCTCTGCCCACTGTGCTGGATTCACCTACTACTCACCGCCTTGGACCATTGCTGGTGCGTGTACGTGCTCAGTTGCTTAGTCGTGTGGACTCTTTGAGACCCTCCGGACTATAGCCCACCAGACTCCTCTGTCCATGGAATTCTCCAGCCAAGAATACTGGAGTAGGTTGCCATTTCCTACCCCAGGGAATCTTCCTAACCCAGGGATCAAACCCATGTCTCCTGCATCTCCTGCACTGGCAGGGGGATTCTTTACCACTGAGCCGTCTACTGTAGCTCACTGATCATCAAATTGATCTTTGAAAAATCAAAGATCGTCTCCACTTCTGAGCCTTTCCCCTTTGTACTTGATAGTCTTTTGTCTTGAATGTTCTTCTCCAAGATATTTCAGCAGGACTTTGGACTCAGAGGAGACTGGAAGGGGCAGCGGTGGAGAGGGCTCAGCGGTGGGGGCTCCGTGGTGGGGGCCGTGAGGAGCCACAGACATGGCGGGGCTGGGCAGAAAGAAGACGTAAGTGGCAGAGGAGCCGATCTCCTATTTCACACTTAACAAGACTAGTCTAATGCCAGTCTGGCTCTAGTCAGCATGAGAAGACAAAAAGCTCAAATAAGCTTGGTTTTAAGAGCTGTGAAACAATGTATTTTGGTAGTTCTGTGATGGCTGCCTCCTACTCTGCATTCTCTGAAACATTTGGGAGAACGAAATGGAGGAAACGGGAGCTTTCCAACGGAGGAGGATCCCGAGAATTGGAACTGAATTTAGGCTAGAGAAAAATGCCCCTCAGGAGCTCAGCCCAGAAAAAAAGACACGTGTCTTTCAGAACCTGAAACCTCTGTACATGAGGTAGGTTCAGAAGAGAGCAGCTCTTCCAAGGGAGGCTACCTCTTCTCCTTCGTTCTTAAAGTCTAAAATATGAGCCTTCCTGCTTGCAGATGCTAGAAACCCTTTCACAGGGAACAGGCTTTTACTTTACAGTGAATGAAGCAGGCTTAAAATATTCCTGGGAGACATAACAAGCTGAACAAAGCTTATACAGAAGATTTGACTGACGCCAGACTTTCTTTAGAAACAGATTTAACAGGGGGAGAGAAAAACGGGAAAAGAACATGATATATAAAGTGGAAAGGACTTTACATACCTCTTTCTGGAGAAGGGGTACTCACTCCAGTATTCTGGCCTAGAGAATTCCAAGGACTGTATAGTCCATGGGGTCACAAAGAGTCGAACACAACTGAGCGCCTTTCACTTTCACTTTTCTCCTATTTCATCTCTGTGTCTCTCCCTGGCATTAAGAATATGTAGGGGTCACCCTCATTTAATATGTCTTATCTTTAAAAACATCTCATTCCCCAATCCCTCACCTCTCTTCCTGCCTTCAAAGTGTAGCTCTGCTCCCCTTAGGAGAAAACCTCTCCAGAGCTGTCTGTATTCTTTCTCCACTTCCACCTCCCTTTCCTCATAGATTTGTCAGTGAAATTCAATCTGGCTTCATCTGCCTTTATAGGAGAGACCAGTGGTCTCCTTGAAGGAGGCTAACTACTCTTCTGATCTTATCTTACTCTGTCAGCAGCATTGATATATTATTTGATCACTCCCTTCTTCACATGAAATTGATTACACCTTGTCACCATTCTGGTCTGACTTTTCTTCTACTTTAAAGGCTACACAAGTATTACACTCCCTACCTAGTAGCCCTGCTCTGATTTTTAGCCTCTGCGATGATCACTCCCTCTGGTACAGCAGCCAGTGATATCCTTCCAGTGTAAATCAGGTCGTGTCACTCTCCAGCTTAAATGCTGGCGCCCCACTGTGCTCAGAACAACACCTTACAGCTCCGGGTGGGGGCCTCACCCTTGCGGGCGGATGTTGTTTGCCTTCTACACCGGCCACTTGACCTCCAGAACAGGCTCCAGGCCTCCTCCCCTTGACCCTCTCACTTCACTCAGAAACCAACGGAGAGGCTTTCCCATGTCACTGCACCAAAAGAAGGTACACGCACATATACACGTGGCTTCCCCGGTGGCTCAGGGATAGAGTCTGCCTGCAATGGAGGAGCTGCAGGAGACTCAGGTTCAATCCCTGGGTTGGGAAGATCCCTGGAGGAGGGCAGGGCAACCCACCCCAGTACCCTTGCCTGGAGAGTTCCATGGACAGAGGAGCCTGGCGGCATACAGTCCGTGGGGCCGCAAAGAGTCGGACACGACTGAGTGACTAAGCACACACGCAGACTCACATATACACACAGCCGTCATCATCACTGTAGTCCCTTCATAAATTTACACAAATCTGTGTTACCATTTAGTTATAAATTACCTGCTTCTTCCACCAGAATATAAGCTCTATAATAGCGAATGGCCTGTCCATTTTTACCCATCAGTACATCCAGCATTACTTACCAACACCTGGTATATATTAACTTATTGAATAAATAAATGAGGGATGGTGCTACTCTTTGAATATAAAAGGTTGGTGGCTCAAAGGAAAACTCTCTGGTTTAACAGCTTTGTTCAGATGAGATTGGATTTGGTTAGTCATTTGTCCTCCTGCCAGTCAAATCATGCTATCAACATCAATGGAGTGGAGAGTGCCTGTCTCACAGGCAGATCTAAGTACCCAGATCTTCTAGGCTATACAGGTAAGAGCTGTGATTTCTAAATTGTGAGCCACAAAGAGTCACTATAGTAGTTATTCAAGACTGCACTCTCCCAGGATGAATAGGGACTGTTCCAAGAAACAGAATTAATACAAGCTCTGGTGGAAGTCACTGCCTTTCTAGGCCCACTGCGGCAGGTACGGATATTCCACAGCTGCTCCTCTCGCCCCGGGAGGATACAGAGTGTCACAGCTTCTTTTTCAACCAGGACACACTGCTGTCATTTGTGTGACTCACACTGTGTATCAAACACAACCACAGAAGAGGTTCAATGAGAGTGAGATGATGAAAATCAGAAAAGAGAACAGTGAGAGCTAGGCTATATATGAATTCCCAAAGAAGGAGAAGCGAGCAAAGAAGTCTGGGGACGCAACTACGAATATTCTGCTCTGTCTCTGTGCCTGCCAAGGGACAGTTCCAAAGAAAAGCTCTGCTGGATTCCGACTCCCATATTCCCCAATGAGGTGACTTCAATACCCTCATGATCAAATCCATGCAAAAATGAAATAGATATCCGGTGATTTAAACAATGAGTATAGTATTAGCCTCCCAAATGTTCCTTTATCTTCATGTTGCCAAGAGTGGAAGAAAATAAATGCATATTATTTATGTTTATAAAGGTATCATAGTCACTTTTTTTTTAAGTAAAATATAAAAAGCAAAAGAGAGTAACATATCTACCATTTTAACATTGCCATTTTATTTCCTTTTACTTTTAAAAATTGTGCGTATTTCCTTATATAGTTCAAATATGGAAATACAATTTTCTGCAAATATGCAAAATACAATTGTTTGCATATAAAATATGCAGATACAATTGTTTCTTACAATGTTCACTGAAAATATCATACAGTTTTATGACTACCTAACGTTCATAAGGGGCTTCCCTCGTAACTCCGTTGGTAAAGAATCTGCCTGCAATGCAGCAGACGCAGGTTCGATCCCTGAGTTGGGAAGATCCCCTGGAGAAGGAAATGGCAACCCACTCCAGTATTCTTACCTGGAGAATCTCATGGACAGAGGAGCCTGGTGGACTACACTCCATGGGGTCACAAGAGTTGGTTGGACACGACTTAGCGACTAAACCACCACCAGTGTTCATAAGCAGAATGTAAAGGAGCTTCCTAACGGCCCAGTGTCATTAACACTGGTGTTTCAGATGGTAAAGAATTTGCCTGCAATGCAAGAGACCTGCATTTGATCCCTGGGTTAGGAAGATCCTCTGGAGAAAGAAATGGCTACCCACTCCAGTATTCTTGCCTGGTGAATTCCACTGACAGAGGAGCCTGGCGAGCTACAGTCCCTGGAGTGGCGAAGAGTCAGACACGACTAAGTGACTAACACTAACTTATGGTTAGATACTTTAAAACTTTTTTACATTTTGTTACTAATATAAGTCTTTCTGTAATGAACATCCTTGGCTGTACTTTTTAAAAAATTTAATTTGAATTCTGGACCTACCATTTAGAGCCCTTTATAAAGTCTCTTATCCCACGTGAGGATTATTTCAATATCTTCATGGATAAGATGGGGATAATAATTGCTACCCTACAGTATTTTATTGTTGTAAGGATTCGATGAGAATATACGCAAAATCTTTTGGCCCATGGTAGATGTTCAGTGCCATTCCTGAAAGAATTTGTAAAAGCAAGGTAGACATTTCCCAGTTTTCTATTTCCAATTTTCTAAGTCTTTCCATAAAAATTAATCTGACAAAAACAAACTCAACATAGAACTAAAGGTATCTATGACAGCATTCCAGCACTAGTAAGGAAAAATGTTTAACAAGCAGGAAAATATAGTTTTTGTTTACCCTTTTTCCCTAAAAGTTGAAGACAGTTTTATTAAAATCCTAAACTATGTCCAATATAATCTTGCTGAATGGTAGTCAAAGAGGGGCATTGATGCCTCTTTGCATTCAGATTTAAACACATTCCTTCACCTTTTTTGAAGACTGGGATGAGAGCTGTACTACTTTAGTTAAGCTCCATAGAAGTTTCAAGACCATTTCTTGTGTTTATTAATTACTGCTGACCATCAGGGTAACACCTGGGTTACTACAGACCTGGGGATCAGCCAGGTCCTATAGACATTCATGTTCTAACAGACCTGGAAAAAATTCATCATTTCCCTTTTGTTCTTTTTGGTCATTTTCACACCATCAACACAGTGCTTTTCAAAGCACTTTACAAATTACTAAGGAGGCATGAAAACAGCAAACTTCAGTTCTCATTTTATGTTGCTTTCAGCTGGACAGCAATGACTGGGTGGCACAATCCTCAAACCACCTGAAGTGAAGGGCAGAGCACTGTGTATTCTCAGAGGCCTGAATTCTCCCTTTGATCCTAAAACTAGGTGCTCATCTATGAGACACAAAACTGAGAATTTAGATATTCAAGAAGCTTATGACTTTGTAACCTGTCAAAGAACAAAAAGAAAGAACAAAACCAAAAAGTGCTCCTGGAAATACTAGCATTTAAGTCTCATCAGTTACATCTTGGCATTGAATACCTTACTGAGGACAGCTTTGATTGGGGGAACACCTGGACACTCTTTAGCTCCTGACAATCTTTCTAAGATAATTAAGACTTTCAGATACCCTGGTTAACATTGTTCAAAAATGCTAAAAACTTCCTCTAAAAAGGAAAAGAACATGCTATAGACAAAAAAGGCTTTTAAATGATCCTAAAAGTAACATCATACAGCTCTAGGGCTAGAGTAAGAATGAGATACTACAAATCTTAATGGTTTAAGGTTTAAAGAAAAATTCCCGGTTGATTTTGCCCCATGGTGGTATTCTCTTCTGTTGTATAATGCCAGATTTGCCTTCTTTGGTGAGGAAGCATCTTAACATCTTAACACAGAGCTCATTTTTCTGAAGAGATCAGATGCTTCCAGAAATCAAAAATGGAAGCATATTGGCTCAATCCTTCTCAAAGTCTATTTCTATGCAGTGATGTGTACATTCTCTGTGCACTATCAGCATGCTCTTAAGTCTCTTCTGGAATGAATGGCTCAGACATGAAGCTCCACGTGGACTAACTGGGCCGATGTGCATACATTCCATGCTAACGCTCCAGCACTGCTCCCCCTTGGTAACAGTCCCCAGGACTGTCAGGGTTCGCAGGATGCAGTGGAAAGGGCCTGTGGCCAGCACTGGGTGGTCCTGTCCTTCTCTGCATACATGACCGTATTCATGCCCACGGGGTGTCGGTGTGCTCCACAGCTGTCTGGAGCTGCCACGCCCTCGCCTCCCCAGGCTCGGGCGGTCAGCACCAGGGGGTGGCCGTGTGCACCGCTGCGCTGTCCTCATGGAAGGGGCCACGTCCACGGTGACAGCCACCCTTGAATCCAGAAGAGCCGGTGACAGAGAAACAGCTCTCAGAGAGAGCTGGATTTACACTGAATTCTTACCCTAGAGAAATTCTTTCAAGCTAAAAGAGACTCAAACTGGAAAAAAAAAAAAAAAAAACTAAGATATCTTTGACTAAAACTTTTAAGCACTTTCCCCCCAGACACAGGTTGGTATCAGATTCAGGAAGAATTTTAACTGTCATAGAAAATAAAGGATGCTTAAATTTCTTCTTTTATGCACATATAAATATGGTAGGTAAATCATGACACTCATTCATATTCCCCTTCAAAAAAATATGTCAAAATTTAAAAGATGAGGATAGCAAACTTGGATTCACTGTGACTTGTCCATAAAAGAAGTCATTCACAGCCTACACTACTTCATCATTTTTGTCACACCTTGAAACTGATCATGACACCCAAATATGTACTGATGCTATCATGAAAAATAGTTCTAAACTATCTGGATCTGAAAATTTCAAAGAAAAATCCTTCCAGTGACAGCCTCGCATTCTACGGGGCAAAAAGCATTGTAGATATAACTAGCCATATGATACATTTTTCATATCTGTGGGATAGAGATCAAGAATGACAGCTTTAACTGAATGTACCCTGTGATACTGACACTTAGAATGGAGAGCAAACTGGAATTCCATATACACGGGAACCAGTGGGCCATCAATGTGCTCTGTGTACCAATGAGATAGAGAGACAAAGGGAGCCATGTACACGGGCACCAGTGGGCCAGTGGTGTGGCCTGTGTACCCATGAGACAGAGAGACAAAGGCAGCCATATACACAGGCACCGGTGGGCCAGCGGTGCGGCCTGTGTACCCATGAGACAGAGACGAAGGCAGCCATATACGCGGGCACCAGTGGGCCGGCGGTGCGGCCTGTGTACCCATGAGACACAGAGACAAAGGGAGCCATGTACGCGGGCACAGGTGGTCCATCGGCATCCTGTCTATGCAGGAGACAGAAACACAAAGGGAGCTACACCCTCATCGTTGACCATTACACACTCCATTACTTATCTTTCATTTGGTAGTGAATGCTGTATACTGACACTCACTAACCTACGGTTTCACAGCATTTAGAAAAGAAATATGTTGCTTGCTTTCTCTGTACACAGAAAACTCCTGTTTCACAGAGTGACTTGAACTGCACTCAGCTTCTCCATGTCTATGTGTCAGTCAACAAAGGCTTTTTCATCCTTAATCAGATTAGCAAGGAGCAATATCTAGTTTCAGTACCAGATCGGGGCCACGATCATTCCTTTCCTTTTTTAATCTTTTTTCTCTTTCAGGACCTATCTGGTATCAAACAGAAAGGGCTCAGATTTAGGACTCCATGCTACTGAGTCCTTTGGTTTCCATGAAAAATTCCCATGAAGTATTTTTGTATTAACATATAGAAGGGGGTGCTACAGACTGCTGATTAATTAAGTGTGGCTCCCATTTTTATTCTTTGTTGTTTAAATTGTGGAACTGGCATATGGTAATCTGAGAACATTTTCTTCAAAAAAAAAAAACTGTTGCAAGCTAATTCAATACTGAAAATTATTTGGATTTATTCTAATCAATATCTTTTTGCACACAGTCATTCATTTCCTCTCTCTCAACAGATTAACAGTCTGGAGTTCCAGGACTTGATCTCCTCTTAGCCTTTTTTCTCTCCTCTTCTTACACTGTCTGGATAGATGCAGCTTTGACCATTATTCAATTTTTACCACAAATAAATATAAAAATAAAAACTTACTAGAATGTTTTTCATGGTTAGCACTACGCTTACAGCCCTTCTCCTCCTCACTATGTCAGAGATCCTGAGTGTGCCTGCAGGCTCATCTGTCTCTCCTCACTCTCTCTCCTTTCCCATCTGCTCCCCAGCTCTCACTTCCTGGAGCTCCTCTCAGCCTCAGCTTTCCCAGCCCTCACTCCCTGAGCTCCTCTCAGCCTCGCCTTTCCCTGCTGTGGCCCATCTGCTCCCCAGCTCTCACTCCCTGAGCTCACTAAGTCAGGAAATCCTGAGTGTGCCTGCAGGCTCATCCCGTCTCTCCTCTCCCAGCATGGCCCATCTGCTCCACTCCCCAGCCCTCCCTCCTGGAGCTCCTTCAGCCTCTCTGCACCTCTCCTCTGGTTACTAGGCCTTCCCCACTCAGGTCTCTGAGAAGCTCCGTCCCTTTCTTCTGCTAGGGAATGGTGACATAAGCTCTCCCTCTAAGATTTCCTCTAGTTCGGGCTAGTCGTCTCCTGCTGCTGCGCCACAGACTCCATATACAGGGTGAAGACCATTTTAGATCCAACCACTCACCACTTGCAGAAGCACTGGAGGGTTCAGCCTGCTAGCCTGAGCGGGTGGTGTCAGGCACAGCCTGTTTCTTCCGGGTGACAGCATGCAGACCAGCACCCGTATATTCAGCGCCTCCCCCTCTCTGACTCTTTCTTTCTCCCTGCTCCCCTGGGGCTTCCCGGGTAGCTCAGAGAGTAAAGAATCTGCCTCCAATGCAGGAGACCTGGGTTCAACCTCTGGGTCGGGAAGATTCCCGGAAGGGAATGGCTACCCACTGCAATACTCTCGCTTAAAGAAGTCAAGAGACAGAGAAGCCTGGTGGGCACAGGGTCGGACAAGACTGAGTGGCGACCGCTCGCACTCTGTGCCTCCAGCTCTCGGGGGCACATCATGCCAGCTGTTCTGTGAGCTGCAGCATTAGGACACGCACTCCTCTTGCACCAGCCTGCCTCTGAATTATGGTGTTATTTTTCAAAAGGCAACAAAATGCCTGTGAAAGATCAATATAATGAGAAGATAGATAAGTGAGCTGAATTGTGACGGATTCCAGCAGCATTTCTATCAAAAAAAAAAAAAATCAAATTAGAATGACTAAGTTGCTCTAAGAACACCCAGACTTCCAAGTGGATCTCTGAATGGCAGAGCATACAAATCAGGCCAAGATTAACATTCTACCCTGTTATCTCTCTTCTCTTGTAGACGCATACTTGTCACAAACTCAATAGAAATATCCCCGTTCCTATTCCAGGGAACTTGGCTTAATAGTCCCTATGAAAATCAATAGGTTCCAACAGACAGAACGCTTGAAGTTTCAGTTCACTTGACACAGCTTGTTATCTGCAAGCTACTTTCCTTAATGTGTTCTGAGACCTCAATTGGGCTCAAAAGATCTCTTTGAGCTAGTGATTTATTATTGTCCTCTCCATCACTGACCAAGGGCGACCTTGACTGCACTTCTAGAGCCTACCAATGAGTGGTTCAAAGTAGCTAGGTTTCAAGTATTAGTAATGTTTAATAGCTGCGTATCTTTAACCCAGACTAACCTAGCCATCTTTCCTACGTCTGTCACAGATCCTGGAGAGCAAAGGGCCTATTATTATTGGTTTCCATGCTCCCGAAGGTTAGCCAGAAAGAGATAAAAGCAGGTAACCTTCAGTTTACTGAGTGGAGTCAATAGCATTACTTCCATTCGGAACTGAAGAAGCTGAAAACTCCTCTAGGAGATGTCTTGGAAATCCAGCTACCGAGAGTTGGAGGTAGGCATGTGTACTTTCTGCAGTTCAATCTAGAGCAGCCTTTCAGAGTCTGCTGTGGCAGCAGAGTTACACGCTCCAAGATCTAATTCATAAGAATATCAGGAAAAATGAATACGAGTTAAAAACTAACTCACAGAATGATTAGCAAGTCACAGTGTGTAGCTCTTCAACCAACTGAGAAGAGAGTAAAAGCCTCTTTTAGCCTTTGGGCATTTAATGAAAATTTTGTAAAAGTTAGAAACATTTACCATGTGAATGCTAAATTATTCAAGAAAAGCCTTTCCATTAATCTATAGGCAACTTTATATCATAATAACTAAAATATGACAACATTTAGACCCAGAACATTTTCCTCACTACAGATCAAGAGACAGTGCTCCAACGTCAAAAATCAGAATAGAACAGGAGGGTTGAAACTGCTCAAATCTAGGAATCATGGGCCTCCAAGATTCAAGTATGAGGTCATATAACCGGAAATCTTTAGTATCACAATAAATTTTATTGATAATAGTAAAATAGGGGGTGGATGAATCGGAAGTCAAGGCGGACACCTATACATAATTGATACTATATAAAGCAGATGAATGATGGGAACCTGCTGCACAGCTCAGGAAACTCTGCACAGTGCTCTGTGGCGACCCAAATGGGGAGGAGATCAAAAAACGAGGGATGTATGTATGCGTATAGCGGGCTCACTTTACTGTGCAGTATAAACTAACACAGCATTGTAAAGCAACTATACTCCAATAAAAATTAATTTTAAAAAGATACATATCCATTTTTGGCAGATTGTTTTAAAAGGACTCCCAAAATGATATAATTTATTCATATAGCAGTATACAACATATCTGGTGGCTCACTGTTTAGTTTTCAATCAAGCTAATGAAAACATCAGAATTACACAGAATAAGATAGTACTACTGTAATATAAAATATCTGTGTGGTTGTTTTTGTTGTTTAGTTTCTAAGTTGTGTCTGACTCTGTGACCCCAATTACAATTAATAATAAGAAAAATGTTCACCATTTTTATATGTTCCCTAGGTACTGAGAAATATTTTACATAAATTATCTCTTTATAATTGTTAGTAAAATGCCATGAACTAGATGTTCTTAAACCCATTTCACAGATGAAGAAACTAACATTAAGAGATGTACATATCTGCTGTAAAGTCATCCAGGTAATAAGTGGCGGAAGTGATCCTGAACTCAGGCTGTCTGGCTCCACAGCCCATGATCTTACCCCACAACCAAGCCGTTCCTAAGGAGAGTCAGGAAACTGAGATGGGCTCTCAGACTCATAAATTCTGAATTTACACACTGAGACTAATCTTAGATTCCATACTGGGTATTCATGGAAGGATTTTATAGTAAACTGAATGCAGTCTTTTTCAAGTGAAAGAAAATGTCAAGACTTGTTTCCTTTACCCTGGATTTGCTTTACAAAAGTTTGCAGTTCCCCTGATATTAGTCCTTACATGCAAGGTAAGGAGTTACTAATGGGCAACAGAGATAGCACTGGCTGTGAATCTGTGTTTCAAAATAAAAAGTTACAAAATGAGAGACTCTTCCCGGGAGGAGAGTAGGCATGCCGCTTCTAGTGACTTGATGACTTCTTTGGCCCAAGGATCTCTAATACGACTTTGAAAAACATTTCAAAATGAATCACCTGTTGGAGTGGGTTGCTATTTCCTTCCCCAGGGGCTCTTCCCAACCCAGGGGCTGAACCTGGGTGCCCTGTATTGCAAGCAAGTTTTTTTACCGTTTGAGCCCCCAAGGGAGCCTGAGCAACCCAAACAGTCCTTCGCAGCGAGACAGATGGACACTGTTTCTGCAAGAGCTCAGGAGTTTCAGTATAGCAAAAGTTGGTTCAACTATTAATACCATTTTCTGTTTTCTGGCACTTCAACACCTCTATGATAGAGTCACTGCTGTTTATCACGACATTTAGAAACTGTAAGATCTTGAAACACTTTCTGAATGGCCAAAGAAAAGTTAAGTTGAACAAGATCTCAGTGGTAACGTATGTTTCAAAACAAATTTTTTGTTAGGAGAATTTTCTCATACACTGAAATTTTGAAATACCAGTATGAACATTAGTACATTGTCCTAAACTTAACTATTGACTTCTGTCATATTTTCTTTCTCTCTCCCCATATGTGCACACACATACACACATTTTTTGGTTGAGAATTATTTTAAACTAAGTTGCAGACATTAATAATGTTGATCAATATAAATTTTAATGTATTCTAAATCTAGAAATGAAAGCTATCTATAGATAAAGAACATGGTATTATATCCATATATTCATTGACTACACATAAGCCTTTGACTGTGTGGATCACAACAAACTGTGGAAAGTTCCTAAAGAGAAGGGAATACCAGACCACCTTACCTGCCTCCTGAGAAACCTATATGCAACAGTTAGGTCAAGAGGCAACAGTTAGAACCAGACATGGAATAACGAACTGGTTCAAAACTGGGGAAGGAGTACATCAAGGCTGCATATTATCACCCTGCTTATTTAACTTCTATGCAGAGTACCTCCCTGGTGGCTCAGATAGTAAAAGCATCTGCCTACAATGTGGGAGACCTGGGTTTGATCCCTGAGTCTGATCCCTGGGTTGAGAAGATCGTCCTGGAGAAGGAAATGGCAACCCACTCCAGTACTCTTTCTGGAAAATCCCATGGACAGATGAAGGAGCCTGGTAGGCTACAGTCCATGTGGTCACAAAGAGGTGGACATGACTGACTTCACTTTCACTTTTCACTTTTTATGCAGATTACATCATGTGAAATGCCAGGTTGGATGAAGCACAAGCTGGAATCAAGATTTCTCCTGGCTGGAATCAATGCCAAGAGAAATATCAGTAACCTCATATATGCAGATGAGACCACCCTAATGGCAGAAAGCAAAGAGAAATTAAAGAGCTTCTTGATGAGGGTGAAACAAGAGAGTGAAAAAGCTGGCTTAGAACTCAATATTCAAAACATGAAGATCATGGCTTCTGGTCCCATCACCTCATGGCAAATAGATGGGGAAACAATGGAAACAGTGACAGATTTTATTTTCTTGAGCTCCAAAATCACTGCAGATGGTGACTGCAGCTATGAAGCAAGCCATGATGGTCGCTCCTTGGAAGAAAAGCTATGACGAATCTCGACACCATATTAAAAAGCAGAGATGTCACTTTGCCCACAGAGGTCCATATAGTCAAAGGTATGGTTTTTCCAGTAGCCATGTCTAGATGTCAGAGTTGGACCATAAAGAAAGCTGAGTGCTGAAGAATTGATGCTTTTGAATTGTAGTGCTGGAGAAGACTCTTGAGGGTCTTAGACAGCAAGGAGACTGAACTGACCCATTCTAAAGGAAATCAACCCTGAATATTCATTGGAAGGACTGATGCTTAAGCTCCAAAATTTTGGCGACCTGATGTGAAGAGCTGACTCATAGGAAAAGACCCTGATGCTGGGAAAGTTTGAGGGCAGAAGCAGGGGGTGAGAGAGAATGAGATGGCTGGATGGCATCATCAGTTCAATGGTCGCGAGTCTGACCAAACTCTGAGAGATAGCAAAGGACAAGGAAGCCTGGCGTGCTACAGTCCATCGGACATTATTGAGTGACTGAACAACATAAAATATATGGTCATTTAAAATATTTTTGCTATAATTACTGTTTATTTCCTGAAATAATATTTTATTAGCCAAAATACCCAACTGTCTGAACGTTACAATTTACTTTATGTTTATTATCGTATCAACTCTGTCCTGTGCCTATCAACTGATGGGATATGGATTTCTTCATGAGAGGGGATGCTTTATTCTGATTTCTGATGGATTAATTAGAGTCTTTGTCTTCTTAATGCATTGGCAATGATAATCAGGGTGTTTTATAGGGGGAATAAGTCCCATAGTGCCAATATAAACTAAATCTTTCCTAAAATATTAAGCTATGAGAAAGGAACACAATATTGCCACAAAATGAAATTTGGGTAAACTTTCCTAAAAGTCTCTTTAACAGATCCCGGGAAAGAGGATTATTGTTATCAAATAATTAACTTGCTGAAGAAATAGGAACGTTTTCTAGGACTTAAAAACATTTATATATGAATCTGATCACCTATAAAATGGATGGGTTTTATGTTCATTAGCTTCTTGACTGTGAAAAAAATTTTATTCAACTTCAGATAGATTATTGAATGGAATATTTTGAAATTCACCTTAGAGGTCCTATTTCATAGATAGTATTCTGGGTGAAATTGTATCCCTCCCCAAATTATGTTGAAGTCCTAACCCCTAGTCCTCAACAGTGAAACTTTAGGAATCAGTTGTTGTAAATATCAGTAGTTAGTTTAAGGTGAGCTCATATTGGAGTAGGGTGGGCCCCTACTCCAACAGAACTGATGTCTTTATAAGAAGGAAATTTAAACACAGACATGCAGAGAGGAAAGATGGTATGAAGACATGCAAGAAGCCTGCCATGTGATGGAAACAGAGGGGAGACGAGGGCAGTGGCCAGTCACGGAGCACCCGGCACTGCCGGCTGTCCCCAGAAGCCAGGAGCGAAGCTGGAGCCAAGTCCCCCTCCGTGCCCGCAGAAGGAACCAGCCCTGCTATCCCTCTGATGCAGAATTCTAGAACTCAAAGCGGGAAAAAAATTTTAAGTGTTCTAAGCCATCCAATTTATGGTAGTTTATTATATCAAACCTAAGAAATTCTCACAGATAGCTGAGAAGTGATTGATAGACAGACAGATAGAGGTAGATAATCTTTCAAATCTCTTAAATTTAGGGCTGGTCATAAAATGAGGACCCAAGGAATTATCCAGTGGAGTAATATAGTAGCCCCAAAGTTGTCAGTTAAACCACATAACTGTCATTTTTATAGGTCAAGAATAGTTTAACAGATGCAATTTTATGTGGTTCAATCTAATAAACAGATTTCATAAATGATTCAAGTTTTCTGAAACCCCCTTTCCCCATCAAGAGTAGATCTTAAACTGAATTTGCCAAAATACTTCATTTCCCCTGCATCACTTTTCCTCTGTAAATAGATTCTTAGGCTTTGCTCATTTCATTTGGAGAAGGAAGTTCTGTCTTCATGACCTATATAGAATTAAACACTGGAGGCAACTGCTCTTTGAGGTTTTGCCTGCTATTCCTCTCACTTACACATCTCTGGGCAAGGCTGATTCCAGGAGACAATGCTGGGAACTCCATCTAACTCATGGGCAAAGCTCGGGTTTCTCCAGGGATTTCTCTCAGTCTGTTTGGCACAACAGTAGCCACGTCTGACAACATCTGCCTCGCAGCGTCGCTCTGCAGTGCCATCTGACACTTGGTTCTCATCCACATTTTCTTCCTGCCTGTCTTCTGAGGAAGATGCTTCCACGACAGTGGTGGAGAAGAATAGACAGGCAGGGCAAATCAGAGCTTTACTTTCCCAGTGAATGAGAGTCATGAACCTACCAAATGTCTTCACTTAGCTCTTATTCCAATTCATCCAAAGATCTTTGACATAGCAAGTACTGTCTAATCAACCCTTTGTCCCTGGCGATTCTGAGCATTCACAAGTCATTTTTGAATACTTATTTTCCTCGATGTTTATATAGCTAGTACCTTTTAAAGTTTCCTCAACTATGAAAATAAAATAACCACACACAAATTTTACTGCCAATTTTTTTAACCATCAAGAAAAGATACAACCAAGTCCAAAAACATCTCTTGTATGACCACTGCTAAAGCATGCTAAATAATTTTCATAAAAGTAGATGTTGAACACGAGTTTGAGCAAGCCCCAGGAGTTGGTGATGGACAGGGAGGCCTGGCATGCTACAGTCCACAGGGTTGCAAGCAGTTGGATACGACTGAGTGACTGAACTGAACTGAACTGAAATGTTTAATAGGAAATTCTCTTTCATAAAATTTTAATAATCCTTTAGCTCAAATACATTTTATGACCATAAGAAATTGATTTAGGAGAAAATTTCAAATCTTACTGAGCAAAAGATCCCTCTGCATTCTGGAATCATTGCCTATACCAAGTGGAAAATTCAGAAGAAAGAGCTTATTAGGAACAACTGCCATTTAAACCACTACTTTCCTCAGCTACACTGCTCTTGTTAGTTGAATGGCCTTAAATTCTAACAGATTGTTTCAAAATTTCATTCTGCTTCTATTTGACTGAATACCTTGTGCCATTATTCTCTTATTCATTACATGAGAGTCTAAAATTTCCCTGTGCCAGACAATACAGTGCAACAGCTGGTGATATTAAGTCACCTTTACGAAAAAAAACCCTTGGCTTCAAAGAGGTATTATTTGATTTCAAAAGTTATGTTGTTATGTCTCTTCTCAGCATAAGTTACAGCTGGGTTTTCAAAAGTATATATATTTCACATATTTGTTCACATAAAATTTGACAAAGGAAGAGTTCACTATAAAAGTATATACTGACTTTTGTGGTTTTAGAAGGGGAAATTACCTAAGGACAGAAAGCATCAGTACGGCATTACAGTGACAAACCCTCTCTGAGGCAACAGGAGTATAAAATGCCAGAATTACGGACTGGTATTCGAATTTTGACCTCTCACCTTAGCACTTGGTACTTACTGGGGATGAGCCTAAGTAACCTTTGCCCCCTCAGCTCATCTACAAGTAAGGGGAAAAAAAACAAAAACCAATATGATAACAAAATCCTTCCTTCTTGTTCAAATATTAACTTTTTAGATGAGCAGATTAAGTCCCAGATACATTAGCATCTGTCTGGTTGTAGTTCACTGAAGCAAAAGCACCATCTGAAAATCGACTTAGAAGCGGATGGATTCTCTAAGAAATGCATCGATCTGTGTTTCATTTAGGTGTTTCTAAATAGCAAGCTTTTCTAGTCTATTAAGTGATTGGAGATTAAATATATGTGTGTGTGTGTGTGTATATATACACACACACACATGCATATATATCTGAAAACATGACAGGTATATGAAGCAAATTTTACCTGGAAACTCTAAATCTTTTTCCATTCCCTACTTTTTTCCACCACAGCCATATCTAATTTGGGATCCAGCTGCTTTCAAAGAATGATAGTTTCCATCAGAAAACAACTCATCTGGCTGTCTTTTCGCAAACAACCCAAGCGAGTGAGCTGCACACCACGGTCCTCTGGCCCTTTGTCCTTTGGATCAGGGCTCTTTGCTTCTCCAGGTCACGTATCCCTTAGAGACGCTGTTATATAATGAAATAAACTTACTGTTTTCTTTAACACTTTGAGAGCATAAGGCTTCTGGGTCCCCTTCTGTTTGCATCTGTACACAATGGATGTAGCACCCCTTGAGGGGGAAAAAAGACAAAAAGAAAATGTTATGCTCTCAGTAAGAAATTAAGGGGAAAGCTTGAAAACAAGTATCTCTTGCAGTTACCCTCATAACTGACAAGTGTTTTACGTTCTACTACAGGACTCAACAAACTCGAGAGGACTTTTTTCTATGTAATTAGGGATACTGTGCTCAGTCTTCCTGTTTGCCCTTTAACTTCTAGTCCATCTCTGTTCAAGTGACCTGCTGCATTCAGTCACAGCTCGTCAGGTAAACACAGATTTTGTAGGACCTCTACCCAATCTCACAGCCTGTGCCCCTTCCTGAAGGCAGGCACCTGGACCACAACGAAGCTCATGACTTCGGGGGGTGGGGGGAGCTTAAGTCCAGCACCAGGCCATAAAGGTCAGGAAAGTCCCCAGTACTTGGCAAGCGTGCTGGGGACCTTTGAGAATTTACACTACACCACTGGAACCCTGCTACTCTCCCCAAACCAGCATTCGCCCCGTAGAGATACTGGATCCTTTGTTTTGGTGAATACGGTTACCACCTACACTGCACTAACAAAAACGATGGTGTGAAATGTCCAGGAGAAAATACTATTGAATGTTAAAGATATACAGAGAAAAAGCAGATTTATCTCTCTCTAAAAAATTGAGGACATACAGAAAATGTTTACCTGTGAAGAGAACGGTAAGAAGAGACTCAATAACTGCCTCTCTCTATGTGACACACGTGTGAAGTCACGAGAAAGAGACCATTAGAAAGCAGGCCGCTGCGGCCCTGACGCACCCTCTCCAGTCACGAGAGCGAGAGGGTGAGACAGAAGCAGCAAGCGCCGCACGGGCTCAAGCACAACCTGCGGGCGAGAGCCTCAGATAAACCTCCAAATAAGACCAGCGGGAGCAAACGTGTCAGACTTTGCAGACTAGGCCAAAGGACAAAGGAAGGCAGTCCTAAGGAATGTGTCTTATGATACTTTCACTCCGGTGATTCTGAAATTCTAAGAACAAAAGAAATTTACAGATCAAACATATTCCTAGCTACCTTTGCACATTAAATTTTTAACAGAGCCTCTAAGAGTCAGGAATTGGTGATGTAAACGTTAACAGGTGAGAACAGTTCCAACACACTTAAAAAATTAGGGGGAAGACACAACACATACACACAGAAAGAGAGCTGCAATGGAATAAATGAAGGTAAATATAAAATTCTACTGTATTTTTAATTGCTCTAAATGATATCTATGTGAAGCAAAAGTACTAACAATTCATTGTGTTTATGGCATATGTAGAAGTAAGAGGTATGACAACATAGCACAAAGAGCAGGGGAAGAAACTGAGAAAGTGCTGCTAAATCCTTATACCACAAGGTAAGTATCATGATTTTTTTATAGTAGACTCTGATTAATTAAAGATGCATATTATACAACCCAGGGCAATGAATAAAATATTAATTAAAATTTTTATAAAACAAAATAAAAATTTTTTAATAAAAAAGTGAATAAGGAAGCTAAAATGGAACCAGAAATGAAGTACTTGGGTGACAAAACAAAAGAAGAGATTAAAACCAAAACAGCTAACAATATGGTGTATTTTAGTCCAATAATATAAATATTACATCAAATATAAACTTTATAAGCATATCAACTAAAAAATAAAGATCATCAGTCACATGCTAAAACAGACTGCACTTAATCTTCAGCCTCCATTTGTAGCCATGATCCAAACAGATAATTCCATATGGTTTTAGGGAAATTTTGTTTATGCTGAAAATCTGCCACTCTAGGGTACCTTCCACATTTGGGGACATGTGTAAACTCCTTCAGTCAGTGATTTGCTTCTAATGAACAATTTATTACTTCAGGTTCAAATAAAAAAGACCATCATATTACATGAAAAAATCAAGACCAAACTCTACATTGTGTACTGTAAACCCATTTGAAATATAAAGTGCAAAAAGGTTACAAATAAAATGATAGAAAAGAGGTTACTATGCAAACACTGAGCAAAAGAAAGCAGGAGTAGCTCCATTAACATCATGTCAACCAGACTTGAGAATAAAGACAAAGATGAACATGCCTTAGCTGTAATATTAAGAGGGCAATTGCCCCAAATGACATTACAAACGTAAGAGTGTATGCACGTAACAACAGTACTTCAAAACACATGAAGCAAAAACTGATAAAACTGAAAGGAGAGATAGACAACTACCTGAATACAGGTGGAGACATCACCACACTCTCTCAGCAGTGAACAGAGAAAGCAGAAAAATTATCACCAAAGATACGGACATGAACAGCATTATCAACGAAGCTAAGCTAAATGACTTTGAGACAACACCATGCAAAACAGCAGAATGTAACTTCTTTTTGAAGTTAAAATACTCAGAACCTCTATTTCCTGACTTAGTATAAAGAAAGTGGTATTGAAGGAAGAATAAACTTGTAGACAAATAGAATGGAGAAAAGAATCCAGAAATAGTTATACGTATACATGACTAATTGGTTTCTGACAAAGGTAAACAGGCAATTTAGTGGAGAAAGGTAAATAGGCAATTCAGTGGAGAAAGTTACAGTCCTTCCAACAATAAATAGTGCTGGAACAACTGCATACATATATGCAAGAAACAAAGGCAAAAACAAAAAGCCTTTATCCAAGTGCCACTCTACCAAAAAATTACTCAAAATGGATCATAAGTACAAGTGTAAAACCTATAATTCTAAAAAAAAAAAAGATTTCTGACCTTTAGTTAGGAAATGATTTCTTACATACACAGCCAAAACTGTGTGCTAAGTCACTTCAGTTATGTACGACTCTTTGCGACCCCACTGTAACCCACCAGGCTCCTCTGCTGATGGGATTCTCCAAGCAGGAATACTGGAGTGGGTTGGCATTCTCTTCTCAAGGAGATCTTCCCGACCCAGGGACTGAACCCATGTCTCATGTCTCCTGCATAGACAGGTAGGTTCCTTACCACTAGCACCACCGGGGGAGCTCACAACCAAAAGCATAGTAATTCAAAGAACAAATAAATTGGACTTCATTTACCTTAAGAAAGGTTGCCTTCTGAAAGCCACTGACAGTGAGAAAATTTTTATAATCATATATCTGATAAAGGACTCGTCTCTAGAATTAGAAACTAAGTCCAATGATAAGAAAATAATTCATTTTTAAGGTGGGCCAGAGACTAGAACATATATGTCACCAAAGAAAATATATGAATGGCAAAAAGCACAAAGAAAGATGCTCAACACCATTAGACATCAGAGAAAGGCAAATTAAAGCCACAATGAGATACAACTTCACTCTTCCTGGAACACCTAAGAA
This sequence comes from Budorcas taxicolor, assembly GCF_023091745.1. NCBI lineage: Eukaryota > Metazoa > Chordata > Mammalia > Artiodactyla > Bovidae > Budorcas > Budorcas taxicolor. The sequence goes on along the minus strand of NC_068916.1, from coordinate 109,529,575 downwards.
AAGAGAGAGTATCATGGCTGGCAAGGAGGCAGAAAGACTGGACTCCTACACTGGCGAAGAAATGAGAAATGATACAGCCACTCTGGAAAACAGCTTGGCAGTTTCTTATAAAATTAAGAATACCATATGATTTAAAGCTATGTTCATTCACAAACTTGAACATGAATCTTTATAGCAGCTTATTATTAGTCAGGAAACACTGCAAACAACTCCCATATCCCTCAGCTGAGAAATGAGTAGAATACTATCCATAAATAAAAAGAAATGAACTAGAAACAGACAACAACATGGATGATTATCTAATATAATATCCTAAGTGAAAGAAGCCAGGGTCAAAAGCATATAAACTGCATGACTCCACTTAATATAAAGGTAAGTGATTTGCAAACACTGAAGGAAATGAAAAATCTAATTTTAATTTTATATAATTGCAAAATTAATATTCAAAAATGTATGCAAAATAAACTATAGCCAAAGAATGTTCAACCTACCACACTATTGCACTCATTTCACATGCTAGTAAAGTAATGATCAAAATTCTCCAAGCAAGGCTTCTGCAATACGTGAACCGTGAACTTCCAGATGTTCAAGCTGGTTTTAGAAAAGGCAGAGGAACCAGAGATCAAATTGCCAACATCCACTGGATCGTGGAAAAAGCAAGAGAGTTTCAGAAAAACATCTATTTCTGCTTTATTGACTATACCAAAGCCTTTGACTGTGTGGATCACAATAAACTGTGGAAAATTCTGAAAGAGATGGGAATACCAGACCACCTGACCTGCCTCTTGAGAAATCTGTATGCAGGTCAGGAAGCAACAGTTAGAGCTGGACATGGAACAACAGACTGGTTCCAAATAGGAAAAGGAGCACGTCAAGGCTGTATATTGTCACCCTGCTTATTTAACTTCTATGCAGAGTACATCATGAGAAATGCTGGACTGGAAGAAACACAAGCTGGAATCAAGATTGCTGGGAGAAATATCAATAACCTCAGATATGCAGATGACACCACCCTTATGGCAGAAAGTGAACAGGAACTAAAAAGCCTCTTGATAAAAGTGAAAGAGGAGAGTGAAGAAGTTGGCTTAAAGCTCAACATTCAGAAAACGAAGATCATGGCATCTGGTCCCATCACTTCATGAGAAATAGATGGGGAAACAGTGGAAACAACGGCTGACTTTATTTTGGGGGGTTCCAAAATCACTGCAGATGGTGACTGCAGCCATCAAATTAAAAGACGCTTACTCCTTGAAAGAAAAGTTACGACCAAGCTAGATAGCATATTCAAAAGCAGAGACATTACTTTGCCGACTAAGGTCTGTCTAGTCAAGGCTATGGTTTTTCCTGTGGTCATGTATGGATGTGAGAGTTGGACTGTGAAGAAGGCTGAGTGCCGAAGAATTGATGCTTTTGAACTGTGGTGTTGGAGAAGACTCTTGAGAGTCCCTTGGACTGCAAGGAGATCCAACCAGTCCATTCTGAAGGAGATCAGCCCTGGGATTTCTTTGGAAGGAATGATGCTAAAGCTGAAGCTCCAGTACTTTGGCCACCTCATGCGAAGAGTTGACTCATTGGGAAAGACTCTGATGCTGGGAGGGATTGGGGGCAGGAGGAGAAGGGGACGACCGAGGATGAGATGGCTGGATGGCGTCATTGACTCGATGGACGTGAGTCTGAGTGAACTCCGGGAGTTGGTGATGGACAGGGAGGCCTGGCGAGCTGTGGTTCATGGGGTTGCAAAGAGTCGAACACGATTGAGTGACTGAACTGAAAATTAATATTAAAAAATTTATGCAAAATAAACTATACTGAATAGTATCCATTATTTTATCCATTAATTTAATCCATTAAATTAAGTATTCCTTAATTTACTTATCACATTAACCTATCACTAATTCCAACATATAAATTATTATTGTAACAAAACGTTTCAAAGAAATTTTAACAAAATGTATTCTTGTCTAATCAACCTCAAGATACAAGTATGCTCAGTTCAGTTCAGTCGCTCAGTCATGTCCAAATCTTTGCGACCCCATGAATAGCAGCACGCCAGGCCTCCCTGTCCATCACCACCTCCTGGAGTTCACTCAGACTCGTGTCCATCGAGTCCGTGATGCCATCCAGCCATCTCATCCTCGGTCGTCCCCTTCTCTTCCTGCTCCCAATCCCTCCCAGCATCAGAGTCTTTCCCAATGAGTCAACTCTTCGCATGAGGTGGCCAAAGTACTGGAGCTTCAGCTTTAGCATCATTCCTTCCAAAGAAATCCCAGGGCTGATCTCCTTCAGAATGGACTGGTTGGATCTCCTTGCAGTCCAAGGGACTCTCAAGCGTCTTCTCCAACACCACAGTTCAAAAGCATCAATTCTTCAGCGCTCAGCTTTCTTCACAGTCCAACTCTCACATCCATACATGACCACTGGAAAAACCATAGCCTTGACTAGACGGACCTTTGTTGGCAAAGTAATGTCTCTAATTTTGAATATGCTACCTAGCTTGGTCATAACTTTTCTTCCAGGGAGTAAGCGTCTTTTAATTTCATGGCTGCAGTCACCATCTGCAGTGATTTTGGAGCCCAAAAAAATAAAGTCAGCCACTGTTTCCACTGTTTCCCCGTCTATTTCCCATGAAGTGATGGGACCAGATGCCATGATCTTCATTTTATATCAATCACCTCAGATATGCAGATGACACCACCCTTATGGCAGAAAGTGAAGAGGAGCTAAAAAGCCTCTTGATGAAAGTGAAAGAGGAGAGTGAAAAAGTAGGCTTAAAGCTCAACATTCAGAAAACAAGTATGCTAGAAATAACTTAAAATTTTAAAAAAATTTGTATATGAGAATCCAATAAGAATGTCCAACTTATTTTGCTAAGTAAGTTGTTAACGTTAACAGGACTAATTTTTTCCTAGCTGTACTGAGATAAAATTGATATATAACATTATGCAAATTTAAGGTGTAGAACATAATGATTTGGTATAAATATATATCACAAAATTTTTGCCACAATTAGTTACTATACCCATCACCTCACATAGTTGTAATTTTAGAAATAACTTTTTAAAGGATGGAAAGATTAAAAGAATAGAACAACCTAAATAATGTAAATGAAAATAATTCTTCAGTAATTTACTCTGTATTCTTTGCTGAAACAATTTAAATCATTTAATGTCTATAAGTGTAATTTTAGAAAGAAACCACACTTTCAGTATGTTCATATAAAAATAAAAATATGTATCTTAACAGCAAATTTTTAATATATAATGAATATTTTATGAAAGTGTAATATCCAAATTTTAAGATAAATTGTATAAAGAGAGAATTACCATAATATTCTTTGAGATACAAAGGAAGCAAAAATATTACAACAGAGGATTTTATATTCATGGAGTTACTCAACTGGAAAAAAACTTCCACTACTCGTTTCTATTCATGTATAACACATTCTTTAACAAGAAAGCCAAAGACTATAGAAATTATTTCAATTAGAACTTCTTTATGCAAAGATTTTGGTGAAAAAAAGTCAATCCTTTTTTGGAGTTTGGGCCTGACTTCTATTTTCAAATTAGTTTTCTTTCAAAATAACAGGAACAAAACCACATTTTAGGCCCAGCCTTGTCTGATATGGCAGATAATATTTTAAAAAGTTAAAAATGTTGATTACTATGTTTCACTGCAGAGAAAGTAGTCAAACCTGTCAGGCATTTGCAGAACCATTTACAGTCTGCATATGTGCTGACATGACACCGGGTACACGCTACTGCATGCATGTACAATGTAGAGCGTGCACACAGTGCACATAGCAGGGCTTTCCAGGGGGCTCCGTGGGTGAAGAATCCGCCTGCAATGCTCGAGACGCAGGTTTGATCGCTGGGTTGGGAAGATCCCCTGGAGAAGGGCATGGCAACCCACTCCAGTTTTCTTTCCTGGAGAATCCCATGGACAGAGGAGCCTGAAGGGCTACAGCCCATAGGGTGGCAAAGACTTCAGACATGACTGAAGTGACTGAGAACGCATGCACGCAATGTATACAGTGTATAGAATACTGGAGTGGGTAGCCTTTCCCTTCTCCAGGGGATGTTACCGACCCAGGTATTGAACCGGGGTCTCCCAAATTGCAGTTGAGCCAACAATCTGCCTGCAATGCAGGAGACCTGGGTTCGATCCCTGAGTTGGGAAGATCCCCTGGAGAAGAGAAAGGTTACCTACTCCAGTGTTCTGGCCTGGAGAATTCCATGGACTGTATAGACCATGGGGTCGTAAAGAGAATCGGACACAACTGTTGTGTGTGTATATATATATATATATATACACACACATATATATGTGCATATATAAATAATGTATAAATACGTATAAATTTATACATTTATACAAGTGTATAGATGTATTTTATATATATATAATGCATGCACATACACCATTGCCCTTAAAGCTGTTGAAGCACTTGATGTTGGTACCTGGCACTATGTGCCAAAACTTATGGATATAGAAGAAAAAACACCAGATATAATATTTATTTTCCTAAAGACATTTTAAGCAGAGTCCCTTTTCTATCTTTTCTTCTTTTAAAGAAAGAAGATTGGCTAAAGATTGGTATTATTTTCCCTTCAAAAGAAATCTAAGTGCACTGACCTAACTGTCCACCTACGAGCAGAGACAGATATCCAAATGCTCTCAGAAGGCCAGGCAGAGGTCAAACCTACTTCAGATCAGAAGCAGGAAATCTAATGTCTGGATTCACATCAGTGTTTTAGGGAACTGTGATGACTGTGCAATGTTAAGACAATTTATAATCACTGGCATTCTCCCATTAAGGGAGGTTATAAATTAGAGACTGGCTTTCTGGGGAAGGACCTAGTGGACATTTGTGACTGGGCTGAGTGATAGAGCTTGGCTTCCCTTAGCACCAAACCTTAAATCTGCTGGAAATGCAAGACAACTTCAGGTATGGAATCTCTTAAAATATAGAAGTCCGGAAGGGCTGTTTGCTACTTCATTGTTTGGGCCCAGCTGTGTCTCTGTAATGACATACTTCAGTTCAGTTCAGTTCAGTCACTCAGTCATGTCCAATTCTTTGTGACCCAATGAACCATAGCACACCAGGCCTCCCTATCCATCACCAACTCCCAGAGTCCACCCAAACCCATGTCCATCGAGTCGGTGATGCCATCCAACCATCTCATCCTATGTCGTCCCCTTCTCCTCCTGCCTTCAATCCCTCCCAGCATCAGGGTCTTTTCCAATGAGTCAGCTCTCCGCATCAGGTGGCCAAAGTATTGGAGTTTCAGCTTCAACATCAGTCCTTCCAATGAATACCCAGGACTGATCTCCTTTAGGATGGACTGGTTGGATCTCCTTGCCCTCCAAGGGACTCTCAAGAGTCTGCTCCAACACCACAGTTCAAAAGCATCAGTTCTTCGGCACTCGGCTTTCTTTATAGTCCAGCTCTCTCACATCCATACAGAGAAGGCAATGGCACCCACTCCAGCCCTCTTGCCTGGAAAATCCCATGGACGGAGGAGCCTGGTAGGCTCAGTCCATGGGGTCGCTGGGAGTCAGACATGACTGAGTGACTTCACTTTCACTGTTCACTTTCATGCACTGGAGGAGGAAATGGCAACCCACTCCAGTGTTCTTGCCTGGAGAATCCCAGGGACGGGGGAGCCTGGTGGGCTGCCATCTATGGGGTCGCACAGAGTTGGCCACAACTGGAGCGACATAGCAGCAGCAGCGGCACATCCATATGTGACCACTGGGAAAACCATAGCCTTGACTAGACAGACCTTTGTTGGCAAAGTAATGTGTCTGCTTTTTAATATGCTGTCTAGGTTGGTCATAACTTTCCTTCCAAGGAGTAAGTGTCTTTTAATTTCATGGCTGCAATCACCATCTACAGTGATTTTGGAGCCCAGAAAAATAAAGTCTGACACTGTTTCCACTGTTTCCCCATCTATTTCCCATGAAGTGATGGGACCGGATGCCATGATCTTCGTTTTCTGAATGTTGAGCTTTAAGCCACCTTTTTCACTCTTCTCTTTCACTTTCATCAAGAGGTTCTTTAGTTCTTCTTCACTTTATGCCACAAGGGTGGTGTCATCTGCATATCTGATTATTGATATTTCTCCCAACAATCTTGATTCCAGCTTGTGCTTCCTCCTTCCCAGTGTTTCTCATGATGTACTCTGCATAGAAGTTAAATAAGCATGGTGACAATATACAGCCTTGACGTACTCCTTTTCCTATTTGGAAGCAGTCTGTTGTTCCATGTCCAGTTCTAACTGTTGCTTCCTGACCTGCATACAGGTTTCTCAACAGGCTGGTCAAGTGGTCTGGTATTCCCATCTTCACAGCCATGTTAAACTGTCTTTGCTAAGGATATTAGGCCTCATAAGTTATTCAAAACTTTCACCTATTTTTTCAGTGAAAGGAGTCTTAAAATGGAACCAAAGAGTCTTGTTACCTTTTTCTGATGTTGAAAGTGTTTGGTTAAAGAATATAGTTGTGTCAAAATATTAATCATTTCTAAACACTTCAATGCATTTCTTATTCTTCTGTTTGTTTTTGAATTTGACTTTTAAATTGTTTATTTCCAAAGTGTGTATGTGCTTGCAAAATAGGTCCTCCGAATGTTCATTATGAAATGGTTTAAGAGGGAAGATGTGATCTGTAAGAACTATCAATCAGATGCTAAAAACATCTGTGCAACTCTCTAGAGTGTCATATTTCTTCCACATGATTGAATTGCTGTCATTTAACAAGCCTATTCTTTTCATTGATTTTTTATTAGATTAATTATTCAAGAAGACTGGTTAGAATCTCAAAATTTGATACTTCTTTGGGGTGAAAGTAGAGTCACATTCAGGAACAGGAGCCTGGAAAATCAAAGTCTCTGACAGTTCAATGGCAGCGTCCGTCTTGATTCTAGTAACAGGTTTTCACTGTTTCCTTCTCTACCTCTGTCAGCTACAACTCCTCAATATTCTTCACTAATTAAATGTTTCAAGATGCTCTTTGGTCACCAAAGATTAAAAAAAAAAATCTAAACCTTAAACCAGCAAAGGACAGAAGAAAACAAATGCTGAAATGATTTAATTACTGTTTTGGCATTTTTCGACCTACAACTTGAAGAATGGCTAATCTTTAGAATTTAGAAAGCTGTTATTAGACCTGGAGCTTTTCCAAGTCAATGAAATTTTACAGTCTTAAATCTCAAAAATATCATACTAAGGAATGATATTGAACATCAGGCCTTAAAAAAGCGCTCAAGGCCCAAAGCTTGAGTAAGTCTGGTTTCGGGGCCTGTGCTCAGCTGCCCCCCTTCTCTGTCTCCAGCTCACTCCCCCAGGGGGCAGGGCAAGCCCCCATCCCAGCGCCGGAGGCACAGCAAGTCCTGCTCTTCAGGGGCTGACACTGACCTTGCAGCTGTCTTCCTGACAGATTCTCGTTTCTCATTTCACCTGGAGGTTCAGCTTAGTCTATAGCCAGTGCATTTTATATCTATTTCCTGATTTATGCTCGCTTCCTCAACACCTACACGCATTGCCAAGTGCTTAACTTTTCAACCCTGAACACCAGCTCAGACCGCTGTTATATTCTCTACGTAGTGTGCCTCCAGTTTTCTCCCAACCATGCTCGTCTTGTAAGTTTCTCTCAACAGTTGCCTGATGGAACCTATTTGTGACTTGGTTCTTAGTGCCTGAATCTGTAACGACTGGCTGAAACATGACCCCTTTTGTTTCAAAAATTTAACAAAACTCCTGTCCTAAGATAAACTAAGAGCTTAAGAAGCTTTGAATTCAAATGCTGAATTTTGGCCATCACAAGGTACATAAAAAACAGTTCCAAATTATCAGGTTGCCTTAAGTATTCATTCTCAATCACAAAGTGACAGAACAGTAAAAATTGTATATATAAAAGGTTTTAATATTCCTGTTAGTCATTTCCTTTGTTTGCTTCAAAATATTTAATGCCTCTGCAATTGGCCTTTCGTATCAATTATTCAAACTTTTTATGAAGACTTTATTTTTCTTTTCTCTTTGTGTGCGTGCAACACACAAAGAATTGAATTTCCAGGCAACCAGTCAACGCCACAATACATCACGAGGACAACTACGGCTCTTCTTTTTCCGCATCTATCATTCACTGCCAGTCCCATTTCCTTCTATTCTGTATCTTCTGCTGCCGCTGCTGCTGCTGCTAGTCACTTCTATTGTGTCCAACTCTGTGTGACCCCATAGATGGCAGCCCACCAGGCTCCCCTCTCCCTGGGATTCTCCAGGCAAGAACACTGGAGTGGGTTGCCATTTCCTTCTTCAATGCATGAAAGTGAAAAGTGAAAGTGAAGTCAGTCACTCAGCTGTGTCCAACTCTTCGTGGCCCCGTGGACTGCAGCCTACCAGGCTCCTCCCGTCGCCTGGAACAACATGGGATGTTCCAGGCAAGAATACTGGAGTAGGGTGCCATCGCCTTCTCCGGTATCTTCTATTATAATATATTTAATACACATCCATCTAATCCAACCTCCACACCTTCACTTAAGCCTGCTAACATCAAATGCAACATCTATCATTGCTTTTGTATACTATTTATAGTAATTTTTCTGGCTTTACTGAGCTGTAACTGACATTAGATTGTATAAGGTTAAGATCATACATGTTGATCTGATACAAGTATTCACATATTGTGAAATGGTTATCACAGTTGTGTTAGTTAACACTTTCATCATACCTCATGTAATTACTTCTGTGATGAGAACATTAAAGATCCACTCTCTTAGCAACTTCCAAGTATATAATCCAGTTTCTGTGAACTATAATCGCTATACTGTGCATTAGATCCCCAGGACTTACTTATGGAAGTTTGTACCCTTTGGCCAACATCTCCCTATTAACCAAACCTCTGAGCCTCTGACAACCGCCATTCTGCTCTACTTCTGTGAGTCTGACTTTTTCATATTTCACATTGTAAGTTGTATCACTCTCCTTATTCACTTTCATCATGAAGCTCTTTAGTTCTTCTTCACTTTCTGCCATAAGGGTGGTATCATCTGCATATCTGAAGTTATTGATATTTCTCCCGGCAATCTTGATTCCAGCTTGTGCTTCATCCAACCCAGCATTTCTCATGATGTACTCTGCATGTAAGTTAAATAAGCAGGGTGACAATATACAGCCTTGATGTACTTTCCCTATTTGGAACCAGTCTGTTGTTCCATGTCCAGTTCTAACTGTTGCTTCCTGACCTGAATACAGATTTCTCAAGAGGCAGGTAACGTGGTCTAGAAGAACTAAAGAGCCTCTTGATGAAAGTGAAAGAAGAGAGTGAAAAAGGTAGCTTAAAACTCAACATTCAGAAAACGAAGATCATGGCATCCGGTCCCATCACTTCACGGGAAATAGATGGGGAAACAGTGGAAACAGTGGCTGACTTTATTTTTCTGGGCTCCAAAATCACTGCAGATGGTGATTGCAGCCATGAAATTAAAAGACGCTTACTCCTTGGAAGGAAAGCTATGACCAACCTAGACAGCATATTAAAAAGCAGACACATTACTTTGCCAACAAAGGTCTGTCTAGTCAAGGCTATGGTTTTTCCAGTAGTCATGTATGGATGTGAGAGTTGGACTATAAAGAAAGCTGAGCGCCAAAGAATTGATGCTTTTGAACTGTGGAGTTGGAGAAAACTCTGAGAGTCCCTTGGACTGCAAGGAGATCCAACCAGTCTATCCTAAAGGAGATCAGTCCTGGGTGTTCATTGGAAGGACTGATGTTGAAGCTGAAACTCCAATACTTTGGCCACCTGATGCGGAGAGCTGACTCATTTGAAAAGACCCTGATGCTGGGAAAGATTGAGGGCAGGAGGAGAAGGGGACGACAGAGGACGAGATGGTTGGATGGCCTCACTGACACAATGGACATGGGTTTGGGTAGACTCTGGGAGTTGGTGATGGTCAGGGAGGCCTGGCGTGCTGCATTCCATGCGGTCGCAAAGAGTCGGACACAACTGAGCGACTGAACTGAACTGAAATTGTATCACACAGTTATTTGTCTTCCTCTGTCTGACATTTCACTTAACGTAATGCCCTCAAGGTCCATTCATGTTGTCACAAATGGCAAGATGTCCTTTCTCACTGTTGAATTACACACACACACCACACACCTGCTGATGGTCACTTTAGTGTTTCCATACCTTGGCTATTATGAATAAAAGTGCAATGAACCTAGGAGTACAGATCTCTCTTTGAGATTCTGGTTTAGTTTCCTTTGGATATATATACCCAGAAGTGGTATGGCTGGATTATATAGTTCTATTTTTAATTTCTTGAGGATCCTCCATATTGTTTTCTATCAGCATAAAATTTCCCTTTTCTCCATATTTTCACCAACAATTATCTCGGTCTTCATGGTTAACAGCCATTCTAACAGGTGTGAGATGATATTTCATTGTGGCTCTGACTGCATTTGCCCACATAATTAGCAGTGCTGAGCATCATTTCATGCAGCTATTGGCCATCTGTATGTCTCCTTTGCAAAATGTCTATTAAGTTCCTCTGCCGATTTTTTAAATCACGTTATTTTTTTTTTTGCCTTTTAATTGCAGTATTTAGTTCATTTACATTTAATATTGTTAGTGATATGGTTGGGTTTAAGTCATTCATACTGCTATTTGTTTTTTGTTTCATTTATTCTTTGTTCCTTTTTCTACACTTTATTGCTATTCTTTGGACCGAGGAGTTTAGTATTTTCAGTATCTTATTTCATCACCTCTCTTGGCCTTTAAGATATATACCTCACTGCTTTATTTTGTTAATGATTGTTCTCAGGGTTATAGTATGTATCTTTAACTTATACTCTGCTCATACCTCTAAAACACAAGAACCTCAACACACCAGTTCCATGAACCATCCTCCCTTCCTTCCCTAACTTTGACTATTCATTTTGTATATTTACTTATGTAATCATTCTGATTCAAATGAGTAGTTTTTAAAACGATATTAAGGAAAGAGTAAAAAATTACTTTGTATTCCCTGTACTCTCCTATCTCCATTCTGAATCTCCGTCTGGCGTTATTTCCCTTCGGCCCAAAGAACGTGCTTTAGCACTGCTTGTAGTCCACGTGCACTGACAGTGGATATGCCCAGTGTTCATCTGTTTTTAAATGTCTTTATTTTACTCTCATTTTTGAGATATATTAACACTTGATACAGAATTCTGGAGTAACAGCTTATCTTTCTTCAGAACTTAAGAGGTGTTGTTCCACTATCTTCTGACCTCTGCTTTTCTCTGATGAGGTTATTAGCCATAATTTGCATCACTGTTCCCTATATATATATATCATATTATCTTTGGTTGCTTCTAAATTGTTCCCCTTTTAACTTTGGTTTCTGGCTTTAGACTGTATGTCTACGTTTGAATCTTCTGTTCATTTATTATGCTTGCTGCTCAATGAGTTTCTCCAATCTACAAAGTTCTTCACCACATTTGAAAATTTTTTGTCTATTACTTTTTAAACATTTTTCTCCTTCTCAGTTCTTTGTCTCCTCTTCCTCTGGGACATATATTATGTATATAATAGTCTTCTGTATATTTTCCCACAAGTTACTGGGATTCTGTTCCTTTTTTACCAATTGTTTTTTTCTCTATCCTTCAAATTATATTTCTATTGATTGTCTTCAAGTTCACTGACTCTTTCTTCTGCAGCCTTCAATCCACTCATAAATCTATGAATTTTTAATATCATGTGATGTGCTTTTCAATTCTGAAATTTCTGTTAGACTCTTTTTATAGTCTGCATTTCTGTTCTGAGATACTCTGTATGTTTACACATTATGTCCATATTTTGTTCCATGTTCCTGACTGTATGCATCATCACTGTTTTATACTCCTTCTCTGCTTATCCCAACATCTGGGTCATCTCCAGGTCTATCTTTGTTTTTTGTTTATTTTTTAAATGCTCTTCCCCCTTGATCTGGGTCCGATTTCCTACTTAACATCTACTATTTTTTGCTTGTGTAATAGATATTGAAAAATGATACACATTAGGTAGTATAGATTATAGTATATCTTCTTTGAAAGAGAGTTGGCTTCTTTTTAGTGGCAGGTTACACTGCTGACATATCTTTCAGATCCTGTCAAGTTTGGCTTTATTTGTTATTGTTACAGAAGAGATCTATTTGTGTTTTTCTCTTGGTCCATAGTCATTGTCCTTGTTGGAGAAGACTCTTGAGAGTCCCTTGGACTGCAAGGAGATCCAACCAGTCCATTCTGAAGGAGATCAGCCCTGGGATTTCTTTGGAAGGAATGATGCTAAAGCTGAAACTCCAGTACTTTGGCCACCTCATGAGAAGAGTTGACTCATTGGAAAAGACTTTGATGCTGGGAGGGATTGGGGGCAGGAGGAGAAGGGGACGACAGAGGATGAGATGGCTGGATGGCATCACTGACTCGATGGACGTGAGTCTGAGTGAACTCCGGGAGTTGGTGATGGACACAGAGGCCTGAAGTGCTGCGATTCATGGGGTCGCAGAGTCAGACATGACTGAGTGACTGAACTGAACTGAACTGAAGGGTATGATCTTTACTCACAAAGGTAAAGGTTTTCAAAAGTTTTCCAAATTTTTTGAAATCTCAACCAAATATCTGATATGCTCAGTGAAGTCTCTTCACCCTGAATTGACCAGAGATCCCATGTCTTCTAGGAAAACATGCTTATCTTCCTTTTCATATCTCTGTTAGCTCTCAATCCATCCACAGAGCACATTGTTCCTGTTTACCCACATAAAGACTCACCACACTGTCCCCAGTTAGGCAGCCAAGATGAATACGGCCCTCATCTTGTGATTTCCTTCTCTCGGGGATCAAATCCCTGTGTTGCCCATTATTTAATGCCTGAAAAAAACTGTCTCATGCATTATGTGCAGATAGTTTGTGGAGGTGTAAGTGTAGTATCTGGTATTTCATCATTTCCAGAGCAGAATTCTTCCTTCAGTCTTAATTTTTATCACCTTATTAAGTTAATATATTATTATTGCAAAGGAGAGAAGTGATATATTTATTCTTTATGCATTTAATAATACTACATTACAAATGTTAACAAAGTTTTGATTGAAAGAGATTAGCAAATGATAAATCTATAAGGGCAGAATTAAGAATTTTCCCTTAGGCATTTCCAGCAGCTTTCTAAATATCAACAGCTTCTGCTATTGCTTCTGGAGAAAATAAAATTTTGAGACATGAGATATAATTTTATTATGTCAAAACACCATGCCCAAGAATTTCTGCTGTTGAATAGAGGATCAAACAGGAATATTTTATGACAAAATAACTAACCCATTTTAGATCAGAGGCCTTGAGACTATCACAATTGCTGTTTCTAAAAGATTTATGTGACTGAGAGCTGTAGCAGATGGCTGATACAAACAAGGAAGAGATTTCATCTCTCAGCTGAGACTGAGTCTTGTCTCTGGCATTTAGCTAAGTCTAGCATTTAATATTATGAAAGTGTAAGGATTCGAAATTAGTAATGATCACCTGTTTAACAAGAGGCTTAGCAGAGGCAAGGATGGTAGCTTATTTAGCACACAGATATGTTTGTTTGGCTTGCACAAGGTTTTTTTAAAAATGTTGAATATCTTGCCAACATTCAAATATTGAGAGATTTCATAAAAATAAAATCAGATCTCTAGTTTCTCTTGAATCTGGCAACACTAATTTTTAATTTGGGTCCAAGAGTAGTTTACAGCTAGAAAAGAAACTGTCATTTAGAGATGGCCTGTGGTCCCCTTACCTTTATGCATTTACACCATCTCCCAGCTCCTATGCATATACATTTGCTTCCTCCAATCTAATGAACATTCAGGAAATAGGAACGGTTGGCAATCAAAGCAGATAAATGTCTAAAGGTTACTTTCCAGAGATGCAGGTAGGATTATCAAATCCTAGAACTTATTCCACCTCTCTGCTTTAACCTTCACTTTAGTGGTTAGAAGTTCCTGATTATTTTCTGCTTCACTGTATCAAAGACATCATTGATTTAAGAGGCATCATTAAGCTTTGATCTCTAAAATATGAAAAGCTCCTACATTTAACTCTGCTATCCCAAGGACTGAAAGCTGCATCTTGATTGCAGAGATGTGCAAATGTGCAAGATTATGCATTTAGTATCAATTAAAATGGTAACATCATAAATGGATATGATCAATAACACACTTTCTAACTTACAGATCAACTGCAGTTTCTTCAGTTCCCATTCCCAAGGCCATAACCTCTTTTAAATATGTGCCAAGCATCTAGTCTCACTCCTATTCATGTGTTCTTCCATTCAGTTAGCAGGACGATCTTTCCAGAACAGGAATGAGGCCATGTATGTCCTCTATGCTCACATCCCCAGAACAGTGAGGATCCAGTCTGCTGAGCACACCATGTGAGACCACACTCTGTCTTGCCTTTCTCTCCTCCGCTCTCAGCGTCTCTTGCTCTTCCTTTTGTTTCTAGCAATACCAAACTCACGGAGTCTTTGAAAATGCTTTCTTTTTTGTTAGAATCACCTCTTTTGAATTTTCTGGTTACTCAGATTTTTGTCATTCTTTAATCTGACACAATCACAACCTCTTATGGGACACATTCTCTGGCATATATGCCACACCCTTTTCATTCTGTTCTGGAATCATTTGAAATCATCTTGGTCCACTTCTGCACCTACCTACTATCTGCCTTGTGATTTACTCACATGCATTCACGCCTGTCTAGATCAAAGCTTGCAAATGGACAGTTCATAAGTGGATCCTACCCTGCACAGGCACATTCTGCCTATAAAATGTTTAGACAATTTTTACGATTAGATACCTACATGAAAAATAGGGACATCTCACGTTTTAAGAAAATTCAGTCCCTAGGGACATTTCCAGAGTAGCATTTCTGGATAATCACGACCAGATGGCATTAACAGACAGCCCCATCAAGATCAGACACACTTTCTACAGCGCGTCATGAAGTCCATCATCCCTCTGGTTTTTTAAATGTCATTTTGCTTGTTTACAATACAGCTCTGGCCTCTATAAACAACCGAGTTTACAACTTTGGGTATGAACTGTGACCTTGAATTAAGAGAGTATCTTACCGATCTTGGGCTTCCCTAGTGGCTCAGATGGTAAAGACTCTGCCTGCAGTGCAGCAGACCTGGGTTGATCCCTGGGTTGGGAAGGTCCCCCAGAGAAGGGAATGGCAACCATTCTAGTATTCTTGCCAGGGGAATCCCACGGACAGAGGAGCCTGGTGGGCTACAGTCCATGGGGTCGCAAAGAGTCAGGCACAACCGAGAGACTCACACTCTCACTTACTCATCTGTCTCCCTTGGTGCCTAGCACAGAGCCTGGCATATATAGCTGGAGTTCAAGAAGCATTTTATACATTGAGTTGAATAATCTAATACGATAATTACAAAAGTCTAGCAAGAGGTGAGGCAGTATTAAGATTCACAGCTGATAAAGAAACTGCAGTTTGGAAAGTCAACTCTTGCTCCTACAAAGACATAGGTTCTCTGGCTTTCTACCTGCTGAGGTCACAAAACCTCAATATTTTTTTCAACTGACAAATTAATCTCCATGTCTTCTATATCCCCACCATTACAAAACTTATGACTCATCATGTGTATGACCTCCCCCCACCATGTGACTTGAGGATGAAGGCCTGTGACCAGCCACCACCTTCCAGGAAGTGGTCCTGCAATATTGATTGGAGAACTTAAAGGGACTGAATGAATAAGTCTCTATTCTCTATTATTTCTGTCACAACAATGTCTGATATTCTATATGAAAGGAGGGAAAGAAAGAAAGAAAGGAAGAAGGAAGGCTGTTGTTACAAAAGAAGAATAAACAGGCAAACATGAGTTCACTTATACCCTGTAAATTGTTTCCCATCTTTGTTAATAGCATTTGTCATGATAAAACCAATAAACTCTTGTTTTTTCCCATTTGTTTAGGATTTAAAAGTTAATTCACATCATTGTCATCTTTACTTTTTCAGATGCTTGTATTTTTTTCCACCAGGTCACAGCCACCGCTCTGTTCAAGTATCATGTGTTTCTTTCATTAATGTCAGGTAGTTTGTTCCATTAGTGACATATCATGACAATTTAAAAGCAGATCTTACAATCAGAAGTGACATTTCTGAACAGCGTTGTCTGAGTTGAAGTGACTCATAGCAGAGCTTGATATTTCCCATTTGTTTGGGTTCCCCCCTC
The DNA here is from genome assembly GCF_023091745.1 of Budorcas taxicolor. Lineage (NCBI taxonomy): Eukaryota > Metazoa > Chordata > Mammalia > Artiodactyla > Bovidae > Budorcas > Budorcas taxicolor. The sequence continues at coordinate 109,513,336 of NC_068916.1, read as the reverse complement.
CAAAAAAAAAAAAAAAAACAATAATAATGTCATCTTTCCCTCTTCCATCTAGGTGATAAAGTTCAGCTGGGAGTAAACTAAGTGTCATTCACAGCCATGCTAAGGCAGTCAACCCCTAAAGAGTCTTAAGCTCTGTAAACAGCATAAACGAGCCCCTCTCAGTCTTCCCAGAAAACAGGAACCACGCTGAGGGCTGGACTATCTAACAACTGCTGGGCTTGGCACAAGGATCCTCTGATCCCTGGATCTCAGGGGTCACAGTACTGCCCAGGATCCTATGATCCTCTGTGGATCACAGGAATAGTGAATTCAGCTAGCCATATATTTTGCCAACTTTAAACCCAAATATAGAAAGCTTGATCATTTTTCATAGTGCTATTATTTAGCAAGCCATTTAGTATCAGATAAATATTGTACTTCCTCCTAATGCATTTACTAAATGCATTTTTAAATTAAGTTACATAACTATATAAACCAATCATTACTATTTTATAATTATCTTCTTGTCATAAATGGAAAGCTATGGTTTGAAAATAGCTTATACAGCTTATATAAACTGAAACAAATAGTTTATATGAACTGAATCAAGTACTTCAGTTCTCTGCATATAGTACAAATCTGCCATTCTTTCTTAGCACCTGATTTTTATACACTCTTCTAAAAGGTATCCTTTCAATACATTTTATGTTTTTTAAAATATTATTTCATTACTTTTAGGGTTCTGGATTCTAGATTTATTTAAAAGAAAAATGTAATTTTGCATTCAGACAACACACTGTACCTTGTTGAAAAATTAAAAAGGATTGCAAAATGGTGACAGCAAAGCATTAAACCAAGTGGTAAGGCCCTGAAGAGCCAAAACAATCTTAAGAAAGAACCAAGTTGGATATATCACACTCCTTGATTTCAAACTATACTACAAAGCCATGGTGATCAAAGCAAAGTATGGTACTGGCATGAAAACACACAGATCAATGGAACAGAATAGAGAGCCTAAAAATAAATCCATGTATTCATGGTCAATCTATGACAAAGGAGACAAGAATATACAGTGAAGAAAAGATAGTCTCTTAAAAAATCTGGGTTGGGAAAACCGAACCGATGCAGACACAAGAGAACAAAACTGGACCGCATCTTACACTATACATAAAAATACATTCAAAATGGATTAAATACTTAAATGCGATGTGTGAAACCAAAACATCCCTAATAAGAAAACACAAGCAGTGAGCTCTTTGACATAGATGTCAGCGATTTTTTTTTTTTTTTGGTGCGGGGTGCGTGGGGTGGGGGTGGGATCTGTTTCCTCAGGCAAGAGCAACAAAAGCAAAACTTATCAAATGCAACTACCTCACACCAAAAAGCTTTTGCACAGCAAAGGAAAACATCTACAAAACAAAAAGACAATCTACTGAATGGGAGAAGATACTTTAAAATCATATATCTGGTAAGGGTCTTAACATCCATAACATAAAAGAACTTACATAATTTAATGTTCAGAAATAAACAACCTGATTAAAAAATTAGCAGAGGATCTGAACAGACATTTTTCCAAAGAAGACATACATATGGCCAACAGGCACTTGAAAAGATGATCAATATCACTAATTATCAGGGAAATGCAAATCAAAACCACAATGAGATATCATCTCACACCTGTCAGAATGGCTATTATCAAAAACAGGACAAATAACAAAGATTGTGAGGATATAATAGTATGCAGGTTCCTCAAAAAACTTAAAATAGAACCACCATATGATCCAGCCACTTGACTTCTGGGTATATATCCAAATTAAAAAAAACCTGGTGGTTGTTAGAGGGGAGGGTGATTGGGTGAATTAAGTGAAGAGGACTAAGAGGTACAAACTTTCAGTTAAAAAATAAATAATTCACGAGGAGGTGATGTACACCATAAGGGAAATAGTCAATGGTATTGTGATAACTTTGTATGGTTACAAATGGAAACCAGATTTATTATGGTGGTCAATTAAAAATGTATATAAATACTGAATCACTATGATCTACATTTGTAACTACTATAATATTGTTTCTCAATTATACTTCAATAAATAAAAGGACAAAAACAAGGGTAGAGCTTTTATGAATTGGGGAACCTACGTGACTGTTCAGGACAAATGCTGTCACTGGACCTGACTAGATGCAAATCATTCAGCCTCCATGGTCCTCACTCAGATGGTTCATTTCCAAATGTGGCCTAATCACAGCTGCCTTATCCCTCTCATGGACCTGGTAAAGGCCACATAAGTTCAAATGCTTTGTAGACTCTTCACTTTGTAGACACATTAAAAAATGTTTTACAAAGTTATTGGTTGATGCATTTTTTTCCCATCTATTTAACAAATCTTACAAAACACTTCCAACATAAAAGCTCTACCCTGGTTTTTGTCCTTTTATTTACTGAAGTATAATTGAGAAACAATATCATATTAGTTTCAGGTGTACATCATCAGTTCAGTTCAGTTGCTCAGTTGTGTCCAACTCTTTGCGACCCCATGAACCGCAGCACTCCAGGCCTCCCTATCCATCACCATCTCCCGGAGTTCATTCAGACTCACGTCCATCGAGTCCATGATGCCATCCAGCCATCTCATCCTCGGTCGTCCCCTTCTCCTCCTGCCCCCAATCCCTCCCAGCATCAGAGTCTTTTCCAATGAGTCAACTCTTCGCATGAGGTGGCCAAAGTACTGGAGCTTCAGCTTTAGCATCATTCATTCCAAAGAACACCAGGGTTGATCTCCTTCAGAATGGACAGGTTGGATCTCCTTGCAGTCCAAGGGACTCTCAAGAGTCTTCTCCAACACCACAGTTCAAAAGCATCAATTCTTTGGCGCTCAGCCTTCTTCACAGTCCAACTCCCACATCCATACATGACCACAGGAAAAACCATAGCCTTGACTAGACGGACCTTAGTCGGCAAAGTAATGTCTCTGCTTTTGAATATGCTATCTAGGTTAGTCATAACTTTTCTTCCAAGGAGTAAGCGTCTTTTAATTTCATGGCTGCATTCATCATCTGCAGTGATTTTGGAGCCCCCAAAAAATAAAGTCTGACACTGTTTCCACTGTTTACCCATCTATTTCCCATGAAGTGATGGGACCAGATGCCATGATTTTCCATTTTCTGAATGTTGAGCTTTATTCCGTATTTATATACATCTTAAATTGATGACCATAATAACTCTATTAAGAAGAGGTGGGAAGAATACACAGAAGAGCTATACAAAAACGATCTTAATGACCCAGATAACGACAATGGTGTGATCGTGTGAAGTCAAGTGGGCCTTAGGAAGCATCACTACAAACAAAGCATCACTACAAACAAAGCTAGTGGAGGTGATGGAATTCCAGATGAGCTATTTCAAATTCTAAAAGATAATGCTGTTAAAGTGCTGCACTCAATATGCCAGCAAACTTGGAAAACCCAGCAGTTGCCACAGGACTGGAAAAGGTCAGTTTTTATTCCAATCCTAAAGAAAGGCAAGGCCAAAGAATGCTCAAACTACTGCACAATTGCACTCATCTCACATGCTTGCAAAGTAATGCTCAAAATTCTCCAAACCAGGCTTCAACAGTACGTGAATTGAGAACTTGAAGATGTTCAAGCTGGATTTAGAAAAGACAGAGGAACCAGAGATCAAACTGCTAATATCCTTGGATCATAGAAAAAGCAAAAGAATTTCACAAAAACATCTACTTCTCCCTAATTGACTATGCTAAAGCTTTTGACTGTGTGAATCACAACAAACTGTGGAAAATTCTTTAAGAGATGGTAATACCAGACCACCTTACCTGTCTCCTGAGAAATCTGTTTTCAGGCCAAGAAGCAACAGTTAGCAGCTGACATGGAACAACAGACTGGTTCAAAATTGGGAAAGGACTGTGACCCTGCTTATTTAACTTATTATTTGAAATGCTGAGCTGGAAGAAGCACAAGCTGGAATCAAGATTGCCAGGAGAAATATCAATAACCTCAGATAGGCAGATGACACCACCCTTATGGAAGAAAACAAAGATGAACTAAAGAGCCTCTTGATGAAAAGTCAAAGAGGAGAGTGAAAAGTTGGCTTAAAGCTCAACATTCAGAAAACTACGATCATGGCATCCAGTCTCATCACTTCATGGCAAATAGATGGGGAAACAGGGGAAACAGTGACAGACTTTCTTTTCTTGGGCTCCAAAATCACTGCAGATGGTGACTGCAGCCATGAAATTAAAAGACACTTGCTCCTTGGGAAAAAAGCTATGATCAACCTAGACAGCATATTAGAAAGCAGAGACAATACTTTACCAACGAAGGTCCATATAATCAGAGCCAAGGTGTTTCCAGTGGTCATGTATGGATGTGAGAGTTGGACTGTAAAGAAAGCTGAGCACCAAAGAATTGATGCTTTTGAACTGTGGTGTTGGAGAAGACTCTTGGGAGTCTCTTGGACTCAAGGAGATCCAACCAGTAAATCCTAAACAACTCTAAGGAAATCTGTCCTGAATATTCATTGGAAGGACTGACAGTGAAGGTGAAACTCCAATACTTTGGCCACCTGATGAAAGAACTGACTCATTGGAAAGACCCTGATGCTGGGAAAGATTGCAGGCGGGAGGAGAAGGGGATGACAGAGGATGAGATGGTCGCATGGAATCACCAATTCAATGGACATGAGTTTGACTAAACTCTGGGAGACGGTGATGGACAGGGAGGCCTGGCGTGCTGCAGTCCCTGGAGTCGCAGAGAGTCAGAAATGACTGAGTGACTGAACGGACAAAACACTTCTAACAGGCCTAAGTTTGAAAGAGATGAGAATTGCGTATTTCTGAGAACCCAAATTCTTCTTAAAACAACAGGTTTTACAAAGATTTTACACTGATTACATATTTTGAGAACAATAACATACCCCTTGAAATGGGAGTCTACTGAATAGATCTCAGTCAGTTCAGGTACTCAGTCATGTCCGACTCTTTGTGACCACATGGACTGTAGCACGCCAAGCCTCCGTGTCCATCACCAACTCCCGGAGTTTACTCAAACTCATGTCCATTGAGTTGGTGATGCCATCCAACCATCTCATCCTCTGACATCCCCTTCTCCTCCTGCCCTCAATCTTTCCCAGCATCAGGGTCTTTTCCAATGAGTCAGTTTTTTGCATCAGGTGGCCAAAGTATTGGAGTTTCAGCTTCAGCATCAGTCCTTCCAGCGAATATTGAGGACTGATTTCTTTTAGGATGAATAGATCTGCCAAAGGAGATTTATTCTGCTTAGATCTACTGAATATATCTACCGAAGCAAAAATGGATTCCTTGAAACTAACCTTAACTGCTTCAAATCACTACATCATGAGACTCTGAAATTTTACATTCATTTTCTGGTACATCCAGTCTCTGCATCAGGCTGCCTCAGTTTTACAACTCACCCATCCTCCACCCCTACTTGCCTAGTTTGCAGGTAGAAATTCTCCTAGCATGTTATCAAAAATGCATTAATACAGCAGTTCCCAACCTCTGTGGCACCATGGACCGGTTCCGTGGTTGACCATTTTTCTGCAGCTTGTGGGTGGGGGTGGTTTCTGGGTGGTTCTAAGGAACCCTCGTGTGCAGCTTGCAGTGGAGTGGGGGCTCCTTTGAGTCTGAGCACCGCCGTCCTCACAGGAGGCCGTGCTCTGAGTCTGAAGCCTCCTGTCCTCACAGGAGGCCACGCTCTGAGTCTGAGGCCCCGCCATCCTCACAAGAGGCTGAGCCCTGAGTCTGTGGCCCCGCCATCCTCACAGGAGGCCGCGCCCTGAGTCTGAGGCCCCGCCATCCTCACAGGAGGCCGCGCCCTGAGTCTGAGGCCCTACCGTCCTGACAGGAGGTTGTACTCTGAGTCTGAGGCCCCGCTGACCTCACATTAGGCCACGCTCTGAGTCTGAGGCCCTGCCGTTCTCACAGGAGGCTGTGCCCTGAGTCTGATTCCCCGACGTCCTGACAGGAGGCTGCACTCTGAGTCTGAGGCATGGCCACCCTGACAGGAGGCTGTGCCCAGCGGTGAGGCATAGAGGCTCCCTCACTGCCAGCGCTCGCCTCCTGCATGCGGCCCGGGTCTGAACCAGCCACGACCCGGTACCAGTCCGTGGCCTGAGAGTGAGAACCCCTGCATTAACAGGCTCTACTTATTCTTTCTGCTGAGCTAAGAATTTACGCAGAGGGAAGCGTGAGGTGTCTCTCAGTTCTGAGCTCTTCTGCCTTTTTCGCAGCATTTCACACCCTATGCGTAGAGGCTTTTTTTGTTAAGTAATTTTTTTCAGTAATATTTCTGCATTTTGCTTTTCAGTCAGAAGCAAAGGAGACAAACTTAAACCAACTAGAAATTTCAAAATGAATTCCTATATTTTCTTGATCTTGAAATCAGAGAACACACCAGGATTCAATTACAAAATGGACTCAGTTTTCAGTGTGAAGGTAAAATCTCTTCACTTTTTGTTCTGGTCTTTGTTCTCACTCGGTCTTTCATGGAAAATTTAAATAGCTATGAAATAGATTAGAATATTGCTATTCCTATCCCTGAAAATGTAATATTAATTGAAATTATAGATTTCTTGTTCCCAGTGATTTATCAATGTCACTAAAACATTGAAACACTACAGACTCTGTACCCTTTTCTTCTGTAGTAAAACAACCCAAAATGTAACCTAAGAAAACTACTTTTAAACCAAGAAATTTACACAAAGAGTGCAGTTCTCTGTTGAACAGGATCCTGTCTATGACTGTAGAGCCTTCGCTCTGCATCATCACACACTTACTTCAGCTTCCATTTAGAGCTGAGGGTCCAGCCCTCAGAGCTGGAGGAAGGTCACCCAACCTAGAGGCTCAGAGTTTAAAAAAAAAAAAAACAGCCACCTTGGTGTCTTAATCTTCAAAGAAAAAGTAAAGGAAAAGGAGGTTACAACTCAAAGTGTGTCTGCAAATGTCAGATTGGGCCTCCTGAGCAAGTATCTGTGGGCTGCAACTAAACGGCTGAGAGGAGCTAAGTGGGACAGTGGCGATCACAAAGTGCCCAAACTGAGACCACAAAGGCCAGTCACAGAAAGGACTGGGCAGATGCTTTATTTCCCCCAGGAGACTGGAGACATTCCTGCCCCTTTCCATAGAGTGGGAATGGCCAAAGGAGGCTGGGGGAAAGAGATTAGAGTATTAGGCTGCATGCCAGGGCATTGATGCGATCAGGAATGATTGGAAATCCCTTGGGAGAATGTCAATTTCCTCTTTATTATTGGTAATGTTTGCTTAGGGTCATGAAATAACTTGAGTTGGCCTAAAATGCAATCTGTAATGGCTAAAATGTAGTGGTCTATTCTGTTTCCTGCATTAATTAGAAATGGCATCTAATTATTGCTTAATGAGCCAAACAAAATGATAAGCTCCTTTGCTCCCTTCCTAACTTTAATCCTAGACTGCATGAACCGCTTCCTGAAGAAGCATGTATAGCTTACACAGACACACAAAAAATTTTCTGGCTAGGGCATCGCAGACTCTTGCAATTATCCAGGTGATAATCAAAATTACCTACTAGCAGAAGCTGCCACTGGCTGCAGACAGAAAAACTGAGCCAGTTCAACAAAATACGATCAGATTTGTCTACATATTGCCAAACAGAAAACTGTTTTTCCAAAGCTAACTTTTATTTAGCTCCTCCTGTGCACCTTGGGGGGAAAGAATTAGTGAATTTAATAATTAGAGGAAAAGAGAAAAAAATGAGTTGAGTAAGTTTCTTTATCTGTAAACAATGGAAATCATAATCCTAACAACTAAGATCGTCTTGATGATTAAATTAGATATTTTTTGTGAAAGATCCTAGCACAGTGTCAGGCACATAAATGGAGCTAAATGAATTTTAATTCCCTTCATTTCCCTTTACTGTATCTGATTTTAGAACCTCAAATGAAGACTAACCTAGCCACATAATGCAGGCTCATTAATAAATGACATTCCTTGTTCTGTTCACCACCTACAATGTTAATATTTCAAATTAATCTGGACAAATCAATACTCATGAAACTGCACAAGGCAAATAGTCCTTAAAGTAGCTTACCACTTCTATCGCTAATCAACTAAAACTAACGCAAAAAGAAGTTTCTAATTGTTTGCACAAATGGTGACCTTTCCCTTCCACCACCAATTTTGCATACGGAAGGAACACAACCTTTCAGTGGCAGTTTTCTTCTTAAAGAACTCTGGCCTAAAGGTCACCCAAATGCACATTCATTTCAAATAAAGGTAGGAAAGAATTTCCCAGTTGACCCAGCAATAAACAGGACAATAAAATGTTCATCAGGAAACCAAGTATCTCGAGGAGGAAGAGCCGTGTGCAATCATGTATGCTACCCATCCGTCATATCATTCTGCTACAGCATTCTCATATCTTTGATAAAATATTTTTTGATATCAAATCCATCTATTTCAAAAAAGACATTTCTTCATCTAAATTGACATTATTGCTTTACCAAAATAGCAAGATTAAAAAAGCTCTCTCAGTAATTTGTAGTCATTTCTGGCTTAGTTTATACACAATACAATCTCCTATATTGGTAAATATCAACTTTTCTCATCTGTATATTGTTCATTATGAAGATGGAAACAGTAATTTCCACATATTAACAAGACACTTATTTGAAGATCTCAATGGTTTTCAATCATATTCAAGAACAGAAATGCAACACAAAATTATGCTGCAATATATCCTCACATAGATAAAAACAAACAAATTAATTCATTAGCTTTTGTAGACTTTTAACTATTATCATTTTAAAGCTGCTCAAATATGAAAATATTCTGAAGAGAAGATACATGTCTGTTTTATTGTAAAATTACAGGTACTATTAAATTTATTGGGCAATTATAAAGCAAATTTTTATAATATTAAATGTATATTATGGGGTAAATGAGAAATAATTTACATTCATATAAAGCAATTTACATTCTTATAATTACATTTACAAAAACACTGAAGAAGAGCAATACTTTATATTCGTTAATAGACTTCACTGTTACAAATTCCAGTCAGGACACACCACTAATGGACTTGCAGACTCATGACTGTGAGAGCGCTAGAGCAATTTCAGAGCATGGCTCTCCCTTATGACCCAGGTTCCCCCTCAGTCACTCTCTCCCATCAGGAAGCTTCCATAAGCCTCTTATCCTTCTCCATCAGAGAGCAGAAAGACTGAAAACCACAATTACAGAAAACTAACCAATCTAATCACATGGACCACAGCCTTGTCTAACTCAATGAAACTATGAGCCATGCCATGTAGGGCCACCCAAGACAGATGGACAAGAGAAGCCTCTATACATGGACATCACCAGATGGTCAACACCAAAATCAGACTGATTATATTCTTTGCAGCTGAAGATGGAGAAGCTCTATACAGTCAGCAAAAACAAGACTGGGAGCTGATTGTAGCTCAGATCATGAACTCCCTATTGCCAAATTCAGACTTAAATTGAAGAAAGTAGAGAAAAACACTAGACCATTCAGGTATGACCTAAATCAAACCCCTTACAATTATACAGTGGAAGTGAGAAATAGATTCAAGGGATTAGATCTGATAGGCAGAGTGCCTGATGAACTATGAACAGAGGTTCATGACATTGTACAGGAGGCAGGGATCAAGACCATCCCCAAGAAAGAGAAATGCAAAAAAGCAAAATGGCTGTCTGAGAAGGCCTTACAAACAGCTAAGAAAAGAAGAGAAGCAAAAGGCAAAGGAGAAAAGGAAAGATATACCCATCTGAATGCAGCGTTCTAAAGAACAGCAAGGAGAAATAAGAAAGCCTTCCTCAGTGATCAATGCAGAGGAAAATAATAGAATGGGAAAGACTAGAGATCTCTTCAAGAAAATTAGAGATACCAAGGGAACATTTCATGCAAAGATGGGCTAGATAAAGGACAGAAATGGTATGGACCTAACAGAAGCAGAAGATATTAAGAAGAAGTGGCAAGAATACACAGAAGAACTGTACAAAAAAGATACTCATGACCCAGATAATCACGATGGTGTGATCATTCACCTAGAGCCAGACATCCTGGAATGTGAAGTCAAGTGGGCCTTAGAAAGCATCACTATGAACAAAGCTAATGGAGGAGATGGAATTCCAGTTGAGCTACTTCAAATCCTAAAAGATGGTGTTATGAAAGTGCTGCACTCAATATGTCAGCAAATGTGGAAAACTCAGCAGTGGCCACAGGACTGGAAAAGGTCAGTTTTCATTCCAACCCCAAAGAAAGGCAGTGCCAAAGAATATTCAAACTACCACACCATTGTACTCATCTCATACACTAGTAAAGTAATGCTCAAAATTCTCCAAGCCAGGCTTCAACCATGAACTTCCAGATGTTCAAGCTGGTTTTAGAAAAGACAGAGGAACCAGAGATCAAATTTCCAACATCTGTTGGATCACTGAAAAAGCAAGAGAGCTCCAGGATAACATCTATTTCTACTTTATTGACTATGCCAAAGCCTTTGACTGTGTGGATCAAAACAAACTGTGGAAAATTCTTCAAGAGATGGGAATACCAGACCACCTGACCTGCCTCTTGAGAAATCTGTATGCAGGTCAGAAAGCAACAGTTAGAACTGGACATGGAACAACTGACTGGTTCCAAATAGGGAAAAGAGTTCATCAAGGCTGTATACTGTCACCCTGCTTATTTAATTTATATGCAGAGTACATCATGAGAAGCACTGGGATGGAGGAAGCACAAGCTGGAACCAAGATTTCCGGGAGAAATATCAATAACCTCAGATATGCAGATGACACCACCCTTATGGCAGAAAGGGAAGAAGAACTAACGAGCCTCTTGATGAAAGTGAAAGAGGAGAGTGAAAAAGTTATGTTAAAACTTAACATTGTGAAAACTAAGATCATAGCATCTGGTCCCATCACTTCATGGGAAATAGATGGGGAAACAGTGACAGACTTTCTTTTCTTGGGCTCCAAAATTACTGCAGTTGAAATTACTGCAGCCATGAAATTAAAAGACACTTGCTCCTTGGATGAAAAGTTATGACCAACCTAGACAGTACATTAAAAAGCAGACACATTACTTTGCCAACAAAGGACTGTCTAGTCAAAGGTATGGTTTTTCTGGTAGTCATGTATGGATGTGAGAGTTGGACTAGAAAGACAGCTGAGTGCCAAAGAATTGATGCTTTTGAACTGTGGTGTTGGAGAAGACTCTTGAGTCCCTTGGACTGCGAGGAGATCCAACCAGTCCATCCTGAAGGAGATCAGTCCTAAATATTCATTGGAAGGACTGATGTTGAAGCTGAAGCTCCAATACTTTGGCCACCTGATGTGAAGAGCTGATTCATTTGGAAAGACTGAAGGTGGGAGGAGAAGGAGATGACAGAGGATGAGATGGTTGGATGGCTTCACCGACTCGATGGACATGAGTTTTAGTAAACTGTGGGAGTTGGTGATGGACAGGGAGGCCTGGTGTGCTGCAGTCCATGGGGTCCCAAAGAGTCGGACACTACTGGGCGACTGACCTGAACTGAACTGAACTTCCCTTATGTGGATTTTGAGTACTGTTGGTCAAATCTTATCAGGATTTGGCAAAGATAATGAAGGTACATCTTCATGAGTGCTTTTAAGAGCACCAAAAAGTGTCACTACCTTCCCCTCAAAATTACACAGCCTATAACTAACCAAAACAAACCCTAGTTTAAAAGAAATTCCATTATAAGTACTAACCATATCTTAGATATTAAATAGGTACATCCCCAAATGAATTAATTAATGTTAGACTGATTTTTCCATCAGTTTCCATTACATTCTAAAGCAAAGATTCCTATAGGCAAACATTGTCCTCATGGGGGAAAAGATGCACTTAAGAGCTCTAATGTTGACTACAAGGGAGACCCTACTCCTGTCAATCTACATGCCCACACAGTTGCTGCAAGAAACTACTGTAAACAGCAAGTTCACATCACTTTAGACATCATCCCAAAGAGCATTCATTAAAGTTAGGTCCCATTTCATTGGCCTTCCTCCTAAATCCACAACAGAAAAATATCCAAGCAGCACACAGCTTTTTCTGTATTATAGGCATTTTGTAGAAATCCTTATAGAAGAAATTCACTTAAAGAGAGTGTCCTGGATAGTTCCAATGGTAAAGTATAATTAGTCAGTATGCACTGAACCCCGCATTGCAGGCACTCCATGGACCCCTTTATATACATGATTTCATAACAGTAACTAGGTGAAAAGCTGAGACAAGCAAGGTTTAGAGCAGCAAATAATACGACCAAAGTAACAGAGCTAACATGTAGTGCGAGGGAGGATTTGATGACTTGCATAACTGATATTTTTAGGAAAAGCTCTGTGGCTATTCATATTAAGTATTACAGATTAGCTGATAACAAGTAGTTTCTAACAGATCTTTCAGTAGAAGGGAAAAACATTTCAAGTTTTAATTCCATTAATGAAAGGATCCCATCTCTGTTCAGTCACCTACTTATACAAAAAGTCCTTCTTATGCCACTATTGGGTATATACCCCAGTTCAGTTCAGTCGCTCAGTCGTGTCCGACTCTTTGCAACCCCATGAATCACAGCACGTCAGGCCTCCCTGTCCATCACCAACTCCCGGAGTTCACTCAAATTCATGTCCATCAACTCGGTGATGCCATCCAGCCATCTCATCCTTTGTTGTCCCCTTCGCCTCTTGCCCCCAATCCCTCCCAGCATCAGAGTCTTTTCCAATGAGTCAACTCTTTGCATGAGGTGGCCAAAGTACTGAAGTTTCAGCTTTAGCATTAGTCCTTCCAAAGAACACCCAGGGCTGATCATCTTTAGAATGGACTGGTTGGATCTCCTTGCAGTTCAAGGGACTCTCAAGAGTCTTCTCCAACACCACAGTTCAAAAGCATCAATTCTTCAGTGCTCAGCTTTCTTCACAGTCCAACTCTCACATCCATACATGACCACTGGAAAAACTATAGCCTTTGTTGGCAAAGTACTGTCTCTGCTTTTTAATATGCTGTCTAGGTTGGTCATACCTTTCATGGCTGCAGTCACCATCTGCAGTGATTTTGGAGCCCCAAAAAATATACCCCAAGGAAACCATAACTGAAAAAGACACATGACCCCATTGTTCACTGCAACACTCATTACAATAGGCAGGACATGGAAGCAACTTAGATGTCCACTGACAGATGAATGGATAAAGAAGATATGGTACATATATACGATGGAACATTACTCAGCTACAAAAAGGAACACATCTGAGTCAATCCTAATGAGGTGGATGAACCTAGAGCCTATTACACAGAGTGAAGTAAGTCAGAAAGACAAAAACAAATATCATATCAGTTCAGCTCAGTTCAGTTCAGTCACTTGGTCGTGTCTGACTCTTTGCGACCCCATGAATCACAGCACGCCAGGCCTCCCTGTCCATCACCAACTCCCAGAGTTCACTCAGACTCACGTCCTTCGAATCAGTGATGCCATCCAGACATCTCATCCTCCGTCGTCCCCTTCTCCTCCTGCCCCCAATCCCTCCCAGCATCAGAGTCTTTTCCAGTGAGTCAACTGTTCACATGAGGTGGCCAAAGTACCAAATATCATACACTAATGTGTATATATGGAATCTCGAAAGATGGTACTGATGAACCTATCTGCAGGGCAGCAATGGACACAGTGGGGTAAGAAGAGGGTGGGACAACTGGAGAGGGAAAATGGAGACATATACTGCTGTTATGTGAAAGAGGCAGCCAGTGGGAACTTGCTGTCTGATGCAGGGAGCTCACCAGGGCTCCATGACAGCCCGGGGGTGCGATGGGGAGGCAGGGGGAGGCAGGCACAGAGGTGGGGTACCGTGTGCACCGACGGCTGCCTCATGCTGACGAATGGCAGCAACCAACGCAACACTGTAAAGCAACTATCCTCCAATTAAAAATGACAAGAAATGCTAAAAAATCCTTCTTGAGTCTCTAATTATGCACAGTGCTAGAACAAGTGATACAAGGAAGAAGCTCAGGAAAAGGCAATGGTAGCTTAAAGAAAAGTGATGGAATTGGGGAAAACTTCATAGATGGAATTGGGGAAAACTTCATAGAGGACGCATCACTGGGCTCTCTCCTTCACGGATAAGAAGAATTTAGCAGAAGGAGATGAAAGCCACGACTGTTCCATGACAAGAAAGTGAGCAATGGCGCAAGAGCTGGGCTTCAATACACACACAAGCACAGTGAGAACCCCTGGGCAGGCTATTCCACTGGGTGCATGAGGGGGCAGTCTAATGTGAAATCAGATGAGGTGTGAGTACGGAAGGTTTCATACACCAAGACTGGGGATCTGTGATCAACACCGTGCACAGAAGAAAAGTTACTGAGGTTTCCAAGTCCAGGAGCATTAGGACCAGTGCTTTAAGAAGATAAGGGGTGCAGGACATATGTGGGAGAGAAAAACTCGGGAGGCTGCTGGAGAAGGCAGCACAGAAGTGCAGGCACGGATGAGGGCGGCAGCCGTGGGAAGGGAGGAAAGGGAGAGGCGTCGGAGAGACTCCAAAACGGCGTTCTGATGGCTGACACAGCTGGGATGGAGACAGAGACAGACGAGCAGAGGAGACAGAGACCGGAGTCAGGGCTACTGGAAGTGTGGCGAATAGAGGAGAAAGATCATGGAGAAAGGGAGATTCTGAACATCACTTTGACATTCAATCCAAAGGAGCCTGGTGGACTAAACCCATGGGGTCACAGAGGCAGACATGACTGAGAGACTGAGCATATATACACACGTTAAAATTATCTGGTCCCATCACTTCATGAAAAATAGTTGGGGAAAAAGTGGAAACAGTGGCAGATTTTATTTTCTTGGGCTCCAAAAATCACTGTGGATGCTGACTGCAGCCATGAAATTAAAAGACACTTGCTCCTTGGTGTTCAGCTGGTAAAGAATCCGTCAGCAATGCTGAAGACTTGGGTTCAATCCATGAGCTGGGAAGATTCCTTGGAGAAGGGAATGACTACCCACTTCAGTATTCTTACCTGGAGAATTCCATGGATATAGGAGTGTGATGGGCTACAGTCCAAGGGGTCACAAAGAGTCGGACATGACTGAGTGACTAATACTTTCACTTTCTACTTGCTCCTTAAAAGGAAAGTAATGATAAACATAGACAGCATATTTAAAAGCAGAGATATCACTTTGTCGACAAAGCTCTGTGTAGTCAAAGCTGTGGTTTTTCCAGTAGTCATGTACAGATGTGAGAGTTGGACCATAAAGAAGGCTGAGCACTGAAGAATTGATGCTTTCAAACTGTGGTGCTGGAGAAGACTCTTGACAGTCCCTTGGACAGCAAGGATATCAAGCCACTCAATCCTAGAGGACTGATGCTGAAGCCGAAACTCCAATACTTTGGCCACCTGATGTGAAGAGCCAACTCAATGGAAAAGACCCTGATGCTGGGAAAGATTGAGGGGAGACAGAGGATGAGATGGTTGGAAGTTATCATTGACTCAATGGACATGAATTTCAGCAAACTCTGGGAGATAGTGAAGGATAGGGAAGCCTGGTTTGCTGAAGTCCACGGGGTCACAGAGTCAGACCCGACTTTGCAACTGAACAAGAAGTAACTGTACTTAAGACAGCGGCTCGCAACTGGGGGTGATTTTGCCCACCTCCCTAGGTGACATTTATCAATCTCTGAAGACATTTTTGTTGTCTGAGTGGGAGGGGTTTTCTAACATTTTATAAGCAGAGGACAAAGACATTGCTAAGCATCCTACAAAACACAAGATGACATCACTCAAAAAAATGGGAAGAATTATTGGCTCAAAATATCAATAGTGCCAAGGCTGTGAAACTCTGGCTTAAGGTGACATGCATCCAATTTGGAATTGTAAACTGTTTAGGATAACAGATACCCAAAATAGAAGGGACATCAATTCGATGTACTAAAAAATACTTCATGCACAGCTTGTGTTAAAGTTGTTTTAAGTTTGCAAAGAAATTAGTTTTGATCATATTTCCCAATGATGGGATAAGGGGTCCCATTGCTAACTAAAGTCTCAGAAAATAAACCACAGCCAATGTTGCAAAGGCCCCCACTGAAGGCATCAATAAGAACTGCAAAGGCCCTCCACCCAGAAATCACCTGAACCAATGGGTTACTGGACCTCAGCTCATTCCTACACTGTGTTTTAAACTCAAAGACATCGCTGTTTCTTGACTGCTTTATTAATACAGTATTTACAAGGCATAGCCTGAAGAATTCTATAATCTATGGCTGAAGTAGCATCCGTTTGGGTCCTGAAATCTCTGACTACCACCAGAAACTCCAGAATATCTGAAAAGAAGCCATGGAGGCCTCTAGATATTCAGACTGAGCCTGATGCGGTCATGGAAGTAGGAACAGACCCAGGTGTCTCAGAAACACAGCACTTGGGCCTGGCTGGGGAGACCCTGCTGTCAACACCGGAACCGGGCTGGGGCTGCGCTGGCCGGAGGAACGGACTGGGCGGGGCGGGGCGGCTGGGGGCGTGATCAGGGCTGATTTCCCCGGTCATGTGGCAGAAACCAACACCACAATATAAAACAATGTTCTAATTAAATTTTAAAACAGAAAACATTTAATAAGCAGTTACTCTAGGTCAGGCGTTGTGCCATGATCTGCACTTGCACTATCTCCTCTATTTCTCAAGACACAGAGGCATGGTTTTATTTTACACCCGTTTCACAGATGAAAAGACTGAAGCGAGAGTGGTTCCTTTCTTGCTCGAGTTCATTCAATCAGCAAGAGGCAAATCTGGAACCTGATCTCAGTTCTCTCTAGCATTAGAGTCACTGTGATACTTGATTTACTTGGCAAACTCTCAAATCCCCATTCTCTGAGGGCCTACCAGGGGTCCTCCACTTTGGTCTTAGGGTCCAGGCACTCAGCCGCATGAGAAACTTTCGTGTAATCTTGTAGGGTGTATCAGCTTGCAATCAAATGGAAGTTATTTCCTGGAATTAGTAAGTTCTTTGTACCAAAACTTATAATTAGAAAACCAAACAATTTGCTTTGGTTTAGAACAAAAAGATGGAGAAGGCAATGGCGCCCCACTCCAGTACTCTTGCCTGGAAAATCCCATGGATGGAGGAGCCTGGTAGGCTGCAGTCCATGAGGTCTCTAAGAGTCGGACACCACTGAGCGACTTCACTTTCCCTTTTCACTCTCATGCATTGGAGAAGGAAATGGCAGCCCACTCCAGTGCTCTTGCCTCGAGAAGCCCAGGGACGGGGGAGCCTGGTGGGCTGCCGTCTGTGGGGTCGCGCAGAGTCAGACATGCCTGAAGCGAGTCAGCAGCAGCAAAACGAAAAGAACTAACACTTCAAGAAGAGAAATCCATCCCACATTTTCAGTTCTCTGAGTTTTCTAAACAACAGTGTAACTTTTTAATCTGACTTTCTAAATATACCAAGAGAACTGGCAGTGAAAAAATATCAAAGAAATAAATTTAAAAACCCCAAAGGAACAGCAACAGCACCACAAACCCACCTCACTGCTACTGAAGATTGGGAAGACTGATTGATCACCCACACTGATTCCCTGCTGGAATGAGACCAGACAACAGCAAACACAGCCATTTTTACATAGTATTTACAATTACCAGGCTTTGAGAAACTTCTCTAGGAAAGCAGGGAATCCTTAAACTTTTGAGTGACAATGCTGCCCTGTGAACACAGGCATGGTGCTGGCTCTACAAAACCGGAATATTTCCCTGCACATTCAGTGGGAGTCACAGACTGCCCAGCGGGCCTCCCGTCCGTTATGTAGCCTTTATACTATCCCTGCACCCTTTTTCCTTTCGAAGGAAAAAATGGGTTAACATATCACCTATTTGGAGTTTTTCCATTCAAAGCTCAATTTATCTTCAAACAGAAATCACAGAGATGAACAGCAAGCTACGCAGCATGCTAACACCAGCACTCTCTGCAAGTCTCCAGAGCAGCAGCTACGCAGGTGGTGGCTGCCGCATGGCAGCAGGCAGCCCCTGACAGCAGCCGATTTTAGAAACTATGAGGAAGAGGAACTGGAATAATTATTTTTTCTTTTTGCCTTGGACCTGGTTACAACTTAATGCTGGCCAAACTGATGCCGCTTTTCCTCACAGAGCAGAGGGGCTTGGGGGAAGCTCAAAAGGGGAGACTTGAAGTTTTCACATTCACTTAGACAGCACTCTGATTATAGAAAGACTGATGGCTGTCAGATTCTTTAATAACAGTTTCTCTGCACATAAATTTCACTCTTTAAATTCAACTGCATTTCAATGGCATTCTTAGGAGAGGTCCATGTGAGGTCTGTCACGTGCCTGAGAGGATCATGCTCACCACTGCTGTCAGGCAACACAGACCTGGGCTCAACCCCAGGGCTGGGAAGATCCCCTGGAGCAGGCCGCCCACTCTGGTCTTTTTGCCTGGAGAATTCCACGGACAGAGGAACTACGGTCCATAGGGTTGCAAAGAGTTGGACACAACTCAGTGACTAACACAAACTTTGCTATACAAAGAAGTCAGTCAGTCAATGAAATTAAACAAATAAAATCACAACACAGATAAACCAAATGTGCCAAGTGGAAAGTAAACTACATTTCAATTATTATATTTTTTATCTGCTGCTACTGCTGCTAAGTCGCGTCAGTCGTGTCCGACTCCATGCAACCCCATAGACAGCAGCTCCCCCGCCCCTGGGATTCTCCAGGCAAGAACACTGGAGTGGGCTGCCATTTCCTTCTCCAATGCATGAAAGTGAAAAGGGAAAGTGAAGTCGCTCAGTCGTGTCCGACTCTTAGAGACCCCATGGACTGCAGCCCACCAGGCTCCTCCATCCATGGGATTTTCCAGGCAAGAGTACTGGAGTGGGGTGCCATTGCCTTCTCCTTCAAATGACTGGATGCTTAATTTTATTTTTCCTTTCAAATGATTACTGGGTTTCATTTTGAGATTATAGAAAGCATTTTTAATGAGTTCAATATCTAGGGCTAAAGCCCAGATAATTAGTTCTTTTTTCCCACTGCATAAATGATTTCAAGAATATTGTACATAATTGACTTTTTCTAAAACCCGAGTCAACCAAACTGAAAATGTCTAGATCACATCATGTTTTTCCACTGCACTAAATTTTAATGCCAGAGATGCTCTGCTGTCATTTGGAACTGATTTTCAAAAACAGTGACTCCCAAAATTATTTTAAATTTTACTTGCAAACTCTGTGACATCTAGATAAATATCCATAAATAAATAAATAATAATAATCACAGGAAAATAATTTTTTAAAGGGAACATTGGTTATTTCATAAAATAAAATTATTCTGCAATCCTTATTTTTACCTCCTTTCTTATAATTCTACATGTTTAGAGTTGAAAATCCTAGGCTTTTAAGGTAACATATTCTTTTAATAAATAGGTTACATTTAAAAACAATAATTGAGGTCATTCTAATCCTAGATATAAGTGGAATAAAATCAGGGCTTATAGTTGCTTCACCACTCTAGTAAGAGTTTCATTAACATCCAAATGGAAATAGATCAGCAGTTACTACCAGAGCCACTCTTTGTTAATTCTTACTCATTGTGACTGTTTTACTGTGTAAGCATGTATGTAAATCATTCTATAGAATGAGATGAATTACTCTCAAAAAAAGTCTTTATTGTCATTCCCCAGTAAATAATCTTTTCAATTACTGCTAGGAAGGGATTTTCCCTGAGATATGTGGAAGCAAACAGACAGCCTAGCTGTGTGAAGGAGGCAAGCCATACCCCTCTCAAATGATATTTGAAGGGGATTGGTTAAAAATATAATTATACATCAAATCCTTTCTCAGTATGTGGAATTTGATTAGGAGTCAGTTCAAACCACAAATTTGCAAATTTTCCCAACGGTAAATGAAGCTTTAAAATCATGGTCACTGAGACCCTGGACACAAGGACAGAGATGCTCAATCCGTTTTGGCTCCCAAGAGGCTTTCCTCCCGTGAAAGTTTCCTGGTAATTTTGATGCGAACACATTCAACTGAATCTAACATGAAATGCAGTTCAGATTTTCGACAGGAGAGTTCTTATGACATGTTAAAAGGTCATGTCAAAGTGACCTAATTTTGCCTTGATTCCAACATTTACAGTCCCGTGTTTTTTCATGACATCTCTCTCAAGGTTATTTAAAAGAGGCTGCAAAAGTCTAAACGGGTCAACTCCTTAAAGTGATGCATGCAAGTTTGGCAGTTTCCTTAAAATACTGAAAAAAAAAAAATCCCACCCACTGGTTCAGCAAAAAAGTCAATTACATTCTTTTCTTCAGCAATTTGTCTATTGTATCTACCACTATAGTATCACTGGCTAGGAAGCAGATGGTAAATTAAATATTTCAACAAAAGGAGAAAATAAGACATTTTATGTAATTCTTTCCTTTGTGAAGAATGCCTGGACAAAAAGACTATTACTGCACTGCAAGGATTATCTACACTTTTCATCAATGACTTCATTTTTACTAAAACAATACACATCACTAGATGCCTTCTTCAAAAAGAAAATTATAGAATCTCAAAATAATTCAAACAACTAGGCAAAGTGAAGAGTCATGTTCCCAGACAAGGCAACGTTTCAGATTTTCAAGAAGGAAGAATGTAAGCATCTTTTTTGCAATCAGTCCACATGAGCTCTCTCGCTCCTGTATTTTTCACCTGTATTAATGGCAGCAACTCTACCTTGTTTTACAAATTTTACGAG
The DNA here is from genome assembly GCF_023091745.1 of Budorcas taxicolor. NCBI lineage: Eukaryota > Metazoa > Chordata > Mammalia > Artiodactyla > Bovidae > Budorcas > Budorcas taxicolor. The sequence continues at coordinate 109,492,576 of NC_068916.1, read as the reverse complement.
CAAAGCAATCCCATGATGGAGACATTCTCAGACAATTTAGCAGACACTAGCACAGACGTTTCTGTGACTTCAGTTAACCTCATCGTCTCAAACTTGGTCTCATTACTCAATCTCTTTCCTCATTCTCTTTAACCTTTAGGTGAAGAGAGTGATGAAAACGAGAAGGTGCAAAAAGGGCCTAAGTATGAGCCCAACTCTAGCTATCTCCTGGGTGGAGCCGGGGGTGGCTTGTAGGCTTGCTCCACGTGTGGAACCCTCAAGATATTCAGCATAGATCCAACTTCATAATACTGTACAAATCCACTAGGCAACCAAAACGAAAATCCTGTTCACTATCACATATAAAGCATGTGAGTAGGAGTCAAAGAAGGCTTTTAGAAATATTAATACATGTACATGGGGAGTAATCATACTGCAGAAGCCATTTATTTCCACATTCTCCTGTTTTATAGCATTTAGAATAGCACTGACCAACAGAAGCAAACTGCTATCTCTGAATGATAACTACATATGTAATTTAAAATTTCCAGCAGCCACATTTTTTAAGTAAAAAGGAACAGGTTACAATTAATTTTAATAATATTTTCAATATAGTCCATGTATCCAAGTTTATATCCAATATAAATTGAATTTATCCAAAATTCATTTCAACATGTAACCAATATAAAATTACTGAGATACCTTACATTCTTTTTTGTTCTTATGCTAGGTCTTAAAAATCTAGTGTGTATTTTACACTTAAAGCACATCTCAAGTCAGATCAGCCACACTTCAAGTGCTTAGGCGCTACACACCTGGAGGAGACAGCACAGGCCGGAACGGGAGGGGGACTCAGACTCACTACTGTCGCTCGGCATGTTGCCCTTACAACCAACTTCTTTTATTCTTTTCAGCGAACTGCACAATCAGACACTCATGCTTAGAAGACAGGTTCATTATCCAGTTCATGTCTGGAATTATGCTGTTGCCCAGAACACCTTCTCATCTCCTTTCACCTTTTTAAGTTTCACCCACCCTCAAAGTCACCTCTCAAATTTCTACCTCCTCCTACAGCCTCACATGAACACACAAACTCCAGTGTTTCTCCCAGAGCATTTCCTTCCTCTCCATTCTCCCAGTCCCTGGTACAAACCTCTTATCGCCTAATACGGCTGCTTGCATTCATTAGGCACTCAATGATTTCACGTTAAATAAAGGAAAAAGTCACTTGCACATTTACTTTGATGCTTAATTTGTACAGTAAACAAAAATAGTAAAAAAATCTCCTATTTTTTAATTAAATGTTATTTTCCATAAAGCAAAGTGTTAGTTGCTCAGTTGTGTCTGACTCTTTGCGACCCCATGGGCTTTAGCCTACCAGACTCCTCTGTCCATGGGATTTTGCAGATAAGAACACTGGAGTGAGCTGCCATTTCCTTCTCTATGGCAAGATAAGAGCCATATTTCAAACTTCTCTTTAAGATGGCAAGTGAGTGAAAGTCACTCAGTCGTGTCTGACTCTTTGCAACCCCACGTACTGTAGCCCTCCAGGCTCCTCTGTCCATGGAATTCTCCAGGCAAGAACACTGGAGTGGGCTGCCAGGCCTTCTCCAGGGGACCGTCCTGATGCAGGGATGGACCCTGACACTCCTGCACTGCAGACAGATTGTTTACTGTTTGAGCCCCAGTGTTAACAGTACTTTTCTTCAACTCAAACCTATGGCCGCCTTTGTCCTATGCTGAAACATTGCTGGTAGACGGAAATACAGGAGCTACACAAAATGAATGAGAGCAGCAAAACGTGCAACTGTCTCTACCATGGGCCTCAACGATTAGTTGGGGTGATAAAAAATATTTGGCCACAAATCTCTACACAATCAACAGAATAATTTTTCTCTCCTCTTTCCAAACTACAATATAATCATACACACACATTTGGTCACTTAGGAGGAGGAAAGGATCAATAATATTAAATGTCAGGACTAAAATTTGTTCCTTGGACCAGCTACTTAGAAAGTCTGATTTTAGTGACAGTGATTTGCTGGGAGTACTATAGAGAGAAAAAACATTTGTAGAGGATGAGAATTAAATGGAGGTTTAAAAAGCAGAAGAAGTGCCAAATATTTTTAAGTTGTTCCTCCCTTCAGCCACCACACTGGCAAAGCTTAAGGAAATGGCACAGGGTCAAAGGGGGACTCTAGCACAATTTTGCCTTCCACTGAGTTCTGAACTTCATTCTGCAGTCCTGTCTTCTCATCGATTCCACTTGGCTCCAGAACGTTCTACCTACCCATTTTGAGCTTTATTGTCTAATTCTCATCATGGTCTTGTTTTAGAGTTCTCTCTTGGAAGCATTTTCTTAACTAAATCCTGTTTGTTTGTTTAACCTTGACCACAACGTGCACTTTTTTTACTCACGTTCACTGTTCATGATAACCCAGGTACCTTAGGTCAACTCTGCTTCCATTCCTGGGCCTTGGGCCTCCTGTCTGCTGTCCCTCATGCCCCTCTGCTCTCATGAACAGTGTCCCATCTGCAAAACTCAGACCTGAGTATAAGATGACAGATGAGGGAAGAAAGATAATGAAATTCCCTCACTGGACAGAGTATGATCATAGCTGAGTTCCCTAGCTACACTTACAACTCTGCAAAAGATATCAAAGCAATCTCAATTAAGTGTATTATAAATTAATTGCATTTCAACAAAAAGTACACTGATCTTACTGCAAACTATTTCCTTATACTACTCTTGATTTTACATAGGATTCAATTTGATAATGTATGCTTATTATCTTTACTATTTCTATTATATCTTTATTATATTTACTATCTTTAGGTCTTATCACCTAGCTACAGTAGAGCAAGTTCTGCATTCTTCACCCAAAGGGTGAAGTTACTTAATCCCTAGCAACTGCTATTAGCATAAGGGCATCTTGCATAATGCTTCATTTATCTCTACTAATGTGTCCATGATTGATCTCCTTGATGTTTGCAATAGCCTAGTTAACTTGGTAGGGACCTGCATCATCTCCACTGGGCAAATAAGGAAACTGTAACACAAGGAAACATATCTGATGTCATTATAAGACACACAGATATATATAAGATATATCGTTTTACAGAGAAATTTTAAGGGACAGAAATTTTTGTTTTTCATCACAGATAAGACAGCTATCTGAAGGTTTAAAAGGAAAATGTTTTGTTTTGGTAATGCAAATATGATAGATATCCTATATATTGGAAGGCAGTAGGATATCATAGGGCTTCCCTAGTGGCTCAGATGGTAAAGCGTCTGCCTGCAATGCGGAAGACCCAGGTTTGATCCCTGGGTTGGGAAGATCCCCTGCAGAAGAAAATGGCAACCCACTCCAACACGCTTGCCTGGAAAATCCCAAGGACGGAGGAGCCTGGTAGGCTATAGTCCATGGGCTCACAAAGAGTCGGATACAACTGAGCAATAGGTTCTATTATCTTTATTTAGAATGTACCCATAAAAATTTTAAATGGTCAATACAGAATTTTTAAAATAAAAGATGTTGAAATAGACATTATTTCATGATTGTAAATGCTCTCATTTCAGAGCACTTTGAATAATATTAAGCAACACTCCTTCCTTAGGTGCTATGGAGAGCACTGTACTTCATTCATCTGGAGACACTACCAGGAGAGAGTTCAGAAAATACGAATGAGCTATTAAACTGCCTTCATGATCATTTAAAAATTAATTGCATGGTATCCACAAAGGCTTGAATATGAAAAAAGAAGAGGATGTTTTACCGATGAAAGTTAAATTCTGAAGTTCTTCTAGAAAGAACTCATTTTTACAATAGGATTCTAATTTAGGAAATCTTTAAGAAACTGAAATTCTGCTGTGCAGTTTAGTCAAAAAAGTATCTGAGTCTTTTGTACCTTAAAGAAGCTTGAGAGAAAAATTGAGACTCCACCACGCAAAGCTACTGAATGTGGCATTTTTGCCAATTCTAAGTAATTATGAACAGGAAGAGTTTTCCTTTTAGAATGTAAAAAAGGCTCTAATCAACACCAATTCTACCTCCAATAACCAATTTCGTGATTTATGCCATACATGTGTCTATAATCACATACTGTTTCAGGACTGATGACTGAGACACTCCTCAGTCCCATGGACAGGACTGAAACTGCTGGGACCGAGTCAGAAATGCTTGGCCCTGCAGAGACTGGGTCCGTCACACAACAGCATCTCCCAAAGGCTGTAGAAGTCACAGAACAAAGCCAAAATATTGAATGTTGTTCTGTTTTGTTCAAAATTCTACTTACTTGACTACTGATATATTTTCACCCCAGATCAGCTTCTTTCAAGCCACAGGTTGTCTATACATGCTAATTTATTGTTGTTTTTCAGTCACTCAGTCGTGTCCAACTCTTTGTGACCCCATGAACCGCAGCACACAGGCCTCCCTGTCCTTCACTATCTCGTGGAGTTTACCCAAACACATGTCCATCAAGTCGGTGATGCCATACAACCACCTCATCCTCTGTTGCCCGTTTCTCCACTTGCCCTCAATCTTTCCCAGCATCAGGGTCTTCTCCACTGAGTTGGCTCTTCTATCAGGTGGCCAAAGTATTCCAGCTTCACCTTTAATATCAGTCCTTAATATTTAGGGTTGACATCCTTTATGACTGATTGGTTTGATCTTCTTGCAGGCCAAGGAACCCTCAAGAGTTTTCTCCAGCACTACAATTTGAAGACATCAATTCTTGGGTGCTCATGTATCTTTATAGTCCAACTCTCACATCTGGACATGACTACTGGGAAAACCATAGATAGGGTAAGGTAAAGTCGCTCAGTGGTGCCCGACTCTTTGCGACCCCATGGGCTGTGGCCCACCAGGCTCCTCTGTCTGTGGGATTCTCCAGGCGAGAGTGCTGGAGTGGGCTGGCTTAGACTATGTGCACGTCTGTCAGCAAGGTGGCGCCTCTGCTCTCTAACACGGTGTCTAGGTCTGCCGTAGCTCCCCTTCCAAGGGGCTGGTCTCTGCCTTCTAACTTCATGGCTGCAGCCACTGCCTGCAGCGATTCTGGAGCCCAGGAAAATACGATTCATCACTGCTTCCACTTCTTCCCCCAGTTATCTGTCCTGAAGTGATGGGACCGGATACCATGATCTTAGTTTTTTGAATGCTGTTTTAAGCCAGCTTTTTTACTCTCTTCTTTCACTGTCATCAAGAGGCACTTTAGTTCCTTTTCACTTTCTGCCATTAGAATAGTATCATCTGCATACCTGAGGATGTTGATATTTCTCCCAGCAATCTTGATTCCAGCTTGTGCTTCATCCAGTCTACCATTTTCATGATGTACTCTGCATATAAGTTAAATAAGTAGGGTGACAGTATCCAGTTTTGTCCTACTCCTTTCCCAATTTTTAACTAGTCCACTGTTCCATGTCCAGTTCTAACTGTTGCTTCTTGTCCTGCATACAAGTTTCTCAGGAGACAGATAAGGTGATTTGGTACTCCCATATTTTTAAGAATTTTTCACAGTTTGTGATTCAAACAGTCAAAGGCTTTAGCACAGTCAATGAAGCAGAAGTAAATGTTTTTCAGGGACACCCTTGCTTTTTCCAAGATCCAACGAATGTGGGCAATTTGATCTCTGGTTCCTCTGCCTTTTCTAAACCCAGCTTGTACATCTGGAAGCTCTTGGTTCACATACTGCTGAAACCCAGCTTGATCGATTTAGAGCATAACACTGCTAGCATGTGAAATGAGTGCAACTGTACAGTAATTTGAATATTCTCTGGCATCGTCCTTCTTTGGGACTGGAAGAAAAACTGACCTTTTCCAGTCCTGTGGCCACTGCTGAGTTTTCCAAATTTGCTGACTTACTGAATACAGCATTTTAACAGCATCATCTTTTAGCATTTTAAATAGCTCAACTGGAATCTCATTACCTCCACTGCCTTGTCTGGTTCTAGCTTAGTGCCCACACCATCACGGTTGTCCAGGTCATGAAGATCGTTTTTGTATAGTTCTTTTGTGTATTCTTGCCACCTCTTCTTAGTCTCTTCTGCTTCTATTAAGTCCTTACCATTTCTGTCCTTTATTGTGCCTATCTTTGCATGAAGTATTCCCTTGATATCTCCCAACTTTTTGGAAGAGATCTCTAGTCCTTCTCATTCTATGTTTTCCTATATCTCTTTGCATTGTTCATTTAAGAAGGCCTTCTTATCTCTCCTTGGTATTCTCTGGAATTCTGCATTCAGTTGGGCACCGTCTCCCCGCTCTCCCTTGCCTTTTCCTTCTTTTCTTTCCACAGCTATTTGTAAGGCCTCCTCAGACAACCACTTTGCCTTCCTGCGTTTCTCTTTCTTGGGGATGGTTTTGGTCACTGCCTCCTGTACAATGCTACGGACCTCTGTCCATAGTTCCTCAGGCGCTCTGTCTACTAGGTCTAATCCCCTGAATCTATTCATCACCTCCACAGTACAATCATAAGGGATTGGACTGAGGCCATATCTGAATGGTCTAGTGGTTTTCCCTACCTTTTTCAATTTAAACCTGAATTTTGCAATAAGAAGCTCATGATCTGAGGCTCAGTCAGCTCCCAGTCTTGTTTTTGATGACTGTATAGAGCTTCTCCATCTTTGGCTGCAAAGAACATAAAAAATCTGATTTCGGTATTGACCATCTGGTGATGTCCATGTGTAGAGTCTTCTCTTGGGTTGTTGGAAAAGGGTGTTTGTTATGACTAGTGTGTTCTCTTGGAAAGACTCTTGTTGGCCTTTTCCTTTCTTCATTTTGTACTCCAAGATCAAACTTGCCTGTTACTCTGGGTATCTCTTGACTACTTACTTTTGCATTCCAGTCCTGTATGATGGACAGAACATCTTTTTTGTGTGTTAGTTCTAGAAGGTCATATATCTCCTCACAGAACTAGTCAACTTCAGCTTCTTTGGCATCAGTGGTTGTGGCATAGACTTGGATTACTGTGATGCTGAATGGTCTGCCTTGGAAACAAATCAAAGTTATTCTGTTGTTTTGGGGATTGCACCCAAGTACTGCATTTCGGACTCTTTCGTTGACTATGAGGGCTACTCCAATTCTTCTTAGGGCTTCTTGCCCACAGTCGTAGATATGATGGTCATCTGAATTAAATTCGCCCATTCCCATCCATTTTAGTTCGCTGAATCCTAAGATATCGATGTTCAATCTAGCCATCTCCTGCTTCACTATATCCAATTTACCTTGATTAATGGACCTAACATTCCAGGTTTTTATGCAATTTTGTTCTTTATAGCATCAGACTTTACTTTCACCAACAAACACATCCACAACTCAGCATCTTTTCTGCTTTGGCCCAGTAGCTCCATTCTTTTTGGAGTCGTTTCCCCATTCTTCCCCAGTAGCATACTGTACACCTTCTGACCCAGGAGGCTCATCTTCCAGTGTCATATCTTTCTGTCTTTTCATATTGCTCAAATGGTTCTCCAGTCAAATATACTGGAGTGGGTTGCCATTCCCTCCTCCAGTGGACCACATTTTGTCAGAACTCTTCACTATGACCCGTCCATCTTGGGTGGCCCCGCACAGCATGGCTCATAGCTTCACTGAGTTACACAAGTCCCTTCACCATGACAAGGCTGTGCTACATGAAGGAGATGCTAATATATAGAGTAGTCTTATAAACAAGATCTAAGTTTAGCTTGGAAGATACTCATTTGAAAAAACAATCACAGAATGCAAATGCAAATTTAAATAAATGAAAAAAAGCAACTGACAGCAAAGATTAGAGTTAATTATCTTTCCCTGTTAAAACATTTGCTGAACCAGGAATTCCTGATTAGGAATTCTGTATATATAAAGGCTACCATGGAAAGTTTCCTATTTTCCTAAGGGATAGAACATGGGAGTGGTATTAACAGAATTGTCTTCACTAGACTTAAATATCCCCTTGTGTTTCCTGAAGGCGAGGCTTGACTTCTTTCAGAGGAGGTTTATGTGGAGCTGCCAGATGCTTCTTTCTCTACCACGGTCAATGAATATGTATTGATATCTGCCATATCCCCAGGGGTGGAGATGGGAGTTTGAGAGGGTGCCAGAAAAGCTGCTAATTTTCTGGAGGAAGACATGGGTGTTGTTACTTGCTTGTGTTTTTAGCAAGTGAATTTCCTAAAAGAAAATATGTGTTATCTTGCCAAATAAAAACAGCTTTGAGGACCTACCTTCATTTAGTATTATACTATTAATCAGTGAAACAATTAAAAGTAAGAGTAAGCCAGACAGAGAAAACAAAGACTGCATGGCGTCATTTACATGTGGAATCAGAAACCTTTAAAAAAAACATCAAACTCACAGAAACAGAGAGTGTAAAGGGCTGGAGTCTGGGGAAATAGGGAGAGGTTGGTAAATGGGTACAAACTTTCAGCTGTAAGATGAATAAGGTCTGAGAAGCTAATGCAAAACACGGCAACTATAGTTGATGTGTGCATGCTAAATCACTTCAGCAGTGTCCAGTTCTTTATAGTTCACCAGGCGCCTCTGTCTAGGAGTTTCTCCAGGGAAGAATACTAGAGTGGGTTGCCATGTCCTCCTCCAGGGGATTTTCCTAACCCAGGTGTCAAACCCATGTCTCCTAAAGCTCCAGCGTTGGCAGTGGGTTTTTTACCACTAGCACTACCTGGGAAGCCCACTATAGTTAATAACACTGTATTTAACTGAAATTTGCTAAGAGAGTAGAACTTAAATGTTGTCATACACACGTGCACAAAGATAAATATATGAAGTGCTGGATGTGTTAATTAACCAGATAGTAGGACTCTTTTCACAATGGATGCAGTAAAAATAATACAAGAAACAACTCTTATTTGAAGGAAGTTACTATGGTCAACTACACAGTAAATAAAAATCAGTAACAGAAAAGAACTCATAGTTTATTTAAAAACCCTAATTTTAGTTGTATGCTTCAACCTCATTTTTTTTAAAAAACAGTATGACCAACAGGAAAAAAAGTTGCTGGTGTGAGTTGTCTTGGTTCCTTTTTCATTTTCTGCTCTTTCTGTTTCCCAGACAACAGTTGCGAGAAGGAGGAGAAGCCCAGCTGCTGAATATTTTAAAATATTGTAGCTTTCTCCCAGCAAGTAATTTCCAAGATATACTTTGGAATTACAGAGTAGAATATTCTTTCCTATATTTTTTATGAGCCGTAATCCCACAATAGCTTTACTAATTATTGGGTTGGCCAAAAAGTTCACCGAGGTTTTCCAGAAGATGTTATGGAAAGATCAAACTTTTTGGCTAACCCAGTACCTAAATGTCTGCCTTATTATAGGTAGAACTTTTACAGATATGTACCTGAGGTGATTTCAGCTTGTACACCACCATGATGCACCAAGCTGGTGGCTAAAGGAGACACAGTTGTAACTCTTAGTTACATTTTAAGTCTAGAGTTCTTAAACTTAAGCCAGAATTCAATATGCTTCACTTACAATTTTAGAGTAACAGAGTATAGACAATTAATTTCAGATTGGGAAGAGAGCATAGTGGTGCATCTAAATGATAAATGATAAATCTGTTGAATGTGAAGGGACACGAAAAACTGTCATGCTTTTAAGATATTTAAGTCAGATTTGAAAAGAACACCCCTCCCCTTGCCGCTGGGTTCTTTTACTACTTTAAAGTCTTAAATAAAAGGATAAAAGGGGAAAGCCAATTTTGGAGAATGATTATAAAGAGTTAAGTTTAAAAGTCAGAACAACTGCAAATAAGCCCTACTAAAACAGGCAGCTGGCAATATATTTTTAATTCAAAATTTAGATCTGCATAGGCTTTTAAAGTCATAAATGTCTAAAATGAAATTTGCTTCCTAAAGCTTTATATGTTGAGTTATTTCCCTGTAATAGACATCAAAGCTGTATGACATTCAGCTTTTTATTACCTTGAATTTTTAAAGTGAAAAATATAATAGCTTCATTCATTGAACAGAACTTAGCAGCATCTGCAGCAATTCCATAGTTATAATAAAATAGCTCAACTTTTAGAATTTTCTTATGAAGAATGCAACCTGCTTTTTAAAAAAGGAGACTGGGCACGTGGAACTCAAGCACCAAGGGACTCTGCCACAGGGCTTCAGATGCTCTTCTAAGCCCTCACTGGATTCTCTACAATATACTGGGAATTGGCTCCATTTGCAACATAATATAGAACAACGCGCACCAATTTTTCTGTTCCTGTAGCTTAGATAGTGCTAGTATTCTTACGATATCACCATCGTGCTTTTTTTCCTGAACAATATATATCTCAATCATGACTCGGAGAACTGCAGGATGAAAAATTAAAGAGAGAATGTGCAATCTTGAGTCTTTTACGTTTTTCCTTCTGATTAAACATATCACACAAATGTTAAATAAAAAAAGAATGTAAAAAATGTACATGCCTTAATGCAGCTATTTAAAACTATGCACACATGTATGTAAAAAATAACTAGAAGCTGTTATGCAAGGGTAAATGTGATGGAATTAGGGGTGATTTTCCCCAGATTTATGGATTATGAGTACCATGCTTAAGGTTACAATGGTTGTGGTTTCAAAAGCTCACAAATCATTTATATAGTCCTTAACTTTCCACTGTAAGGATGTTAAGAGACCACCATTTCCATTTCATTCATAACTGTGAGCTCTCTATGTGTATTTGTTTGAATATATTAGTGAATGAACAGGTTATTGAACAAGTAGATAAATACAAACTAGTGAATAAACTTTCCACCATTTTTAAGAAAGCAAATCATTTTTAAAAGTTACAAAACACAAGGATACCAAATATAACCTAATCTTACATAAGTATAGCTATTTTCCTCCAGAAATTTAAATTAACATATAAATTTGAGTTTAAAAAATCTAAAAACCTTGAAATGAATATTTTCCCAGGGAAGCCCATTCAACAAGGAACTGAACGTGTGTGTCAGTTATCAAGGACTGGCAACTTGGTCCTCTGACTCTACGGGTCCAGAACAGTGTGTGGCACATACTTCTTCTCCATACATGTTGTGGCAGGAAAGAGCAAACGTCAGTGGCAATGGTGTCTCTTCTACTGCTTTTTAGGCAAGGAGGAATCACTGGGTATATCCTCTGAACACCAGCTATACTACTTCCACAGCAGTCATGTCCTTGCTCTGCCAACTCATCCAACCTAAACTGTCTACTAAGGTAAGCTCTTGCTACACATGTCCTTATTTTACACACCATATATACTAGTCTTATACAGGAGTGTTTTATTTCTATACCAATCTGTGGCTGATACTGTATAGTTTGAACACATAACTCTTAGAGGAACTTGGATAAATTCAAATGTGATACAGACACAGGAGTTTACTGAAAGTCAATCTATTTTACACGCACCATAACCTTTGAGGGTGACATCATGGAGAGAACTATGAGAAGACACTGTCTCTGCGTTACTGTAAGCCTGACTGATTACACCCACGCAGTGTTAGCATGACATAGGTTGTGCATTTATGGTGTGAGGGAAATTAAATTCACTGCAAATGTGCATTTCCTTTGTTCCCCTGCCAACCACAGATTATGATGTAGGACATTAGAAACATAAATATATACCCATTGCGGCTTATCTTCTTTTCTTAAGCATCTGAAAGTTACTGTAAGATATGTTTTGTGTAATGTTTATAAATAGCATATTTTCAAGAGAAACCCAAGATCTCAAACAATTAATAAGTATCACTTCAAAGGCAGATAATGAAAATACCTTGAAAAAAACGTTATGTACAAGTTTAAAGATACAGATTGATTAAAATCTTAATCGAGCCTTCAGATACTATAAGGCACCAAGGAGACAGGTGCTGCAAAGACATGATTGAGCAGGAATCTCTACTTGCTTTGGTTAACTTTAAAGAAAAGTGATACTGTGTGTCTACAGCTATCAGGAAAGAAACCGACTTTTACGGAGGAAAACATCAGTCCTTTCTTAGCCCTTTGCCATTATGTCGTTTTAAAACGAGCATTATATTTCTTCTGATCACAAATATATTTCCCATTAAATATACAAAGAATAAACAAACATAAAGAAGAAAATAACTTAAGCACTGGAGATAACCATTGTTAACAGTATTTTACAAACTCTCGTTTTTTGACCACATAATGAACACTGCTCCTACATTCAATTATTAAATCCAATGCATATTGACATTAGATGATTTGACATAAAGATAAGTGATTCGTTAAAAAAACTGAGCTTCCTTCACGTACAACTTTCAATCTCATGTATATATAAACCACAGAAACATGGATTCTGAGATTCTTTCCTTAGAACTCTTCGTAAAAACATAAGGAGCTATGTGGCATTTTCCTAATTTAAATGACATTTGGACTATAAGCCCAAGTCTCATGGCAGAATCCAAGTCTGTATGTGTGGTCCCTCACATTTCAGATACTCCCTTTTATATACATTTCAGAGAGAAGTGTGATTTTAGGGCTTAAGATCAGTAGCAGAGGACTCTCGGCATCTTACCTAACATCTGCAGTGTCTCTCCCGTCTCCTGCTGTGGGGCTTCCCTCCTGACACCACGCTGCTAACACTACCCCCCCACCCCCCCTCCACCCCCCACCCCCCAACAGGCTCGGCCTGGTACCACTCCTTAATGGTCCTCTGTGACCAACTCAATAGCCAGTGGGCAAATCCTTCCTCTGTGCTCGCCCCTCATCCCTGCCTCCAAGGTACAGTCCTGAGAAGCGTTTATAAGGCTTCTCAGGGGATAATCACACGGAATCAGGCAACCCGTCACATTCAGTGCTTGCCAGGAAAATAAAACATCTTCATATCAGCTCTCCTCCATTTTCTAGTTGACTTCTCTTTTCCCTCACTCCTAAAGCCTGGGGTTTAATCCTCTAATTGACAGTTCATAAGGATTTGGCCTCAGGCTCTGACGTCTGTCTGGGGACCATTTTATGACAAGAAGGTGCAAAACTGTTCATGCTGGTGGAAAATAGGGGCATGATCATGAAAATCACTGGTCTTACTTCAAAGATGAAAAGCAGGTGGCTTAAAAAAACAACAAAATGATCAGTTATTAAATTATTTTAAATACCAGCTGGGGAAAATTCCATGAAGTTGACAATTGCACTCATCTCATACGCTAGTAATGTTCAAAATTCTCCAAGCCAGGCTTCAGCAATACGTGAACCATGAACTTCTTGATGTTCAAGCTGGTTATAGAAAAGGCAGAGGAACCAGAGATCAAATTGCCAACATCCCCTGGATCATCGAAAAAGCAACAAAGTTCCAAAAAAATGTTTATTTCTGCTTTATTGACTATGCCAAAGCCTTTGACTGTGTGGATCACAATAAACTGTGGAAAATTCTGAAAGAGATGGGAATACCAGACCACCTGACCTGCCTCTTGAGAAACCCGTATACAGGTCAGGAAGCAACAGTTAGAACTGGACATGGAACAACAGACGGGTTCCAAATAGGAAAAGGAGCACGTCAAGGCTGTATATTGTCACTCTGCTTATTTAACTTATATGCAGAGTACATCATGAGAAACGCTGGACTGGAAGAAACACAAGCTGGAATCAAGATTGCCGGGAGAAATATCAATAACCTCAGATATGCAGATGACACCACCCTTATGGCAGAAAGTGAAGAGAAACTAAAAAGCCTCTTGACGAAAGTGAAAGAGGAGAGTGAAAAAGTTGGCTTAAAGCTCAACATTCAGAAAATGAAGATCATGGCATCTGGTCCCATCACTTCAGGGAAACAGATGGGGAAACAGTGGAAACAGTGTCAGACTTTATTTTTTTGGGCTCCAAAATCAGTGCAGATGGTGATTGCAGCCATGAAATTAAAAGACGCTTACTCCTTGGAAGAAAAGTTATGACCAACCTAGATAGCATATTCAAAAGCAGAGACATTACTTTGCCGACTAAGTTCCGTCTAGTCAAGGCTATGGTTTTTCCAATAGTCATGTATGGATGTGAAGAATTGGACTGTGAAGAAAGCTGAATGCTGAAGAATTGATGCATTTAAACTGTGGTGTTGGAGAAGACTCTTGAGAGTCCCTTGGACTGCAAGAAGATCCAACCAGTCCATCCTAAAGGAGATCAGCCCTGGGATTTCTTTGGAAGGACTGATGCTGAAGCTGAAACTCCAGTACTTTGGCCACCTCATGAGAAAACTTGACTCATTGGAAAAGACTCTGATGCTAGGAGGGATTGGGGGCAGGAGAAGGAGACAACAGAGGATGAGATGGCTGGATGGCATCACCGACTCGATGGACGTGAGTCTGAGTGAACTCCAGGAGTTGGTGATGGACAGGGAGGCCTGGCGTGCTGCGATTCATGGGGTCACAAAGAGACATGACTGAGCGACTGGACTGAATTGAACTGAGGAGTGTCTATTCTCCAAAGTGAAAATCCCTCAGTCATGTCCTACTCTTCGTGACCCCACATCCATGGAATTATCCAGGTCAGAATACCGGAGTAGGTAGGCTTTCCCTTCTCCAGGGGATCTTCTCAACCCAGGGATCGAACCAGGGTCTCCCGCATTGCAGGTGGATTCTTTACCAGTTGAGCTACAAAGGAAGCCCGACCAAGGTTTAAATATTGAACCAATGGCATATATACAGCATTGTACTGGTTTGGAATGCACAAGTCTGGGTGTTCAAGGGGAGAGGTGGGATTGACTTTTCTCATCAATACTCCCAGTGGCCACTGTAGAATCTGTACTTCCTGTTCCCACAAGCTTACACTCTGCCAGGGTTGGGCTCCTAGGAAGATACTACGTCCTCAGGAGATACTGCAATGTTCCTCATACTTAAAGCTCAACAGACAAGTGAGTTACTACGTTATCAGGGGTCATCAACCTTAACCATCAAGAGGAGCTAGACTTTCTGCTACACAGGAGGGGCGACTTGCTGGCATCTCCCGGTGCATCTGTGATAATGGCGAATGGGCAACTGCAACAGCTATTAAGCCACCAAAAACAAAGGTTTAGATCTCTAAGGAATGTGAAACTGTTCACCAGGCAAGCAACCAAGACCGGCTGAATTGTTGTCCAAAGAGTAAGAGAAAGTCTAGGACTGACGCTGAGAGAAATCTCCAGTGCACATAAACTGCAGTGTTGGGATTGCCTGCAACAGTGGAGCTCACTACTTGCCTCACTATCCCTCCTGCCTCAAGTCTTCTAGAGATTGTGACAGGTCATTACCTTAAGGGGCTACTGAGGAGGATGTCTGGTATTCTCAAAAAATAAAGCCCCTGTGAAACCTGGATAGCTTACCTCATACCTGTGTTTCAGCCTCTCCAGCCACCATGAGCTTTTCCACTGCACTAACAGATACCACTCAGCACTACGTACGTGCAACCCAGAAGTGTGGGTCAGTTAACACCCTCTGGGTGGGCCTTTGGCCAGCAGGAAACAACAGCTAGCAGGTAGCTCTTTCCCCTTTTCTCTCCTGCACTGGAAGATCCTGAGAGGCAGTTCCCGCTCTTGCGGACAAGCCCCTGAGACGGAGCAGGCCGCTGCACACGGGGCAGCCTGCTCAGCGACGCTTCCTATCTTTCCTGCCCTGCTCTTCCATGTCACTCATCCTGTTCCTCACACCTTCTCTCTAGGCTTGCACTTCCTAAAGAAGTCAGAGCAGACAAACCCTCTGTCCTATGCTCTGCTATAAGGAAAAGGGAGACTAAGAGCTTGAAACCAAAATACATAAAAGTATTTTCAAAAATCAGCATGAAAAAGACAGCCAGCATAACAGAAAACTGGGCCAAAGGCCTGAATGGAAGCTTCATAAAGAGAAAATCTGAATAGGCAAAAATTGATGAAACAATGCTCAATATGATTTGTAATCATAAAAATGCAAATTAAGATAACTGAGGCACTAAATCAAAATACTGTAGTTTGTCAAACTTGTGAAGCAACTTAGACTCTCATACAGTATCAGTGGCGCTTTCAGTAGATATAATATCTTTGGGAAAAAAACTGAGCATTATCTAATAAAGTGAAATTACGCATCCCCTAGGAGCATCAATTCCACTTCTGATCATCCACCCTAGAGAAACTCACGTACACTGGGTTACAAAACAAGATGTTCAGAGCATCATTATTCATAATAGCCAAAACTTGGAAGCAACCCATCTTTCTAGGACAGCAGAACAGAAAAATAAATTGTGGCTTATGTTTACAATGGAGTACTATACAGCAATGAAAATTAATAGCTACAACAATACCCAAAACATGAATACATCTTAACAACTTAATTTGAGCAAGAGAAACAAACCAAAATAGTATTACTGCATAATTTTTTATATAAAATTCAAAACAAGCAAACTATATTATTTAGAAATGCAAACGGTAAAATTACAAAGGAAAGTAAGGAAGTTGATTAGCATAGAAAGGAAGGGAATATGATTAGGAAAAGAAAGGCAGGAGGCTCCTGGAGTGCTGGTAATTATTTCTCTATATTTATGGGGTGTTTTTGGCAATAAAAAGGTTAAAATGTATTTTTAATTTGTTTTTTAATATGAGGTGGCCACTTTTTGGATATTTATCTTCTGTAGCAGTCAGGTTAGTAAATGCTATAGTATTTGAAAGACAAACTATTACATAAGAATCTAATCCTAACTTCTATCACCCTATAAAGTATTAAAATACAAAATAGAATGTAAATACATCTTGACAAAATAGTTAAAATAATAACTGTCATAGTAAATACTATATATGCTTGCAAATAACTTTTATTAATATTTAGTAATTCTTTCCATCACCATTAACAATATTAAAATTCAAAACAATATATGAAATCTAAATTGTGCAAGATTTCATATAAAACGTAATATGAAAGCTGTATTTTCTACTTACTAACCAAAGCTTTTTGTTGATCTTTTCTAAACTTTACTAAAATCACTCAAATTCACACCAACTTTCTCTGGGACTTTGTTCCTACCCTGCCTTTTCTGGCGTGACTCATCTCTCCTACTTAAGTACCATCTGTCTATTCTGAACAGTATTCAGGTTTCCTCCCTAGTGGCCTGTTTATCCTTTTGGAAAGAAAAAAAGTGCAGCGGTCTTCTGTCTGTAGGTACCTGTAGGAATCTGATAAAAAGAAAAAGTGAACAGTTAAGGTTCAGTGAGACAGTTCTTATCAAAAGACACTAATATTCCCACTAATCAGCAATCTTTAAAACAAATAGGTCACAGAGGTCATGGAATTTGATTACCTGTGACTTCCAAAAAAGTCTCAGGAACACACACAAAGGCTAAATGCTTTGCTGAGGGAAGAGAAAGTGAGAGAGACAGAGAGAGAGAGAATGAACGCTAAGCATCAGGAAATGAACCCATTTAATACACTGAAAACTTTAATTTCAAAGAGCTTCACCCATTAAGAAATCAAGAAATGAGATTTATTAGCAGTTCTGCTTTGTTAATATCTTCTTTTTATAATTTTAATTTTTACTTTACTTTGCTTTACAATACTGTATTGGTTTTGCCATACATTGACATGAACCAGCCACGGGTGTACATGAGTTCCCAATCCTGAACCCCCCTCCCACCTCCCACCTCACATCATCTCTCTGGATCATCCCCGTGTACCAGCCCCAAGCATCCTGGGGGCTGGTATCGAACATAGACTGGCGATTCGTTTCTTACATGATAGTATACATGTTTCAATGCCATTCTCCCAAATCATCCCACCCTCTCCCTCTCCCACAGTGTCTAAAAGTCCGCTCTAAACATCTGTGTCTCTTTTGCTGTCTCGCATACAGGGTTATCAGTACCATCTTTCTAAATTCCATATATATGTGTTAGTATACTATATTGGTGTTTTTCTTTCTGGCTTCCTTCACTCTGTATAATATCTTCTTAAAACATATTTACTTTTGGCTGCTCAGGGCCTTGGCTGCTGCACGGCTCTCTTCCGCTGCTGTAAGTGGGCTGCTCTCCTCCAGCAGCCATGGGGTGCGCTCCTCGCGGCAGCAGCTTCCCCTGCGGAGGCCAGGCTCTAGGGCACGGGCCCAGCAGCTGCGGTGAATGGGCTGAGCTGGTCGGAGGCACGTGGGCTGTTCCTGGACCAGGGATTGAACCCGTGTCCCTTGCACTGGCAGGTGGATTCTTTACCACTGAGCCCCAGGGAAACCCTTGGTTTTTCTAGTGTCAATTCACAAGTTCTTAACAGGATTAATCTTTAGTGTTCTATATTTGGATATTTGGCTATCAGAAATGCTACATTAAAAAAGCAACTTACAATATTAGTGATTAATGAAGTATTTAAACTAGCAAAATTTTCATAAAATAAACTTTTAATTAATGTTCAGTTCAGTTGCTTAGTCGTGTCCAACTCTTTGCGACCCCATGAATCGCAGCTAGAGGAACTGGGTTTAAGTCCTGGCTTTGAAACTTAATAGTCATGTGATTTTGGGCAAACTCTTCTACATGTGGAACATTCTGGGCTTCAAAGCCTTGTTAAATGGAAAGCAATATATAAAATCTGCTACATAATTTATTAAAGTACTACCAGCGTTCATAATTATTATGCTAATTTAACTTCATATTTAGTATTCCTGTAATATGGACACAGAAGCAAAAATCAGTCTGCTAAAAGTTAATTAGTAAAAATTTTCTATATGGTATTGCCAGATACCAAGCTGCACAGCCATGTGATCCCGGAGTGTAAAGTATACATTCTCTGGAGCACCACCTTTTCATCTTTACAAAGAGAAAATGGTAAGAATTACCTCAAAAGAGCTATTATAGTGATGAAAGTGAGATGTCAAAAGCTGCTATGTACAGAACCCAGAACCATCAAACTCTTAGAGGTCACCATCATTGGTCTAATTTGGATTTTGCTGCAGTTTGCATGCCATCACTTTTTCTTACAGGTGTGTGTTCCTTTGCATTCTGGTCAGAATGGCACAGCCTGTGACAGATTATGATGAGTGTTCCATTCATTCCAGCCAAGGTCAATGGCAGCATCACGGCTACACTCAGCAAATCTGAGAGTGATATAGGATCCTCCTCAACAGAGTATTGAAACTCTTATTAATTTATCAGAAAAATGGATTACCACATGGAAACCACAGAGATTATCACAAGCGTACCTATACAATGTAGAGCAGAGATTTATCTGCAATAAAAAGCATTCGTTGTGTCATTCTGATCATAATAGCCCTGACAAGGAACATGAACAACCCACCTGCAAGGGGACCACCACTGAAACAGACGACTGTGTCCCTTCATTCTAAGAGCACAGCAGAATTAAAATTACAGTCATGAAAAAAAAAAAAAAAAAAAACAGATGTGAGAAATGACCTGCATTGAAAGCACGAGTGCTGAACGAATTAAGACATCGCAACCCCCGGAGCAGCGCAGTGGGCGGCGCCAGTGGGCACAGGAGCCTCGATGTTTGCAGCGCTTTTGTGTTTATAAATGTTTCAGCAAGATGACACATTATGTTACTGAACAGTAAGTCAGCAAAGTGCCACGGCATTCTGACTTTCATGAAAATCACACTGGCAACCTATGACTCGTGTAAACACCAATACAGTATACTAACACATATATATGGAATTTAGAAAGATGGCAACGATGACCCTGTATGCAAGACAGCAAAGAAGACACAGATGTGTATAGCGGACTTTTGGACTCAGAGGGAGAGGGAGAGGGTGGGATGATTTGGGAGAATGGCATTGAAACATGTATACTATCATGTAAGAATCGAATAGCCAGTCTATGTCCGATGCAGGATACAACATGCTTGGGGCCGGTGCACGGGGATGACCCAGAGAGATGTTATGGGGAGGAAGGTGGGAGGGGGGTTCATGTTTGGGAACGCATGTACACCTGTGGTGGATTCATGTCAATGTATGGCAAAACCAATACATATTGTAAAGTAAAATAAAGTAAAAATAAAAATAAAAAAAATAAAATAAAATGCACAGAGATACACGGACAGCTCAGGGTGTGTTTGTGTGTTTCATTTTCCCAATTATACGTAGCTGTTCATTAGGATATTTATTTTCGCATAGTTTAGATATAGGACTTTTTTCATTCTGGTATACCACGATCATTTTAAGACAATTTTCATTCATTTCAATTTCATGCAGTAGGGCTTTAGTTTTATGCTCCAGCCAAAAGAGCAGTATGTGATACAGCTCTTATTTTAGTGACAGACATTCCATATGTATCATGTATAAAATGTTAAAAAAAAATGAGAAAACATCCAGTATTTCCAGCCTGTGTAATATATGACAAGATTATAGAGTCTACTGATGTATAGTTATGTTCCATATATGATTCTGTGATAAAGTGAATTTGCTGTTTTTTGAAGAGGAGCCTGGCAGGCTACAGTCCATGGGATTGCAAAGAGCCAGATAAAACTGAGCACCTTTCACTTTCACTACAATAAAGATCTTTTTCATAGATCAAAAATGATAAAAGAAACCAGAAACAAAAGAAAATGTAAACTAGATGGGCAAAAAAAATCTGACTGTAATCTTACTTATTTCCATAGGGTTCAGCAATACTGGAAAGGCATTAGCATGTTTAACTTCCAAATGAGCAAAAAAAATTTCAAGAAGAGGAAATCTTTCTCTTCCTCGAGGCCCTTCTGCCTATCCAGGAGACTTTAAAGCTCAGGAGCTCCCCCTGCAGCATTCCAGAGAAGCATGTGCAGCTCTGCACTAAGTGCCCTCTTAGAATGGGGGACGGAGGGGGGTGTCCTGCTGTGCCTGGCACGTAGCCTACAAGTGCACCCCCAAAGCTGAGGTGATGAGTGAGAGACAGGGAATTACTCTGAGAAAGGGCCATAATGAGAAGGCTGAGCAACTTTTTAGTTCATATTAGTTCTATCTTTATATTTCTCATATTACCCAATATAGTACCTTGTAATATCAAACTACCAATATAAGCCCTTTAAATGAATATACTGATGAACATTGGGGTACATGTGTCTCTTTCAATTCTGGTTTCCTCGGTGTGTATGCCCAGCAGTGGGATTGCTGGGTCATAAGGGAGTTCTATTTGCAATTTTTTAAGGAATCTCCACACTGTTCTCCATAGTGGCTGTACTAGTTTGCATTCCCACCAACAGTGTAGGAGGGTTCCCTTTTCTCCACACCCTCTCCAGCATTTATTGCTTGCAGATTTTTGGATCGCAGCCATTCTGACTGGTGTGAAGTGGTACCTCATTGTGGTTTTGATTTGCATTTCTCTGATAATGAGTGATGTTGAGCATCTTTTCATGTGTTTGTCAGCCATCCGTATGTCTTCTTTGGAGAAATGTCTATTTAGTTCTTTGGCCCATTTTTTGATTGGTTCGTTTATTTTTCTGGAATTGAGCTGCATAAGTTTATAATAGCCAGGACATGGAAACAACCTAGATGTCCATCAGCAGAGGAATGGATAAGAAAGCTGTGGTACATATACACAATGGAGTATTACTCAGCCGTTAAAAAGAATTCATTTGAATCAGTTCTGATGAGATGGACGAAACTGGAGCCGATTATACAGAGTGAAGTAAGCCAGAAAGAAAAACACCAATACAGTATACTAACACATATATATGGAATTTAGAAAGATGGCAATGACGACCCTGTATGCAAGACAGGAAGAAAGACGCAGCTGTCTATAACAGACTTTTGGACTCAGAGGGAGAGGGAGAGGGTGGGATGATATGGGAGAATGGCATTCTATCATGTATACTATCATGTAAGAATTGAATCGCTAGTCTATGTCTGACGCAGGATACAGCATGCTTGGGGCTGGTGCATGGGGATGACCCACAGAGATGTTATGGGGAGGGAGGTGGGAGGGGGGTTCATGTTTGGGAACACATGTAAGAATTAAAGATTTTTAAATTAAAAAAAAAATGAATATACTGATTAATAGTTAACAAATCCATATTTATATTTAAGTTTAAAAATGTCAAAGCCAAATTTGAAATATTTGTTGTCCACAATCATCTGCTATCAACGTAAATTTTGAAAATCTGGTTTACAGTTATAAGTGAGATATACAGTACAGTATTTAAATAACCAATGGTGGTAATGTTTAAAGAGAGGATACTGCAATTTTCACCTAACAACTACACTGTCATTAATTTAGTTATTTATTTTAGTCATATATTAAAGTTTAACATATTTGAATTGATATACCTATTTTACGAAAGTCTTGCAAGTCAGTTTTAAACATTATGATGACACAATTTATGAAAGTACAAAGGTTTTTCAAATGAAAGAGAATAGCAAGAAAGAAAACAACGTCCGAGAGCAGACAGAGAGACGGTATAGATTTTAAAATGGAATACTACGCAGTAGCTAAAAATGAACTTGCGTTTCACCGTCTTCAAGGTGTATTTTTCCATACTTTATAAATGAAATAGAGTTGCTTCTAACAATTGATTTTATCATAAAAACCTCTGTTCTCAAGACAGCATATAGGCTTCTGTTGCCATTCATTAAATATGCAAAAAATGGGCTGTTATTTTTAATGGCATGCATGGACAACTACAATCCTGTAAAGGTGCATTAAACAAAGCCTGTTAAGAACTACCTTAAGAATGAGTTATCTGTAAACATTCCATTCACGTTCTGAATAAATCAAGGAAGTGTCAGTGTCAAAACTGGTAACAGTGGGTATGAACAACTTGGAAGAAAGTTCCAGAGATAATGGCAGAGCATACTTTAAAGAAGTGCTCTTTCATCAATACTTTCAATGGCATAGAGGATGATATTATTTAGAAAAAGCTGAGTATCATCCAAGTAGTGATTCAAGAAGAATTTACTCTAAATGTGAAGAGATTTTAGAAATATCTTAGCTAATTTTTCTTTTATTTTTCTTTCTACACATCGAGTAGTAAGTGATAAAACGTTCATCAAAATAAATCTATAAGAGCTCTTTCAATATGTCAGTTTCATTGGCAATTCTTTTTTCTATTTTAGTGATACAAAAATACTGATGAGCCAAATATAATAGCACTATATGCAAATACGAGGATAGAGCTCATAAGTATATTGTTGAAGGAAAAAAAGTAGGTTGCAAAAATGCAGAGTGTGATCTTACTGATACGGACAGAGCTAACATAAAGTGATAACCTACGTATTTGCTGCCATATGTACATGCAAATAAACATATTAAAAATGAACTGAAAGGAAACACACAGAGCTAATTATACAAGCTATTTGGGGCTAAGTGGAAGCAAAGGAATCAAAACTAGGGATGCCAGGAAAATGTTACCTAGCGCTGTTGTTGCTGCTCAGTCACTAAGTTCTGTCTGACTCTTCTGTGACTCCGTGGACTGCAGCCCACCAGGCTCCTCCTCTGTCCGTGGGGTTCACCAGGCAAGAATACTGGAGTGGGTTGCCATTTCCTTCTCC
This sequence comes from Budorcas taxicolor, assembly GCF_023091745.1. Lineage (NCBI taxonomy): Eukaryota > Metazoa > Chordata > Mammalia > Artiodactyla > Bovidae > Budorcas > Budorcas taxicolor. The sequence continues at coordinate 109,469,238 of NC_068916.1, read as the reverse complement.
GGGGGGTCTTCCCAACTCAGGAAGTGAACCCACACCTCCTACTTGGCAGGCATATTCTTCACCACTGAGCCACCAGAGAAGCCAGGGATCTAACTGAATCATTTATACAGTTGTGCTTCTAAAATGGGAAATACACTCTTACATTACTGATATTTTTTTTCAAGTACTGCATACCTAGAAAAATTGACTGAAAGCAAATACATATAAATATTAACCAGTGGTGAATTACCAGTGGTTAATAAGACTATCAGTCTTTATTTTTTAGTTGGACTTTTTTTTTCAATTTCCACATTAGCCTCCCAACTTTTGAAAGTAAATTAACATTAGGAAATTACACATACATTTTCAACATCAGACAGAGTAATCAGGTATGAACTAGATGACTCAGCTTTCCATCAGCGCCACCAAGCACTATGAGGCCATCCTTCAATGTCCCTCAACTCTCTTGGGAGAAAAAAATGCAGTAAATTGAAACTTCATTGCCCTAATTCCAGGAAATTTCTTTGCCAGTTTGAGATAACCGCTCTTCGTGAGAAGCAACCATTCTTTCATCTTCTGTCTTGATGCATTTAAGTTGCAAACATGACCTTAAACCTTTATGAACTTGATTTTTACCTTTCTCTCTCTTGATAATCTTCTCATGTTCCAAAATGATCTGTGTTTTAATGAATAAGGTTAACCCGCTTCTCCTGAAATGTTATTCTTCTCTTCCTTCTAGAGAGAGACGCATGAGGTAATGATGCTTGTTTTGAAATTCGACGTGGAATCAGGGCTCATACAAGACTTGATACAGATGTGGGGGAAGGGGACGCGAGGAAACAGCCGTGTTTTATCACAGGAGCTGAATCAGTTAGGCTAGGGTTTCGGGAAAGAAAATGGATTCGAACGCTTTTAAGTTAGAAAGTTAGAACACGACACTAAGAGTTTGAGAAGTCTCTGGCCAGGCCAGTGGGGCTGGGTTCCAGAATAAGATGGCAGAGCTCTCCCCATATCACCGTTAGGGATTCTTGGACCCCAGCCGCATGGGCCTGGACCCAGATCCACAGGCCTGGAGGTCACAGATGCCTCTGCTTCAGCTCTTGACACCTACCCAAGCAGCACCCTGGCCACAGAATGAGGTAATAGAAAAAGCAAACGAGACCTCTCCACAACGTATTTGCCAATATCACCAGCACTGCAGAAACACTACCCCCACAGTCCTCTCCCCTTCCAGATCTTATCTGAATGAACATGCAACAGGCAGGACCATCACGACCAGAAATTAAGTCTAAAGAAGATTGCAAAAAATCCCTAGCCCTCTCCCCTATTGGTATCATAGCAACAATACAATCAACACTGATACTCAATTAATATTCTGAAGCAATATATTCAAGCACTCTGAATTCTGCTCTGTGTTTTATTTAAAAAAATAAAAATTCTCAGAGGTCCACAGTGAAATAATGTTTCCTCTCTAGCTTGCTTCCTTTCTGGTTTTGGTCTCTGCCAATTTGCATGCGGAGCTGACTGTGTCACAGTCACCATCTGTTTGAATAACCCACATCTCAGAGACTTACATGGCTGCACGTGTCTCAGCAAACCTTTCAGTTTGTGATCTAGGTCATTCAGCCTAGATTTTTTATGGAACAGTTGGCTTTCTTATAGAAATAACTGTATTTAGAATTCTGAAGTGTTCATTTTCTTTGCCAAGGTCTTGATCATCTGCATATATTTTAATTATAATAAGCAGCATAATGTAGGAGAAGCAGCACGGGTATTGAACACAAGACTGCTGGTAGGTCTTTCCGGTTAATAACCAGGTTATATAACTGGCAGACTTACTTTGAATCTCAGAAAACAGTGAAAGAAATTGTTTTCTTCTGCCTTTTCTTAAGATACAATAATGCTTCCAGTGACTTCAGAAGGCATCTTCTTATCAAGCTTGTAATTTCCTGGAGCTGTAATTTCCTGATTTTTAAAACTGAGAGGTTATCACTATTACCTGACAAACTATTAGAAGAATCATTTAAAAGCCTGTCCTGTTTCAAAATGGGGCCCCTTCTACGATGTCTGGGCAATGTCCTCATTCCATTAGTAAATCACAATCAGACATCTGAAAACACAAATTTAAAAAATGGGAGGGAAGTTCAAAAGGAAGGGGATATATTTATGCCTATGGCTGATTCATGTCGAGGTTTGACAGAAAACAACAAAATTCTGTAAAGCAATTATCCTTAATAAAAAAAATTTTTTAAGAAATATTCAAAGCCAAAAACAATGCTACTATTGAAGTAGGGCTGTGTTAGTTTCTGGGGTGCAGTCACGTGACGAGGTATGCCGTGCACACCCCAGGCTCCCAGGCCCCCCTCCCCCTCCTCTGCGGTGGCCACCGTCTGCGCTTTGTCTGTGAGTCTATTTCATAGACGAGTTCCCTTGTGTCACGCTTACACTTCCACATATAAGTGACATCACATGGTACTTGTCTTTCTCTCTTTAATTTGCTTCACTTACTATGATAATCTCTAGGTCCATCCATAGCATTATTTAATTCGTATCACATCTTCTTCATTCATCTATTTGTTGGTGGACTTTTAGGTTGGTTCCACGTATCTTTCTGAATTACAGTTTTGTCCGGATACATGCCCCGAGTGGGACTGCTGAATCTTACAGTCATTCTGTTTTCAGTTTTTTTGAGGAACTCCATACCGTTTTCCACTGTAGCTATAGCAATGTACATTCCCACCAACAGTACAGGAGGCTCCCACGTTCTCCACTCTCTCCAGTATTTGCTCTCTGTACTTTCCAATGATGGCCATTCTGACTGGCGTGAGGTGGTACCTCACTACAGTTCTGATTTGCATTTCTCTAGTAATTAGTGATACTGAACATCTTTTCATGTCCCTACTGGCTATCTGTATGTCTTCTTTGGAGAAATGTCTATTTAGGTCTTCTGCCCACTTATTGGTTTTTGTTGTTGTTATTCAGTTTTATGAGCTGTTTTTGTATATTTTGGAAATTAGGCTCTGTCGGTCATATTATTATCAAGTATTTTCTCCCATTCCATAGGCTGTCTTTTCAGTTTATTTATGGTTTCCTTTGTTGTGCAAGTGCTCATAAGTTTGATTAGATCCCATTTGTTTACTTTTGCTTTTATTTCTATTGCCTGGGTAGACTAACCTAAGAAAATATTGGTATGATTTATGTCAGAGAATGGTTTGCCTAACTTCTCTACCAAGAATTTTATGGTGTCATCTTATATTTTAAGCCATTTTGAGTTTATTTTGAGAGTGTTTTCTAAATTCATTTATTTACACAGAGTTGTCCAGTTTCCTAACACCACTTTCTGAAAAGACTGTCTTTTCTCCATTAGTTATACTTGTCTCTTTGGTTGAAGATTAATTGACCACTGGTGTCTGGGTTTATGAAAATACCTATTTTGAAAGACATTGTTGTGCTCTTTATAAAAACCACCTTCTAATGTTTTTGTTTACAAGCTGTACATATAAAACTGACAGTTCTGTTTCTAAACTATCTGACATCAATAATACTCTAAACACAGGTTCTGTAACACTCCTCTCCTCCAGTGAACACCCTCAGTCCACTTGGGAATTAAATCCAGTCAAGAGTAGCTCTACAATTCATTAAGTTTAGCCATTCCCAATTATATCCAACAATTCAAATAGGGCTTACAGAGGCTGAGCTAAATGCCGAACATGGAAACAGGTACAAAGGACAGAAGGATAAATACCATGAAATTCTCATCCTTAGAGCACTTGACATCTATTAATGAACACACCCACAAACACACAGTAAACATACATTCACATGTATGTTTGCATGTACACTGCAAACAAAAATACAATAATGAGTGCCATACATGAAGTATGAAAAATAAAGCTATACAGGTGCTCTTAAAAAGAAGTAGTTCATTAGCAATGGGGGCCAGAATTAGCGGAATTAACCATATTTTGACACAAAGATGGAATAGTTGTATTCTATGATCATTAATCACTTCTGTCCTGTGAAGGGTAAAATCACTTTCAGAGACAATTTCCCTTCCTTCCTTCCTCCAGCTCATCTGTGCTTGGTTTGTGCATCCTTCAGTGTGCGGCATCTGGCGTTATGGACCTGATGGCTCAGGGCAAAAGCTGATTGGCAGAGACAGCTTAAGATCTGCAGAAGTGGTCCCACTGTTGCTATGGAGACAGAGCTCCTGCTTCCAGCGGGTTCAGTCAGGGTGTGAACCTGCAGTTACTGGGCCAGGAATCCAGGTCCTTCTGAACCTTAGCCTGACCTCACTCTTTTCCCCATTAGTATCCATTATCATACCCTGACTTCTTAGGTCAACATACATGATCAGGAGAAGGGGACAACAGAGGACGAGATGGTTGGATGGCATCATCGACTCAATGGACATGAGTCTGAGTAAACTCCAGGAGATAATAAAGGACAGGGAAGCCTGGCATGCTGCAGTCCATGGGGTCACAAAGAGTTGGACATGACTGAGCAACTGAACAACAAAACATGATCAGTTCAAGCCTACGACTAAACTTACTTCAAACAAAGGGAGGTGTGTGCAAGTTGTATTCATTTCAGGCAAATGACAAAACCTAATCTCTCTGGGCCAGCCCCTCTGTTGTAACGCCCTACGGGTGCCATTTACATGAGGCTGTGCTCCAGAGGCGCCGTTCACTAGGGCACTCTGAGGGTTCTCCCCATTGAGGTGCCCTACATTCCTGAGATACCCTACTGGCACTGAGTTCATGTTTCAAGGCATTTTACAGTCCTTTCTAGAACTCTCTAGGATTGCTTTTTTCCTATGAAAGGAGATCTATCATACATACATATTTTTAAATTTTTCTATAGTCACTTTGAAACCATCCCTTTTTATTCTCCCTCTAATTTCTTCAGAAAGGAAAGGACTGAGTGCTTTTTCTGCAGAAGGCAGAGACTTCTTTAAGATGTCTGGTAAGCCTTGCTGAGAAAATAATCAACCATAAATTCATAGCACTTAATAAATACTTATATATTTAGTTCTCTTAACTATTTATTCACATAGACCTAACAGGGTCTCTGTCCATAATATTACAGTGTAATAATACAATATATAAATTGTACATTTATTTGAATGTTATAGAAGTACGTTTCTTTTAAACTTTTCATTAAAATTTTTAATCATTGAGAAAGGACTTTCTCAAATTATTCTGAACTATTTAAGTGTCACTGCAAGAGAAAACAATTAAACAAATGTTCAATCTCCAAATTGTTTACTGAAACTCATTATTGCATAAATTTGTGAAATTCAATGATTATCTGGGTTTATGCTGATATCCTCTTCCCACACAAAGTAGGTATGCATGACTGTCCAGTGGAATACAAGTGACTTCAAAGTTCCCAAGCATCTTCTCTATTGATCACAGTTTAAAGTACTGTACTATTCATACAGAAGGGAACCAAAAGCAAAACTCTTGCCTTTGTGAACACTACCATCTCAGCTGGGAGAAATAAAGCATACAGAGGAATGACCTAAAAACATTATTACAGCTACTGAAACATAAAGTAACAGAATAACTCAATTCTTTAAGTTCTAACACCAGAGAGCTTCGCCATATATGTTTTCTCTCTTTCTCTGAGTAATACTACATCCTAAAATTAAGTAATTATTACCCATAATAATTAAACATTGCCTCTCAGTTCAGTCGCTCAGTTGTGTCCAACTCTGCGACCCCAGGGACTGCAGCACGCCAGGCCTCCCTGTCCATCACCAACTCTCAGAGTTTACTCAAAACTCATGTCCATGGAGCCGGTGAGGCCATCTAACCATCTCGTCCTCTGTGCCTCTGGCAATACTGAATTAAAATCTTTCCAGAGTCACATTTGTATATGTACATATATTTTTATATGTTTGTAGCCTTTTACAGGAGAAAGCAATGGCACCCTACTCCAGTACTCTTGCCTAGAAAATCCCATGGACGGAGGAGCCTGGTAGGCTGCCGTCTATGGGGTCGCTAAGTGTCGGACACGACTGAGCGACTTCACTTTCCCTTTGCACTTTCATGCATTGGAGAAGGAAATGGCAACCCACTCCAGTGCTCTTGCCTGGAGAATCCCAGGGACGGGGGAGCCTGGTGGGCTGCCGTCTATGGGGTCACACAGAGTCGGACACGACTGAAGCGACTCAGCAGCAGCAGCAGCAGCAGCAGCAGCAGCCTTATCCATGCTTGCTAAGTCGCTTCCGTCGTGCTGGACTCTCTGCGGCCCTACAGTTGCCCGCCAAGCTCTCCTGTCCATGGATTCTCCAGGCAAGAACACTGGCGAGGGTTGCCACACCCTCCTCCGGGGGTCTTCCTGGCCCGGGGATGGGGCGCGCATCTGCTGACCTCCTGCGTCGGCAGGGGGCGCTTTACCATTAGTGCCGCCTGGCTCTCACCAGTAAGAAGCAGTTTGTAACCATTTGGTCCTCTAAGCATCAATAAAAGTAAAATGACACTTTAAAATGTATGAAATGGTACATGCAGTGTAGAAGCCAAAGTTGAGAGATACAAAGACTTCTGTAATATAAAATTAAAAAAGAAAAACGTGACTGAGTTTGATGCTGCTGCTGCTGCTAATGACAAGTATTTAAAAATTCACATGGGGGGGGGGGGGGAATACCTAAAAACTGTATTGATTGCAAGTTAATACTGATTCTTTATCCTCTTGGAGCTGCTGAAATTTATCATTCCTTACCAAAATGAAAGTCACTGTAAATCTTATTAGAGGTAAATTTGAAAGGTAGGTAAAAAGGGAAATAAAAATAAAATGGCTTCAAGTTAGTGGAAATTGTAACAGGCAACTGGCTGAGTGAAAAATTACCTCTAATCCCAGAAAATCAGTTTGCAGGGAGTCTCTATGATGTATTATGCTCCTAATGCTTTATGACATAGCATACCCACATGCCACTGTCTTAGTCAATGGATATTTTTCAGCCAGTTGCTATAAGAACAAGCCAAGGACTTTTTTCAACTTATACTAGATTCCAGTTTAAGTGCTAAAAGCCTGAAGCCTCCAAAACCACAGCTGACATCTCCAGGATTCAAATACCTCATTACTCATGGAACTTCATGTGTTGTATCCATAAAATCCAGTTTCTCAAAGTTTGTCATCCACATGTTAAAATCTTAATGAAAATTAGTTAGGAGATAATTTTCCGATAGTATATTGTGGGGTATGTGAGTACATCTCCTGAAAATGGAAATTCAGTCAAGTGGAGATTTTCATTTTAAACTGGTACTTTCAATCTATCAAAATATTGTTTATAGCAAAAGGAACAGAGAAGGCGATGGCACCCCACTCCAGTACTCTTGCCTGGAGAATCCCAGGGACGGGGGAGCCTGGTGGGCAGCCATCTATGAGATCGCACAGAGTCGGACACGACTGAAGCGACTTAGCAGCAGCAACAGCAACAGCAAAAGGAACAGAAATATGCACTCTTAATTTGAAGACCCAATGCCTTATAGCAGGGGTCCCCAACCTCCAGGATCTAATGCCTGATGATCTGAGGTGGAGCTAATGTAATAATAATAGAATGTAATGTGCTTGAATCATCCCAAAACCATACCCCCTAACTCAGTCCGTGGGAAAATTGTCTTCCATGAGATCAGTCCCTGGTGCCAAGAAGGTTGGGAACTGCTGCCTTACATACAGCCTTGGGAGGTTAAAGAGCCAAACTTATAATTGGGAAGGACTACAAGTAAACGCTGGGATTCCCTCATAGCTCAGTCTGAAAAGAATCTGCCTGCAATGTAGGAGACATAAGTTCTGCAGGTTCGATTCCTGGGTCAGGAAGATCCCCTGGAGAAGGGCATGGCAACCCACTCCAGTATTCTTGCCTGGAGCATCCCATGGACAGAGGAGCCTGGAGGCTAGTCTGAGTTGCAAGAGTTAGATAGGACTTAGCGACTAAACCACCACCACAGGTAAATGTTAACAGAAAGACGGCCAAAACTCACATTTTTAAGAACTTTGAATAAAGGGCCTTCTCTCTTAATATCTCTAGTGTTTAACCATGTTTATAACAGATAAGTTATGGCTATTGTCTGACCCTTCATTAACGGAGGGAGGGGATCAAGACGGCAGAACAGGACAGCCTGCAGCCTCCTGCCGGCAGTATCTGCCTCTCTGTGGCGCCAGGGGCTGCGGCTGCCGGGCTCCCCTGCCCCGGGGGTTCTCCAGGGGACCCCTCTGCAGGGGCTGCTGTGCCCTCTTCCAGGGGGCTTCCCGACTGGGTCCCCTCTGCAGCGGCTGCTGTGCCCTCTTCCAGGGGGCTTCCGGACTGGGTCCCCTCTGCAGCGGCTGCTGTGTGCTCTTCCCGGGGGCTTCCCGACTGGGTCCCCTCTGCAGCGGCTGCTGTGTGCTCTTCCCAGGGGGCTTCCCGACCAAGGGGCTGAGCCCTCATCCCCTGCGGCTCCCCGACCCCCCCCACCCCCACCCCGTGGGGGGACTCTACCCGGAGCAACCAGGAAGCCCATGGACGCCTCCTCCGCGGCTCCAAGCCCAGACAAACATCAAAAATAAATTCAAAAACAAAAAATTCACAAAGCTGGTAGAAAACAGAACTCGATCTAAGTGAAAAGGAAATACGTAAACGACAAAATCTAGATTGCTACAAAAAAATGGTGAAGGACAGCTGCAGGGCGCGAGGAGCTGGGGTGGCGGGAGCAGGTGCGACGCCTCCTCACCCCCGAGGGGACCCAGGGGCGCCCCCACACCCCACGGAGCCTCCCTCACACCCGAGGGGGCCGGGTGACCAGCTGCAGGGCTCCGGGAGCAGGCATGTCCCGGAGAGTTCCCAGAGCCGGAGCCCGGGGCCCAGAGCTGGCCACAGCATCATCAAGCTCTTCCACCTCTTTCTCACACTCGAGGGGAGAGATGCACCAGGGGCTCTAAATCGTCTTAAACTCAAAGGTGAAAACAACGCAGAACTACCCTATGAAAAAGACACCCAAACAGGACTCTCAAAAATAACCCAGTCCATAGCAGAGAAAAGAGAATAAAAAGAAATAATACATTCAGTAGAATAAATCACCCTTCATGTGTATCATACATAGATAACCAAAAAGAGATCTTAGAAATGACCCAAAATTTTTTAAATTAAAAATTGGATTGGCTAAGAAACAAACGCGACACAACAGTGAATAGTTAAAGAGAAATTAGTGCATATGCCCATAAAATACTTGTACAAGAATGTTCATAGTGATTTTTCTCAATAGTCCAAAACCTCATCATTAAGTCTGGACAAACAAATTATATTCATGTAATGACACACTTCTCACAAAGGAACAAACTACTGAGACAGGCAACACCATGAGCAAAAGCCTCACAGAAAGAAACCAGATGCAAAGGAGTGAACTGATTCCATCCATGTGAAATTCAAACCAGGCAAGCTCTTAGAATGGTGGTTTCCAGTGAAGGGCAGAGACTGCCTGGAAAGGGGCCCCAGGAGACCTCTTGGAATCAGACCACTGCTCTGTATCTTAATTAGTGTTAAGCACTTTGGATCTGTATGCTTTATTTTTACAGCATTTTATTTATTTGGCTGCACTGGGTCTTCATTGCAGAGCAGGGGATCCCTGATCTTCCTTGCGGTGTGCAGACTCTTTGTGGGCTGCGGGATATACTTTCTTTTGAGCAAAGAAAGTATATAAGAAAGCGGCAAAACAAGAAAAAAAAAATCAGAGCTTGAACGAAAAACATGGAGACTTCAATGATGGATATAAATCTTTAAACACATATAATCATAATTCCTGAAACAGAATAGATAGAGCCAACTGGAGGAAATGTTTCAAAAAAAATTAACACAACATTTCTCAAATATAAATAAAGACATTAACCCTCAAAATCAAACAGATGATAAGTACAGAGGATACAGATGACAGTCAGTCTGGGAACACTAAGAATAAAAAGAAAGAAGGAAAAACCCACTAAGCTTCCATTATAAACACTGAAGAAAACAAAATCAGTATCAGGTTTAAACAGAATTCTTAATAATAATTGATACAAGAGGATAATGGAAATGTATCTTTAAAGTTATGAGATACACTACTTTGAACTTAAAATTTGATGCTCCTAAGCTATGTAATTTGTATGTAAAAGCAAAATAAAGATATTTTCAAGTATGTGAAACTCAAAGGTTATCACTCTCAGACACTATCTAAAATAATTACTACACTAGAATGAAAAACAAATATAAGAGGAAAATGGAACATGGAAGTATGGTGAGCAAAGAAAACAGTAAATTGTAAGGTTAAGTGCAAATAAATGCATATTATAAAATTTTTTAATTGCAATAACAAATTTTAATTTAAATCCCAGGTGCAATCAACACAAGAAATGTTAAGGAAAGAAAGGAAGGAAAAACTAAAAGTTTCCTTGGATTCTGGTCTTATCTGGAGAGGCTATAGCTTCTGAATAACTCATCACTGAAAGTAAAATGAGCATTTAAACATTTGTTAAAAATGAAGCTTTTCCTACTAGAAAGAAGAAGGAATATAGTTTTGAATCATCAGCAGTTCAAATCTGGCTAGTTGCCAGTATTTTGTCAGGACAATTCAGTTAATTTTTTTAAAAATCAAATTAGTTGCCAACACTTAAAAATAGAAGTATTTACATAAAATCCAGATGGTTTGGCAAATCAATTTCAAAAAAAGGAGGAAGGGAGAAGAAACAAAGAATAAAAAAAGGGAACACTAAAAATGGTTGTGAGGTTTATAAAAATGATAGAACATTATGAGAAGTTTTACTCAATACATTTGAAAATTGAAGCAAATAATTTTATTAGGAAAACATTATCAAAATTGGCATAAAATGAGACATTAAAAAGTTCAAAAACAATAGAAGAGATGGAACATATCTACCCTCAAAAAGTTAGCTGTTAAAACAGTTTGAATGAATTTCCATACTCCTTTCAGCAGAAGATAATTTCCAGCTTGCAGCAACAGTTCTGTGGTATGGAAAAAGTGAAAAGGCTATCATAATTATTTTATAATGCTAAAATAACTCCTATGCCAAAGCCAGCAAGGGCAATATGAAAACAAGTCAATTTTCTCTACAAACATATAGTAAAAAATGTAAAGGAAAAATAGTAGCAACTTGAATCAACTATACTTCAATACAATTTATAAAAATCCTATAAAAATACTAGCAAATCAATTTCACCATAACCATTATTTATTCCAAGAATGTAATAGTGTTTCAATACTAAAAATGTGTTAGTGCGATTCACTATAATACATACAAAAGGAGAAAAAAACCCACAGGAGGACCTCAGGCAACATTCTACAGCTCCCATCTCTCATTAAAAGAAAAACAAAACTCATAGCAAACTAAGAATACAAAGCAAACTAAGAAACATTCTTGACTCAATATGGAAGCTACAAGAAAACAAGTATACCCACATGTACTGGTGAAAACTAGGGCCGGGAATAAGAAACGGATACCCCTGTCTCTTCTGTTCTCCAACAGCATGCTGAGCTTTTTCAAGTTGCCTTATAAGGCAAGAAAAAACAAAAGAGTGATGTAATATTGAAAAGAAAATTAATTGTAAGGCTGAAACTAATGGTTTCCTATGCAATCATACTTTTTCTTTCTTCTTCAGTAACAAATTCCAGTTTGCCTAACAGACAAACATTGAGAAGTTAAATACAGACCGGCAAGGTGTATGAGACACGAGGAAACATACCCTTTCACTGGGGCAGGTGCACACTGGAATAGCCTTTTTAAAGGGCTATTTCCCCTGCCTGTTAAAATTTTAAAAATTCATACATGTTAGCCCAGAGATGCTCCTTAACAGTTCAGTTCAGTTCAGTCGCTCAGTCGTGTCCAACTCTTTGCAACCCCATGAATAGCAGCACGCCAGGCCTCCCTGTCCATCACCAACTCCCGGAGTTCACTCAGACTCACGTCCATCGAGTCAGTGATGCCATCCAGCCATCTCATCCTCAGTCGTCCCCTTTTCCTCCTGCCCCCAATCCCTCCCAGCATCAGAGTCTTTTCCAATGAGTCAACTCTTCGCATGAGGTGGCCAAAGTATTGGAGTTTCAGCTTTAGCATCATTCCTTCCAATGAACACCCAGGGCTGATCTCCTTCAGAATGGACTGGCTGGATCTCCTTGCAGTCCAAGGGACTCTCAAGAGTCTTCTCCAACACCACAGTTCAAAAGCATCCATTCTTCGGGGCTCAGCCTTCTTCACAGTCCAACTCTCACATCCATACATGACTATTGGAAAAACCATAGCCTTGACTAGACGGACCTTAGTTGGCAAAGTAATGTCTCTGCTTTTGAATATGCTATCTAGCTTGGTCATAACTTTTCTTCCAAGGAGTAAGCGTCTTTTAATTTCATGACTGCAGTCACCATCTGCAGTGATTTTGGAGCCCAAAAAAGTAAAGTCAGCCACTGTTTCCACTGTTTCCCCATCTATTTCCCATGAAGTGATGGGACCGGATGCCATGATCTTCGTTTTCTGAATGTTGAGCTTTAAGCCAACTTTTTCACTCTTCTCTTTCACTTTCATCAAGAGGCTTTTTAGTTCCTCTTCACTTTCTGCCATAAGGGTGGTGTCATCTGCATATCTGAGGTTATTGATATTTCTCCCAGCAATCTTGATTCCAGCTTGTGCTTCTTCCAGCCCAGCGTTTCTCATGATGCTCCTTACCAGAATCCCCCCTAAATACACTCACTGTATACATGGAGACAAATAAGAAAAAACTCAGTTGACATTGCTTGTCATTATGTAACCTTGGAAACATCCTAAATGTTCAGCAGGAAGGAACAGTTAAATAAACTTCCATATTAATCATTTATTCACAAATACTTTGAACACCAATTATGGGACCAGCTACTATAATAGGTCTTGGGAATGTATCAGTGAACAAACTCTGAAAGTAACTTCTACGTCGTAGCGGAGGAAAACAGACAGTGAAGAAATGAGTTTAGTGTATGCCAGGCGTAGGTGTTAGGAATAAAAATAAAGCAGGTTAAGGAGATGCAGACTGAAGAGACAGAGAAAAAAAAAAGGAGAGGAAGGAAGCTGAACTGGAGGTAGCTGGAGACGGAGAGGAACAGCAGAGAGCTTTGAAGAGGAATCTCTGGGTGGAGACCTCAGTGAAGTAAGGGAGCAAATCAAGAACATACCCAGGGATGGAGCATTTCAAGCAGGAGCCAGGAAAGCAAGTATTCTCAGCATGTTCCAGAAACATTAAGGCACAACCAGTGGGCTGGAAAGAGGGCATAAGGAAGCAGAGAGATGGGGTTGCATACTCCACGATCCCATCAGGGAAGGACACAGGACTTCATTTTCAGCTGACTAGATACCATGCAGCTGTGAGTCCCGATAAGAGTCTGCAGAACACATAGACTAACAAAAAAGGTACAGGATAGTACATGTCTGTAACATCTTGCATATTAAAACCAAGACAAACACAAGACAAGCTAAAGTGTCCTGTGTGTGCGTGTGTGTGTATATATGTACATAAACACAGTTTTTAAAAGCTGGAAGGATACACTCCAAAGGGGAAACACACTGGGGACAGCTATGGAATGGGAGAAGCAGTCAAGAGAGATTTCAGTAAACCTATCCACATGTTTTTAATTTCTTTATAATGAGAAAGAATACATGTATTATTTGTTACAATGAAAATCAGACAAAGAAAAATACTGATCATCTTTAACCATTCAGCAAAACGTTGTATCCTGAAAGAACGAGTTCTGTGGCTATACTCTTCTCCAGATGGGATCTTTGAAATATTACAAGCAAATTTCTATATAAATGGTACACGAGTATGATAATTACCCATAAAAGGTGACCTTTTCTGGAAAATTCGACCTGACTTTCATTTGTGTGTGTGTGTCCTGGGAAAGGTGTAATACTGTCAGCAGGAGAGAGTAAGAAACACATGATGAAGAAAGAAGTGATGATGAAATCTGAGTGAGGATCTGTGCAAAGTGACAGTCATACAATTTACTTACGCAATAACGTATCCAACATGACAAAAGTTTCTAGGCTTATAGAAAGGTGAGTCACAGTGAGGAAGCTCTTCCAAAGATTCCTGACTCAGAGAAATAGACCTAGAAGCTGTGTACCTTCATTAGAAAATAACCCTTTAGATGTATACTGATAGCTAAGAAACCACAGTCCCATAAATCATACCTGAATGCATCAGAGTGAGGAAAAGTGATATATACAATATAAGGATTGGGTGTGGAAGGCTCTAGACAATTAATTTTCTTACTGCCAACTATTTCATAAACACTGTGCAGAGAGACAAAGATACACAGATAAATGACAAAATGTTTTTAAAACAATGACTTCTTCAAAAGTTTTCTGTAAACTCTTTGGAAATATCCATGACTGTCTTTCTACCAAAGCCACATTTTCCATTAAAGAATTTAATTCCTTCAATCTGGCACTCAGACATTTTGCAACTTCGTTGAAATACTTAAATAATTTTATTTACAACATTTCCAAGTAATCATCTTAATTACAAAAACTGGAATCTGTAACAGTATCTATTTCCTAATCTGCAATCTTGGCAATCAGTGCATGACATGAATATCTTCAGTCAAGTGTTAAGTTTTATGTCAACTGAAGCTGTAGTCTCTCATGATTATGGTCGCAAAACATATTTTTCAAATCTAGATTTAAACCTAGGTTCCTGACACTTAATAACTGTATGTCCTTTGGAAATTTATTTAGCTACTCTGTGCTTCAGCCTACCTCTTTAGTTATTATTACAGTAATCACAATTTTTTGTGAGAATCATATTAAGTGGTTACCTAACATATGAAAATGTTAACACCATCATTGGCATCTGTATGTTGGTTGCCTTCCCTACAGCATAACACAGATGAGGATTGAAAAGAGAGGAGGGAGCATGGACAGAAGAAAGCAACAGTGATTCTGAAATTCTTCTAAAAGACCCAGTGAAGGGCTTCCCTGGTGACTCAGTGGTAAAGAATCTGCCTGCAATGCAAGGGAGACACAGGTTAGACTTGCATTGGGAAGATCCCTGGGAGAAGGGAATGGCAACCCCCTCCAGTGTTCTTGCCTGGGAAATCCCACGGACAGAGGAGCCTGGCGGGCTACAGTCCACGGGGTCGCACGAGTCAGATGCTGCTGAGTGACTAAACAACAAAACTCCCTCTAGGAGTTTATGGGTTGAGAGACACTCAAAGAAGACTCACTAGGGCAGCTAAAAGATAAAACGTGGCTCGATGGGTGGGCTGAGTTAGAGCTCCGGGACCCCTGGGTCCTCTACGGAGGGCTCGCAGGGGGCCCAGGAGAAGATGAAAAGGTGCTCGTGGGGCGGGAAGCAGGAAGGGGCATTGCTCAGTCGTTCCTCCATCCATGGGATTCTCCAGGAAAGAGTACTGGAGCAGGTTGCCATTTCCTTCTCCAGGGGATCTTCCTGACCCAGGGATGGAACCTGGGTCTCCTGCACTGCAGGCGGGTTCTGCAGCGGGGCTGGAGTGGGACCAGATGAGCGGTGTGCAGGGGCTTCGTGAGCAACGGCAGAGAATACGGGCCCGGCGTGGCAGCTGTCCGCGCTCACGTGGAGCCCACACTGTAAGTCAGGCAGACAGACTTCAGCAGCCACCAGTCCCAAAAGCAAACCAAGCTGGCCCCTGCACAGCAAGGGCCCAGCAACAGCCAAAGGCTGTGCACTGGTCACGTGACTCCCAGCAGTCCCATCCCTCACACCCCCAGTCGCCGCTTTGGAGAGTTAAAGAAGGAAAGGAAGAAATATCTAAGAGATTGAATACTTTACTTCAAAAAGACTGAGCTATCCAAAATAGGTTATTTAAATCAGAAGATAATATGATACAAAAAAATGTCAAGTTTAAGGCTTACCTTTTCCATTCCCCTCAGTCAAACCCAGCACAAACTCCACTACTCAAGGCAAATCAGCTCAAAAACAAGACATTCTAAGTATCTCCAATTTCTCGGCAAACATGCACACAGCGTGTAAATTTACAATTTCAATGCATAGAAACATTGAAGAGTATTTCTTTAAAGTTATCATTATTGATACACATGAAAATACTTTTAAACTAAATTTCCAATACTTTAATTTCTTTTTTTTTCTCCTAGTTGCATACCTCTTAAATCATCAAATAATTTTTGCTTTTAGATTTTTCCTTTACTGCTTATCATTATTTGTATGTTAAATCCTTTCTTAAACTGATGTAATTGAAAATGTATATATTTAACTTCTATCATTTTTCCTTTTAAATGAATCCCTATGTTTCCTTAGAATTCGACTTTTTCCTGCTCTACATGTCATTTCTTTTAGTATCTTTCGAGTTTAGAAGCAGCTAGAAAGGAACACCTAGTGAGTGATGTCTCATTAAAATGGAGCAAAAAGAAATTATCCTTGACATGCCACATACCACACATCAGCCTTCTCAGCTACTAAATCACAGGATAAATGCAAACAGTATGATTTCCACCACCATTCCCATTTCCTTCATACTTAAATTTTCAGAGTTAGAGTTTAGCTGCCCCAAAACTTGTTGCACAGAAGTTCAAAAGAGCTTGCCTTTTCATTAATTTCCTGCAAATAATAGGATTTCTTTATCCAGTGTAACAGTTTACCCAGTAAAGCTGAGTGAAGCATATATGGTAAACCCCTGCACCTTCCTTTCAACCCTGCTTTCAGACCATAGCCCGCCAGGTTCCTCTGTCCACGGGATTCTCCAGGCAAGAACACTGGAACAGGTTGCCATGCCTGCTTCCAAGGGACCTTTCCAACCCAGGGGTCCAGCCTGCCTCTCTGACATCTCCTGCCCTGACTACCAGCACCACCCGGGAAGCCCCTGAACCTAAGGCTTCTCTAAAAATATTAAGTGTTAAAACAAACAAACAAAAAACGGAGTGGGGAACCTTCATGGGCTGGAAACCCAAAACCCTGATAGTGTGACAACCCCAGCCTCACTTTTCCTGCTGAAGCCTGTCTTGTCTTCCCTTTTTCTCCTGAAGGATGGACACTTCTATGTGTCATTCTGATCTGAATCCATCAAACCTCATTTCTATTCTAGCTCTATCACAGACATACCTCCATCTTTATTTGAACAACAATTAAGATCCTCTCAAAGTAGCTTTCAAGGAATTACTCATTAAAATATACCTTAGCAAGAAACAAAAAATCAGTACTATGTTCACTGGAAGAAAAACATGTAAAAGCAGAACTGCTGATCCCTAATGGACCTAATAATTTCATGAATCTGGAAGCTCCCTTTACTACAAGAGGAGTCAACAGAATGAGCTGCAGGGGGCCCACCTCCAGCCTTATCAGGTGCCTCTGACAGTGAAACATGCTGGGCCTAATTACGGCACTCTACGTGCGGAGTGTGGAATTCCCACTAGGTTTCTCTTGGAAACCACTGACAACCTCATGGGTAGAGAAGAGAATACCGAGGAAAAATCACTTCTACTAATCAGTACTGTTTGTTACACAAATAGTACAGTGGTCTGTAACTTTCTAAATCAGCTAGAATACGTGCACAACATAGTCATCAGTATTCTTGCCAACACCTCCTAAAGCAAATACAATATATAAGTCATACTAGTGGTGATAGTGTTAGAACTTACTCTGAGGATACTGTGTTCGGAATATGGGGTATTCTATTATCCCCTGCACCCTTCAGAACCAAGATTCTCAATACAGAAGGAAAACACAGATGTAATATACAAGAGATAAAATAAGAGCCACATAGTCCTAAATCTGAATTATGAGTATTAGTGTTAATTTATATATATTTATTATATATATGGGCTTCCCTGGTAGCTCAGTTGGTAAAGAATCCACCTGCAATGCAAGAGACCCTGGTTCCATTCCTGGGTCAGGAAGATACCCCAGAGAAGGGATAGGCTACCCACTCCAGTATTCATGGGCTTCCCTGGTGGCTGAGCTGGTAAAGAATCTGCCTGCAGTGCGGGAGACCTGGGTTCATTATATATTTATTATATATATAAAATGAAAAAGCCTAGAAACAATGGCAAATTCTGTCTCAACAAGCACTACTGGGCCCAAATTATGATCCTGAAACAGCATTTACCACTTTAAAGAAACAGAACTTTTTTGGATAAATGATTGATCCCAGGTCTGGGACAGGAAACATATAAGAAGAGCCTAGAATATCTTAACAAAGGAGGTAACAAAGCAGCTATCAAAGACTATCAGGGTCATTTCAAAAGGACTTAGGAGCCAACCTAAAGAGCATCCTACTGGCAGAAAAAGGGGAGTGAAGACAACAGCTGGGACAGCAGGCAGAACCAGAAAAGAAGAGGACGAGGTTCCTGCGGTTGCTGTTCAGCCCCACGGACTGCAGCACGCCAGGCTCCCCTGTCCTTCACTATCCCCCAGAGACAGTGTAAACTCATGTCCCTTGCATCAGTGATGCCACCCAACCATCTCATCCTCTGTCGTCCCCCTCTCCTGCTTTCAATCTTTCCCAGCATCAGGGTCCTTTCAAATGAGTCAGCTCTTCACATCAGGTGGCCAAAGTACTGAATTTTCAGCTTTAGCACCAGTGCTTCCAATGACTATTCAGGACTGATTTCCTTTCAGCTCAGTTCAGTTCAGTCACTCAGTTGTGTCCGAGTTTTTGCGACCCCATGAACTGCAGCGCACCAGGCCTCTCTGACCATCACCAGCTCCCGGAGTCCACCCAAACACATGTCCATTGAGTCAGTGATGCCATACAAACAGCTCATCCTCTGTCATCCCCTTCTCCTCCTGCCCTCAATCTTTCCCAGCATCAGGGTCTTTTTAAATGAGTCAGCTCTTTGCATCAGATGGCCAAAGTATTAGAGTTTCAGCTTCATCATCAGTCCTTCCAATGAACACCCAGGACTGATCTCCTTTAGAATGGACTGGTTGGATCTCCTTGCAGTCCAAGGGACTCTCAAGAGTCTTCTCCAACACCACAGTTTAGAACCATCAATTCTTCAGTGCTCAGCTTTCCTTATAGTCCAACTCTCACATCCATAAATGACCACAGGAAAAACCATAGCCTTGACTAGACGGACTTTGTTGGCAAAGTAATGTCTCTGCTTTTGAATATGCTATCTAGCTTGGTTATAATTTTCCTTCCAAGGAGCTAGCATCTTTTAATTTCATGGCTGCAATCACCATCTACAGTGATTTTGGAGCCCCCCAAAATAAAGTTTGACACTGTTTCCACTGTTTCCCCATCTATTTCCCATGAAGTGATGGGACTGGATGCCATGATCTTTGTTTTCTGAATGTTGAGCTTTAAGTCAACTCCTTCACTCTCTTCTTTCACTTTCATCAAGAGGCTCTTTAGTTCTTCACTTTTTGCCATAAGGGTGGTGTCATCTGCATATCTGAGGTTATTGATATTTCTCCCGGCAATCTCGACTCCAGCTTGTGCTTCCTCCAGCCGAGCGTTTCTCATGATGTACTCTGCATGTAAGTTAAATAAGCAGGGTGACAATATACAGCCTTGATGTACTCCTTTTCCTATTTGGAACCAGTCTGTTGTTCCATGTCCAGCTGTAATTGTTGCTTCCTGACCTGTATACGGGTTTCTCAAGAGACAGGTCAGGTGGTATGGTATTCCCATCTCTTTCAGAATTTTCCACAGTTTATTGTGATCCACATAGTCAATATTCAGGACTGATTTCTTTAGGATGGATTGATTTGATCTCCTTGCTGTCTTAGGGACTCTCAAGAGTCTTCTCCAACACCACAATTCAAAAGCATCAATTCTTCAGTGCTTAGCCTTCTTTATGGTCCAACTCACATTCACGCACATCTACTGGAAAAACCATAGCTTTGACTAGACGGACCTCTGTGGGCAAAGTGATGTCTCAGCTTTTTAGTATGCTGTCTAGGTTTGTCATAGCTTTTCTTCCTGGGAGTAAGTGTGTTTTAATTTCTGCTGCAGTCACTGTATGCAGTGATTTAGGATCCCAAGAAAATATGATCTGTCACTGCTTCCACTTTTTCCCTGTCTATTTGCCATGAAGTGATGGGGCTAGATGCCCTGATTCTAGTTTTTTTTTAATGCTGAGTTTCAAGCCAGCTTCTTCACTCTCCTTTTTTACTAGGTTTTGGGAAGTATCACTATTTAATGGACAAGTAGAGAACACTTTACTAGAGAAGAAAGAGACTAAGAGGCAAAGGTAAAAGAAAGCAGAGAGGATGTTACATCATGGAAACTAATGGAAACAAGTGTTTCAGGGACAAAATGGTCATCCGTTTCAAATGTTCCAAGAATTCAAATAAGGTAGGAATTGAAACATATCCAGTTGATTTAGCACTTTGACACTCTTACCCGGGGCTATGGTGTTAATAAACTGGTACATGGCTCAACTAAAATATATGAACGCAATATATAAACAGAACATCACAGGGCTAGATGTGTGATTTGTATGGCAAAATATTTCTGAGACAAGTATGATTCAGTCTGGTGTGTGTGGCGTGTGTGTGTGCGTGCCTTAGAAGCGGGGGAAGCAGGAAAAGACTTACATGGAAAAGTAGTCCAGCTATGCCAATCTGTGAAGGCCTAACAAACAGCAAGACAGAACTCATGAGAAATAAAGACCAAACTCAAGTCTGGATGTTTCGACTCTGCCAAAAATGTGAAACACTTTGAAGATTCACAGAAATAGTGAACATGTCTTCAAACCCATAAGAATAGTTAAAATGGACTCCAAAATCTATTCCTGATGTAACCTACAGGAAGAGATAGCTCATGAGTATAAAAGGTAAAAAAGTCTAGGTCTGAAGAATGGATCAACTCTAATTCAGGATAAACGTGTCCCTTGTGGGTACACAATGGTGTCTCCACATGTGTCCTGAAAATATTTGTTTAGGGAAACTACCACTCTACCAAACCATTATTCCATTACCTCTGGACTTCCTTTCACAAAACGCTGCTAACGACTGGTCTGCCTGCTCCACTCTGTCTTCACTCCAATCTATCCCGCTAAAAGACATCTAGCCTACACTGCTGAGACACTGTCCCCGGCTCAGAAAACCCCAGGGGCTCCATCACCTACCAAAACCTTTCAGGGCCTTCTAGCTAGAGGTCTATTCCAGAACTTGCATCTGAAAAACTCCTTTGACTTCCCTTGCCATTTCTTTTATATGTGCCATTTCCTCCACCTGTCAAAATTGATGCAGTTATTAAAACCCAAGAGGAAGCTCATCTGTTAAAGGAGCATCTCCTGTTCATCTCCTCTCTGTGTGACTGCTCCTTTTTCTGGACTGTTGTGTCATTTGTTGTCTTTGTAGTGAAATTTATATGATATAGCTTTATTTCATGTTTATCAGACTATAAAGTTTATCTCTCCCTACAAAATTTCACATTCCTTGAAGCCAGGGCAAGCATCTTACTCTCATGTGTACACTCCATAATAAGCAGTAAAAAGCTTGAGTGTGTGCCTGCTGGATAAAGCCTTATTAAAGTGAATAAATAATATGTGCATAATGAGAGGAGCTAAATTTTAAGAGAGTCCTTGGAAACAGACATAGAGTGTACTTATAGGGCTTCCCAGACAGCGCTAGTGGTGAAGAGCCTGCCTGCCAATGCAGAAGACGAAAGAGATAGGAGTTCAATCCCTGGGTTGGGAAGATCCCCTGGAGGAGCGGATGGCAACCCACTCCAGTGTTCCTGCCTGGACAATCCCATGGGCAGAGAAGCCTGGCGGGCTACAGTCCACGAGTCACAAAGAGTTGGACTTGACTGAGCGACTTGGCAAGCATGCATACTTAGAGGACCAAAATTATCTGACTACCCATGAACATCATCAATGCATTATGATTCTCCAAAGTAAAATATAAACCTGAAAAGACAGCTTGATAAGCAAATGCCCAGATAAAGATACAAACCAGCCAGTAAGCTATCTATGTATAGACCCATGCAAAACTCATTTTTTATTCCCAATCAACATTGCATTGGACCTGGCAGACAGCAGGATATCAATAAGTTATATTTACTTAGAAAACTGAGTAATTAACTCACTCAAGTTTCTACTGAACATATCAATGTTCTAGGAGTATTCTCGGTGCTTTGGTTACAGCAGTATATAATTACAGGCAAGATCTTTGCCTTCATGGGGCTTATAGTCTCAAAGCAACTCACCAAGTGAAACAAGGAAACAAACGAGAGAATTTCCAGGTAACTATAAGTATTAAAATGAAAATTAAACCAGAATGGGAGGAAGGGGACTAACACAGACTGAGTGGTCAGAGAATCCTCACTGATGAGAGGACATTTGTTCTGAGAGATGATTGGGAATAATAAGCCTGCCACACAAAGATCCGGTGGCAAAGCTCTCCAGGGAGAAGGAGCAGTAATAGGCTTGGCAGGTTCAAGAGACAGAAAGGACAGTGTGCCTGGGCCTGTGGCCCAGGGGAGAGTGGTAAGAAGTGAGGACTTAGATGGGTGGGCACAGTGTAGAGTGCACTGAGCTCTGAGGGTCACAGTTTGGAATTTATTTTGAGCATACTGGGAAGCAATGGGAGAGTTTTACAGACATTAAGAACAATGTGGTCTGGTTCACATTTTTAAACACTTAGTCTGTAAAAAATAATATATTAGAGAGGCCAAAAAACTGCTATAATGCATCTGAGATGTGAGAGGCTTGCTTGGAATTGGGCTGAGACAGACAGAGAGCTGGTGATGGGGTCTGGAGAGGCAGCCTAGTGCAGAGCAATGTGGCGGGAAAGAACTGCAGTGGTGAACAAGCCCCGAGCACCAACAGCCACAGAAGGAGTGAGCCGCAGTGTTTCCTCAAGAGTCCCAGTTACTGACTGTCCCCAGTCAGGCTTTCCTGACCACTCCACTCAGTACCCTGATGAGCTCATATATTTCCTTTATCTTCCCCACTTCATGCAAACTTTATATAAAATGTCAGGTCACAATGAAAATTATGATATATGTAATATAATTAAAAGATCAATACTGCCTTGAAATCACTAGCTGTATTTATGAAATTGATTTCACGTAGCAGACATGGGAAACTAAGTCAAACATGTTTCTACCAAGTGGAAAAGAAAAATCACCTGGTGTAGTCAAGAATCACCCTTGAAAGTGTACCTTTCAGAAAGGCAGTGACGCTGAACTGTGATCTCTTTGTGCCATCTTACTGCTCGGCCTGCTTTAACTTACCTGCCTTCTGGATTCATGGGATTCGCTTATACTAGAAACAATCCAACTAGAGTGCTAAATCATCATTGTCCACACTACAAAAAAGACTTATCCTAATAGGTACTTCCACAGTAAAGAGAAAGCCATAATACAAATCAATCAAATCACAAATATTTGCCTGTGTGCTAAATGCATACACCTTTAACAAACAGAGTGATAATTGCAAAGCATTTATTTTGAAGTGCTTTTTCATTTCTCCTCAAAATGACATAATCTAAGAGGGAAATTATTCACAACTGTAGCATATTATTAGGCTAAATATATATAAATTGTATTAATAATGGTACCTGCCCTATTGCACAACCCATTTCACTGTTATTGATGAAATATGAAAAGCCACATGAAAGCAAGTTAATTGGGTCATTATTTACCTTTTAGATTATGCTTACCCATCTAACCAATATGGATTTAAAATTGTTTGCTTACACTTTAGACAGATTTCTTTCTGACTATAGTCTCCTGACCTCCCTTTCCTTAGAGAATTTACTTTAGAAAATCAGACACATATTCAAAACAAGAATACCGAGTTATAACCAAAAATATTGGCACATATAAGATTACCAAGCAAGAGCTGCAGATGAAGACAAGGAGGCTGAGGGGGCGCCTACACTCCAGGGAGAAACAAAGAAGGAAGCACGAGTGAGGGAGAGAGGAGGGCCAGTGAGGGATGGAGGGGATTTCACCAGAGACAAGGTGTAAGTGGGACCAACAGAAAATGTTTTGTTTGATCAAAGCCATTAAATGCCAGGAAGAAGTCAACAAATATAAACAATAGAAACAGTTCTGTTAAATTTCACTAATAAAAGGAGACTTAAGTGTGTAAGTTTTAGTGACCTAGTAAGGAAAGAAAAGACCCTGATGCTGGGAAAGATTGAAGGTGGGAGGAGAAGGGACGAGAGAGGATCAGATGGCTGGATGGCATCACTCACTCAATGGGCACAAGTTGGAGTACACTCCGGGAGTTGGTGATGGACAGGGAGGCCCGGCGTGCTGCAGTCCATGGGGTTGCAGAGTCGGACGCGACTGAGCGGCTGCCCTGAGCTAACTGCACTGGCCCAGTCAGGCAGGGTCAGGTTTCCCTGGCAGCTCAGCGTAGAGTCTGCATGCAGTGCAGGGGGCCCAGGCTCAGCCCCTGGGTCGGGAAGATCCCTGGAGAAGGAAACGGCTACCCAGGCCAGTTTTCTTGCCTGGAGAATCCCATGGACAGAGGAGCCTGGTGGGCCTCAGGACAGGAGAGAATCAGGACTGACCCAGGTGGAAAAAAGAATGAGAGACCAAGATGAAGAGAAAACAAGTGGACTGATTTTTCCTTCAAGAATGTTAGCCATAAAACAAAAAAGGAGACACACTTATTTTGTCCTTTAAAATTTTTTTCAGCTATTATTTATGGTAATATTAAAAGAATTTATAGACAATGTACCAGAATATATAATCGATAGCTTCTTGCAAAATGGCTTATAAATTGAGCTACTTTCTTCATAGTTCATCTAAAGGTTTCAAGAATACTTTATGTTGCTTTTGATCGATCTTCAATTGGCATTGCTTCCTAATACATCAGTTTTATATTCTTCTTACTCCCAGAACTTGTCAACTTGTTAACGATCTATAAAATCCCTCTTTCACATAAAGGAGTTCACTCTTAAATGAATGTCATGGGAAATACTTTGATAACGTGAAGCTCTTTTGAAATACTTTGTTAGTTTTATACAATGTAAATTTTGTGAATCACACTTTCTAAATGGGTACCAGAACAATTAGGAGATCACACATATGGCTATGTCATTTTTAAAAATTACAATATCTTCTAATTACACGGAGCAATACATGTGGGTCACTGTCACGACGTGGTGAAGAGAACTCAGGGCCGTCTCCCTTTACCCACGTCCCATCCTCTAGAGAACGCAGACCCTTGTCACCCCCAGTGCACTGTTGGAAACCTGCCCATGTTGCCTTCAGGATTCTTCCCATGGATATCATGAGCTCAGTAAGAACAACTTTGGGGACAGTTGGGTTAAAATCACTCTTTTTTTTTTCTATACTTCAAATCAAATTACACTAAGAGGATCCATTAGTTGCTGCAATTTTTCCCTGGGCTGCACTCAGTTTGGAAAGAATGATTAGTCAGTATAAAAATACATATGGCTATATATGGAGTGTGTATGTGTTTGTGTTCTAAGGATGAGAAAACTTACTTTAAAAGGATCATTTTTAATCTTTACACTCAGCTTTAAAATCAGTTAGTTCCTGCAATACTGCAGATTCCAATCCATCACCCACATAGCCAAAAATACCCTGAGGAGGCTGGTAAAACAGTGCTGGTAAAGAGGAAGTGAGCTTTTAATGAGAACACCATCAGAGACTCCAAATGATCATAAGATGATGATGATACAATGAATCCATAAATGCAAAGCTTCCAAGGCTAAAGAGATAAACAAATAACGGGAACTTTACAAACACAGTTTGGGACTCTGGGGATACAAACGTGATTCAGCTCTTGTCTTCATTCCCAAGACAGGCTGAGCTAAGGTGCTGTAGCAATACTCTAAAAGAGGGCAATAGAGGGCTTATGGAACTTTAGCTAATAGCTTTTTAAAGGTTCCACTGCATTTACTCAAACTATGACCTAGCTGAAGCTATCAGCAAAGATAAACAGCTGGGTAAACTCTACCAAGAAATGTACAGAAAATTAGAAAATCAACCTCTCTACACAAAAATAAACTTGCTGGGCATGAGTCCAAGAAAACACACCCAGATTATAGCCAAGACTGCTGCAGCGTTTTCTCTTCGTAAGGAGAAATATAACTGCTTGGTGGCAGTCCTCTACTCTCAGCTAACCAAGTGAGTAAACCTGATGGGGGTGCTGAGAGTGTGAGTTGGGCAGATCATGGTTACTCGTGAGCCAGAGGAAGTGGGTCCACTGACCATCACGAGCGGTTCAGATAAACTCCCACTGTGCTATGAGACCTTCAATAAAGTCAATCAGAAACACACTTCCTTTACATCAGGGAATTCCACTAAACAGCCCCAAGTTAGAAGACACAAAAAACACTCTGATTTTTTTTTCAAAGTTCTAAGTAAAGGTTGGACAAGGTGCAGCTTCAGGGAAATTGAGGCTCTGTTGGGCTCTTTCACGGCCGCAGAGCCCGCTGCAGTGTTATTGCTACAGGGAGCTTCAGGTCCCCCCCAGCACCTGATGCAGGCCCTCAAAGTCAACACAAGCAGCTGCATGGGCTACGGAAATGGCCCCTAGGAGCTACCGCCTCAGAGGAAAACAGGGAACTGAGGCCAGTGCCTTCATTACTCAGCGAACCACATACTTAGTTTCATTTTTACCACCATCACCCAAAGAACTGTAGAGGCCAATGTTGGTGCAATGCTGAGTAATTAGCAGCGACAATCCCTTTCCCGGTAGATGCTGGCAATCTATGGACTCAAGAGGAGAAGGAATGAGCAGATGTATTTCTGAGAAGGGATTTCTGAATCCTGAGAGAAAGCAATCTCTTGGTTCCTCAGTTTTTCTCAGAAAATGCTAATTTTTCATACCTTACATGAACATCATATATCTCTGCCACAGTTTAAAATTTGTATTTTGATGTTAACATGAGTTCATGTCATCACAAAGTAAGATGGAGTTAAACACATCTGTTTCTTGTGTTTCATCAAGGGTGTCAACCCTGCTCACAACGTAGAAGAGGATTCCAGAAGAGAGATCCGCAGTCACCTTGCACCCCACAACGCGAGGGTCCCAGGGCCACGGTCCACACCAGCCTCCCGCAGGGTCTGCCCACAGTGACCACCTTTCAGGTCTCACATGCTCCCCACCCTGATTCTCACTCTCTGTCAGCCTCTCTTTTTGTGTCAGTCTCATAAAATGAGTTAATCTGATGTAGCAACATAGCCAGTTACATCCCAGGAGACAGAACTAAAGCCCTTTCCCTCAACTTCCAAAACGGACCTTGACTACATTTGAGAACAGAATTGGAGTCCCTCCCATCTCTGTGTGCAGAAATAGTCTAGAAGAAGAGCATTCACATTAGGCTTCTAGTTTTCATAAGCCAGATTACATGTTCAGATCTTAACCTGACCATTTTGCCAAGAGTTCTGTATCAGAGCAGCCTAAGTCTTCTGAAATGCTTTCCAGGTGAAAAGAAAAGAAATTTATTATTTAAATAACTGAAATTTATTTGGAAATTATTAGAATAATGAACTGACCTGTCATTATGCAGCTTAATGGAGTTTGATAATGGCAAAAGTGGCAATGCTACATCAATAACTATCATTATGTTAAAGGCAAGTTCCTTATCCAGTCCTTATTTTGAAAATCAGATGAAATATCAGTGTGCATAGAGGAACACAAAATTAGAAAATTAAAGTGGAAATTTCTGGCACACATTTTTGAAAAATGAAAAAAATGTACAAAATCTACTCAGTAGATATATCTTTTTAATTATCTTTTTAGACTTCCATAAAATAAATGCTATCAAGATTATCACAGTGAGGCATTTTAGCAAACGTGCTATGCTCATTTCTGTTCTTTTCCTTGTTTTAAAGTATCATGTTTCATGCTTATCAACATTGAAGCTGCTGGCTATTTTGAACTGGCATTGTGTTCCCCTTTGCTGCTTCTTTTTAGGGAAAAGTAAGTAGCAGAACACATAGCTGTCAGAGTTCTCCAGGTGACAGGCCTGGGAAAAGCAAACGCTGACTGACCATCTACTGAGGCAGAGCTGCCCGGCCCTCTCGGGCCTGGCAGTGTCCCTCCTCCCAGCGCCCAGGGCTAGTGGACAGCCAGCACCGCCGTGGGCAGGGAGAACCACTCAGAAACGCTGCCAGAACCCAGGGTGCTTCTGGAGGATGGTCAGAGGCAGGAACGATGGTGCAGAAAAGGCACATGGAAATACCACCCACACAGAGCAGAGCGTGCCCCTTCGCATCAGAGACGCACACATTACCACCACGAATGTATGCCTGAGTCTGTGTCTGTGTATAGCCATTTAATCAGCAAAGTCAGGATGACATAAAAGAAGTCTCTGTAGACAAGGGAATAGGCTTCACAAAAATAAGGGAAATAATGCAAATGCAAATACAATTCACAGACTGAGCTCTATCTCTTCATACATTGTCTACGCAGAGCTCTCACCAATATAGGTAGCTGCTGCTGCTGCTAAATCACTTCAGTCGTGTCCGACTCTGTGCAACCCCATGGACGGCAGCCCACCAGGCTCCCCCGTCCCTCGGATTCTCCAGGCAAGAACACTGGAGTGGGTTGCCATTTCCTTCTCCAGTGCATGAAAGTGAAAAGTGAAAGTGAAGTCACTTCAGTCATGTCCGACTCTGTGCGACCCCATGGACGGCAGCCCACCAGGCTCCCCCGTCCCTCGGATTCTCCAGGCAGGAACACTGGAGTGGGGTGCCATTGCCTTCTCTGAATACACCACTTGCTATTGATAAGTAGTTGTCAGACTGGTGAAAACTTGTAGACTACTGGAATTATTTTTTAGTCCATGCAATGCTACATCAATAACTATCATTATGTTAGGGGCAAGTTCCTTATCGAGTCCTTATTTTGAAAATCAGTAGAATCAAAGACAAAACAATTTCTCCAGAAAACCAACAAACAAAAAAAAACATGCAGTGAGTCACAAAATATTTAAATTTTTCTAGCAAATTCTTTTTATAAGCATTACATCACAATTAACTTACTATAACAATATTACTATTATTATGATTAGTCATTAGCCTGTTGCTAAGAATGTCATTACAGATTTTTAACATTATGAATACATTCTTGGGCTTCCCTGGGGGCTTAGTGGTAAAGAATCTGCCTGCCAGTGTAGGAGATATGGGTCTGATCCCTGGGTCGGGAAGATCCATGGAGAAGGAAATAGAAACCCACTCCAGTTATTCTTGCTTGGGAAACCCCATAGACAGAGGAGACTGGCAGGGAACAGTCCATGGGGTTGCAAAAGAGTCAGATACAACTCAGTGACTGAACAACCAGCAACAAATGCAGGCTCACTGAGACCTGTGAGTGAGGCTCATAGAATCTTGTTCTACTAACTCCACTCCATCTGCTAACTCCAAAGTTCTCCAAAAGTGCTTTTCAATTTAAAGTGGTTAAATGGAGAGATCCAGGGGAAAATACAGAAGAAGATGCTGGTCTTGAATATATATCATGAAGGCCTAAATAGGAACTTGTCTTATTTGTGTTCTTCCACATTTCCCCATACTAAACAAAACCATGTGAGAAGGCACTATTCTCTCCAGCTCTGTGATGTGCCATGCCATTCACAGCATGAGCCCCACATCTCTACATGCAGATGGTGCTTTAGCAGCCAACAGTCAGAGTCCCCACGTGAATCAACCAAGAAGCCAAGGCAGGCGAAGTGACAGAGCTTAAGGTGCACCTCCAAATGGGTCCATTCCTGGGAAGCATGCAGCTAGGCGTGGGGAGTGACCCCCAGAGTCACCACGAAGATGATGGTGCCTTGGCTCCCACAACCCTCTGCCCTACCCCAGATGCTTTCTGCTGCGCTCACATGAACTGAGAAGTAACACAAGCAGAAAGAAAAAGAAAATGCAAATATATGCAGGAGTTTGGATTCACAGCTGGTCCCTGCTCTCTCCCATCAAATCTGACTCCCTTATTGGCAAGGATCCATGAACACAGAAGAGCTGGTGAGCCTCAAACCCAAGGCCACAAAGTCACACACTTACACCACACAAAATGAGCTGAAAAGTACAAACTTCCTCAGGACACTTCTGTACCAGGAATTCTTCCCTCATGAATACACACTGAAGCTTCCCTTCCATCACAGTTACATAGTACATTCTTCCTTATTTAGACTTGATATTTAGAAGCATTTAAAGGCAGGGACAGGCTAGACAGAAAGGGCAAAAATTAAAGGCAAATGGAGACAATTAAAGAAAAGCACAGACATCAAAAAAATCAGAGAAAGAAAAAAAGCTCTCTCAAACTGAATCCTCATAGCTGCCATTTTTCATTTTAAAAAGAAGCTAAATGCAGAGACGGGCTTCCCTGGTAGCATCGCTGACTCGATGGACATGGGTTTGGGTGGACTCCAGGAGTTGGTGATAGACAGGGAGGCCTGGCGTGCTGCAGTCCATGGGGTCACAGAGTCGGACACGACTGAGCGACTGAACTGAACTGCACTGAACTGTACTGAAGAGAATGGCTGGGATTAACCAGCCTTGCCTCCCTTCTAGGCTTGTGACGTGTGGCCATGCCAAGCGCATGGCGGTGTCTTGTTGGGCAGCTCCTTTCCGTCACGATCTCCGTTGGCTTGCTTGTTTCCTACTACCAGTGCACTTCTCTATTTCCAAGGCCAACCTGGACATCCCCGCAGACAAGGCCTCCACTGGACTGAACGCTCCTGGAGAAAGACCCGAAAATGGACGCCTCTTCCTCTGGAGTGCTACGGCTTGTTCGGTGACTGGATGTCACTTGTTTTGGTCAAAAGCCTTTGTCCAGCAAACAAAAGATTACTAAGAGTAAAATACACTCAGATTATTCACAATGCAAGAGCCTTTCCACTGGTAATAGATCTATCACCTCAGGAAAGTAAACCTGAGAGAAGTGGAAAATAGAAAATTCAGTTACCCATATTTCTTAAAGACAGAAATGTCCACCACTCTTGAAGCTCAAATTTTATCTAAGCTCAGTTTAGTTCAGTTCAGTTTAGTCGCTCAGTCGTGTCTGACTCTTTGCGACCCCATGAATCGCAGCTCGCCAGGCCTCCCTGTCCATCACCAACTCCCGGAGTTCACTCAGACTCACGTCCATCGAGTCAGTGATGCCATCCAGCCATCTCATCCTCTGTCGTCCCCTTCTCCTCCTGCCCCCAATCCCTCCCAGCATCAGAGTCTTTTCCAATGAGTCAACTCTTCACATGAGGTGGCCAAAGTACTGGAGCTTCAGCTTTAGCATCATTCCTTCCAAAGAAATCCCAGGGCTGATCTCCTTCAGAATGGACTGGCTGGATCTCCTTGCAGTCCAAGGGACTCTCAAGAGTCTTCTCCAACACCACAGTTCAAACGCATCAATGCTTCGGCGCTCAGCCTTCTTCACAGTCCAACTCTCACATCCATACATGACCACAGGAAAAAACCATAGCCTTGACTAGACGGACCTTAGTCGGCAAAGTAATGTCTCTGCTTCTCGATATACTGTCTAGGTTGCTCATAACCTTTCTTCCAAGGAGTAAGCGTCTTTTAATTTCATGGCTGCAGTCACCATCTGCAGTGATTTTAGAGCCCAAAAAATAAAGTCTGACACTGTTTCCACTGTTTCCCCATCTATTTCCCATGAAGTGATGGGACCGGATGCCATGATCTTTGTTTTCTGAATGTTGAGCTTTAAGCCAACTTTTTCACTCTTCTCTTTTACTTTCATCAAGAAGCTTTTTAGTTCCTCTTCACTTTCTGCCATAAGGGTGGTGCCATCTGCATATCTGAGGTTACTGATATTTCTCCCGGCAATCTTGATTCCAGGTGGTGTTTCTTCTAGTCCAGCGTTTCTCATGATGTACTCTGCATAGAAGTTAAATAATCTAAGCTCAGTAGGCAACAGCAAAGAACATCCAACAATCTACTAAGTGAAAGCAGTTGACAAAAGTCACAGTTCACTGAGTGGGGGCGGGGGGAGTTCTAGACAAAGAGGATGGAAAATATGAGGAGGAAACTCAAGGACAGGGCTCAGTACTGCCTGGCACAGAAGTCGAAGGCCAGCATGGAAGATAAAACGGTAGTCAGGACAAAAGATAGTGGTGACTAGGAAAGGAAAACTGAAAGAAAAAAGAAGACAGAGACGGTAAAACAGGAACCAGGTAAGAATAGAGAGGATGAAAAATAAACCAGATATGAGAGTAAAAACTGAATGTTGAAGGGGTAGAGACAATGTACAAATAAGCAACAGTGCACTGGAAAATGGGTTTCCCCAGTGGCTCGGTGGTAAAGAATCTGCCTGCAATGCAGGAGAGGCAGGAGACCCGGGTTTGATCCCTGGGTCAGGAAGATCCCCTGGAGGAGAGCATGACAACCCACTCTGGAATTCTTGCCTAGAGAATCCCCACAGACGAAGGATTCTGGCAGGCTACAGGGTCACAGAGCCAGAAGCTACTGAAGCAACTGAGCATGCATGCCCACACACTGGAAGACAGGACTGAGCCCTCAGCTGTGTGTTCATCTTTCTAGAATTAAAAAGCTGGCACGTTCTTCTAGATCTCACATACATGTGTATATATCCAGATCTCACATATGATATTTGTTTTTCCTTTCTTAATTCTGTATGACAGACTTTGGGTCCATCCACATCTGACCCAAACTACAAATGACCCAGTTTCATTCCTTATATTGCTGAGTAATAGTCCATTGTACATGTACCGCATTTTGAGTGTTTGTTCATCTGTTGACTGACACTTAGGTTGGGAGGCTTCCCTGGTAGCTCAGACAGTAAAGTGTCTGCCTGCAGTGCGGGAGACCCGGGTTCGATCCCTGGGTCGGGAAGATCCCCTGGAGAAGGAAACGGCAACCCACTCCAGTACTCTTGCCTGGAAAATTCCATGGACAGAGGAGCCTTGTAAGCTACAGTCCATGGGGTCGGACACGACTGAGCAACTTCACTTCACTTCACTTCACTTCACGCTCCAGCTATCATAAACAGTGCTGCAATGAACACTGCGGTACATGGTTCTCTCTAGTTCAGATGAACCTAGCTCCAGGGCAGAAAGAGATGAAGATGTAAAGGACGTGTGG
Organism: Budorcas taxicolor; assembly: GCF_023091745.1. Lineage (NCBI taxonomy): Eukaryota > Metazoa > Chordata > Mammalia > Artiodactyla > Bovidae > Budorcas > Budorcas taxicolor. Next base: position 109,436,266 of record NC_068916.1, on the reverse strand, counting down.
ACCCAGTGGGGGAGGGAAGGGGGGATACATCGGGACGTTAGGTTTGACACAGATGCATGACCACGTGAAAACAGACAGTGAGCAGGGAGCTCAACGCTGCGCTCCAGACAGCCAGGACGGGGGAGGCGGGGAGGAGGTCCAGGAGGAGGGGACACGCGCACACACGGCAGAGCCACCGCGTTCCACAGCAGAAACCAACACACACTGTAAAGCAACTATGTGTCCGACTCTGAGACCCCAGGGACAGACAGGCACGCCGAGCCTCTCTGACCCTCACCATCTCCCAAAGTTCTAGTCCACTGCCTCCATGATGCCATCCAGCCATCTCATCCTCTGATGCCCTCTTCTCCTTCTACCCTCAATCTGTCCCAGCATCAGGGACTTTTCCAATGAGTCAGTTGTTCGCATCAAATGACCAAAATACTGGAGCTTCATCTTCAGCATCATTCGTTTCAACAAGTATTCAGGGTTGATTTCCCTTAAGACTGACTGGTTTGATCTCCTTGCAGTCCAAGGGAGCGACTAAATGCCAGTTAAAAGCTGGCACTTAGGCACTAATAATGGATAACAAAATATAATAACAAAGTCACCAATTTGGGTTCTCTGATACTATTTTGAGGCCATTATCAGAAACAAACCTGATATTTAAGAAAACCCTATAAAGAAAACCTTTCTTTAAAGAAGTGCACCACACCATCAATCAGGTAGGTCCAGGCCAAAGGACTCTCCCAGCTCCCACGGCTCCCTGACCTACAGTCCCATCACACCTCTGCAGAGTGAGAGCACTCTGAACTGCCTGGGCCAGGTCCTGAATACCAAGTTGGTGTGCTTGGCCAATGTGCTCATAATTTCATTATATCTTAGATATTGTGTCTGGGACCTAGTAAATTCAACATGGAATTCACTTCGAAGAGGCTACATGATAGTTTTAAGGGAACTGGCTTGGAATCAGACTGATTCCTAGACCAAGCTGCACCATGGCACTTCCTGCCTGTCTGACCTGGCGGGGTACTGCTCGCCCCCGCTCTACTCCCCGGGTTAATAACGCCTACCTGGCAGGTTACTGTAAGTGCCGAGGACAACAAAGATACCATTCTCAGCTCATGGTACATACCTGTTAAAGGCCAGCTGCAATTACTGCATGTGATTTTGTCTACTCCACGAAAGAACACGAGATATGCTTTTATGTTTTATAGAAACTATATGCATGTGTGTGCTCAGTCGTGTCTGACTCTTAGCGACCCCATGGACCATCGGCCCACCAGGCTGCTCTGCCCGTGAAATTCTCTAGGTGAGAACACTGGAGTGGGCTGCCATTCCCTTCTCCATATAAACTATCTAAAAGCATATTAAAGTCAATCAACAATAAATATATTTATAAATTTATAAAACATTAACTATAACCCTGAAACAAATAATTGTTTGGGAAGATAAATAACTAGATAAAAACAATTATGCACATATACAAACACAAAAAGAAATGAGCATAATATGAACAGTGATTATTTCTGAGTAATGGGATTGACAGCAATTTTTATTGTCTGCCTTTTGTTTATCTATCATTTTCAAAATTTCTACACTCAAAAAAAATTGTTATAATTAATGTTTAATACATTTAAACATACTGTATTTATTTGTAATAAATATACACAAAAAATATTATCTAAGTATAATATTTAGGTTATTCACTGCATAATCTTAGGAAAGAAGATTTTAAAGACAGCTCTTTCCAGTTTTCAGGCTATTGTTTCAAGCAAAACAGGCAGTTTTAGGATTGCCTCTGTCCTTAGGAAGAAGAAATCTTTGAAGTTTTACAAGGTTGGGCTTTAACCCCAACTTCTTGACCTACAGTAGCTTTAAAGCCTCTTTTCTTTAGAACAGTTAGGAAAGGAATAGGAAATTAATCTAGTCACTTTTTCTCACAGAAACTGGCTTTTTTTCAGGCAAGGCTTTAGTGGGGCCCCTGCTGCAGTAGGTGGAAAGGAGAACAAACAACAGTTCCCTCGCTTGCTTGCCAGCATTCTGGTGGGATCCAATCACACTTGCTATTTTAAAACAGTTTCTTTTGATTCAACTAGTACCTTTCTAATAATATCAGACTTTAAATTTTGATTTGTTTTCCAAAAATATGTTTCCTTGTTCACAACATCCATGCAGACAAGCTCGGGTGGCGCTCATACAGGAAGCAGCTCAGAGGATTTGGCAGGAATCCAAGACACAGCTCTTACGCACAGGGACACGCAGCTGACGATCACACCTGCCTCTCACGCTCCACTGCACTCCAGACAAATGGCTCTACCCACAACATGATTTGATCACAGGTCACAGTCTTTCGCCGGGACCTGAAGCCACATCTAGACTTTAAACCATGTCTAGATCAGGTGACAGTCCTGAGGGGGTACAGCAGAGAGAATCTCAGCTCTGTCTGATCTAAGAATTCATCACAGTGAGAACGGATTTAAACAGAGTTAAGAAGGAATATTTTCCTCTTCCATGAATCAGGCATAACACACGCCACGCCCACTGAGAGTACTGCAGCGTGCTGAACACGGTGAGTGGAGTGAGACGAACAAAGTCATATCAGCGTCACTTCAGGGCCTAACTAGTCCTGTCCATTCTTTCACTTGTTTTCTATAGATTTAAACAATCTCTTAAGTGGAACAAACATATAACCTGTCACATTAAAAAAGTAATAAAATGAGACTTATTGTGTCCAGAACAAAGAACCTGCTTTACCATAGTGAATGGTTCCCCACAGTGAGAAAATCTCCAAAGGGAAGAAAACATTTTAAAGTTATTACAATTTAATATCTGCCAAAGGAAAGTGATGGCTCTGAGCAAATATGAAGATCATTAACTCAACACTTAATAACCATTCACTTATCTAAAAGTATTTCTCCATCAACATTATTGACTCTCCACTTGGTGAAAACACAAAGTGTGATCCCAAAGAGTCTTATAATTTAACAGAGAAAGAGGAGCCCACACTAATACATTTAAGAACACAAACAGCAGAAACATGCAGACAAATGAAACTGCCCACAATTACAGTAAAACCTGTTTTCTCGATCAGTTTGATCCAGTGTTTCCCACAATGTATTCACTAGTCCAGTGAGACAGTCTTCAGGGGAAGACAAAAACATTCCTAATCAAGTAAGTATGAGAAACAGTTCAAAACACAGTATACTGGAGCACAGTAAAGAATGAAATATAACCTATATGTCAATATAACATACATTAATGTATGTTTAATACAGAATTTCTCAAATTTATTTAGACACATACCCCTTCTTCGGTATTACAATTATTAACACCCATGACAGTTTCATGCATCAACTGTGTTAGACTGTAGCAGATTGCTGCTCAATTACACACCAGTCTTGATGTTTCTGTGAAGGCATTTTGTAGGTCTCATTAATGTCTATAATTAGTTGACATTAAAGTATAGGAGATTATCCTCAACAGTGTGGGCGGGCCTCATCACACCAGCTGAAAGCTCATAAGAACAAAACTGAGGTTTCCCTGAAACAGACTACAGAGTCCGCAGCTGCTCCTGCCCGCCCTTCAGTCTGGGGCTAGACAGCCTCCACGTCACATAAGCCAACTCCTTGAAATAAATCAATAATATTTAAATATGCATTAAATTTTGTAATATTTATAACTTCAATCCTTAAACGTGCATTTGTGTGTGTGTGTATTAATTACTGGTTCTGTTTCTCTGGTCGAACTCATTGATAAAACACCTCAAGAAACGAACATTTTACATAACTTTCTTTAGAGACTGCAATACAGTCCCACCTTCCACAGCAGTAAACTCCTACCTTCCACAGCATGACTGCCATCAGGCATCAGGAGTGTATTCCTGAGCCCCACTTCGCTTAAGGGACACCATAAACACTGCCAGCTGCTGCTCAGCCTCTGTCCTGTCAGCACCCACACCCAGGCTGGAACCACCAGAACCCTGAAGGCAGACCCTGACGGTGTGCGCTCGCTCACTCAGTCGTCCGACTCTGTGAGCCCATCAACCGCGGTGCTCCAGGCCTCTCCGTCCATGGGACTTTCCAGCAAGAATACTGGATTAGCACTAGTCAAAAACTGTATTCTTCCGCTTTGTCACCATGACGTGTTCAAGTGAGCTGGTAGTATAGACTGAAGACAATAAATGCACTGGTGACCTTGCCACACTGATTCTGCTATATTAAGTGGTAGAAGGAAGTGAAGACCCCTACTGCCCTGGATGACGGCGGTCAGTTCCCAACATCAGGACTCTGACTGCTACATTTTGCTACCATGAGGAATGCTGGCATGGAGACAAACCAACAAACTTAGGAGGGCAACACTGAAAGAAACGAAGAAAAACAACTGTGCTCCAAGTGAAACCACAGGTAAAAGCTGAACAACCTCTGGACTTTACTTACTTCAGCCAATTAATCCATTCCATCGGTAAAGACAACCTGAGCTGGCTTTCTTTTGACACTTCAATATATACCACCTGCATATAACAGTATCCTTTGGGGCAAGGCTACCCACTCCAGTATTCTGGCCTGGAGAATTCCATGGACTATACAGTCCATGGGGTCACAAAAAGTCAGACACCACTGAGCAACTCTGACTTTTCACTTTTTCTTTGGGGCGCCCCAGGTGGCACTAGTGGTGAAGAACCTGCCCGCAGGGGACATAAGGGAGGCAGGGTTCGATCCCCAGGTTTGGAAGATCCCCTGGAGGAGGGCAGGGCAACCCACTCCAGTGTTCTTGCCTGGAGAATCCCATGGAAAAGGAGCCTGGGGGGCTACAATCCATGGCGTCACACAGAGTCTGATTCAACTGAAGCAACTTAGCACGCACGGGTAACAGTATCCTAGGTAATTAAAGGAAACACAGAAGAGGTAAAAACAGTATGTAAAAATATAAAAAGCTCTGTTTAAGCATAAATATACCAGGAAGGGCAGCAGAAATGGGAAAAACGATATCCCCTAAATGATTAGATCAACACAAGCCTCGTGCTACCCAGCTCTCCAGAACAGATAAAGAATGTACGTGTCTGAATGAATCTCAAACATCAGGGCTCCTTGAACATATTTGAAAACCTGATGAAAGCTGTGGTCACGTCCATCAGAAAAAAGACTGCACGTAATATTTTGTTTTCAATTTCATGAGTCTCATGTTGTCCTACCACATAGGAGGTCTATGGATTAAAGTTAGGAACCACTACTCTACGCATCTACACATGGGTAGGAAAACCCATCAACACTCATGTTTGTGAGCAGATATGGAATAGAACTAGAAATGTGGTTTGGCTGAACACAGCTTATACAAACTACAGTTATTTGTGAGAACCATTTACTCCTGGGACTGATAACACTGTTCACGTGACATTATACACACACCTAACAGAATCTTTGGAGAAGGCAATGGCACCCCACTCCAGTACTCTTTCCTGGAAAATCCCATGGATGGAGGAGCCTGGTAGGCTGCAGTCTATGGGGTCAGCTGAGAGTCAGACATGGCTGAGCGACTTCACTTTCAATTTGCACTTTCATGCACTGGAGAAGGAAATGGCAACCCACTCCAGTGTTCTGGTCTGGAGAATCCCAGGGACAGGGGAGCCTGGTGGGCTTCCATCTTTGGGGTCGCACAGAGTTGGACACAACTGAAGCAACTTAGCAGTAGCAGTAGCAGCAACAGAATCTTAAGTTTTATTTACATCAGTAAACTTTGTCTATGAATGCTCAGCATTTCATGGCACGAAGAGCATAGTTGTTACAGCTTTAAAAAAAGGTAAGGGAAAATTGATCAGCAGATTGACAGGAGGTTAAGAGGTTTAGAAAGTGATATCAAAGAATCAATTTGGGAGGTGGAAGTCAAGTGGAACTCACCTGTTACTTTTTAATGGAATTATGAGGATAAAAAAGAGTTACAGGGGCCAAAGTAGAAGTTGTTTGAGAGAAATTTAAAACTGGCTGTGCTGACTCATGTCAGAGACAGCAGACTAAGAAAAGAAAATGAGATACAGCATTAAGTATTGTTAGCGTTGCATTCTTCAGCACAGGCTTAAATATAGTCATGTGAACAAAAAAATAACACACTGTTCCAATTTTCCCTGTTACAGATAATGAAAATCTCTGCTATTTCTATCAACAATAAATAAAAGCAGTTTTTCTTATCAGTTAAAAGAATTCAAACCTAACTGGACAACCTATCAATAGAGTCAGCAAAACTACTGAGGTTAGGGAAAAAAGACAAAGAGTATTTATTTAAAGAAAACCAGATCTTGGCAATATTAACTGAAATTAAGAATAAATATCTAGTATGTTTCTCTTATAAATAACTTTTAGAATCAACAGCATCCCCAGCTGTAAGAAAACAGCCTTGATCTCATGACATCTGATGGCACCATAAGAATACCTCCATGTAATTTTTCCAGTTCAAGTACTGTTAAATATTGCACTAATATATTAATTCAAGCTGAAACTAATACTTTGGCCACCTGATGCGAAGAACTGACTCGTCTGAAAAGACCCCAATGCTGGAAAAGATTGAGGGTGAAAGGAGAAGGGGACGACAGAGGATGAGCTGGTTGGATGGCATCACCATCAATGATGGCATCTCCATCTCATCAATGGAGATGAGTTTGAGTAAACTCTGGGAGTTGGTGATGGACAGGGAGGCCTGGCGTGCTGCTGTTCATGGGGTCACAGAGTTGGACACAACTGAGCAGCTGAAGTGAACTGAATATATTAATCAATTCATCTGCTCAAACATTCAGCTTTCCTGGAGTCAGAAAGAACAAATAAAGCTACTTACTAACACTATAGTTTAACACAGGTAGCCATTTTAAAGTGGATGGGACACACACATCAGCTAGTTTCTTAATGTATTGTGTAAGAATGAGAATCTCAGCCCCCGCAAAGACCAAAAGGAACAGAGTGCACTCTAACATGCATGCTAAGACTTCTAAATGTGATAACAATACTTGCAGGGACAGAAGTGTTTTTCACAACATGAATGAACACTGTCCAAAATGTGAAAGAAATGGAGTGTAAAACATTATCCAATGTTTAATAGTTTTGCTGCATTTTACTTTTCAAGACTATATCCCCCTCAAAAAGAAAAAAAAAAAAGCACTATATAAAGTAGAAAATAGTGTCAATTTAAAAATCTCAATATTAACAATTTCTTAGAGATTAAGAAATATTGTATTCTGAAATAATTCAGGAAAGCTGTTGGAGGAAGAAAGAGGAGTGGCTTAATTTAAGCCGTAGACTCTTCACTGACACTAGGGAAGGAAGTGTGTCACAAAGTCAGAGGACAGAGGCCGAGGTTCCGGTCCACTCCTACTGCCAAAGCTTTGGAGAGCCGGGAGAGACATGCGCCCTTTCTGTGCTCAATTTCTAAGGTGCTGCCCAGCTTCTTTTCTTGATGAAAGTGAAAGAGGAAAGTAAAAAAGTTTGCTTAAAGCTCAACATTGAGAAAACTAAGATCACGGCATCCGGTCCCGTCACTTCATGGGAAATAGATGGGGAAACAGTGGCTAACTTTATTTTTCTGGGCTCCAAAGTCACTGCAGATGGTGATTGCAGCTATGAAATTCAAAGATGCTTATTCCTTGGAAGGAAAGTTATGACCAAGCTAGACAGCATATTGAAAAGCAGAGACATTACTTTGTCAACAAAGGTCCGTCTAGTCAAGGCTATGGTTTTTCCAGTAGTCATGTATGGATGTGAGAGTTGGACTGTGAAGAAAGCTGAGCGCCGAAGAATTGATGCTTTTGAACCGTGGTGTTGGAGAAGACTCTTGAGAGTCCCTTGGACTGCAAGGAGATCCAACCAGTCCATCCTAAAGGAGATCAGTCCTGAGTGTTCCTTGGAAGGACTGATGTTGAAGCTGAAACTTGAATACTTTGGCCACCTGATGCAAAGAGTTGACTCATTTGAAAAGACCCTGATGCTGGGAAAGATTGAGGGCAGTAGGAGAAGGGGATGACAGAGGATGAGCTGGTTGGATGGCATCACTGACTCAATGGACATGGGTTTGGGTGGACTCCAGGAGTTGGTGATGGACAGGGAGGCCTGGTGTGCTGCAGTCCATGGGGTCACAAAGAGTCGGACACGACTGAGCGACTGAACTGAACTGAACTGAATGAACATGTACCAAAGTTAAAGTTAGCGCAAATGAGATCTGAAAGCTACAAAATGATTAATATTTTCTAATTTTAATGCTCCTCTTATAAGAAAAGCAAACTAAAAATTATACAGAAAGACAGTTAGCAGTTATAGCAGTTATTTTAAACTATCTCCCTCAACCATCTTTTTCTCTACAGATATTGAAAACCTTAAGGTTATTCCACACATTATTTTCAATATGTGAAATGCAAAAGGACAGCAGTTATTTACAAATATTAAGATCCTTCTTGGATCACCTCAAGCTCATACAAAGTCATGCAGTGTCTACTCCAGGACTCTACGTTGTATGTAAGCTTCTCACTAGCCAAAGTAATGTGAACTTGATTCTTAGAAATTAACAGTTTAAGATATAAAATTGACACCAACTATCAGAGAAGGGAATCAAGTGTTGAAGAAACACTGACCAAGTTTATAAATTCAGTAAGACCAGTCAATCTTAAAGGAAAGCAACCCTGAATACTCACCGGAAGGACTGATGCTGAAGCTGAAACTCTAATACTCTGGCCTCCTGATGCAAAGAGCCAACTCATTGTAAAAGACCCTGATGCTGGGAAACATAGAGGGCAGGAGAAGAAGGAGGAGAAGGAGGTGACAAAGGATGAGATGGTTGGATGGCATCACCAATTTGATGAACATGAACTTGGGCAAACTCTGGGAGACAGTGGGGGACAGGGAAGCATGGTGTGCTGTAGTCCATGGGGTCACAAAGAGTTGAACATGAACTGGTGACTGAACAACAACAACAAAGACTAAGTAAATGTTAATAAACTGGTGCTCAACAAATCAAAAGCATTAACAGGGTTTTCCAGGCTGGAAACTGCACTTGGAACCAGCAGGTGAAAGTTGAGGACAGAACTCAGAGGAACACTGGGTTCTCAGTCCTGAGAGAGGTGTGTAAGTGACCACATGAGCTGTCCCAGGTCCAAGTCCTGATGGAAACATACAATATTCAAGATGAGCCAAGTTTTATATTTTAATAGCTGAGCCTCTAGTTCACAACAAAAATCCCTGTGCCAGCTGCTGAGGAAACAACAAGCCAGGAGCTGGCAGGTGTGGGCACCTGGAAAGCCCACAGGTTTGGACACAGGCGCAGAGTGGATACCATGGGGGTGGTGCCCGAGGCAGCTCCTAGATAAAGCCAAAGCACCATCACCTTCCCATGAAGTCAGCCTCAGAAATCCATCCCGAACAGCTGGGAGAGGAACAACGCTGGGCATCTGAGAAAGAAAAAGCGCGTCACTCTCCTCCAGCTACACTTGCCCCACTAACCTAGATTAACTCAGGTTGGCTCCTGAGACACAGCACGCTGATTCTGAGGTTTGTGACCGAAGTCGGAAGGGTGTCAAAGTGGAGAAAAGGGGCATATGGGATTCTGGCAGGCTCAGCTGCCTTACCTGCCACAGCACAACAGACTGGGGGACTTAAACCAGAGGGTTATTCTTCATGGGTCTGAAGGTTAAGATCAGGGGCCAGCACAGTTGGGTTCTGGTGAGAGTTTGCACCTTAGCTTGCTGACAGCTGACTTCTCGTTGTGTCTTCACGTGGCAGAGTGCGAGAGCACGCTTTCCAACCTCTCTTCTCATGAGAGTGCAGATCAGATCACGAGGGCCCTGCGCCAAAACCATTACAATGGGGATGAGGACTTCAGCACAAGATCCATAGTGGGGACACAAGCATCAGGCCGTCACAAGGAAGATACAAGGAAAATGAGGTGGACCTGGGCTATGGTGGGACAACAGGAACAAGGAGAAGTCAGGTAACAGTAATAGGGAGGTGCTTGTGGGCTGAGGTGCAGCCAGCTCAGTCCTCGGCAAGCAGTGACCTTCCTTCCTTCCCCACCTGGAGTCTTTCTTTCACCATACCGCCCCCTCTCTCTGCCATTAAACACAAGATGAGGACAAACAAACACTGGAGAATACTTCTTTTGACAGAGCATAAAAGTCATGACTGTGAAGTTAATGACCCTACTTAGAAGTCAAGTCAAAGGGTGACTTTTTTGATAAAGAAGTAAACAAAGAATTAGACATCCCAATAGATGGTTTTTAGGTAAGAAGCACAAATAAAGCCCGACGCATGGAGAGCCGCTCCGGCTCTCCTGCCTGCCTGTCTCCTCAACTCCTCCTCCACCCTCGGGCAGGCAGGATGTGCGTACAGGACATCAAGGCATCAGTACTTGCTCACACAGCCACAAACGGCATGAGTCAAGCCTTTTCAGAGTAGCTATTCCTTCATTACTTTTAAATTTAAATAATTTTAAATAACCCCTTTCACCATTTTTACTTCCACTAAAAGAAGTAAATAACAATAAGTACATGTCTCTAAAAAAAGATGAAGCATTTAAAAAGCACAAAATAAGAAAAAATTATTCAAGATCTTCTAGCACATTTATAAAGCCTTTGGAGCTTAGAGCCCTACTTACTCCAAAAGCTGTTCTGTCTCCTGAACACACAGTAAAGAACTAAGGCAATCATCTGGAGATTGATTGATAATCAACTGGAAGAAAACACAGATGCACAGATGCTTGTGGCTAGAAGGTAACTTTGAGGTAAATGATCTAATCACAGAAGGTCACATTATTCCCAGTCATTCAGAGGTGGTGGTTGTATAGTCGCTAAGCCATTTCCTACTCTTACAACCCCATGGACTGTAGCCTGCCAGGCTCCTCTGCCTATGGAATCTCCCAGGCAAGAGTACTGGAGTGGGTTGCCATTTCTGTCTCTTGGGGATCTTCCCAACCCAGGAGTCAAGCTCAGATCTCCTGCAAAGCAGTATACTTACCGCTGAGCCACCATGAGGCCCTTTAAGACAGAGCAGCCTGATAAAAGACTGGAGCCCAGAATGTTACGAAGGACTCTGAATTGCAGAGGCCCTGCTGGTATGACTGACTCACTCAACAAGTATTTAATGAGTGCTCACTATACCAGGCATTGCAATTGGTCTGAGGACACAGGAGTGAACAAAGAGACAGGACCAAGGTCTGGCCCACAGAGGCTCACACTCTAAACAGAGCGGAAAAGACACTGAATCAGTAATTGCACAGTGTGCTGGTTTAGCAAAGGACCTGAGTAGGGAAATACCTCCTACCTCCTGCTCCACCTGGGGATGATACTGAGCTCAAGTGCCGACCCTGCGCTTAAGTGTCTTTACACACGTGACCTCCCTTCGTCCTCATGGCAACCTTGAGATGGAGGCACCACCGATCTTCACTTCAGACGGAGGCCCAGTGAGGGCCAGGCCCACGCCAGGGAGACGCGCCCGGCGCAGCGCCGACCTCACTGCGTCCCGCCCGCGCCCGCCCGCCGCCCTCAGCGCCCGCCTCACCGCCCTCAGCGCCCGCCTCACCGCCCGCCTCAGGCTCCCGGCCTCCTCACCCGCCTGCCTCAGGCTCCCGGCCTCCTCACCCGCCTCACCGCCCGCCGGGCTCCCGGCCTCCGCGCTCAGCGCCCGCTTCAGGCTCCCGGCCTCCTCACCCGCCTCACCGCCCGCCTCAGGCTCCCGGCCTCCTCACCCGCTTGCCTCAGGCTCCCGGCCTCCTCACCCGCCTCACCGCCCGCCAGGCTCCCGGCCTCCTCACCCGCCTCACCGCCCGCCTCAGGCTCCCGGCCTCCTCACCCGCCTGCCTCAGGCTCCCGGCCTCCTCACCCGCCTCACCGCCCGCCTCAGGCTCCCGGCCTCCTCACCCGCGCTCACCGCCCGCCGGGCTCCCGGCCTCCGCGCTCAGCGCCCGCTTCAGGCTCCGGCCTCACCTCGCGCTCAGCGCCCGCCTCAGGCTCCCGGCCTCCTCACCCCGCGCTCACCGCCCGCCGGGCTCCCGGCCTCCGCGCTCAGCGCCCGCCTCAGGCTCCGGCCTCCTCACCCGCCTCACCGCCCGCCTCGGGCTCCCGGCCTCCTCACCCCGCGCTCAGCGCCCGCCTCAGGCTCCCGGCCTCCTCACCCCGCGCTCACCGCCCGCCGGGCTCCCGGCCTCCGCGCTCAGCGCCCGCCTCAGGCTCCGGCCTCCTCACCCGCCTCACCGCCCGCCTCGGGCTCCCGGCCTCCTCACCCCGCGCTCAGCGCCCGCCTCAGGCTCCGGCCTCCTCACCCCGCCTCACCGCCCGCCTCAGGCTCCCGGCCTCCTCACCCCGCGCTCAGCGCCCACCTAGCTACTGGCCTCCTCACCCGCCTCACCGCCCGCCTCGGGCTCCCGGCCTCCTCACCCGCCTCACCGCCCGCCTCGGGCTCCCGGCCTCCTCACCCGCCTCACCGCCCGCCTCGGGCTCCCGGCCTCCTCACCCGCCTCACCGCCCGCCTCAGGCTCTGGCCTCCTTACCCGCCTCACCGCCCGCCTCAGGCTCTGGCCTCCTCACCCGCCTCACCGCCCGCCTTGGGCTCCCGGCCTCCTCACCTCGCGCTCAGCGCCCGCCTCAGGCTCCCGGCCTCCGCGCTCAGCGCCCGCCTCGGGCTCCCGGCCTCCGCGCTCAGCGCCCGCCTCAGGCTCCGGCCTCCTCACCCTCCTCACCGCCCGCCGGGCTCCCGGCCTCCTCACCCCGCCGGGCTCTGCTGTCCAGGACGCCCTGCCTGCTGCCCCGGCCTTAGCCGGCCCCGAGTGCCTGCCTGCCCTGCTGTCCCCTGGCTGAGGCCGCCTGAGGGTCTCGCTTCCATCCCCAGGGCCCAAGCGGGCACTGGGCCCCCTCAGCCCCTCGGCCCGGGCCTAAACCTCACCCGCCCTGGGCGCCCCGCTCGGCCTGGACACGCCACCTCCTCAGAACCTCGAGACCGGACAGAACGGCACCGCGTGCCATGAATTACCCGGAGGATGTGCTCAGATTCCCACTCTGCTAACGTGGCATCCATATACATGACCGGTTCTGTTTATTATTACATGTTTAAACTGCAGGTGGTGATTGCAGCCATGAAATTAAAGACGCTTATTCCTTGGAAGGAAAGCTATGACCAACCTAGACAGCATATTAAAAACCAGAGACATTACTTTGTCAACAAAGGTCCGTCTAGTCAAGGTTATGGTTTTTCCAGTAGTCGTGTATGGATGTGAAAGTTGGAGTATAAAGAAAGTTGAGCGCCAAAGAATTGATGCTTTTGAACTGTGGTATTGGAGAAGACTCTTGAGAGTCCCTTGGACTGCAAGGAGACCCAACCAGTTGAATATTCATTGGAAGGACTGATGTTGAAGCTGAAACTCCAATACTTTGGCCACCTGATGTGAAGAGCTGACTCATTTGAAAAGACCCTGATGCTGGGAAAGATTGAAGACAAGAGGAGGAGGGGACAACAGAGGATGAGATGGTTGGATGGCATCACCGATTCAATGGACATGGGTTTGGGTGGACTCCAGGAGTTGGGATGGACAGGGAGGCCTGGCGTGCTGTCGTTCATGGGGTCGCAAAGAGACACGACTGAGCGACTGAACTGAACTGAACTGAACTACTAGAGGAGAAGGCAATGGCCCCCCACTCCAGTACTCTTTGTCTGGAAAATCACATGGACAGAGGAACCTGGTAGGCTGCTGTCTATGGGTCACACAGAGTCGGACACGACTGAAGGGACTTAGCAGCAGCAGCAACAAACTGCTTCTAGAAACAGGTTACACTGAGAACTCACAAGTTAACTTCACTGAACATTTTTATTGCCTTCTGTGTTCACACAGAGGGAAAAGGGAGAGGAAGGACTCAGCCCTATGCTGCTGCTGCTAAGTCGCTTCAGTCGTGTCCAACTCTGTGCGACCCCATAGACGGCAGCCCACTAGGCTCCGCCGTCCCTGGGATTCTCCAGGCAAGAACACTGGAGTGGGTTGCCATTTCCTTCTCCAATGCATGAAAGTGAAAACTGAAAGTGAAGTCGCTCAGTCATGCCCAATTCTTAGCGACCCTATGGACTGCAGGCCCACCAGGCTCCTCCGTCCATGGGAGTTTCCAGGCAAGAGAACTGGAGTGGGGTGCCATTGCCTTCTCCATAGGAACCACTAAAAATGTTTCCAGTCACAAAGAAAACTTCAGAGGCCTATAAGGAGGGAACCCTCCAGGCCAGGCTAATTTACTGAATTATATAGTTTGAATTTGGATACATTCAGTAACATATCTTATTTTCTCACTGGCTGTCCTAACAGGGAGCTTTGAAGCAATAAGATTCACTTGAATGAAGAGGTAGCAGTGCATTTATATCCTGTTAAAGGTAACACTTGGACTGACTAGCTGTTACAACTAAAGAACAACTTTGTATGTGAAAGTCCCACATGGAAAGTTGTCATTTACTAAGTTAGAGTCACTAACTGTCCCTTCAAGACAGTACAAGAGGTAAAGCAGACCAAGCTTAAAAGGACAAACTACGGTACAATGAAAGGGAAAGTGCAAGCAAAGAACCTACTAAACAGTCCATGAAGACTGAAAGTGGGAAAAAATCGTTCAAATACTGCATTAGAGTCACAACAAACGTGTTAACTTAACAGATTTGCGACCCCCTACTCTTCTCTGTTCTAGCTTGTAATATTAGTCAAATACTCTCCATGACATCAATCAAAGAAAGTATGGTTTTAACAAAAAATGCTACCACAAACTAGTAAAGAAAATGGTGAAGAACACATTATATGCATTGCTTTTTTAGCAACTCATTGTAATCAGAATGTTGTCTCAAGTCTAGCTATTAAAAAAAAAAATTTTTTTGCACCTGGTGAATTTTTCCACTATATCACCCTGAAGCATGACTTAAAAAGTAATTAACTGATGACAATGCATTTGTTAACCAAGTTAAACTCAGCATCCTGGCATGAATTGCCCACACCTCTTCAACCCCTGACCATCAAACACTTTAGGAAAATGCAGTCAATAGCCTAAGCCAGTAGCTGACAAAATTTACCATGAAGTAAGTTGGGTATTTTGAAATTGACATTCTTGCTTATGAATTCTGGGTTCAACAACCACACACACGCACCCACGAAAACAAATGTCAAAACCAAAATTCATTTAACCCTCTGCTTGATGGGCAAACTGTATTCCTTTTCTCTCTCTCTTTTTTTTTTTATTTTGCTATATGACTTTTTTTGGTTATAATGGCAGTTAAGCTCTTATCAAAACCTTTCATCAGGTAGTCTTAAAATGCATAACAAGTGCACATATGAGTCCACTTCCCCTTTTCTGCACAAAGTCACACCTTGCAATATGATTTCTTGTTTTCATTTTGATCTATATATTTGCTTTAAAATAATTTTCATAAAGTAAAAGGTTAGTATTTAAGTAAAAAACTTACTCAATAGCCACTTAAAACTACTATTCTTTGACCCAGTAATCATCAAACAAAATGTTTTGAGCACATGCTCCCAGACTGTGTATACTTATGTACATATAAATTCAACACATATGCTGTTGAACCAAAATGTGATGTTCTTTTCAAAACATTTATAAAACACAAAAATTAGAAAAATAAGTAAAAATAGATTCTCTTCTACATTCTTTTAACATCCCAATATATTATTCACCCCCTGGGTACAAACATCCCACTTTGGAGACCTCTGCTTTAGTTAAGATATGAGGGACTGCTTTACTTTAGTTCTAAAGTCTAATCAAATGAAAAAGAAATATATATATATATATTTAATGCTTAAAACAGTCTCAAAGGACCTTAGTTAGTCCACCTGTGATATATGCATGATAGAAGGATCATTCAACATGCAGATAATATATTAGTAAATAGAAAAATGAACTAAACTTTATTAATTAGAAGCAAATAGATTATTTAGCATATTACTTTTGTAATATCTATCATTTCAAATAAAGAGAAGAATGATCAATTGAAATTGATTTAATTATTACACACAAAATAAATGCACTCCAATAATCTTTGAATGTGAATGCTGATCATGATGTGGAAATTTTTTTAAATTTTATGGTATGGAAATTTAGCTTAAAGTACACCTTTCAAGTAGAGTTACTTCATTTTCAAAAGCAAGAATGATGAATGAAACTAACCAATGTACTATACATGTAAGAACTGCAACTGATTTAGTTTCAACAGATATAGAAAAAGGATGAGAATGCATTTAAAGACTGTGCCCACTGAAAACACTATCAGGTTGACATGTCCCAAGTAAAAGGGAGACTAAAGGTAGTTACTTGAATAAATGAAGCTTTGATGTCATTTTAATCTGAAATTTTCATGTATGTGAGGAGGAGTAGAAGTTTACCTTGACTGATCTATGTATTGGGTCAGCAAACCACGGGCTAAGGGCCTAAGATAGCAGCCACTTATTTTTGAACAGTCTGCAACTGAAGAATAGTTTTTACATTTTAAAATGGTTTTTAAAACTCAAAAGAA
This sequence comes from Budorcas taxicolor, assembly GCF_023091745.1. Taxonomy (NCBI): domain Eukaryota; kingdom Metazoa; phylum Chordata; class Mammalia; order Artiodactyla; family Bovidae; genus Budorcas; species Budorcas taxicolor. The sequence continues at coordinate 109,419,779 of NC_068916.1, read as the reverse complement.
GAATAATATTAAGTGACATGAAAATTATATGAAATTGAACTTTCACTGTCATTAATAAAGTTTTCCAGTGGTCATGTATGGATGTGAAAGTTGGACTATAAAGAAAGCTGAGCATAGAAGAATTGATGCTTTTGAACTGTGGTGTTGGAGAAAACTCTTGAGAGTCCCTTGGACTGCAAGGAGATCCAACCAGTCCATCCTAAAGGAGACCAGTCCTGGGTGTTCATTGGAAGGACTGATGTTGAAGCTGAAACTCTAATACTTTGGCCATCTGATGTGAAGAGCTGACTCATTTGAAAAGACCCTGATGCTGGGAAAGATTGAGGTCAGGAGGAGAAGGGGATGACAGAGGATGAGCTGTTTGTATGGCATCACTGACTCAATGGACATGGGTTTGGGCGAACTCTGGGAGTTGGTGATGGACAGGGAGCCCTGGTGTGCTGCCATTCATGGGGTCGCAAAGAGTTGGACAAGACTGAGTGACTGAACTGAACTGAACTGAATAAAGTTTTATTGGAACACAGCCATGTGCATTGGTTCCTATGTTGTCTGTGGCTGATTGCAGTTAATTATCAGGGTTGAGAGTTGCCAGAGAGACCTGTGACCCTCAAAACCTAAAGCAGTGCCATCTGTCCCTTTCCAGGCTCTTTACCCAGTACAGGCAACTGATCTTAATCCCCTCAGTCCCACACTTCCCTTTCTTATCCTATCCATGGAGTGCAGGAAGGTTTGTTTGCTTGTTTGTTTTAAACCAACATGGTAAATTCTCTCTTACCCATCCCCCTCACTTATCTGCATTAAGAGTTAGAGGCAAATGTGTTCCACATCTTTACCCTAAGATGCAGCTGCTTCTATAGCCACCTTTCGTTCTCATAATGGTTACTTTCTGTTTTAAGTATAATTTTGGTTTTCAGCTGATACAAACTCAGCCATTTTTTTCACAGGCTTTCTTTGTTCTGATATCCACTTACTCTTCTAACCTTATTTCTCATTACAATATTCATACTTTATAAAATTTGCAAAATAAATTGTATACTCCACATTTTTCTGCCAAGTTTTGCCTTTTTTTTAGAATGTAGTTTCCACCTGGGATACTCTTCACCAAAGCTCTACCTCATTAAAATCCTGCCAGATTTCAACATCCACCCCTTCCAAAGAAGACATCTCAATCTTCCCAATCAAAATTATCACTTCGTTGTAAGTGAAGTTGCTCAGTCGTGTCTGACTCTTTGCGACTCCATGGACTGTAGCCTACCAGTCCAAGGGATTTTCCAGGCAAGAATACTGGAGTGGGTTGCCATTTCCTTCTCCAGAGGATCTTCCCGACCGAGGGAGCCAACCCGGGTCTCCTGCATTGTAGTCAGAGGCTTTACAGCCTGAGTCCCTGCTCCCCTGCTGTAATTCTCATTATCTCCACCTGGTGTGCACGCATGCCTGCACGCATGCTAAGCCCATAGGCTCTTCTGTCCATGCGATTCTCCAAGTATGAATACTGGAGTGAGTTACTGTGCCCTCCTTCAAGGGATCTTCCTGACCTGGAGATTGAACACACGACTCTTCCATTTCCTGCACTGGCAAACAGATTCTTTACCACTAGCACCACCTGGGAAGCCCCTCCATCTGGTATTAGTCTTATTTGTTTATCTCATATTAACTGTTGGTGCCTTATCAGTAAACTATGCATGTGGATGCCAAGCAGGGTTTTATTTATCACATTCATTTATACTCGGGACTTCCCTGGTGGCTCAGACAGTAAAGTGTCTGTCTACAATGTGGAAGACCTGGGTTCGATCCCTGGGTTGGGAAGTTCCCTGGAGAAGGAAATGGCAACCCACTCCAGTACTCTTGCCTAGAAAATCCCATGGATAGAGCCTGGTGTCCATGGGGTCTTAAAGAGTTGGACACGACTGAATGACTTCACGTCACTATTCATACTCTAACGTCTTCCCTGTCCACACCCTGTCCCCACACCATAAAGTGTCCAGTTCATAATAGTCAAAAGATCAGACTTGTAACAGAGAGGACTTCAAGTGGCATGAAGATATGGAATTCAATAATAATAAATCAAAAGATGACAACATCATTCTCTTTTCAATTATTTTCAATCTTTCTGATAACATCAAGAAGAAAACCTCAAATTTGTGCTACTATGGTTTAAACTCTCTAATCTTTGATAATCTCCCTTTTTAACAATGAGAAAAACAATTCTAGGCTTGGAGCCTTCTGGAGGCAAGCATTTCTGCTACAATTTAGTAAAAATGCTTTGTTCTTATTGCTTCTATTTATGGCATGAATACTGGTTTTCAATTTAATGAAAATGAGTAATCTCAGTAAGTAAATTTAGGTTAACCAAAAGGAGGTGATTTAAACAAAAATATTAACCAAATTATAGCACAAGGGTTATGCATATACAACAGAAATCAACGGTATTACATAAAAACGGAAGACACATTTGATTGTAGCAAGTAATCAATAAAGCCAAATGACTTTAATCCATCAAACTCCTTGTTAACTATCCACATCACTAAAAGAAAATCACCCAAAAGACGAGCTTCCAGCTTCTGAGACAGGGGTTCTCCAAAGAAGAGGAGGTGACATTTGATAATGTCTAGGAACATTTTTTTGGAGGAGAAAATGGCAACCCACTCCACTATTCTTCCCTGTCTGGCAGGCTACGCTCTATGGAGTCACAGAGTCAGACACGACTGAGCATACACACACACAAACACACACACAGACACGTTCGGTAGTCACAACTGGTGGAGTAGGGTGGCGGGGCTACCTGCAGCTAATGGGTAAAGGCCAGGGATACTGCTAAACATCTCCCAAGGGACAGGATGGCCCCACAACACAGAGTTATCTGCCCTAAACCTCTACGGTGCCAAGGCTGAGAAACTGCTTGGAGAAAAAGAGCAAGCTGAGCACGCCCTGCCTCTGCCCACAGTTATGAGCCGCCCTCTGTGCAGCACGCTGTCCCTATTCGATCTTTGCCACAGATGAGACTGCTGAGGAAATCTCCCACCCAAACCTTTCATTACTTTACACTGCCCGCACAGCCGCTGCCCTCCATCAGCAATTAGGATTTTAAGAACAGACTGCACTGGGGCAGATCCTTTATATGCTAATATTAGGCCATCAATATTTAGATCAAATTTCCTAATTAAACCATGGAAGTTATGACATTTTCAGATGATCCTGCATTATCAAATAGATTTTTTAAAATAATTGAGGTAAAGATTAATACAATTTCAGTAAAACCTTGACTCTAACTGCTACTGATTTCACGTAAAGTTCTTTGACTTGAATTATATGCTTCATTGACTCAAATACTATATTTTGCAGAATAAACTTGACCTTGAAATTTTTTAATTCAATATTTTTTATTAGATGCATTAGCTTTCCTGAAAGGGAGTTTAAAGAGAACTACTTTTTAATCTAGCAAAAATAAAATCATTAACATAAAACAATATAACTGTTAGTAGCTGAAACAGTTCACTTGGCTACCACTCAGTACTTTATTCTCAAAACTATTATTGCAAATACATAATCCACACAGATGTGTATGAGGGTAAGTGTTTACAAGAAAGGTCTTTGAAGCTATTTTGTGGTTAGTGTTTTCGTTCTTTCTCTTTTTTTTTTCCAAGTAGAGTTCACCAGAGCAGCTTAGAAGCAGACAGCACCTGGGTCTTTTTATGTTTTTTTTTTTCCAAATTTAAAGTTATTTTTACCCTTGCAACAGTATTTAAACAAGGAAAAATACTGTATTCTTAAAGTAATGATGCTATCGTTATCTTCACTTGACTTAAAGGTTCTTTGTAACGACAGTATTTCTAAATTTAGCATTTACTATTTATTAACTTTAGTAGCTGGCATACCTTGGAGGTATTTCATGCCTTTGAATTCAAGCTAGTTTAACTCTTAACTCTGACATGCCTGTGGTAAAATGATGGTAAAGGTGAAACTGAATCCTTTTCATTTCAGAGCCAGAAAGCACTCTGCCAACAGCAAAGCAGCATTGTTCTGAACAGGAAAAAGTTACAGAGGTGGCAGTTATCAACACTCACACTACCAAGAAAGAAAACCAAATGCTGAGTGAGATTAGGATCACGGTTGCATATGTTTTAGGGAGAAGATAAGCAGGTCACCAGATTATCCTTTCCTTAGGGTTCCCAGAACTGAGACGATCATAGCAGGACCCACGGTGCTGGCGCATTTTGTTACCATTCATCCATTCTCTTCAGAATCGTTTATCGAGCACCTGCCGGGTACTGAGCACTGAGGTAGGCAATGAGTACCCAGCAGTGAATCAGCCAGATCTACAGACCCTCAGTGTTGGTACAAAGAGCGTGTGCAGCCCCAGTTGCTATTCTCCCGCTTGCAATCCCACCTCGCTCCTGAGTCAACTGCCTGAGAAAAGAATCAGGTGCACCTAGAACAAGAGAGGGCCTGAACAGGTACACTTTAAATTCTTAGTGAGATTAAAAAATAAAAACCACAGCATCCCCCAAGAGCTCAAGAAACCCAGCGCAGCGAGTGTGGCAGGAGGCCCGCGGGCAGCTGTGGGGCCTACAGACCAGTGTCAGAGAAGATGGAGAACTCTGGAGCCCCGGTGGAGAGTGGCGGAAGGGTGCAGACAAACAGAAGGGCAGGGCAGAGGGGGTCTGAGTCCTTCTCAGCCAGGAGCACAGGCTGCAGCCGTTCTCTTGGAAGAAGCACCTTCTGCTGTTCCCTTACAGGAAGCATTTGCTGACCATCACCCAGGAACAAAGTTAGGTGTTACTGAGTGGAATACAGCCCTGCTCAGGCCTCTGGATTCCTCTGCTTCACAGTGAAGATGCTCCTGGTCCAGCCTCCTGAAACGCTCAGTCAGTCCAGGAGATACTCCACTCTTCTCTTATAGAGACATCAGAGTTTTTCAAAGTGTTTGAAAAGGGAGACCCAATCATGCTGGAAATAAAGACAGGGGAATTTTTCTTCTCAGAGCTGTGCCATCAGGCAGGACTCAGTATCACCAACTGTCTGCACAGCTCCTCTCAAAAGAACTGTCTTATGTTTTAATCCAGCACACACAGAGTTAGGCCTAAAACAGTCCTTTTAAAACTGAGTCACAACCTACTGGTGGGATGTGGAATCACATGGGTTCAGTCAATATTTTTAAGAAACTAGGATAAAATCAAACGGCATAGAATAGGAAATATCAGAACACATTGTTCGTAATAAGAATAAACATTATTTTATCAAACTTCCCCCCATTTTACACACACATATGACTCATTATCTAAATCTGTTTGGTTCCTAAGCAAGGATACACATAGCAAGGGACCCTATATAATTATAGTTATATGGGGTTGCTATATAAGTTTTTTAAAAATTGTGAACCAACTCAGGGGAGGGATAGAGCAGGTACTGAAAGTCATTAGCCTGAAAAAATTATAGCGAAGTGGCATGAAAATTTTTTAAAAGTTTTGATTCCAAAAAAATCAATTTCTACTCAAAATGAGAACAGAAGTAGATTTTTCAACCTTTTCCCAAAATACTTTAATTATGTGATTTTCACACTCTTATTCTTTTGTCCTAATTATCTTTCAATTGCTTCCCTGAACTTGTGTGTGTGTGCTGCAGGGTGGTGGAGGGACACACACCTGATCTCATGGCAAATACCCTTCCAATCTCACACCAAAGGCAGGAGCAGAAGCTGAGAAAGAGCTGGAGCCCGAACCACAGAGCAGCCCAGGCCAAATTCTGTCTCTCTGTTTGCCAAACCACCAGACAGGATCTTGGCCGCAGGGAAGCTCGCTTCTCCCTTGGAAAAACCTTTAAAACACCAGTTTCTCAAATCACTGGGCAAAGGACCAACCACTCTCTAGGATACGGAGCCCTGAATGGGATCAAGGCCAATTCATCTTTTTAAGTAGAACTGAATGTGTTGTGACCTCGGTTCTCGTGAACTTTTAAACAAATTTTATAAACACGGCAGTATTTTCAAATGTGGTTTTTAGAAAAATAAATTAGCTTACCTGAAACTCTTAAATAATTCCTTTCAACACCTTTCCATTCCTGACTTACTCGCAATCTGAAAAAAGCAAGCTATGACATCTCCCCCGTCTGACTGTTTATATGTGGGTCGGTGCTGTGAGCACCACATGGGGAATCCAGGTGGTTACAGCCACGGGAATTTTGTTCCCCGAAATCCCCAAATACATCCTCGAAGTATGACGATGCCCTGATGGTCATATGTCCAATATTCTTGAAATCAGGAGTCACTAGCTTACAACAGGTAACTGCAATGGATTACTCTCTTACTTAATCTACACTAGTCTGCAGGGAACAGTGCACACCCTGTAACTAACCACAGTGGCTCCACACAGCACCAGGGATATTGTTCTCTTACTCTGAATGACAACCGTGTTACTAGGAACTAAATGTTTGGGCTTTAGCATCACCACTGACAGGCAGACTTGGCACAAGACTGAGAGGAAAGAGAGGAAAGGCTTGAAAGCAACTGACTAAGCCTCAACTTTATCACTGGGGGGGTAAGGAAGCACACTTTGGTCACTCAGTCAATACCTACAATTATAATTCTGTTGAATTCTCTGGCTTTAGAGATTCTTAGCAATTATATTCGTAACATAGCTGTTTTTTGTTTTAGTTTTATTTTGTTGAAAAAAAGTAAGTTTTTGGAATTCCCTGGTGGTCCAGTGGTTAGGACTCTGCTCTTCCACTGCTGGTTCAGTCCCCACTCAGGGAACTAAAAGCAGTCGTGCGGCACCAAAAAAGCCAAGCAAGCATGCAAAGAAACAAACAAAATATTCTGATCATGAAGTGCCGGTATTTCTCAAAGTCTCAACCCAATGGAGTAGTATGCACCTCACCAATACTGCCATCTACAGAGAACTTGCCTAATGTACTTGAATACTGAGAAAGAGGACAGAAAGAGCCATTTTTAACCTCTTCTCAAAATATTTTGATTCTGCGACTTTTACAGCAATCAAATGACTCGATGGCAGAGGGGCAGTCTGAGCATATATGCCTGGTGTATATCCGGGCTCCAAAATTACTGCAAAATACAACACGGTTTTGAAAAGCAGAACAAACTCCAAATTCCTTAGGTTTTCCCTATGAAGTCTACCATTCCGTATATGTATGCAACTCGTATTTTCCCAATTTCCCATTCATTACATAAAAAAGAAAGTTTCCTGAGTTAAGCTTGCAACCCTTAATCACACAGCTAATGTGTGCTGAGGTTAAGTCAGAGCCAATGAGGGACGTCTAAGGTAAATGTGACTCAAAAAACAGGCAGATTTGGTGGTGGGACAGTCCCAATACACCATCAGGCGCTTCCTCGACTAGGCGGCAGTTTCTGAAACTCACCAATTTTAAGCATTATCACTTTAATCAGAAGTTTACAGGGTTCCACTGCAGCTCATCATACAACTATGTAGACTTCAAACCTTACAGAAGGAGACGTTTTATTTTCAGCTTTACTAAGGAATGCATTGCAATAGCAGACCTTTAGATGAACATTGAAAACCTTGATCAAAACAGGATTTCAATGTTCTAATGTTCTGCAAACCTTTTCAAAGAGTGGCAATTTCTAAATTCCTGTCAGAAGTTTTGCCCTTCTTACACACCTCTGTACTCAGTGAGCCATTAACAGGCAATTCAGAGAGGAGAAGGGGCCCTTACACAGTCCCACTAAGGACCAACATCCAGAATCCCATAATGTCTCCAGTGACACTAAATAGAAAATGTCTGCTAACTCTATTCCAGCAAAAAGAAAGAAAGAAAGAAGAAATCTGTAAAGAAATATTAAGTATAGAAGCTTCAACTTGTTAACGGTTGAAATTACATCTTTAGATTCCATATAATAAAGGGTCTGATTCTAAAATGAATATTGAAAAGAGGTCTCCCTACCTATGAATAACAGAAAGAAAGGAGGAAAAAGGAAGGGGAAAATATTTTTCAGTGGATAAAAATATAGGAACACACGGCATCATGCACACGGCAAGATCACTACCTGTTTGGATCTTCAAAGCAGGGATGAGGGACATTTCTGCAACCCCAGGGAGATGGTTTTCTGCATACATAATTAAACAAATCACTCCAGCACGTCAAAGAGCAGCAGAAGTCTTCTCACTAATTACCACTGCCTTTCCTTTAAAGCCACACTTTCATTATTCTGCCTTCAACTCCCTTAAATGATTCATTCCCCTTCACTCCTGAGCAGACCCTGCGGGGAAGCTGGTGTTTAAGTTTAATCTCCAGTGCCACTTGCTTTGGAGAGCTTGATGAGGGGAAGGAGGAAGAATCGAATCTAATATTTCTGTCAAGATTTGGAGAGGCATCCTCCTCCCCTCATCCCCCAAAAATAACTAGGCAGACAGGACCCTCTGGCAAGCTCTAATCGCGATCAGAGACGCCGCTTGGGCAAGCAGGGCCCACGCGCGGTGGAGCTGTCACCCACGGAGGCGGCAGCCGGCGAGGCGGCGGCGGTGGGGAGGACCCGGGCTGCCGCCCGCAGCGGCACCGGCCTGGGCGCGCGCGGGGACGCCGGCTCGCTCGTGGACGGTCCCGGGCTCTCTCCCGGACCCGGCAGAACCCAAGGGCCGGGAGGCCAGCCCCGGTATCCCGGGGAGCTGGAGCCGCAAAAGGCAAGCGCCCGAAGCGCGCCGCGGGCAGAAGCCCCAGCCGGCGCCCAGCATGTCCGGCTCCTCCAGGTCCGAGCGCCTCCCGAGCGCCCCAGCCCGCCGCCCCCAGGCCCCCGAGCCGCCCCGCCGTACCGTCCCAGCTCCGACTCCACCTCGAAGAAATCGCCCAGAGCATCCCTGTTGGAGCCGTCGACCCAGTAATCCGGCACCAGGCTCCCGGGTCCCGGGGCCACGGTGGCGGTGACCGAGGAGCAGGACGAGGCGGAGCACGAGGGCGTCGTGACTTTGAGCATCTTCGCGGCGGGACTCCGCCGGCGCCGCCGCCGTTTGCCGGAGCGAGGAGCCCCCGCGCGGCCCCGCCCGCGAGCGCCGGCGCGAGCTGCGCCCGGCAAGCGCGCCCCCGCCGGCCCCTCCGCGCGGCTGCGCTCCCCTCGGCGCTCGGGAGCGTGCGGGGGCGCGAGGGGCCGGGAGCCGCCGCCGGAGGGCCGGAGGCGGTGGCCGGGAGCGGCGCCGCCCCGCGCTCCCTCCTCGCGCTCCGAGCCGCCCTCCCCTCCCTCTTTCCCTCCTCTGCGCCGAGCCCGCGGGGCGGCTCCGGATGCGGGAGACCGGGTGCGGCCCGCGGCCGGAGCATCCCCGCCCTCGCCCTCCCGCGGGCGCCGGGAGCCGCGGCAGCCGCTCCGAGCGGACAGCGCCCGGCGCGCCCGGGGGCACCGGGGCCGGGCGCCCTGCACGGCGGCGTCACGGGGACCCGGCGGTGGAGGTGCCACCCGAGCGCGCCCGGTGCGAGGCCCTCCACCCGGCGCCAGCCCGCCAGCCGTCCCGCCTGCCCCCGTCAGAGGCCGTGTCGGTGGCCGGGGCGTCCGGCCCACGGCCGCCGGGCCTCCGGAGCCGCCGCGCACGGAGCCGGGAAGGCGGAGGAAGGGACGCGCTGACCTGCCTCCCTCTGGACGAAGTCTCCGGCGGGGGCAGCTGCTGCCTTGCTGCTGTTGCGGCGGGGACAGCTGCTGCCTTGCGCTGCCTCCTCGGCACTGCTGGAGCTCCTGAAAGGGCAGCTATCTGCTGGGACTGGCTGACTCCAGCTTCCGAAGGCTAGCGACAGAAATGATCAGAGAAGTCCAGGTTTGGAAGGGGGCCTCTGGAAGCCAACTAGTCCAGCTCTCTGCCTTAACGCGGGACTTGGCATCATTCATGACAGAGAAGGCTGCTGTATTTAAAGCTCTTTCCTCTTCCCAGGAGAGCTGTCCCATCACAAGTCTTCTAATGTCTGTCCTTCAACCTTCAGGCTATCGTTCTAAGCATTGGTTAAATTTACATTGAATATTTCTACCCTTGAACATTTTTCCTTTTAGATTTCAGCAGAGATGAACAATAACTAGTCATTATATTATGTAATGAATCTTTGTATATATAAAGACATTACATCACATCTTTCTGGCTAAATAACTTTGAGCCCTTTATTTAATCTTCAGTTCAGTTCAGTTCAGTCTCTCAGTCGTGTCCGACTCTTTGTGACCCCATGAATCACAGCACGCCAGGCCTCCCTGTCCATCACCAGCTCCCGCAGTTCACTCAGACTCACGTCCATCGAGTCAGTGATGCCATCCAGCCATCTCATCCTCGGTCGTCCGCTTCTCCTCCTGCCCCCAATCCCTCCCAGCATCAGAGTCTTCTCCAATGAGTCAACTCTTCGCATGAGGTGGCCAAAGTATTGGAGTTTCAGCTTTAGCATCATTCTTTCCAAAGAAATCCTAGGGCTGATCTCCTTTAGAATGGACTGGTTGGATCTCCTTGCAGTCCAAGGGACTCTCAAGAGTCTTCTCCAACACTGCAGTTCAAAAGCATCAATTCTTCGGTGCTTGGCTTTCTTCACAATCCAACTCTCACATCCATATATGACCGCTGGGAAAACCATAGCCTTAACTAGACGGACCTTTGTTGGCAAAGTAATGTCTGCTTTTGAATATGCTATCTAGGTTGGTCATAACTTTTCTTCCAAGGAGTAAGTGTCTTTTAATTTCATGGCTGCAGTCACCATTGTTAGGACCAAACTGAAGCCAGGACAGGCTCTAAGGGGCGGGGTAGGCCTGAGAAAAGCTGAGGCTCTGGGAATTCCTGCAGGCAGTGTAGCTCGACCAATGAGAAAAAATCCCCGTAGCCCCCTTCCGGTGCCAGGCCTGAGCCAATCCGGATAGGGATGCGAGGTTTAAAAGTCCCGCGCGAGTGTACGGTTTAACCAATCAGCTATGCTGTTACAGAAACAAAGAACCATCTGTATAAAAGTAGATGTGATTCAGAGCTCGGGGCCTTTGTCTGATTCCACTGTGCTGGATGAAACATGGGTCCTGGCTCGAGCTGGTAATAAACCCCATTATGCTTTTGCATTGCTGTAGACGTCTTATTCTCTCAGTTTTGGGGACTCGAACTCTGGGCATAACAACCATCTGCAGTGATTTTAGAGCCCCCCAAAAATAAAGTCTGACACGGTTTCCACTGTTTCCCCATCTATTTCCCTGAAGTGATGGGACCAGATGCCATGATCTTCGTTTTCTGAATGTTGAACTTTAACCCAACTTTTTCACTCACTTCACACGTATTAGTCTTTTTTTTTCTTTCTCGCAACATGTACTAAACTCTTTTCCGTGTGTCTCCATTCCTGATTATACCAGTAAACATGGTCCAATAGTTTCTTCTATTACTGATTAATTTATCCCTCTGAAGAGCTTTTGTAAAGAGGAGAGTGAAAAAGTTGGCTTAAAGCTCAACATTCAGAAAACTAAGATCATGGCATCTGGTCTCATCACTCCATGGGAAATAGATGGAGAAACAGTGGAAACAGTGTCAGACTTTATTTTTGGGGGGTTCCAAAATCACTGCAGATGGTGACTGCAGCCATGAAATTAAAAGACACTTACTCCTTGGAAGAAAAGTTATGACCAACCTAGACAGCATATTTAAAAGCAGAGACATTACTTTGCCAACAAAGGTCCGTCTAGTCAAGGCTATGGTCTTTCCAGTGGTCATGTATGGATGTGAGAGTTGGACTGTGAAGAAGGCTAAGTGCCAAAGAATTGATGCTTTTGTTCTTGAGAGTCCCTTGGACTGCAAGGAGATCCAACCAGTCCATTCTGAAGGAGATCAACTCTGGGATTTCTTTGGAAGGAATGATGCTAAAGCTGAAACTCCAGTACTTTGGCCACCTCATGCGAAGAGTTGACTCATTGGAAAAGACTCTGATGCTGGGAGGGATTGGGGGCAGGAGGAGAAGCGGACGACCGAGGATGAGATGGCTGGATGGCATCACTGACTCGATGGACGTGAGTCTGAGTGAACTGCGGGAGCTGGTGATGGACAGGGAGGCCTGGCGTGCTGCGATTCATGGGGTCACAAAGAGTCGGACACGACTGAGCGACTGAACTGAGCTGAAGAGCTTTCGTGCTATATTGGTGGACTACCAAAATGAAAATAAAAAAGCAAAAACCCCAAAATCTAACTAATTAATGACAGGAATGTGACTCATCATTTGATTGAAAACTAAAAGTAAATTCAGAAACTAGTCTTCACAGATAATTTTATGAAGATCAGCATATAATCCATTTAGAAATGGCCTAAAGAATAGCAAGTACATGTAGATTCACACAAATTCAATTAATACCAGATTATATTCAGTCAAATACAAATGCTCACATGATTTGTAACTTCAGAGAACGAATTCCATAATCTTCATGTTAGAAAATGGAAGTTCACAAACAAAGCAATCTGATGAAGCTCTTGAAAGTAAATTCTAGTTCTTACTAAGTAAGTTTCCTTTGGTTGGCTCTGACCGGTGGAAGGGTGGGCACGAAGCAGCAGCTCAGCCATGTGTTTTATTTAGCCCTCCCGGAGCCCGGGCCTTTACTCGCCCCTCCCGGAGCCTGGGCCTGAGTGGCAGCACTGGGTGCGCAAGCTGTCTGCTGTGAGCAATTCTTCGGCAGCATAAGCTGAAAGCAGCACGCCACACTGCACAAGCCGGTTAGCCTCTCCCTGCTGTTCCAAGGCACAGCGGCCAGGGAAACAGTATTTCATGGTACAAAGGTGACGGCGGAGTTGACATTTACCTTCAACACTGGTTTAGTTATTTGACACCTCGGCTTTTCACAGCTGATTTTTGTAAAAGTGTTAGTAGCTGAAGTTTAAAAAGAAGGTGTTTGATTTCATAAATGCAGTTTATGTTTATTTAAAAATTAGAGATGGCAGTTTGGTGGAATAGGAATAGAATCTATGCAGTTTATCATCACCCATTATTAAATACCATCTAAAATGACAGAAAAGGAACAAATCCATATATCCACAAAAAGAATAGGAGAAGTAATATCAACTAAAACTTAAAATCTTGAAACAAATGAACAAATGGTCACTGACTCAGAAGACTGGATATACCTGAACCCCAGATTCACAACTGGGAGAAGCCAATAGGAAGAAATATAATTCTTGCCACAGAGTTCCAGAAATGCTTAGGAATCAGAGTACTAGATCTTTCTAAAAGTAGAGTGGAGAATAAGATATTGGTTCAATGTTTTTTTAATAAGAAGCCCTTAGTCCCAATATTTCTTCTTCTGCTATTCACAGCCAAAACCATAGTTCCTACAGTTCCCTTTGAAAAGAGATTTACTCTTTAGAAATGTTGAATAAAAAATGAAGTATGTCTTAGATTACAAGATATAGCTATGAATGTACTGAAAACAGAGGGATTTGTGAAACTCTACACAAAACGCAGTGAGAATTCCAAGTCCAACAGGCTCCCAGGATGCTGAAGATCAGGCTTTTATCTATCACAGTCCCAGCTGTACTGAAATTAGAGGATTCCTCAATGAGAAAACTAAAGAACTCAAGGGGAGGGGATCTGTGAATAGTAACAATTAGGATACCGCACCACCACCCCCCCCCCCCCCGCCCCCGCCGCAACAAAGGAACTTGATTTCTGTCCACACCTCACAGTGAAGCCCATCGCTGAACAGGGTCAGAAACCTAAAGCTACTAATGAGCTATCCTGCGTCTCACTCAAACAGAGATGCCCAAGATGCCCTTCTGGTATGGCAGAGTCGCTGGTATGGCTAACCTTCCTGCACATACAAGTATTATCCCTGAACTAAGTATAAAATCGGTTATTTAAATGTGCAGAATGAACCACCAAAATCAGAAAATTGAAAGTGATGAAACCCATGAAAGAAAGGAACTCTTCTGAGTAAGCCAAACCCTTATTCAGCTCTTCCTCTGAGGTTGCAGAAGGCAGCACAGCTTTTAGCAGCTTGTGGTGTCAGAACACAGAAATCAGGCCTGGCTGAGACTGAAAATCGAGGAGGGAGTTCCAGAAAGAAGAGACTTAAGTGGAAGAATCCAAAGATCTACATGTAAACTGTGTTCAAATACCAGGCTGATCTCTGAGCTATGTATACGTGTCAGAGAGTCTAAAGAACCCAGCAAAAAGGACACAGCAGTGACTAGAAGGCTGGACACTGAGAAAAAACTTAAGTTCTTCCTCACCACTGGGGAGACATGGTTTGAAGTATGAGTTCTACGAAATGTAACTGTAGGTTAGAAGAAAAAACAAAAAATTCTCTTCAGGGAAAAGATAATGGAATCCAGAATCTCTCAAAGGCATCACTACCAATCCACTATACGCGCATAATGAACATACACATAGGCTAGACGCGTGAAGTGGTAGGAAAACATGGACCAGAGTCAAAAGAAAAATCAGTCAATAGAAAGCAACCCCAGGATGGCTCACAGGTTGATATCCATACATGAATTATTTAAAACAGTTATTGTGAGTATATGTCCCAGGTTCCTTAGCTAGCAGTAAAAAACCTGCCTGCCAATGCAAGAGACGTGAGAGACACGGGTTCAATCCCTGGGTTGGGAAGATGCCCTGGAGGAGGAAATGGCAACCCACTCCAGTGTTCTTACCTGGAGAATCCCATGGACGGAGGAGCCTGGCAGGCTACAGTCCATGGGGTCTCAAAGAGTCGGACACGACTGAAGCAACTTAGCACAGCACATTTTAAGTATGTTCTAATAATTAAAGGAAAATATAGTCATAAGTAGTGTGGGGATGGGTATTCCTATCAGAGATATGAAAATGATTCAAAATAAACAATTAGAAATTTAACAACTGAACAAGCAAACTACCTGAAACTTGGCGGGGGGATGGGGGGGAGGATCACTCGATCTGCTTCAGAAGCACGCAGACTGGAGGAAACAGGGCAACTGGCCCTGGAAACAGAATGCGGCACCCAACCTCCAAGACCGCCCCGGTTTTCTTTTCCTAGAATTCATGCCTTTCTGAGCTTACCCACCACACTAATTTAGGGTTGACTTCTAGAATATGTGTATTTCATAATAAACAGAATATGGCGGAAGTGAAGGTATGTGGTTTCTAAGGTCATAAAAGCATTGCAGATTCTGCCTTGATCTCCTGGGGTGCTTATGTGACGGAAGTCACGACATAAGAACACTCGAGAAGCATGTCACGCCCATGGAGATGTGATGGGGAGGAGCACTCGCTTGCCAGCCACGAGGCCGCAACTGAAGTAGCTTCCTCAGCCCCAGTCAAGCTCTCAAATGACTGCGTCTCCTGCCAACATCTGAGTGTAATGTCATGAGAGACCTCAGCTGAAACCACAGTTTCAGAATTTCAGATAATTCAGAATTCTGAATGCATAGAAATTGTGAGAGCTTAATGGTTATTGCTGCTACAAGTCAATAAATGTGGAGTAATTTGTTATATAGCCACAGAGAACTAAATATAGCTACCGAAATTATCCAATCTAGAGAACAAAAAGGAAAATTATTTTTTAAAAAATATAAGCCATTCTGAGTGATTTTTTGGACAAATCAAGGTATCTTACGTGGAACTGAAGTTCCAGGAGGAAAGAAGAAAAAGTGACGTAGAAAATTTATTTGAAAAAATAATGGCTGAAATTTCCTCAAATTAGGTAAACATCAACTTACAGATTCAAGGATCTCAGAAACCCAAGCAGAATAAATAGAAATAAAACCACATGTAGATTCATCTAAGACAAATACTTTCAACAATAGATTTTTTTTTTTAAGTTTTAAAAGTATCTCCTTCTGAGAGAGAGAAAGAAGGGAGAGGGAGAATATATTATACATTAAAGAAAGTAATATGACAGGTGGATGCCTCATTAAAAATACTATAGGACTGAAAACAATGGAATTATATTTCAAAAGTTATTTAACTCTGATGATATTTAACAACTGAAAGAGAAAAAAAAATGGATCCAGAATTCTATGCCAATAAAATATTTCTAGGCTGAAGGGAAATAAACGAGATAGAAAATCAGACATACAAAAAAAAAAAAAGGGAGAGCAAAAATGGGAGATATGTGTAAATAAAATGGCCACATTTCATATTCTTCTCTTATTTAGAAGACAGTTCATGGTTTAAAGCAAAAATTATAACTGAATTGTATGGTTTATAATATATGTGAAGGTTAAATGAATATAATTCCTTCTAAATAATATTCAATAATACTCAAGAAGAGGTAAAATGAATTGACAGAATGCAGTGACTGAACTGCACAGTGACTGAACATGTGTTTGAGGGGATTTGAACGGTAACAGAAAGTTCTATATCTTGAGTTTGATGGTTATTACATGACTTCATACATTTGTTGAAACTTTTCAATTATAAATACTTTTAAATTGATGAATTTTATTGTGTGGAACTGTATATCAATAAAGCAAAATAAAAACTGTAATAGTAGCATTGGCAATTCTTTGAATTAGGTAAAAATTAAAAGTCCATAAATACTGAGAAGGAAGACATTAAACTGTTGCCATTTATAAATGACTTGATTTTTCCATAGTAAATACTAAGACTAGACTCCAAAAATTAATAAATTAATTTGACAAGGTCACAGGTTACAAGGTCAAAATAATCAACTGTATCTCTACATATGAGCAGGAAATTGGGAATGCAATAAAATACTTCACTTACAATACAATAAAAAACAGTAAAATAAGTATGAACTTAACAGAAGATATTCAAATTTTTTACAGTGAAAACTAACAAATATATCTAAGAGAAATTAAATAAGACCCAAATAAATGAAAGATATACTATGGTCACTTACTGGAAGTTACAATGTTTGCTAACAAATTTTCTCCTAATTGAGATGTAGACTAATGCTAGTAGGCTGCATTTGTAGAAATCAAAAAATTTATTCTGAAATGTGTTGTTGTTCAGTTGCCAAGCCCATGTCCGACTCTTAGCAACCCCATGGGCTGCAGCACGCTAGGCTTCCCTGCCCCTCACCATCTCTCAGAGTTGGCCCAAGTTCATGTCCACTGAAGAGGTGATGCCATCCAACCATCTCATCCTCTTCTCTTTCCACCATCAGTCTCTCCCAGCATCAGGGTCTTTTCTGGTGAGTCTGTTCTTCGCATCAGGTGGCCAAAATATTGGAGCTTCAGCATCAGTCCTTCCAGTGAATATTCAGGGTTGATTTCCTTTAGGATGGACGGGTTGGATCTCCTTGCAGTCCAGGGAACTCAAGAGTCTTCTCCAGCACCACAGTTTGAAACCATCAATTCTTCAGTGCTCAGCCTTCTTTGTGGTCCAACTCACATCTGTACATGGCTACTGGGGAAAACATAGCCTTGACTCTATAGACCTTTGTCAGAAGAGTGATAGTTTTGCTTTTTAACACACTGTCTAGGTTTGTCATCGCTTTCCTGCCAAGAAGCAATTGTCTTCTAATTCCATGGCTGCAGTCACCATCTGCAGTGATCTTAGAGCCCAAGAAGAGGACGTCTGTCACTGCTTCCACTGTTTCCCTTTCTATTTGCCATGAAGAGATGGGACCAGATGCCATGATCTTGGTTTCTTGAGTTTTAAGCTGGCTTTTTAACTCTCTTCTTTCACCCTCATCAAGAGGCTCTTTAGTTCCTCTTCACTTTCTGCCGTTAGAGTGGTATCATTCGCATATCTGAGGTTGTTGATATTTCTGCTGGCAATCTTGATTCTAGCTTGTAACTCATCCAGCCCAGCATTTCACATGATGTGCTCTGCATGTAAGTTAAATAACAGGGTGACATAAACCGCCTTACCCTACTCCTTTCTCAATCCTGAACTAGTCTGTTGTTCCATACAGGGTTCTAACTGTTGCTTCTTGACCCACATACAGGTTTCTCAGGAGACAGGTAAGACAGTCTGGTATTCCCACTTCTTTAAGAGTTTTCCATAGTTTGTTATGATCCACACAATCAAAGGCTTTAACCTAGTCAACGAAACAGAGGTAGATATTTTTCTGGAATTCCCTTGCTTTCTCTATGATACAGCAAATGTTGGCAGTTGGACCTCTGGTTCCTCTGCCTTTTCTAATTCCAGCTTAGAACATCTTTATTTTAAGCCTGAATTTGCTATGAAGAACTGATTTTCTGAGCCACAGTCAGCTCCTGGTCTTGTTTTTGCGGACTGTATACAGCTTCTCCATCTTTGGCTACAAAGAATATAATCAATCTGATTTCGGTGTTGACCCTTTGGTGATGCCTATGTATAAAGTCATTGCGGGGGGCGCTCCGCAGAAAGAGAGAGGCAGTGAAACTTCCCTCAGCAAAGCCAAGGGGTCCTGAGGAGAGGTGAGCCTGCTGTTTGCCAACCCAGCCCCTCAGCAAGCAAAGACAATCAGACGCTACAGGGGTTCCGTCTAAGCAGTTCCGCTTTATTGCCACAAACTCTTGGTTTATATAGGCAAGCAAGGGGATTTTTCGAGGGTTGGACCAATCACATTAAAGGTCAAATTGTAATATGCCATAGTTGCACCAATCACGTTAAAGGTCAAGTCGTCATGGGCTTCATTGTAACAAGAGTCTATGGTGATCACGTGCTGTCCACGTGCACGGAAATCAAGAGAGCCAATCAAAAGTTTTAACAAACAACTTAGGCCATGCCCTCATGTCTTCCGCCAGGTGCCATCTTAGCCGTAAACCGCAAAGCTAGCCCTTCTTTTTTCAAGGTTTCCCGTTTAGGGCCCCACAGTCATCTCTTGTGTTGTTGGAGAAGGGTGTTTGCTATGCCCTGTGTGTTCTTTTGGCAGAATTCTGTTAGCCTTTGCACTGCTTCATTCTGTACTCCTGGGCCAAACTTGCTTGTTACTCCAAGTATCTCTTGACTTCCTACTTTTGCATTCCAATCCCCAATGATGAATAGGACATCTTTTTTTGGTGTTAATTCTAGGAGGTTTTCTAGGTCTTCATAGAACTGATCAACTTCAGCTTCTTCCGCACTGGTGTTTGGGGCATAGGCTTGGATTACTGTAATGTTGGACAGTTTGCCTTAGAAACAAACTGAGATCATTCTGTCATTTTTAAAGTTGCACCCAAGTACTGCATTTTGGACTCTTTTGCTGATTAAGAGGGCTTCTCCATTTCTTCTGTGGGATTCTTGCCCACAGTAGTAGATCTAATGGTTGTCTGAATTAAATTCACTCATTCCCATCCATTTTAGTTCACTGACTCCTAAAATGTCAATGTTTACTCTTGCCATCTCCTGCTTGAACATGTCCAGTTTATCTTGATTCATGGACCTAACTTGCCTGGTTCCTAAGCAATGGTGTTGTTTGCAGCATCGGATTTTACTTTCATCACCAGACACAGCCACAACTGAACGTCACTTCCGTTTTGGCCCAGCCACCTCCTTCTTTCTAGAGCTATTAGTAGCTGTCCTCCGCTCTTCCCCAGGAGCACATTAAACACCTTCCTCCCTGGGGGGCTCATTTCTCAGTGTCATCGTATCTTTCTGCCTTTTTATACTGTTCATGAGGTTCTCATGGCAAGTATACTGGAGTGGTTTGCCATTCCCTCCTCCAGTGGACCATGTTTTGTCAGGACTCTCTACTATGACCTGTCCATCTTGAGTGGCCCTACGTGGCATGACTCTTAGCTTCACTGAGTTACACAAGCCCCTTCACCATGGCAAGGCAGTGATCCGTGAAGAGGCTAAAATGTGTAAAGAAATGCAAAATATCTGGAATATAAAACCAAGCTAAGAGCAAAACTGAAGGTCTCATTCTATCCGATTTCAAAATGTACAATAAAGCTACAGAAATGAGAACAAATTGGAACTGGTGTAAGGAATGAAAGAATAAAAGAATAAAATTTAGAAGTAAAATCATATATATGTGGTTGATTAATCTTTGGAAAAAATGTCAAGGCAATTTAATGGGCAAAGAAAAGTCTTTTCAACAAATCTTACTAGAACAACTGGATAAATACATAGGGAAAATGACCTCAATGTTTTCCTTGTACCACAAACAAAAATTAATTTAAAATGGATCATAAACCTTAAAACTAAAACTACAGTAGCACTTTTAAAAGAAAACACTATCTTCAGCAACTTACAAGATAAAAATATCCTGGGACAAATGAGCTCTAAACATAAGAAAATATTAAAAATTGGAACTCATAAAATTTTAGCACTTAAGTACAAGAACAGAAAAGGCAATGGCACCCAACTCCAGTACTCTTGCCTGGAAAATCTCATGGACGGAGGAGCCTGGAAGGCTGCAGTCCTTGGGGTCGCTGAGGGTCTGACACGACTAAGCGACTTTACTTTCACTTTTCACTTTCATGCATTGGAGAAGGAAATGGCAACCCACTCCAGTGTTCTTGCCTGGAGAATCCCAGGGACGGGAGAGCCTGGTGGGCTGCCGTCTATGGGGTCGCACAGAGTCGGACACGACTGAAGCAACTTAGCAGTAGCACAGCAAGAAACACTGTTAAGAAAGTAAAAACACAAGCCACAAACTGGGAAAAAATACTTTCAGTAGAAACATCTGACAAACCATATGTAACTAGTGACTCAGGGACCTCAAACTAGGGCTCTGTAATAACCTAGAGGGGTGGGAATGGGCGGGAGGTGGGGAAAGGAGTCAAGCGGGAGGAGACATATGTACACCTACGGTTAATTCATGTTGGTGTGTGACAGAAACCAAACCAATATTGTAAGCCCATCATCAATCAATTAAAACAAAATATCTTTAAAAAGAATATGTAATAGAATATATGAAAAATTCTTAAAAATAATTTTAAAAAAACTAAAAATTAAAAGACTTATGGTTTTTGCTCAGGATATAGAGCACTACAAAAAACATTGCTCAGACCCTTACAATACATCAGTGAAAAGCCAAAATGCAAGGTCAAGACTTTTTTTGAACCCTTCAGAGGACAGACAACTAAGTAGGCTAAAATCTATGGGACAAGCATCTACAAGGAAAGATGGCAGTTGCTTACCTGCAGCAAACATAGCCACACACCAGTAAGAATTAGATGTGAAGATTAGCAAAGTGGGGGTTAGTGAGTGTGGGCTAGAATAGCAAGAATAGCAAGAAGAGATAAGAAAGCCTTCTTCAATGATCAATGCATAGAAATGGAAGAAAAGAACAGAATGAGAAAGACTAGAGATCTCTTCAAGAAAATTAGAGATACAAAGGGAACATTTCATGCAAAGATGGGCTTGATAAAGGACAGAAATGGTCTGGACCTAACAGAAGCAGAAAATATTAAGAAGAGGTGGCAAGAATGCACGGAAGAACTGTACAAAACAGATCTTCACGACCCAGATAATCATGATGATGTGATCACTCATCTAGAGCCAGACATCTTGGAATGTGAAGTCAAGTGGGCCTTAGAAAGCATCACTATGAACAAAGCTAGTGGAGGTGATGGAATTCCAGTTGAGCTACTTCAAATCCTGAAAGATGATGCTGTGAAAGTGCTGTACTCAATATGCCAGCAAATTGGGAAAACTCAGCAGTGGCCACAGGACTGGAAAAGGTCAGTTTTCATTCCAATTCCAAAGAAAGGCAATGTCAAAGAATGTTCACATTACCGCACAATTGCACTCATTTCACAGGCTAGTAAAGTAATGCTCAAAATTCTCCAAGCCAGGCTTCAGGAATACATGAACCGTGAACTCCCTGATGTTCAAGCTGGTTTTAGAAAAGGCAGAGGAACCAGAGATCAAATTGCCAACATCTGCTGGATCATGGAAAAAGCAAGAGAGTTCCAGAAAAACATCTCTTTCTGCTTTATTGACTATGCCAAAGCCTTTGACTGTGTGGATCACAATAAACTGTGGACAATTCTGAAAGAGAAGGGAATACCAGACCACCTGACCTGCCTCTTGAGAAATCTGTATGCAGGTCAGGAAGCAACAGTTAGAACTGGACATGGAACAACAGACTGCTTCCAAATAAGAAAAGGAGTACGTCAAGGCAGTATATTGTCACCCTGCTTATTTAACTTCTATGCAGAGTACATCTTGAGAAACGCTGGACTGGAAGAAACACAAGCTGGACTCAAGATTGCCGGGAGAAATATCAATAACCTCAGATATGCAGATGACACCGCACTTATGGCAGAAAGTGAAGAGAAACTAAAAAGCCTCTTGGTGAAAGTGAAAGAGGAGAGTGAGAAAGTTGGCTTAAAGCTCATTATTCAGAAAATGAAGATCATGCATCCAGTCCCATCACTTCATGCGAAATAGATGGGGAAACAGTGGAAACAGTGTCAGACTTTATTTTTCTGGGCTCCAAAATCACTGCAGATGGTGACTGCAGCCATGAAATTAAAAGACGCTTACTCCTTGGAAGAAAGGTTATGAGCAACCTAGATAGCATATTCAAAAGCAGAGACATTACTTTGCTGACTAAGGTCCATCTAGTCAAGGCTATGGTTTTTCCTGTGGTCATGTATGGATGTGAGAGTTGGACTGTGAAGAAGGCTGAGTGCAGAAGAATTGATGCTTCTGAGCTGTGGTGTTGGAGAAGACTCTTGAGAGTCCCTTGGACTGCAAGGAGATCCAACCAATCCATTCTAGAGGAGATCAGCCCTGGGTGTTCATTGGAAGGAATGATGCTAAAGCTGAAGCTCCAGTACTTTGGCCACCTCATGAGAAGAGTTGACTCATTGGAAAAGACTCTGATGCTGGGAGGGATTGGGGGCAGGAGGAGAAGGGGACGATAGAGGATGAGATGGCTGGATGGCATCACGGGCTCGATGGACGTGAGTCTGAG
The DNA here is from genome assembly GCF_023091745.1 of Budorcas taxicolor. Taxonomy (NCBI): domain Eukaryota; kingdom Metazoa; phylum Chordata; class Mammalia; order Artiodactyla; family Bovidae; genus Budorcas; species Budorcas taxicolor. The sequence continues at coordinate 109,397,056 of NC_068916.1, read as the reverse complement.
TGAACTCCGGGAGTTGGTGATGGACAGGGAGGCCTGGCGAGCTGCGATTCATGGGGTTGCAAAGAGTCGGACACGACTGAGCGACTGAACTGAAATGACCTGAACTGAACTGAGTGTTGGCTAACAAAAGAATTTGAGCCTGGGAGCCACATATGTGGGGAGAATTCGTACCTTCTTGCAGGCTTTTCTCCACAAACTCTACTCCGCACACAACAAAAGACGGTTGAAAGCCCTGAAGAAGCATGCCTGATTTACAGACCTGGATAGGGAGAACAGCCACTGTGTGCACAACACACAGTGCCTATGGGCATAAATGCACAGCAGATGGGGAAAGGGAACAAGAAAATTCTTTTACTCTAAAGAGAGAGGCGGGAATATGTCCTCTAAATAGAACTACAAAGGGTAGAAAGGTAAGAGCTTCAAAAAAGTCACATCCTCAAGACCCAGGAACGCAGGGTCTACCTAAGACTAAAGTTTATTTTTAAGAAAATTTTATTGAAATATAGTTGATTTATTGGGTTAATCAAAAAGTTTGTCTGGGTGCTTTGCAAGATGTTCTGAAAAACCTGAACAAACTTTTTGGCCAACCCAATACAACGTTCTGCTACGTTCTGCTGTATGACCGAGTCAGTCAGTCACGCAGACACATGCCAGCTCTTTGCTAGATTATTGTCCCATATGGGTCGTTACAGAGGAATAAGCACAGCCCCTGCGCTATAGAGTGAGTCCTCGTTAGCAGCTACGTATTTCACATGCAGCGCTGGGCATATGTCAAACCTTATCTTTCAATTTATGAATCTCCCTTTTCCCCCTGGTAAACAGAAGATTGCTTTCTACATCTGTGATTCTATTTCCGCTTTGTAGACAAGCTCATTTGTACCATATTTTTCAGATCACATATGTAAGTGATAGCATATGATACTGTCCTTCTCTGATTTACTTCACTCAATATGACAACCTCTAGGTCCATCCATATTGCTGCGAATGGCATTAACTTGTTCTTTTTTATGACTGGGTAACGGGCATATTACTCAGGTGGTCCAGTAGTTCAGACTCTGCACTTCCAAGGCAGGGGCGTGGGTTCAATCCCTGGCTGGGGAACTAAGTTGCCATGTGCTGTGCAGTGTGGCCAAAAATAAAAAATGTGGAATAATCCGTGCAATATGTGTATGTAAGGGCTTCTCTGGTGGCTCAGACAGTAAAGAATCAGCCTGCAATGTGGGAGACCTGGGTTCAATTCCTCGGCGGGGAAGATCCCCTGGAGAAGGGAACAGCTTACCCACTCCAGTATTCTAGCCTGGAGAACTCCATGGACTGCATAGTCCATGGGGTCACAAAGAATTGGACATGACTAAGAAACTTTCACTTCACAATGGGCATAAACCCCGAGAAAACCAAAATTCAAAAAGCCACATGTGTTCACTGCAGCACCACTTACAATAGCCGGGCCATAGAAGCAACCTAGATGTTCATCAGCAGATGAATGGATAAAGAAGTTATGGTGCATATATACAATAAAATATTACTCAGCCATTATAGGGAATGAGTTTGAGTCATTTGAACAGAGTTGGATGAACCTAGAGCCTCTTACAGAGTGAAGTCAGTCAGAAAAAGCAAAACAAATACGATTTATTAATGCATATATATAGAATCTAGAAAAATGGTATCGATGAGCCTATTTACAGGGCTTCATGCTATTCTCCATGTGGCTGTATCAATTTACGTTCCCACCAACAGTGTAGAAGGATTCCCTTTTCCACACACTCTCTCCAGCATTTACTGTCTGTAGATTTTTGATGATGGCCATTCTGACTGGTGTGAGGTGATACTTCACTGTAGTTTTGATTTGCATTTCTCTAATAATTAGTGACACTGAACATCTTTTTATATGCTTTTTGGTCATTTACATGTCTTCTTTGGAGAAATGTCTCTTTAGATTCACCACCCATTTTTTTATTAGGTTTTTTTTCGTTATTGAGCTGCACGAACTGTTTGTATATTTTGGAGTCTTTTCTTCTATTTGCTAATATGGGTGAAAAGGAGGTGTATTTTAGAATACACCCAAATGGACCTTGATATAGTATAATCTTTATGGGTTGCTTAATTAAAAATAAAAATAGCTCATGAGCAACATTGGCCTTAAAATTTTTTCCCTATGATGTCTTTGTTATAAACCAGTTTATCCTGGCCTCAAAAGAGAATGAGATACAGAAAAAGCATACAGCCATCTCAACAGATGCAGAGAAAATATAGAAGCTCATTAATCATAAAAAGCAGAATGGTATTTTAAAACTAGGATAGAATCTGCAGCAAAAATCATACTTAATGGTGATCTGCTAAGAAATTTTATTCTGAGATTAGAAATGATGAAAGCAAGCACCACTACTTTTACTCAGTATTGTACAGGATGTCTTAACCCATGTAATAAGGCAAGATTTAAAAAATACTAAAAGAGTATTCAAAAGAATCTGTCATTACTTACAGATGAAATGCTTGTGCTGAAAATCCAAAAGAACCTATAAATGAATCCTTAGAATTAATGAGTTTACAGTCACTAAATACAATGTGCCAAATTCAATTCAAAAATTGTATTCTTATATAATGGCAACAAACAACTAGAAAAGAAAAAACAAATTAAACTTCAGTTCAGTTCAGTTCATTTCAGTCGCTCAGTCGTGTCCAACTCTTTGCGACCCCATGAATCGCAGCACGCCAGGCCTCCCTGTCCATCACCAACTCCGGAGTTCACTCAAACTCTCGTCCATCGAGTCAGTGATGCCATCCAGCCATCTCATCCTCTATCGTCCCCTTCTCCTCCTGCCCCCAATCCCTCCCAGCATCAGAGTCTTTTCCAATGAGTCAACTCTTCACATGAGGTGGCCAAAGTACTGGAATTTTAGCTTTAGCATTTCATGGCTGCAATCACCATCTGCAGTGATTTTGGAGCCCCCAAAATGAAGTCTGACACTGTTTCCACTGTTTCCCCATCTATTTCCCATGAAGTGATGGGACCAGATGCCATGATCTTAGTTTTCTGAATAGCTTTAAGCAACTTTTTCGCTCTCCTCTTTCACTTTCATCAAGAGGCTTTTTAGTTTCTCTTCACTTTCTGCCATAAGGGTGGTGTCATCTGTATATCTGAGGTTATTGATATTTCTCCCGGCAATCTTGATTCCAGCTTGTGCTTCTTCTAGCCCAGCATTTCTCATGATGTACTCTGCGTATAAGTTAAATAATCAGGGTGACAATATACAGCCTTGACGTACTCCTTTTCCTATTTGGAACCAGTCTGTTGTTCCATGTCCAGTTCTAACTGTCTGACCTGCATATAGGTAGTACTTTAGTACCTGCATATAGGTAAAGTTTACCTATACCTATAAGGAATAAAACTAATATACACAGAAACATGGATGAGCCTCAAAAAAAAATTAAGCCACATAAAAGAATTCAGACTCAAAAACAGTATGTATTGTATGATTTCATTTATTTGGAATTCGGGAAGAAAAAAGTAAAGGCAAATGGCCTACATCAAGATATATCTTGTTGTCATTTAAGAACGCTGAAGTTTCAAACCAGGTTACCTACAAAGAAACAGCGGTCAGAATTTCATCACACTTCTCATCAGCAGCACTGGGGGATGCTGGAAGACAATGAAGCAATCACTTCAAAGTTCAAGGAAAAAACTGATTTTGAACCTATATGTTATGCCCAAGCAACTAGCATTTCAATGAATCAAAATAACAGACATTTTCAAATATTAAGGGGCTAGGAAAATGTATCACCCTTTCGATTCTCTCAGAAATAATCACTATAGGATTAACTGCAATAAAACCTTTAATATGTGCAAGAAAGTGAGTGATACAGAATACAATAGTGCTGAGGAAAAAACTATAGCTTTTTTTCTAGTTTAAAACTTATTAGTACAAAATATAATAATATAGATTAGTGTAACGTATTATTCTACAGAGGCAGCAGAGGAGAGAGGCGAGGATCAGAAAACACTCAGAAGTAGCTTACAAATCCCATCCTTCCAGGCAAAGTATAGATATTATGATTAAATATAGATATTGATAGAAAAGTTCTAAGATTAGACTCATATTCAAAAATGTAAGGATAACAATGAGAAGAGACTAAGAAATGGTAAGAGCTTTCAAACAAGCACAATGCACAGAGGGAATAGGACAAAGCAAGTTTCATAGACAAAAGGCAGAGGGGTTAGCAAAACACTATTATAAAATATTTTAAGCGACACTATAGTGGATGTTGCAGTATACACTCCAAGGACGACTCACGCAAGTTAGCCCCCTCCCTGGGGGCGGCTTACACCCAATTACTCATCTTAGGCTTCCTGCCTCAGTCCAGGGAAACGCTGAAGGCCCATCCCACCTTCAGAGTCGCCATGGGACAAATGCATCACAGTTCAGCTCTCCTTCTGCCCAGTCCTCCCCTTCTCATTCCCTTGCAGGCATTATTCTGATTACCATCAAATAAACTGCATGCACGTCGCTTGTCATTTCTATCTCATTAAATGTTTCTAAGGGGACCTGATTTCAGACAGCTGGAGACAAGTGGTCCAATGAAGCAGACTTTAAGAATAGAATTTTGGAGCCAAATCACTCACCAGCTGGCTAACAATGAAGATCTCACTAATGGCAGTGATTATTTCTGCTTTCTTTGAAGCAGCTCCTGGCACACCATGACACCATATCATAATTATAAACTATTTCATAACAAGTAACCCAAAAGTTTAGTGGCTTAAAATAACTATTTCATTATTTCTCATGACTGTGTGCTCAACTGGGCAGTTCTTCAGCTTCGAAGAGGTCAACTGAATTTGAAATCAACTAGGAAGTCACTCGGGCTCATTCAAATGGGCTGATGCTGGCTTCAACTGCAAGGTCACCTGGGACTGCGACCAGGATGCCTACAAGTGGGATTTTCACAGAACGGCAAATGGGTTCTAAGAGGGAACGTTCCAAGAACAAGTGTTCCAAAAGAGCGGATGTGAAAACTTCCAGTTAACTAAAATCCAGGTCAAGAGTATAACACATATCCTATTTTATTGATCAAAGAAATCACAGCTCTGGCCAGATCCAAGGGGAGAGAAAATAAGCTCTACGACATTTACATGCTGTAGAATTGGGATCATCTTAGGGAACCAGCCGTCACAAACTACAGCTGTTAAAGATTCACCAGTGATGAACTGAGGCGGGTCACGGTAGGAGGAAAAGCCTTGATGGGTGCGATGTCTCAAATCTTTGAAAGGTTTGGGAGAAATAATCATAGCAATGATATAAGATGGATTTTGTTGAGTGCAGCTAGCCACTGGGAAAAGAAAATCCAATGATGATTAGTCTCCAGTTTAAAGCAAATGGGCCTCCTTGATAGCTGTTGTAGAGACTCATGCCTCTGCAGCAGGATAGCAGAAAGAACTGTCAAGCAGGACTTGAGTATAAAGTTATCTACTTGCATAAAAAAGTGAACTCTCAACCCTGGAAAGCCTGGCATACCAAGGTGGAGCCTTTGGCGGAAGGAATGGGACTGCAAGTCTTGCGGTGGAACCATCTCGGCTGATGCGCTGGAGAAGCTTGTAACCCCAGATGGCCCTGACCATACTGGGTGGCCCACCCCTCCTATTAAAGGCCGTTACACCTCCGCTGACAGAGATGGTAGTGAGGCCTCACCTTTGCAAGACAATATGCGTCTCATTCAGCGTCTATCCCCCAACCGTTCCTCTTGACCCAATAAGTAGGGTCAAGTCACATCATGAAACACAACAGGGAAGTGCTGGGCGTGCTATGCAAGGAAGGGAACTAAACTCTGAGGGGCTACAGGACCTAACCAACATGCACTGCCATGAATTTGGATCCTGAGGTTACTGAATCAAGAGAATCTGAACAAAAAATTGAATAAGGGAGACTTTACGGGCATGGAAACTGCTTCCTTGATGCTGGATTGAAGCCCTTAAATAAAAATTTGTGTGTTAAGTCACAAAGAAAGATCTCCAGTATTCATAAAAGAAATCACAGAGGACAAATTTTCTTATCAAATTGCAGTCAGATTAGAGATTAACACAAAAAATAGCAAAAGAAGTCACACATGTGGAAATTGCTTAAACACCCCTCAGATAAAATTCAAATTATAAATTATAATTTATATCCTTTATAAGGAATGAAAATGAAGCACTAATTACAATAATCTGTGGAATATGGTCAACATAATACTCAGAGAAATAGTCATCATTTTAAATGTTAGTAAACAAAGTTTGAAAATAAATAAACTTATTATTAAGTTAATAAGTAACTGGTATGCTGAACTAGCAAAAATTGATAGGGTGCAAACATAAAGAAAATTCATTTTCAAATTCTTTTCACTATCTTTTAAAATCCATTCTACAGTCTCATTCTTTCCTTCTCCTTGGATAAAATACTGAGAAACAGTCATAGCTTTTCTGACTGCTCTTAAATGGGAATTTTAAAAAATCCTCCAGTCCCTTCTAGTAATGGTTATGAGCTCGAAGAAGGAATTCACAGGGCCTGGACTCCACCTCAGGCCTGCTCATGATCATGCTAGACCGCCTCTCCAGTGGACTCTGGCCTCTGTGCCTACTGCCTGTGGAAGCCAGGCCAGGAGGATCAGACCCTCTCTGGACGGGGGAATCTTGAAGGTCATATCCAGGTTACTCATCGCCTCAGAGAAAACATACACTGGTCACCCGTGCCTCTGGACAGGTCATGACTATTTTCTGTATCTATCGGAACGTGACCTCAGACTTATTGATTATTACCTGTTTGAACGCAACACATGAATGATGGGGTTACTGTGATTGTATTTACTCTTCCTTTATTTATGTAAGTCTCAAGGAATTTGGGATGGTGGGTTCAGACAAGTACACAGGGGGTATGAAAGATTGTCACAAATGCTGGTCGGAGTCCTTGGCTAAGGGGAGACTCTGCCTTGGGCCCGCCGGTGTAATAAACTGCTCCCCACTATCGGCACTGTCCTTCTGAGTGAGCCTGTTTCCCAGAACGCATGGCTACAGCAAGCTTCTTAACTAAGAGGCCCACTTTAGTGGAACCGTCTACACTGGCATTTGATGCGATGTTTCACTCCCCTTTCCCTACTCAGTCCGCCTCAGTCGGGACCCTGCTGGTGGCAGTGGGCACCAGGTGGGGCTCCGTCTGCTCCGGGGCCCCTCGGCATTCAGGCCCGCACATCCAGCTGCCACCTCAGGGCCCTGCAGGCTGGCGCGGGGCGGTCAGAGGCGGGTAAGAAGAGTCTAACACCACGGAGGGTGCGGGCGGCTGTGATGTAGCCACACGCTCTCTGGGTTTGCCGACTCTTCACGGCTGACTTCGTAAGTATTCAGGAGGCTTTCTAGAAATTTCTTTCCTAGAAACATCAAGCTGTGGCTCTCTGGATGTGAGCAGAGCTCTGTCTGGCCTGGCCACTAAGACTCTGCCCGTGGGGTCCGTCTCTAGGGCTCCTCTCGTCTGCTCAGGCCTGGGACCCTGCATGACGGCGCCCGGTCCGGGGCACAGGCCTCCGTGCGGCTGTCCGCCGGGGAGGCGTCCTCCGGGCCTCGTCGGGCGGACGCTTCCTGCCTCGGAGGGCTCCTCTCGGTCTGTTCAGGCCTGGGACCCTCCATGAGCGCGTCTGGGCCGCAGCACAGGCTGTCGGCGAGGCGGCCTCCGCGCCTCGTCAGGTCAGCTCTGGCAGCGCGCTCCCCCCGGGCCCCTCAGACACTGAGGCAAAGGAGGAAGGAGGGGATGTGAACCATAAGGGAGCGGTCCTCTGAGTCAGTCCAGCGAGCCCTGGGGGCGGCGGAAACCTCCGCGCGCACTGCGGAGGGAAAGCGCGGAGGGAAAGCGCGGAGGGAAAGCGCGGAGGGAAAGCGCCGAGGGAAAGCGCCGAGGGAAAGCGCCGAGGGAAAGCGCCGAGGGAAAGCGCCGAGGGGAGACGCCCCCAGCAGCACCGGCTCCTCTCGGCCCCTGCGCTCCCCGGGTCCCCCCACCTCGATGCTTCCACGCCCCCAAGCTGCGCGTGGGACCAAGGGTCAGACGGCTTCTCCGCTGCCCCTCTGTCCCTGCACACAGACGAACTAGATGGCTGTTTTGAAATGTAAGGGTCCTTGTAGCCTATGATGTTGGCCTTTGGGTTTCAGACAAGACCGAGACAGCAAATATCCGGTTACTCATCCTGCCACACACATAAACTGAAGGGGCCAGAAAATAGGGACAAAATAGTACAAAACCAACTTGAATTAATAAACACAAAAAGCAGAAATTGATTATATAAATGAACTTCAAGCATAATAAGTAAATCAAAAGTTTCTTCTTTGAAAATCCCATTAAACTGAACTTCTGGCAATTATTAAAAAAAAAAGTTGAACAGACACAGGTAAACAAAGTTATAGACGGGAAAGGAATATAGGATTACATTAAACAAGATAAGAATTATAATAAAATATTATATTCTTATATTTAGAAATCTATGTGAAGTGTATCACTTCATAGAAAAGTATATATTACCATTAATAATTCAAGAAGTATAAACATAGGAATAGAAGTTTTATTGGCAAAGAAATGGTCAAGGCAATTAAAATCTTCTCTTTAAAAGACTTTAGGTCCAGGTAATTTCACAGACAGATTCTATAGAACTTCAAATAGCAGATATTTTCCACATTATATATAAACTGTCCCAGAACATAGATTTTAAAAAGAAGTTTGGTATGTAATTCTTTGACAAAAGCCAAACTCTACTATGAAAAAAGAACTAAAAGTGTATCAAGAGAGAAATATAACCCATTTTCTTCTCATGAGCATGACCACTATAACCTTAAAGTAAATATAGCTAACTCTTGAACAATGTGGGGGTTAAGGGTGCCATCTTTTTGCACAGTAGAAAATCCATGTGTAGCTTAGAGCTGGCCCTCCTATGTATATACGCGGGCAGTTCCTCTGAATCCAAGGTTTCACACCCTGGGATTCAACCAACCTCAGATCATGTAGTACCATAATATTTACTATTTTAAAAATCCACGTGTAAGTGGAGCCATGCAGTTCAAACCTATGCTGTTCAAGGATCAACTGTGTTAACATTCTAAACCCAGCAGATGGGAGCGGGGAGGGAAGCTCAAGAGGGAGGGAATATACAGAAAATTATGGCTGATTTGTGTTGTGGTACAGCAAAAAACAACACAACATTGTAAAGCAATTATCCTCCAATTAAAAAACAGCAGAATTTAAAGAATACCATAATCAAGTAGAAGTTATCTCTGTGTTGGCATTTGGAAAAATTAGAAAATTTGCTTCTCTGGACACACATACACAGTAAAGAGGACGTTAAGAAATTTAGGAAATGGGGTGTCACTCTATTGACCACTGAGTCTATAGCCAATATAATATTACACAATATTCAGATACTCTTACATTGGTTTCAGCCTTCTGTTGATGAGAAACTTTTTTCTTTCATGTATCTGAATTAATACTTAACCCTTTCTTCCCCACTCTATGTGAAGCAGTCTGATCTCAGGGTTTCTTTGCTTAAATACTATTTTTGATTATCAGAAAATAAGTATACACATCACTATTAGCAGTCTAAGGAAAATATATATTTGACTATATTTAATGCTCTTTAGTGACTCAAAAAATCAGCAAGCATAAACTAAAGAGAAATATCCTCAATCTAAGGGATGCTTATATGAAATTTACAGAAAATACCACAGTTACCTGGCAAAATGTGAGAAGCACCGTGACTACAGACACAAGAAAAAGGATCTTCTACAGCTACTCAGTGTGATGAACACATGGAGAGAAAGAAACAGGAGGTATCAACATGAGAAGCCCAACAATAAAGCTAGCATTTCTTTTTATGAGCACTCTCCAGTAAGAAAAATAGGTCTTATTAAAAATATAAAATACTCAGAAAACATCCTTCATTCTGAAATGCAGGAGTCCTTGTCATGGATTATTTTGCTTTTGGCCCTTGGGTTTAAGACAAAACCAAGATAGCAAATATCTAATTCGCTTAATCAGAGTAAATTTTGATTTAATCCGAAGACTACTATCTATCTTTCTCTGAAGATGATCTAGAAGAACTAAAAATATCTGAAAAAGAATATCAATGAGACACGACTTCTAAATATATATGAATACATAGTAAAGGGCCTATGCTAATTGAGCCTAGAGAGTTTAGGAACAGGGAAACAAAGTTGAATGGGGTACCTAAGCAGACTCAAGTATATGCAAGACTTTAACTTATTATTTACTTGTCCTTTTAGTCAGTAAGAAAAATCATGTGTTTATTAAATTGTAGGAAAGTAGCTCTCGTATGGAAAAAGTGAAGCAAGATACTATCCATGCCTAAAATTCCATATGGCTTAAAGTACCAAACATTAAGCAAAAATATAAATGTGTTAGAGGAAAATACAGAAAACTTTTAAAGCCTTCAGGTAGCAAAGGTCTTCTCAAGTGAGACCTCCAGCCCAGAAACTACCAAGTGTATGTCACAGATTTCTCCCAAAAACTCAAAAGATTTTGTATAACTGGAGAAAGAAACATAAACAAGTGGAAGAGATAAATTATTGCAACACATTTAGCAGACAAGATATTAATAACCAGAATGTATAAAGACTGCTATAAATAATTTAGGAAAAGGCAAACAACTCCACACTAAAATGAGTAAAGGAGGCTAGATGGCAGTTCTTACGAAGAGAAATAAAATGGCCAGTAAACACAGAGGATAGGCATTCTCACTGGCAACTGTGTGTGTGCATTTTCGTGTATCAGATAGCACAAACGTCAAGTTTGGGAAAGATGTATAAAAAACCTGGTAGATTTGTATACAGTAGATAGAAGTTTTTTGGGAAGGCAATTAGGAAGTATGGATTTGAAGTGTTATATCCCTTTGGGCTAGCAATTCTGTTTCCAGTAATACCATTTTAAGAAATATTTTCTCAAGTGTGCAATGATATATTCAAGACTATTCATAACTTTATGTATTAGTGTAAAACTGAAGTACAGAAATGTCTACAAATAGGGAAGTTGTGTTATTTGATTTATGATGTGTAAAACGAATGAGTTATACATATATATGTGTATTTACCTATCACACAAAAACTTTCCAACCATATTTTTTCAAGTTCAAGTACTAAGATGTGACCACTCTGTGTTAAACATTAAGAAGCGTATGTGTATATACATGGGGAAGGGTAGGAGAATGCATACTAGACACATGGCAGTGGTACCAAGTCAGCAATGAAAGTTCTGAAGCATACTACAGAGGTCACTCCAGGGTTTGCTCTTAGTCTCTGTATTTATAAGATCTTTTGTATTAAGAATATTTTCATGCACTAATGGAATAATTAAAAAGACAAACAACTAGAGAAATGAAGAGCAAAGACTTTCCTTTCTGACCCCTGGCCACTTCTGTTTGCAATGGACAAATTCACCCCCAAATCTGGCCATTCCCTTCATTCTGGCCACTTTTCACTCATGCTTTGAGATAGGGCTCAATTTTCAATGGGTGAAGAGGAAAAGAAGTAGCAAATTATTCACCAAAACAATCATCTCAAAGGACTTCCCTTTAGATACACATTTCCTTACCTTCCACACTTTCTACATCTGGAATTTAGAATTTTCCTCTTGAAACTTCTAGTTGCTAAGCAGCCATTTCCTCCTTCCTGTCTGATGAGCTTGGCTGCCATAATAACTTTTCATCAGCTTGATCTTCCTCTTCCTTTCCTCCTAATCACCACCACCACCACCACCACCACCACCGCCACCACACAGACACACACAATTTTCCAGAGCTATTCCACACACTAGGTATTTATTCATTCATTCATTTGCTTCATAAGAAAGTAAAGCCTTGTCTTTTTATTGTTGCAAACTCATAACCAAAAGATGAATTCCTGTTTCTTCTTCTAGGAAGATAGCCACCCCAGAGATGGGTTTTCAAAAAATTAAGACTAGAACTGGTTTGAGGGTTAAAGTTTTGAAGATGGACTCTTAGGTTTACACATTACTTTAGGGTGATGGCTTTCAGATGGCTAAGTCCTATTACAATTTCATTCAATAAATATTTATTACCATGATCCCTATAATTCACTGGATATTGAGAATGCAATGGTCAATGAAAACAGTCACCACTCTAAAGCAAGTTACGTTCAGAGGATGGTGCTATATGAACACAATGTCTCCGCCTTCAATGCACTCAAACTCTGCTCCAGCTTCCAAATACTCCTTCCTCTGAGCTTAAAAGTGGTTGTCAGGTGCAAAGCCTTCGACTTACCTGGATTCTAAAGTGGGTACAGGATGGGTCCTCCTTTGGCCAACAGAGTCTAAAGACCGGTAGTGGAGAGGCCTGAGGCAAGAATCTGAGCCCTGGAATTACTGGTGAGACTTAGGCCTTTGGAGAGCCTTGGTCCTCCTGTAGGAACTCCTGGTCGGCTTGGTCCTGGAATAGCTATTATGGATACACACACGAGGGATGCTCCTGTGGGCAGAATAGCATGTCTTCTTGCTGTGGGCAAAGACCACCTGGATTTAAGTCCTGACTCCATTGCTTCATAATTGTAAAAGCTTGGGCAAGTTTCTTAACACTTCTTTTATACAACGGAGATAACAGTGTATAAATCAAAGGCCACACATTTAACTACTGAGCACACACACCACAGCTACTGAGCTATAGCTGTGAATAGCTATTCCTATTATAATAGGAATCCTTGATTTTCACAAATTGCTTAGACCAGCACCTGAGGAGAAGGCAATGGCACCCCACTCCAGTACTCTTGCCTGGAAAATCCCATGGACGGAGGAGCCTGGTAGGCCTGCAGTCCATGGGGGTCTTTAAAAGTTGGACACGACTGAGCGACTTCACTTTCCCTTTTCACTTTCATACATTGGAGAAGGAAATGGCAGCCCACTCCAATGTTCTTGCCTGGAGAATCCCAGGGACAGGGGAGCCTGGTGGGCTGCTGTCTATGGGGTCACACAGAGTCGGACATGACTGAAGCGACTTAGCAGCAGCAGCAGCAGCAGCACCTGAAACAACATGGTCAAAAACGTTGACTTTCTACCTCTTCAGCCTGACTCGAATTCTGTAGCTGATAACGGAAAGGAAAGAGGTTTTCTTAGAAAGAAGCCATGCTGGTCTAGCCTCAGTTCACAGGAGTGTATAACATCGTGTCTCCCACCACAAGACCCCCATCAGCCTGCGCCCTGAAGGCAAGAAAAGAGATGGATCCGTCACCAGAGGGAGGGGGAATAGGCATGGCCTGTGCTTCCCAACAAAACGGCCATTCCCGGGGATAAGAGCTTCTCATGGGGACAGGACACACATTTAACTGTATTAACAACAAAGCAGGGCTTCCCCGGCAGCCTAGTTTAAGAATCCCCCGGCCAATGCAGGGGACAGGGGTTCAATCTCTGATCTGGAAAGATCCCACAAGGAGTGGAGCAGCTGAGCCTGTGCACCACAAGTACTGAGCCAATGTTCTAGAGACCACGAGCCCCAGCTACTGAGCACACACACCGCAGCTACTGAGCACACACACTGCAGCTACTGAGCACACAGACCACAGCTACTGAGCTCACACACCACAGCTACTGAGCTCACACACCACAGCTACTGAGCTCACACATCACAGGTACTGAGCACACACACCACAGCTACTGAGCTCACACACCACAGGTACTGAGCACACACACCACAGGTACTGAGTGCACACACCACAGCTACTGAGCACACACACTGCAACTACTGAGCACACACACCGCAGGTACTGAGCTCACACAGTGCAGCTACTGAGTGCACACACCACAGCTACTGAGCACACACACTGCAACTACTGAGTGCACACACCACAGCTACTGAGGGCACACACCACAGCTACTGAGGGCACACACCACAGCTACTGAGCACACACACCACAGGTACTGAGCACACACCACAGCTACTGAGTGCACACACCACACGACTGAAGTGTGCACACCTATAGCCTGTACTCTAACAAGATAAGTGACCACAATAAGAAGCCCACGCACCACAAAACAGAGTAGCCCCTGCTCACTGCAACTAGAGAAAGCCCACATGCAGCAATGGACACACAGCACAGCCAAAAACAAATAAATCGTTAAAGACAACAACAACAAAATAATAAGAGCACTTAAGGGTACCTAGTCACCATCTAAAATATACTTTCTGGAAATAAGAGGTATGATTTTTAATCTTTTGAAAACTGCATTGCATTAGATGAAATAAAGAACAGAATGATCAGTGCCAAGAACTGAATCATTGTCATGGAAAATCAAAGTATAGAAATTCTTCAAAAATGGAGCAATAATGAAAAGAGATGTAAATCCTGAGGGAGGAAGAAATGATTTGGAGAACACATGAAAGTTTAAATAAGCAAATAATAGATGATCCAGGACAGATAGAAACAAAGGAAGAGGAGCAATAATTAAGTACAAGAGAAAAATTCCCTGGCTTTAAGAGAGATTTGATTCTGCAGGTTAAAAGAGCCCACTGAATTTGAACAAGATTGACTTATAAAAGATAATATCTGTATATAAATCCCAAAGATAAAACAAAAGAAAACAAAACATAACCTTCTAGACAGAAAGAATTGATTACAAAGAAAAAAGGAACAGACACATCAGATTTCTTGTCTGTGATTGTGGAGTTTAGGTGGCAAGTAACATTCACAGCTAGCAAGAGAAAAGAAGTGTGAACCAATAAACAAGAATTCACAGAAGTTATCAGCACACGTCTCATCTGAGGAGAATGTGTAATAAAGAGCTTTAGCCAAATGAGTGAAATCAGAACATAAATCTTAACATTAGCAAAGGTGAAGGAGAACAAACATGGTTATGATTTTTGCTCTATGCAGGAAAGTGACTCAAAATAATTTAGGGCGTTGGAATAAAGTAATACTTTCTAAAATAACACAAAATAAGTTCAGAATTAAAACAAAAAATAATTTCACCAAAACTTGTGTTGAGAATGAGGAGAAAGGGAGAGAACTAACAGAAATCCTGTCATAACTCGGGGAGAGCAGGGCACTGGAACACTCATCCACCTAAAACAGGAGGAGCAGGGAGGAATCAGATGTGCCCTGCTCGGGGGACTGACTCCATTCAGACTGCATTAGCTGCGCAAAACTGAATGGCTCTGAACGGGCCTCGAGTTTCTCCCAGGACAGAAACTGTGAGCAGCCAGTCCAGGCACAGCTCACAGGGCCACAGAGGCCTGGCTCCTGATTCGCTCTGCCCCCATTCTTGTGGCTGCTGTCATTTTGACACAAGGTGACTGCTCCACCTTCAGGCATGATGTATGCATTTTAGGCATAAAGAAAAGGAAGGGCAAAGGGCAAAAATAAAAGCCAGCTGAGTATATACACTATTGTTCTCCTAAACCCCATCCAGTAGATTTCTACATATATATATAATGAGCCAGGAAATGGTCCCTGGCCACTGCTAATCTAAATTAGAGAAATCAAGTTTGCAAGAAATCCTTCATCCCCAGAGAAATTTGCATTCTGATTAGTTCAGCAGGGAGGGCACTACAGGTGGGTAGGTAAAAAACACTGTCCACAAAAGGAACAGTTAATATTTTGCTTTTATATCACAAGTGAGAATTTGTATTCAAAATGGGAATATGGTAACCCCTGGTGCAATGGAAACAAAAAGCTGAACTTCCAAATTAACAAGAGAAAAAAAAGAGAATAAAGTGTAGTTTATCATACCATAAGAAACAAGGGAAAGTAAAGACGGAAATGATAAATAGTAAATTAATACTGCAGCAAGTACCTAAGTTCTTCTTTCACATGTAAGAGAGCCAAAATGCTCTAATTTTGTTTCAAAAACAAAACTCCAACCTTGAGGGCATTATGGTAAGTGAAATAAGTCATACAGAGAAAGACAAACACCAGAAGATCTCATTTACATGTGTAATCTAAACAACACCAACCACCCAACCAAACCCCAGAATGGAACTCATAGACACAAAGAACAGACCGGTGGTTGCTAGGGGCGGGGTGTGAAAGGGTAAACCGAGTTTAAAGGTACAAACTCCCAGCGACAACATAAATAAATTCTGGGGCTGTCGCGTACAGCATGGTGACTACGGCTAGCAATATATTGCACGTGTGAAAGTTGCTAAGAGACCAGACATCAAAGTTCACATCACACAAAAAGAATCTGTCACTATGTGGGGTAATGGGTGTTAACTGGGCTTATTGTGAGGGAGGAAACAGAACAGGCTCCACCTTGAAAGCAGGACTCCGACTGGGGCTGGACTGTGCACTTTGAGCTCTATGCCCAGTATCTATGGAAATAACATACCAACTGGAAAACCAGGCCTCCGGAGGAAGAGCCCCAGGGCGCTCTGTTGCTAAAAGAATACTCCAATTATCTGTGTAACCGAATAGAATCATACATTCTATTATGTTTACTAGGGTATGACCACAGGCCTATTGATAATTGTCCACTGTTAACTACCTAGGCTTAAGGCGTATGATCCTTGGTTAACTTTGACTGTATCTTTCTTTTTCCTTCGTTCAGACTAGTTTCAGGAAATTTGGGGAGGTGGGTTTAGGCGCATACACTTAGGGTATATATATTTATATGGTTTTCACAAAAACTGGTCGGGATCCTTGGCTAAGAGGAGACTCTGCCTTGGGCCCGCCAGTGTAATAACTGCATTCCACCATCTGCACCGTCCTTCTGAGTGAGTTTGTTTCCTGGACCGAGTGGCTACAACAACTGCAGCGATCATTTTGCAGTGTATACAAATATCAAATCATTATGTTGTACACCTGAAACTAATACACTGCTACATGCTAGTCATAACTCAATAAAAAAGAAAAAAAATGCAACTAAATGTTATTTGTAAGACATACGTCTAAAATGATACATTTTAAAATGAGAATGACAGAAATAATTACGGGCAAATACAAATAAAAATATGAATAAAAAGAATACATATGTAGGAATACATGTATGCATAAACCTACACATATAAAATAAGGTACAATTTAAAAATACAATCACTACTTAGCCACAAAGAAAGTGAAAGTGAAAGTGAAGTCGCTCAGTCGTGTCTGACTCTTTGGAACCCCATGGACTGTAGCCTACAAGGCTTCTCCGTCCATGGGATTCTCCAGGCAAGAATACTGGAGTAGGTTACCATTTCCTTCTCCAGGGGATCGTCCCGACCCAGGGAACGAACCTGGGTCTCCCGCATTGGAGGCACCAGGCATTTAAGCTCTGAGCCACCAGGGAAGCCACAAGGGTCACTATATAAATGAGAAAAGGCAAATTTTTTTTAACACAATGTAATAGGCTACTTATGGGTCAAACAACACAGTGAATGGTGACCACTGTTACAACTATAAAACCAAAAATTATAGAGGGAGATTTTAATGTGTCACTTAAAAATTAGGTCAATCTAACAGAAAAGCTTATTTTCCAGCAGAGTTATTGGGAACAAGAGAATGGAATAGACAAGCAGACGGGAAGTAATAACACAGGGAAACAAGTGCTGTGATAGAAATGAATACAGGTTGTGCCTAACCCAATTTCTTCTCTAATAGATGCTACACACACAAAGTAGGTTAAACAGGAATGGTGTCTGCCTTCCAGGAGTTCATGATTAGGTCATTCCATTCTGGAACACACTTCAAGGTCAACTTTCTGTTTATAAAGTTTTCCATGGTTTAAAAGTGATGATTTAACAAGTACATTATCAAAATAGCTTATGATAACTATATCAGTTCAGTTCAGTCACTCAGTCGTGTCCAACTCTTTGCTACCCCATGAATTGCAGCACACCAGGCCTCGCTGCCCATCACCAACTCCCAGGGTTCACTCAAACTCATATCCATGAGTTGGTGATGCCATCCAGCCATCTCATCCTCTGTCGTCCCCTTCTCCTCCTGCCCCCAATCCCTCCCAGCATCAGAGTCTTTTCCAAGGAGTCAACTCTTCACACGAGGTGGCCAAAGTACTGGAGTTTCAGCTTTAGCATCAGTCCTTCCAATGAACACCCAGGACTGATCTCCTTTAGGATGGACTGGTTGGATCTCCTTGTAGTCCAAGGGACTCTCAAGAGGCTTCTCCAACACCACAGTTCAAAAGCATCAATTCTTCGGCGCTCAGCCTTCTTCACAGTCCAACTCTCACATCCATACATGACCACTGGAAAAACCATAGCCTTGACTAGACGGACCTTTGTTGGCAAAGTAATATCTCTGGTTTTCAATATGCCATCTAGGTTGGTCATAACTTTCCTTCCAAGGAGTAAGCATCTTTTAATTTCATGGCCGCAATCACCCTCTGCCATGATTTTAGAGCCCCCCAAAATAAAATCTGACACTGTTTCCACTGTTTCCCCATCTATTTTCCATGAAGTGATGGGACCAGATGCCATGATTTTAGTTTTCTGAATGTTGAGCTTTAAGCCAAATTTTTCACTCTCTTCTTTCACTTTGATCAAGAGGCTTTTTAGTTCCTCTTCACTTTCTGCCATCAGGGTGGTGTCATCTGCATATCTGAGGTTACTAATATTTCTCCCGGCAATCTTGATTCCAGCTTGTGCTTCATCCAGCCCAGTGTTTCTCATGATGTACTCTGCGTATAAGTTAAATAAGCAGGGTGACAATATACAGCCTTGACGTACTCCTTTTCCTATTTGGAAGGTCTGTTGTTCCATGTCCAGTTCTAACCATTGCTTCCTGACCTGCATGATAACTATATACGACTTTACTAAATAAAACATTTTAAAAAAGAAAATCTGATTTCCTTTTCAGACCATTGATACCATTGATTAAATATTTTTAATGAACCAAATGTCTGGGGACACTCTTCATCCCTCACTTATATGTGAGTGTATAAGGCGTCCACATGGCCTTTAAATTAATCGCTGTTCAGGGTGAGAGCTGGTGTGTGATCTTTGCTGTTAGGCGCCTCTCCTTGACTGAGAGGAGTTCTCAGGGGCTCCCGAGACTGTGACTTCGTCACGGAGGTCACCCACTGCTCCTTTCCTACCATGTACTTCTAATCATCCTTTCCTCCTCCAAATTTAACCACTTTCAGTTTTTTCCTGAACTTACTCCGATACATTTACTATTATAGCTCTGAGGAGTACTCATTCTTGATTTGAATACCTAATAGTTACCGGAGCATATTGAGACCTTGAATAAAACAGAAAAGAGAACTGTCAACTATATAATCCAGTTTCTTTGGTAAAATGCCAATTTACAAAGATGCTTATGAAATACCTACACAAAATTACGTACAAATCCTATGTGTACAACGATTAGATGCACAACTTCAGAAATCTGTGTCATGTCCCACGAGACTGTGATTCCATCCCTGTGTCTCAGATTCTGCATTTTTTCCCTCCTGACTGCCTCACTGCCGTGGCTCAGTGAATGATGGTCGTTCAGCTATCTTTCAGATTATTGCTTAAAGGTTTTATTCTTTGAGTCTGACTCTGGCAAGCTGATAATTAACATCCCTGACAGTGACTTTCAATGAAGGTTCTACCCCATCCTAGGGAGAATTCTCCAGATCTGAGGGGCTGCTTTGGGTCATTGCAGTGACTGAAGAGACCTAATTGAGTATAGCGGACAGGACAAGAGAGGTGAGGCATCCTGCAACATGTAACATTGAGAGAAGCCTCATAACAGCACAACTTTCCAATATCCCACCAGATCCCTAAGCAATTGAAAGGCCAATTTAAAACCAACTTTGCTTAAAATATTTGGCATATAAACACATATAAAAATTTTTAATATAACCACAAAGCATTTTCTCATGGTCTTAATATTTTTCAAGAGCACAACCAGAATGTTGACCATCATTTTAGGAAATTATTTTATGGAGCAATGCTGTTTGTGGTTTTAAGCTGACAATATAATACACCACCGCTGAACTACATACTTATCCTTAGTTTATAGGCAAAGATAGAATAGAGGAGACTGATTCTCATTCTAACAGATTTACAGCTAAATATTTGATGCATAGGAATCATGAATTTATTAATAAAAGTTTTTAATTTTCATATTAATATGAAAAAGCTCCTATGTATTTTCAAATTACAGTACAGGTTAAATCTAGGTAAATTACATATTAAAATTATTTCTCTGGGAGTTGTCCCTCTCTCTCCATGTCTCCAGTGTCCACCACACCACCTCTCTGTGGCCCCTGGGGTCTCCTACTGTCTCAGTCCAAGAATCCAAGACAAAAGATAATAGCCCATGACTGTCTGAAACACTATTCCCATATTAATTTAGTTCATTTTATTGTACATGAAAACGTTTTGGCTACTGTTACTTATCCCAATGCTGGGTTTTATTTTTATGTCCCCTGTGCCGCTCTTCTATAATTTTCCTGTGTTCTCATACTGAAAGTGTCAGATCAACTTCTCATAAACCCAAATTTATTAATTTTGAATAAAAGGAAGCAAATATTTGGCTTCATTATGTCTTCTGTTATTGTAATCTTATTCAGTATTTACATATTGAAACAGATATATATTTTAAAATTTCTTTTTATGTGTACCACCCGGCATGCAGGATTTCACTTTTCTGACATCAGGGATGGAATTCACATCTCCTGCAGTGGAAGTGCAGAGTTTCAACGGCTGGACTGTCAGGGAAGTCCCCAGGGATCTAATTTTATGAACTATTTTCCATTTTAAGTAGATTTAGGATATTATGGTGGTCTTTCAAAAGTATATTTGTTAGGTTTCAGTGTCTTTAAAGTTTAAATTAAAGGACAATGAATGGGGAATCCTATATGATAGAACTGGGGGCCACAGACCTATGTAATTCTCAAAGATTCAGAGGATATGGGTATGAACATGATTATGGTTATGGATTTCGAAAAGGCAGAGGAAGCAGAGATGAAATTGCCAACATCCATTGAATCATCAAAAAAGAAAGCGAGTTCCAGAAAAAACATCTACTTCTGCCTTATTGACTATGCCAAAGCTTTGACTGTGTGGATCACAATAAACTGTGGAAAATTCTTTTAAGAGATGAGAATACCAGACCACCTGACCTGCCTCCTGAGAAATCTGTATGGAGGTCAAGTGGCAACAGTTAGAACTGGACATGGAACAACAGACCTATTCCAAATAGGAGAAGGAGTACGTGAAGGCTGTGTACTGTCACCCGGCTTATTTAACTTATATGCAGAGTACATCATGCAAAATGCCAGGTTGGATGACACACAAGCTGGAATCAAGATTGCTGGGAGAAACATCAATAAGCTCAGATATGCAGATGACACCACCCTTATGGCAGAAAGTGAAGAGGAACTAAAAAGCCTCTTGATGAAAGTGAAAGAGGAGAGTGAAAAAGTTGGCTTAACGCTCAACATTCAGAAAATGAAGATCGTGGGGTCTGGTCCCATCACTTCATGACAAACAGATGGGGAAACAGTGGAAACAGTGTCAGACTTTATTTTTCTGGGCTCCAAAGTGACTGCAGATGGTGACTGCAGCCATGAAAGTAAAAGACACTTGCTCCTTGGAAGAAAAGCTATGACCAACCTAGACAGCATATTAAAAAGCAGAGACATTAAAGGCTGCCAACAAAGGTTTGCCTAGTCAAGGCTACGGTTTTTCCAGTAGTCATGTATGGATGTGAGCGCTGGACTATAAAGAAAGCTGAGCGCCAAAGAATTGATGTTCTTGAACTGTGGTGTTGGAGAAGACTCTTGAGAGTCCCTTGGACTATGAGGAGGTCCAACAAGTCCATCTTAAAGGAAATCAGTCCTGAGTGTTCATTGGAAGGACTGATGTTGAAGCTGAAACTCCAATATTTTGGTCACCTGATGCAAAGAACTGACTCATTTGAAAAGACCCTGATGCTGGGAAAGATTGAGGGCAGAAGAAGGGGACGACAGACGATAAGATGGTTGAAATGCATCACTGACTCAATGGACATGAGTTTGAATAAGCTCCAGGAGTTGGTGATGGACAGGGAAACCTGGTGTGCTGTGGTCCATGGGGTCACAAGAGTCAGACCGATGGTTATGGTTGTGGTTAACAGCTACTGTAAAGGTTATGATTACCTTAGGCTTATATCAGAGAAAGCAATGCCACCCCACTCCAATACTCTTGCCTGGAAAATCCCATGGGCGGAGGAGCAGGGTAGGCGACAGTCGTCCATGGGGTCGTTAAGAGTCAGACACAACTGAACAACTTCACTTTCACTTTTCACTTTCATGCACTGGAGAAGGAAATGGCAGCCCACTCCAGTGTTCTTGCCTGGAGAATCCCAGGGATGCGGGAGCCTGATGGGCTGCTGTCTATGGGGTCACACAGAGTCGGACACGACTGAAGTGACTTAGCAGTAGCAGTAGCAGCAGTAGGGTTATATACCAGTATTAAACCAGAACAACACCTAAGTAGGCTGGGCAGGAAGAAGCACAGGCTGGAATCAAGATTGCCGGGAGAAATATCAATAACCTCAGATATGCAGATGACACCACTCTTATGGCAGAAAGTGAAGAGGAACTAAAAAGCCTCTTGATGAAAGTAAAAGACGAGAGTGAAACAGTTGGCTTAAAGCTCAACATTCAGAAAACGAAGATTATGGCATCTGGTCCCATCACTTCATTGGAAATAGACGGGGAAACAGTGGAAAGTGTCAGACTTTACTTTTCTGGGCTCCAAAATCACTGCAGATGGTGATTGCAGCCATGAAATTTAAAGATGCTTACTCTTTGGAGGAAAGTTATGACCAACTTAGATAGCATATTCAAAAGCAGAGACATGACTTTGCCAAAAAATGTCCATCTAGTCAAGGCTATGGTTTTTCCAGTGGTCATGTAAGGATGTGACAGTTGGACTGTGAAGAAGGCTGAGCACCGAAGAATTGATGCTTCTGAACTGTGATGTTGGAGAAGACTCTTGAGAGTCCCTTGAGCTGCAAGGAGATCCAACCAGTCCATTCTAAAGGAGATCGGTCCTGGGTGTTCTTTGGAAGCACTGATGCTAAAGCTGAAACTCCAGTACTTAGGCCACCTCACGCAAAGAGTTGACTCATTGGAAAAGACTCTGATGCTGGGAGGGATTGGGGGCAGGAGGAGAAGGGGACGACAGAGGATGAGATGGCTGGATGGCATCACTGACTCGATGGACGTGAGTCTGAGTGAACTCCGGCAGTTGGTGATGGGCAGGGAGGCCTGGCGTGCTGTGATTCATGGGGTCGCAAAGAGTCGGACACGACTGAGTGACTGAACTGAACTGAACTGAACTAATCTACAACACTTGACAAATTATTTTGTGAATTTATTCTTCATTTCTCGTTCTCTATTCTTTTTATTTAACTGTACCAGATAACATTCTCCCTTCTCCCTTGTAAAATACTTCTACTTTCGAATCTTATACCATGCCTTTCGGTTCAGTTCAGTTCAATCGCTCAGTCGTGTCTGACTCTTTGCGACCCCATGAATCGCAGCACACCGGGCCTCCCTGTCCATCACCAACTCCCAGAGTTCACTCAGACTCACACCCATCGAGTCAGTGATGCCCTCCAGCCATCTCATACCTGGCCTTTAGTAAAGTGCTACTCACTTTACCTAGAATATGCTTCCCTCAATCTCACTTTTCCAAGATAAAGTAAAAAAATCATACTAATTGAAATCTTTTTCCCATCACCTTCATTGGATGTAATTTTCTTTGGAGTCTGAATTTCCACAGCAATATTCTAAAGCAAATATCTGTATCTATATGTATGTGTGCTATATATACATATACATCTTTGTCGTAATTTTCTAATCTGTATCTTGGCTACATGATTTATCATGGGAGTTCAAAAGTTCCTTGAGGATATAGGATATTTGCTTCTACTATGTGGTTCAGTTCAGTTCAGTTCACTCGCTCAGTCGTGTCCGACTCTTTGTGACCCCATGAATTGCAGCACGCCAGGCCTCCCTGTCCATCACCGACTCCCGGAGTTCACTCAGACTCACGTCCATCGAGGCCGTGATGCCATCCAGCCATCTCATCCTCGGTCATCCCCTTCTCCTCCTGCTCCCAATCCTTCCCAGCATCAGAGAGTCTTTTTCAATGAGTCAACTCTTTGCATGAGGTGGCCAAAGTTTCAGCTTTAGCATCATTCCTTCCAAAGAAATCCAGGGCTGATCTCCTTAAGAATGGACTGGTTGGATTTCCTTGCAGTCCAAGGGACTCTCAAGAGTCTTCTCCAACACCACAGTTCAAAAGCATCAATTCTTTGGCGCTCAGCCTTCTTCACAGTCCAGCTCTCACATCCATACATGACCACTGGAAAAACCATAGCCTTGACTAGACAGACTTTAGTCGGCAAAGTAATGTCTCTGCTTTTGAATATACCATCTAGGTTGGTCATAACTTTTCTTCCAAGGAGTAAGCGTCTTTTAATTTCATGGCTGCAATCACCATCTGCACTGATTTTGGAGCCCAAAAAAATAAAGTCTGACACTGTTTCCACTGTTTCCCCATCTATTTGCCATGAAGTGATGGGACCAGATGCCATGATCTTAGTTTTCTGAATGTTGAGCTTTAAGCCAACTTTTTCACTCTCCCCTTTCGCTTTTATCAAGAGGCTTTTTAGTTCCTCCTCACTTTATGCCATAAAGGTGGTGTCATCTGCATATCTGAGGTTATTGATATTTCTCCCGGCAATCTTGATTCCAGCTTGTGTTTCTTCCAGTCCAGCGTTTCTCAAGATGTACTCTGCATAGAAGTTAAATAAGCAGGGTGACAATATAAAGCCTTGACGTACTCCTTTTCCTATTTGGAACCAGTCTGTTGTTCCATGTCCAGTTCTAACTGTTGCTTCCTGACCTGCATACAGATTTCTCAAGAGGCAGGTTAGGTGGTCTGGTATTCCCATCTCTTTCAGAATTTTCCACAGTTTATTGTGATCCACACATTCAAAGGCTTTGGCATAGTCAATAAAGCAGAAATAAATGTTTTTCTTGAACTCTCTTGCTTTTTTGATGATCCAGGGGATGTTGGCAATTTGATCTCTGGTTCCTCTGCCTTTTCTAAAACCAGCTTGAACATCTGGAAGTTCACAGTTCACGTCTTGCTGAAGCCTGGCTTGGAGAATTTTGAGCATTACTTTACTAGCATGTGAGATGAGTGCAATGGTGTGGTAGCTTGAGCATTCTTTGGCATTACCTTTCTTTGGGATTGGAATGAAAACTGACCTTTTCCAGTTCTGTGGCCACTGCTGAGTTTTCCCAATGTGCTGGCATATTTAGCACAGCATTTTCACAGCATCATCTTTCAGGATTTGAAACAGCTCAACTGGAATTCCATCACCTCCACTAGCTTTGTTCATAGTGATGCTTTCTAAGGCCCACTTGACTTCACATTCCAGGATGTCTGGCTCTAGATGAGTGATCACACCATCATGATTATCTGGGTCATGAAGATCTTTTTTGTAGAGTTCTTCTGTGTATTCTTGCCGCCTCTTCTTAATATCTTCTGCTTCTGTTAGGTCCATACCATTTCAGTCCTTTATCGAGCCCATCTTTGCATGAAATGTTCCCTTGGTATGTCTAGTTTTCTTGAAGAGATCTCTAGTCTTTCCCATTCTGTTGTTTTCCTCTATTTCTTTGCATTGATCGCTGAGGAAGGCTTTCTTATCTCTTCTTGCTATTCTTTGGAACTCTGCATTCAGATGCTTATATCTTTCCTTTTCGCCTTGGCTTTTTGCCTCTCTTCTTTTCGCAGCTATTTGTAAGGCCTCCCCAGACAGCCATTTTGCTTTTTTGCATTTCTTGTCCATGGGGATGGTCTTGATCCCTGTCTTCTCTACAATGTCATGAACCTCAGTCCAGAGTTCATCAGGCACTCTATCTATCAGATCTAGGCCCTTAAATCTATTTCTCCCTTCCACTGTATAATCATAAGGGATTTGATTTAGATCATACCTGAATGGTCTAGTGGTTTTCCCAGCTTTCTTCAATTTGAGTCTGAATTTGGTAATAAGGAGTTCATGATCTGAGCCACAGTCAGCCCCTGGTCTTGTTTTTGTTGACTGTATAGAGCTTCTCCATCTTTGGCTGCAAAGAATATAATCGATCTGATTTTGGTGTTGACCATCTGGTGATGTCCATGTGTAGAGTCTTCTAAATAATCTGTAATCTCCCAGAAACCCTAATTTTTCAGAATTATAAACATAAAATAATGATCATTTTCAATATTACAATCAGCTAACTAGTCTTAAATTTAATTTGGCTTAAACTTGATGTTCATAACATATGTATACTAAATGAAAACTCCAATGCAAAAAGGTTGAAATTTAGAGGAAAAATATCAGTGTTTCATGTAGAAATATTTATTTAGACCCTTTGATAACATTTCTGCTGAAACTTAAGTATTGTTCAGATTTCTGAAGGATGTTTCTAATAACAAAATGAGGAACAGTTCTTCATATCACAGTGGAAAGATCATAGGGCACAATAGAGAGGATGGACATTTCACGGAGGAAATGCTACTCGGATTAGCAGGTGGGATATCCAGTCTAGTTCTCTCCTCAGCCAAATGCTGTGCGTCGGAACACACTGTACTTGAGAGCAGAGCAGTATGAAGAGTGACTTCTGTGCATCTGTCAGGTGTCGCTTCTGTTACGTTGAGGCATGTTCCTTCTTTTCCTGCTTTCGGGAGAGTTTTTACCATAAATGGATGTTGAGTTTTGTCAAAGGCTTTCTCTGCATCTATTGAGATAATCATATGGCTTTTATTTTTCAATGTGTTAATGTGGTGAATTACATTGATTGATTTGTCAATGTTGAAGAATCTTTGCATCCCTGGGATAAAGCCCACTTGGTCATGAGGTATGATCTTTTTAATGTGTCGTTGGATTCTGATTGCTAGAATTTTGTTGAGGATTTTTGCATCTATGTTCATCAGTGATATTGGCCTGTACTTTTCTCTTTTTGTGGCATATTTGTCAGGTTTTGGTATTAGGGTGATGGTGGCCTCATAGAATGAATTTGGAAGTTTACCTTCCTCTGCAATTTTCTGGAAGAGTTTGAGTAGGATACGTGTTAGCTCTTCTCTAAATTTTCGGCAGAATTCAGCTGTGAGGCTGTCTGGACCTGGGCTTTTGTTTGCTGGAAGATTTCTGATTACAGTTTCAATTTCTGTGCTTGTGATGGGTCTGCTAAGATTTTCTACTTCTTCCTGGTTCAGTTTTGGAAAGTTGTACTTTTCTAAGAATTTGCCCATTTCTTCCACGTTGGCCATTTTACTGGCATAAATTGCTGATAGTAGTCTCTTATGATCCTTTGTAGTTTTGTGTTGTCTGTTGTGATCTCTCCATTTTCATTTCTAATTTTATTGATTTGATTTTTCTCCCTTTGTTTCTTGATGAGTCTGGCTAATGGCTTGTCAATTTTATTTATCCTCTCAAAGAACCAGCTTTTGGCTTTGATTTTTGCTATGGTCTCTTTTGTTTCTTTCTGCATTTATTTCTGCCCTAATTTTTAAGATTTCTTTCCTTCTACTAACCCTGGGGTTCTTCATTTCTTCCTTTTCTAGTTGCTTTAGGTGTAGCGTTAGGTTATTTATTTGACTTTTTTCTTGTTTCTTGAGACATGCCTGTATTGCTATGAACTTTCCCCTTAGCACTGCTTTTACAGTGTCCCACTTTGGGTTATTGTGTTCTCATTTTCATTCGTTTCTATGCATATTTTGATTTCTTTTTTGATTTCTTCTGTGATTTCTTGGTTATTCAGCAGTGTGTTGTTCAGCCTCTGTATGTTGGAATTTTTAGTAGTTTTTCTTCTGTAATTGAGATCTAATCTTACTGCATTGTGGTCAGAAAAGATGCTTGGAATGATTTCAGTTTTACCAAGGCTAGATTTTTTAATTTACCAAGGCTAGATTTATGGCCCAGGATGTGATCTATCCTGGAGAAGGTTCCTTGTGCACTTGAGAAAATGGTGAAATTCATTGTTTTGGGGTGAAATGTCCTATAGATATCAATTAGGTCTCACTGGTCTATTGTATCATTTAAAGTTTGTGTTTCCTTGTTAATTTTCTGTTTAGTTGATCTGTCCATAGGTGTGAGTGGGGTATTAAAGTCTCCCACTATTATTGTGTTATTGTTAATTTCCCCTTTCATGCTTGTTAGCATTTGTCTTACATACTGCGGTGCTCCTATATTGGGTGCATATATATTTATAATTGTCATATCTTCTTCTTGGATTGATCCTTTGATCATTATGTAGTGGCCTTCTTCATCTCTTTTCACAGCCTTTGTTTTAAAGTCTGTTTTACCTGATATGAGTATTGCTACTCCTGCTTTCTTTTGGTCTCTATTTGTGTGGAATATCTTTTTCCAGCCCTTCACTTTCAGTCTATATGTGTCCCTTGTTTTGAGGTGGGTCTCTTGTAGATAACATATATAGGGGTCTTGTTTTTGTATCCATTCAGCCAGTCTTTGTCCTTTGGTTGGGGCATTCAAACCATTTACGTTTAAGGTAATTATTGATAAGTATGATTCTGTTGCCATTTACTTTATTGTTTTGGGTTCGAGTTTAAACACCCTTTTGGTGTTTCCTGTCTAGAGAATATCCTTTAGCATTCGTTGGAGAGCTGGTTTGGTGGTGCTGAACTCTCTCAGCTTTTGGCTTGTCTGTAAAGCTTTTGATTTCTCCTTCATATTTGAATGAGATCCTTGCTGGGTACTGTAATCTGGGCTGTAGGTTATTTTCTTTCATCACTTTAAGTATGTCTTGCCATTCCCTCCTGGCCTGAAGAGTTTCTATTGAAAGATCAGCTGTTATCATTATGGGAATCCCTTTGTGTGTTATTTGTTGTTTTTCCCAAAAATAAACAAATGGTATCTAATTAAAATTAAAAGCTTCTGCACAACAAAGGAAACTATAAGCAAGGTAAAAAGACAGCCTTCAGAATGGGAGAAAATAATAGCAAATGAAGCAACTGACAAAGAATTAATCTCAAAATTATACAAAGAACTCCTGCAGCTCAATTCCAGAAAAATAAACAACCCAATCAAAAAGTGGGCCAAAGAACTAAACAGACATTTCTCCAAAGAAGACATACAGATGGCTAACAAACACATGAAAAGATGCTCAACATCACTCATTATCAGAGAAATGCAAATCAAAACCACAGTGAGGTACCATTTCACACCAGTCAGAAGGGCTGCTATCCAAAAGTCTACAAGCAATAAATGCTGGAGAGGGTGTGGAGAAAAGGGAACCCTCCTACACTGTTGGTGGGAATGCAAACTAGTACAGCCACTATGGAGAACAGTGTGGAGATTCCTTAAAACACTGGAAATAGAACTGCCTTGCTGCTAAGTCACGTCAGTCGTGTCAGACTCTGTGTGACCCCGTAGATGGCAGCCCACCAGGCTCCCCCATCCCTGGGATTCTCCAGGCAAGAACACTGGAGTGGGTTGCCATTTCCTTCTCCAGTGCAGGAAAGTGAAAAGTGAAAGTGAAGTTGCTCAGTCGTGTCTGACTCTTTGCGACCCTATGGACTGTAGCCTACCAGGCTCCTCCATCCATGGGATTTCCCAGGCCAGAGTACTGGAGTGGGTTGCCATTGCCCACTGCTGAGCATATACACCAAGGAAACCAGAAATGAAAGAGACACGTGTACCTGTTCATCGCAGCACTGTTTATAATAGCCAGGACATGGAAGCAACCTAGATGTCTGTCAGCAAATGAATGGATAAGAAAGCTGTGGTACATATACACAATGGAGTATTACTCAGCCATTAAAAAGAATACATTTGAATCAGTTCTAATGAGGTGGATGAAACTGGAGCCTACTATACAGAGTGAAGTAAGCCAGAAAGAAAAACACCAATACAGTATACTTACGCATATATATGGAATTTAGAAAGATGGTAACAATAACACTGTATGCGAGACAGCAAAAGAGACACAGATGTATAGAACAGTCTTCTGGACTCTGTGGAAGAGGGCGAGGGTGGGATGATTTGGGAGAATGGCATTGAAACATGTATAATATCCTATGTGAAATGAATCACCAGTCCAGGTTCGATGCATGATACAGGATGCTCTGGGCTGGTGCACTGGAATGACCCAGAGGGATGGTATGGGGAGGGAGGTGGCAGGGGGGTTCAGGATGGGAACACGTGTACACCCATGGCAGATTCATGTCAATGTATGGCAAAACCAATACAATATTGTAAAGTAATTAGCCTCCAATTAAAATAAATAAATTTATATTAAAAAAGAGTAAATTCTCTGTAGAATGTCAACGATTTTGTGTACTTCTAGTTCCTTAATGTCTTGAATTTCTGAGCCTTATAAAATAAAAATCACTTATTAGGATTAAAGAAATTAAAATCAGACCCACAGGTTATATTTTGTAAATTTATGGTGGGCCAGCCTCAGGAAAGTATTACCAGAGAGACACTGAAGGGGGAACAGTTGCAGCTGCGTTTGCAAGCCTCAAGCCTTGCAAAACCCACTCTGAAGTATTAATACCATACACAGATTCTGTAAGGTAAGGCATAACCAGTACTAACCAAGAGGACTGTCCCAAAACTTTTTACAGAGAAAATGTATAGCCTGCCAAAAAGGACGAAAATCAAAGGATGAAAAAGGATGAAAATCAAATGGAAAGTTTTAGTTATTAGGCCTTACGTCTTAATGAAAACTCATACTAAAAAAAGTTAAGTCATCTCACGTTTTAAATTTTTTATTATATTGCATAATATAATTTATGAAGTTTTTATTATATTGTACATTATTTAAAATGTACATTTCTTTCCCAATCCCCCCAAAATAGGATTGCAGTTTAATTTTTTTCTATTTTGGATATTTTACTGCTATCTACATTAATAAACCTTTAAAATTTGTACCTTTTCCTTGATTTAATAAATAATGAATGTATCAGCCAGGGTTCATTTATGAAGACAAGCCATTTTAACAGAGTAAGTTTAATGTAAGGAATTGGTTACAGAGTTACTGGACAACTGAAAGTAAAAGGAACTAAAGTAACACACAGAAACTCAAAAAAAGCCACTCCTATGATTAAACCCGGAGGAACAAAAAGAAAGGATAAGATTATTAGAACTGATCAGCGGGTGCTGGTATCCCAGGAGCTTCAGAAGAGAGATCAACACAGCTGGGACTCAGAAGCCTAAGAGAAGGCCGCTGCAGGGCAGCTGCAAGCCGGTACCAGTACCTCTGAGTAGGCAATGAGCTGTTCTGGGACCACGAGAGACAAACTGCTGTCGTCAGGATGAAATACCACTTCTGTCAGGACACTGGCAGGAATAGGAGGCAGAATCAGAAGCAGCAAGTCCCCTTTTCTACCTCCAGTTTTGCCTTCTGCCTCTTGGGCCCCAATCTGACAGGGAACCAGACGGCAAACACAAATGTGGCTTGCCAAGTTCCAGCACGTGTGCACACACACCCCCACCCCCACCCCCACGCCCCCACACACATTTTAAATAAATACTTGAGGTGTTCTAATCTTTTCTGAGGCCCACCACTTTTGATAAAAGGAAAGTTTTCCTTCACATAAGGCAAACCGGACAGTATTCCTGAGAAATGACATTCAGCATCATGTAACTGACCAACCTTTTATAACAATGACCAGACTCAAAACTATTTAAGAGATTCAAGACTCAAGCTCTACCCCTAAGAGTCTGAAGCAGAAACTGTGGTGGAAGGGGAAAGCTGCCTCTACCCTTTTGGAGTTCTTTTGGTGGGTCTAATAATTGAATTGACACAAGAAAGATTAACAGGAAAAAAACTGAATTTGTATATAGAGGGGTCTAATAGAAATAGGGCCTAAAGAAATGACCAAAGCAGGCAGCTTTAATAGTTTTTAAGCAAATAAACAATAAATTTGTAAAGAATTGACCAAAAAAAAAGGAAAAGCTGGGTTTGGGCACTAATTAGCGAAGAATCGAAGCAGTTTGTTTAGTCTGTTTACAAAGCCTCCTCTGTCCTGAATTCCCCACCTCTGGGTGTTTTTCCACTTCCTGTTTCCAAGGAGACAGAGTAGGGTCCAGGTGTTCTTGCACTGGCTATTTCCTAGGCCACCTTAATTCAAAATAATCAGTATGCCTACTTGACATCTTTTGGGCCAGTCTGCCCTGAGCCTCAACAGAGCTCAGTGGATTTTCAAACTCTGTTCATGCGTGCTTACAATGTCTCCAGATTTTTTTTTGGATCCGTCTATAAATCTTAAATATCTTACATTTCACCAGTGGGCTTACATACCTAATCTTCATCAAGTTAGTGAACATGCAACAATTTTCAATAGAAAGCTTAAAAGAAAAGAAAACCAATTTCTGACATTCAATATGCTAATTAGAAAAGCATGACTTGGTGGTGATGGGTGCAACAGAAGAGCTTGTAGTTGCTTCTCGGAAGCACAGGCTTTTCTGATACAACACTGGTAACCTGCATTCTAGCTCAGCCTAAGTAACACACAGAAACACGCTATACGCTAAGCTGCTAAGTCATCTCCGACTCTTTGTGACCTCACAGGACTGGAACCCACCAGGCTAGACTCCGTCCACGTGATTTCCTAGGCAAGAACACTAGAGTGGGTTGCCATTTCCTTCTCCAAACATAAACACCACCATATAAACACTAAAGAATTGTCAAAGTAAACTGTAGATGAAGGAGGAAACAGAACAGGCTCTATCTTGAAAGCAGGACTCCATCTTGGGCTGGACTGTGAACTTTGAGCTCTATGCCCAGTATCTGTGGAAACGACATACCAACTGCAAAACCAGGCCCCTGGAAGGAAGAGCCCCAGGGCGCTCTGTTGCTAACAGAACACTCAAATTATCTGTGTAACCGAATAGAATCATACATTCTATTATGCTTACTGGGGTATGACCACAGGCCTATTGATAATTGTCCACTGTTATAACAAAGGTCCGTCTAGTCAAGGCTATGGTTTTTCCAGTAGTCATGTATGGATGTGAGAGTTGGACTGTGAAGAAGGCTGAGCGCCGAAGAATTGATGCGTTTGAACTGTGGTGTTGGAGAAGACTCTTGAGAGTCCCTTGGACTGCAAGGAGATCCAACCAGTCCATTCTGAAGGAGGTCAGCCCTGGGATTTCTTTGGAAGGACTGATGCTAAAGCTGAAACTTGAATACTTTGGCCACCTCATGCAAAGAGTTGACTCATTGGAAAAGACTCTGACTCTGGGAGGGATTGGGGGCAGGAGGAGAAGGGGACGACAGAGGATGAGATGGCTGGATGGCATCACTGACTCGATGGGCGTGAGTTTGAATGAACTGCGGGAGTTGGTGATGGACAGGGAGGCCTGGCGTGTTGCATTTCATGGGGTCGCAAAGAGTCAGACATGACTGAGCAACTGAACTGAACTGAACTACCTAGGTTTAAGGCATATGATCATGGTTAACTTTGATTGTATCTTTCTTTTTCCCTTGTTCAGACTAGTTTCAGGGAACCTTATACACTTAAGGTATATAAGTTTTTCACAAAACTGGTTGGGGTCCTTGGCTAAGAGGAGACTCTGCCTTGGGCCCGCCGGGGTAATAAACTGCACTCCGCTATCTGCATTGTCCTTCTGAGTGAGTTTGCTTCCTGGAATGCGTGGCTACAACATAGACACTGTAACACTTGGATTCATATATCAGTATTTATACCAAACTATATCCCAGACAGAGAATTTAAAAATGTAGGATAAGCCAAATGAGGGTACAAAGAGAAAATCTGAGACATTTGGAATTCTCCCTCTCTTTCTCTTTCAGCAATCAAACAAAACCCAGAAGCAATTAAGATAGATTTTCAAATCCCTAAAAATAAAACATTCTGCATAAACAAGTTCCAGTGATAAATAAAAATAAGAAAAGAATA
Organism: Budorcas taxicolor; assembly: GCF_023091745.1. NCBI lineage: Eukaryota > Metazoa > Chordata > Mammalia > Artiodactyla > Bovidae > Budorcas > Budorcas taxicolor. The sequence goes on along the minus strand of NC_068916.1, from coordinate 109,363,183 downwards.
TATGCAAAAAAGATTATAAGAATTAACACAATATAATAAACTTGTGTAAGTCAATCATTTAATATAAAAATGAAAAGAAAAATCACAGAAAGTAAAATTTCAACAACACATGAAAAGATGCTGAACCTTATAATAAAAGAAACATCAACTAGTACTAAGTGATATTTCAGTTTTCAATTAGGTTAAAAATTCGAATGGGGGTTACAAGAAAATCAAAGTATCCATACATAGCCAGTGGGATTACAGCTGGAAAACTGGAATGTCTATCAAGATGTTAGATATACACTCCTTATTGTTTCAGCCAGTACACATTTGGGATTTTTTTCTACAAATATTTACTACTTATATACAAATAATTATGTACTAGTATATATATTACTACATTGTAATAACAAAATGAAAACCACTTCAACATTGTTACGTACAACATAGGGATTTCTATACATTACAAATGATCACTATGATATCTAGCTACCATCTGCCAACATACAAAGATATTACAATATAACTGAAGGAGTCTTTTGGGCCTAGAAAAGAAAACAACAGTTTCAAAGGCCCTTGCTGAATCATCTAACTTTGGAGAAAACAAAAGAGAACTTTAGGTCCTGCCCTGATGCTCCAGGCCGGTTGCATCTATCTGGGACTTATCACCCCCTGTCCAGAAACCTTCCACCCCCTACACCTGCCCAGAAGACTTATCACCCCCTGCCAACTACAAACGCCATCTCAACTAAAGTACACCCAAAACATCCTGCCTGATCAACGTTTCCCTTATCGCTTCCACAAGCCTCCCTACAAATATGGAGCCTCCCTGACCCCTCTCTGTGCTCAGCCTGGTCGTTAGGCCGACTGTCGCCGCTTCTTGCCTGAATAAAGATACCCTACTTCTGTTGAGGTCGTCTTTCCTCTTTCTGCCTCAGTCTGATCTATACCTTACAATAACTGACCTCGTTTCCCATGCTCTGTGTCTCACCCTCTGACTCACTGTTTTGAAAGCAGAAGTCTGTAGCTCTTCATCTCCCTCATCTGTTCCGTTCATCCCTCAATCCCCCTTCCCCTCTGGTGACCACCTGTTCTCTGTATCCGTGAGTCTGTGATGTTTGTTTATTTGTTTTGTTTCTTAGATTCCACATATGAGTGAAAACATACAGCATTTGTCTTTCTCTGTCTGACTTACTTCAATTAACACAATACCCTCCAAGTCCATGTTGTCACAAATGACAAGATTTCACCCTCTTTCTTTTTAAACTAATATTGCATTGTGTGTGTGTGTATGGTGTCTATATACATAGATACACATATGTACACACACCACATACACACACAGACACTCACATGTATATGTATACACACCACATATATATGTGTATATAATATATACACACACCACATATATATATACACACACCACATTATATATACATACACATATACATATATATACACACACCACATATATACATATATACACTCCACATATATACACACATCACATATATATACACACACATATACATATACACACACCACATATATATATGTATCTACACACACACACCAGATATATACATATATACACACACCACATACACACACACACACACACATATACACACACCACACATATACATATATACACACGTATACATATATATACACACACTACATATATATATGTATTCACACACACATATACACACACCACATATATATATATATATATATACACACACACATATACACACACCACATATATATATACACATATCACATATACAATCAAAAAAACAAGACCAGGAGCTGACTGTGGCTCAGATCATGAACTCCTTATTACCAAATTCAGACTCAAATTGAAGAAAGTAGGGAAAACCGCTAGACCATTTAGGTATGACCTAAATTAAATCCCTTATGATTATACAGTGGAAGTGAGAAATAGATTTAAGGGCCTAGATCTGATAGATAGAGTGCCTGATGAACTATGGAATGAGGTTTGTGACATTGTAGAGAAGACAGGGATCAAGACCATCCCCATGGACAAGAAATGCAAAAAAGCAAAATGGCTGTCTGGGGAGGCCTTACAAATAGCTGTGAAAAGAAGAGAGGCAAAAAGCCAAGGCGAAAAGGAAAGATATAAGCATCTGAATGCAGAGTTCCAAAGAATAGCAAGAAGAGATAAGAAAGCCTTCCTCAGCGATCAATGCAAAGAAATAGAGGAAAACAATAGAATGGGAAAGACTAGAGATCTCTTCAAGAAAATTAGAGATACCAAGGGAACATTTCATGCAAAGATGGGCTCAATAAAGGACATAAATGGTATGGACCTAACAGAAGCAGAGGATATTAAGAAGAGGTGGCAAGAAAACATATAACAAAAACGATCTTCATGACCCAGATAATCATGATGATGTGATCACTAATCAAGAGCCATACATCCTGGAATGTGAAGTCAAGTGGGCCTTAGAAAGCATCACTATGAACAAAGCTAGTGGAAGTGATGGAATTCCAGTTGAGCTGTTTCAAATCCTGAAAGATGATGCTGTGAAAGTGCTGCACTCAACATGCCAGCAAATTTGGAAAACTCAGCAGTGGCCACAGGACTGGAAAAAGTCAGTTTTCATTCCAATCCCAAAGAAAAGCAATGCAAAAGAATGCTCAAACTACCACATAATTGCACTCATCTCACACACTAGTAAAGTAATGCTCAAAATTGTCCAAGTCAGGCTTCAGCAGTACGTGAACCATGAACTCCCGGATGTTCAAGCTGATTTCAGAAAAGGCAGAGGAACCAGAGATCAAATTGTCAACATCCACTGGATCATGGAAAAAGCAAGAGAGTTCCAGAAAAACATTTATTTCTGCTTTATTGACTATGCCAAAGCCTTTGAATGTGTGGATCACAATAAACTGTGGAAAATTCTGAAAGAGATGGGAATATTAGACCACCTAACCTGCCTCTTGAGAAATACGTATGCAGGTCAGGAAGCAACAGTTAGAATTGGACATGGAACAACAGACTGGTCCCAAATAGGAAAAGGAGCACATCAAGGCTGTATATTGTCACCCTGCTTATTTAATTTATATGCAGAGTACATCATGAGAAATGCTGGACTGGAATCAAGATAGCCGGGAGAAATATCAATAACCTCAGATATGCAGATGACACCACCCTTATGGCAGAAAGTGAAGAGGAACTAAAAAGCCTCTTGATGAAAGTGAGAGAGGAGAGCGAAAAAGTTGGCTTAAAGCTCAACATTCAGAAAATGAAGATCATGGCACCCAGTCCCATCACTTCATGGGAAATAGATGGGGGAACAGTAGAAACAGTGTCAGACTTCATTTTTGGGGGCTCCAAAATCAGTGCAGATGGTGATTGCAGCCATGAAATTAAAAGACGCTTACTCCTTGGAAGAAAAGTTATGACCAACCTAGATAGGATATTCAAAAGCAGAGACATTACTTTGCCGACTAAGGTCTGTCTAGTCAAGGCTATGGTTTTTCCTGTGGTCATGTATGGATGTGAGAGTGGACTGTGAAGAAGGCTGAGCGCTGAAGAATTGATGCGTTTGAACTGTGGTGTTGGAGAAGACTCTTGAGAGTCCCTTGGACTGCAAGGCAATCCAACCAGTCCATTCTGAAGGAGATCAGCCCTGGGATTTCTTTGGAAGGAATGATGCTAAAGCTGAAGCTCCAGTACTTTGGCCACCTCATGCGAAGAGTTGACTCATTGGAGAAGACTCTGATGCTGGGAGGGATTGGGGGCAGGAGGAGAAGGGGACGACCCAGGATGAGATGGCTGGATGGCATCACTGACTCAATGGGCGCGAGTCTGAGTGAACTCCGGGAGTTGGTGATGGACAGGGAGGCCCGGCGTGCTGCGATTCATGGGGTCGCAAAGAGTCAGACATGACTGAGCAACTGAACTGAACTGAACTGAACCACATATACGCACACAGACATCTATATACATATACCAACCACATCTTTCTCACCCATTCATCTGTTGATGGACACAGATTGCTTCCGCAGCTCAGCTACTATAAAGAATGCTGCAGTGAACATAGCGGTGGGTGCATGTATCTTTTCATATAACTTTTTTTGTTTTCTTTGGAAAAATACACAGAAATGGAATTGCTGGATCATACGGTAGACCTAATTTTAAATTTTAAGGAACCTCCATACTGCTTACACTCCCACCAACAGTTCCCTTTTCCCCACCCCCTCCCCAATCCACGTTATTTGTTGTGTTTCTGATAATAGCCATTCTGACAAGTGTGAGGAGATATCTCATTGTGCTTTTGCTTTGTGTCTCCCTGATAATTAGTGATGTTGAGCACGTTTTCATGTGTCTTTTGGCCCGTCTGTATGTCTTTAGAAAAAAATGTCTATTAAGGTCCTCTACTATACTGTTTTAATGTAAAAGTGAAAAACACTGAAACTTTCATCAATAGGACATATGCTAAATGTTGCTACACCAGTTACAGCTGTAAAATAATGTATTTCTAAATATTCACTCTTCTCTGTACATTATTAAGTAAAATGGAAGACTCAAAAATATGTACAATATTCAAACATTTGAGAAAAACTTAAAATTTAATTTCTGCATGCATATACTGGCAAAGGATATACCATCTTTGGAATGATTCACAATATACTGGCTTTGCCCTAGTGCTTGCCTTTGGAGAGAGGAACAAGAGGTCAGTGATAGGCACAGACTTACTTTTATTGTGTACTTCTGTCCTTAAATTTTTTTTACTATATTAAGAAATACCCTTTGAAAGGAGGGGAAAAAAGAAAGAAGGGAAGAAAAGATGAATGGAACGGTGTTGGTTTTCGATTTTTAACAGGAGTGAACACTAAGATTCTTTTAAAATTTATGACAGCTGGAACAGTCACTCCTCCAGCGCTGCTCACAGCATCATTTTTGTATTGAGTAGTAAAAAATGAGAATATGGTCAGCTCTTTTATTTTTAAAGTCAAACGGGACTCTTCTCTGTGAGTCAATACATGTAACCACAAATGCGTACAATCATAAACATGAATGGTCCATTTACGATCATCTGGTTCTCTTGCTTACTGTGTTGAATGGAGACCAATGTACAGTCCGTTGCAATGAACAGACATAGGACTTCTATATGCAAAGTGCAACAATCCATTGATTTCGAGTAAAGGAAAAGCTAATAATTTCATGAACAACATTTTATGAGTAGAAAGTAGTTCCTGGGATGGAATGTCTACACTAATTTTCAGGAAAAACAGGTGGTGAGAGTGTTGGGGATTTAGGACAGTGCGCCGCATACCACCATGGAAGGACATTCGCTCTCCTTGACATAAGACAGCAGCAAGTTTCTCTGTTGCCATGTTCTGGCTTTTCCTGAATGAGACTTAATCTTATTTCAAATCTAAGCAAGTTGCTTAAAATGAGAACAACTGGGTTAAAACAGATAACGAGAACTGAACAGAAAAACTTGCACCTCCCATCAGATCCAAACAATTCTATTAGCACAGAACATAGTCAGATGGAAGATTCTCTGTCGACAGAGTACTTTTTTAAAAAGTTCCTTCTCTCATTCTGCCTATATTTTGAAATGACAAATTAATTAAAATAATAAAGATGTATTGAAAACTTGTGACGGCTTGCCATGGGCTGGAGCTCTGGCTATAAAATGAGTAAGTCATAGGTATTCTCTCAGGGGATGTCAAAGTAGTCAGGCAATAGATGAGTAAAACGATGATGCTCTGGGGAGTTTCTAGCTGAAAAAGTTTCAAAATGTATGCATTTATCTTCACTCTCAATTGAAGCCCTAATAAAATGGCAGTAAAGGACAGAGGAAAATTTAATTTAAAAAATTTAATGGTATAAACCTACACAGGAAAGTGTAACGAAGAAGAAATTATGGCCATAAAATTGATAAAGATGAAACACAGATAGATGAGTAATGAATAACTCTGCAAACCATAAATTAAAGATTATTCCAAAGGTTACCATGTTGCTGAACAGTTTCAGAACTCCCTGTTCCATCTGTCAAGGCTGCCATGTTGGAAGCTGACAAGACACAGGCAGCTCATATTGCCTATTAGAGATACTTCTTTTGACATTTAACTTAATTTTCTCAATTGAGAAGTATTTTTCATTAAAATATGTGAATGTCTGCATATACCTTTTCTGGTTGAGTAGGTACATATTTAGGAGTGGAGACTAGCATAATAATTGACAGCAAGAGACGTTTCGGGTCTTCATTCCTAGGTTTGTAATATCTTTGCCTCCTACCAGAGTCAGGGCATGTGTTTCACAAACTGTATTTTATATGCTCCTTGAAAAATTCTAAAGATTCAACAATATCTCATCTGCCCACATCTCTCAGAACTGATGGTGGAAACAGGTCAAAATAAGATTGTGAAAAGTGAACTCATCACGACTGTATAGAAACCAGACTTACTGCCCATGGCTCGTGTGAGCATGAAATTATCTCTTCAGAAAAAAAATGGTCATGAAGAGGCCCATGAAGCTCTGTTTATATAAAATGATGAGCCTGGTTGGAGTTAGCCCATGCCATGAACAGATGGACAGGAAATGGAACAGAGAAGAAAAAGTTCCTACATTTTAAGGCTGACTGGTCCTTGTCTGTAGTTTGCACCTGTAAATAAGTAATCATAAATCCGGTTTAAACAAGCTGCTGCCAATCAATCAATCACACATCTGGTTTGGTACCCGACTCTGAAAATCAGCCAATCACTAAACTCCACGCTAAACATCATCCACTTCTTTAAAAAAACCACTTCTGAAAATCAGCCAACCCCTACCCTTCATGTTGTCCCAAATTCTTTAAAGTTCCCTTTTTGTTTTGTTCAGAAAGACAATGGCTTAAAAACATATCTCTATCTTCTTCAGCAAGTAATAAATTTAACCTAGTTTCAGATATATTAGTGATTTTTGCTGTTGAAAGAACAGAGTAGAAAGTTCAAAAATAGAGCAAAATTCACACTGAGACTTAAGATGTCATGAAAGTTGTATACCAAAAGCCCCAAATTGGACTCTTTAATATGTGATGTTTAAATAATTAGAACCCTATAGGAAAAAATAAAACTAGCTCTATCCCATCAACTAAACATGAGTAAATTCTAAATGAGTCAAATATATAAATATAAAACATGAAAAGCACAAGAAAGAATTCCTTTATAACCTTGAACTTGGAAAGGCCTTTCTAAGACAACATTTAGAAGCCATAAAAGAACAACTAAGTTAAAAAGAAACAATCTCCTCACTGGCAAATATATACCATAACTAAAACTTAGGCAAATCACAAACTGAGAATAATAGATATTTGCAACTCATAGCACAAGAGCCAATCCCTCTGATTATAAACATTTATAAACATCCATTTAAAAATTAAACAAGTTTATAGGAAAATAGGTAAAAGGCAACAACAGAGTTCACAAAAATAAACAACCATATACATAAGAAATTGTTAAACTGACTCATAAATGAAAAAATGTACATGAAACTATGCTAAACTATCACTTTATTATACTGTCAAAAATCCAAATTTTCAAACACATGTAAAATTGTGTTGTAAAAAACACTTGTGGCAAAGCTAGAGGCAAAAGCATTCTTTTTCTTAGGAGGAAGAAATTGTACAATCTATCTTGAAAGAAATCTGATGATATCTGTCAAAATTACAAATACATTTACCCTTTGACCTACTAGTTACACTTCTGGGAACTTATTCTGCAACTAAACCAATACGTATACCAAATAAAGTGTCTGTAAGGTTCTTCATTGGAACACTGTTATAATAACAGAAGATGCAAACCAACCCAAGTATTCATCAAGAGGTGACTGGTTAGATAAACTATGACACATTCATATAAAGAAATACTGCTTAATATTACATCAGTGTTCAGGTGAAAAGATCTCAAGGCTGTATTATTAGGTGGTTTTTTTTTAAAAAAAAAAGCAAAACTAAGGGCATTCTACATGTTGTGCTGATGTTTACATTAAAATGGAGGGAGTAAAGTCACATTTACAGATTTGCTTTTGTTTACTTTCTAAAAAGCTCTTGAAAGATTACACAGGAAACTAGGAGAGGGGAAGAAGGAACATGAGTGTTGGCTGAGAAGAGAGCAATCATTTTCAACATATGCTTTTTGTATCATTTTGATGTTGAACTATGATAATATTCAAAAATTATTCAGTGTTTAAAAACTTCAGAAAATTATGGGCCTGTGCCTAGTTTTACTATGCCTCTTTTTATTGGTTCTTTACACTACAACAAAACTAAACAAATCATTCTCTGAGCTGTCCAAAAAAAAGTGTAAAATGCTTACATTTCAAAAGTTAGATGACATACATCTCAGAACACTGACTGAAAAGCCCCTATGATGCTAAGTCTTCACAGCTGAGAAAATACTTGGAAGAGTTGGAGGCTCTTGCTGTAGAAACCTCATATGATTGATTCTTTTCCTTTTCACATCAGTGAGACAGTACAGAGATATCTGTCTTCTTTTAGTAGCTGACATACTTGGATTAATGCTCTATGTCAACAGAGGCACTGTGTTCCTACAGTAAGCACATATTCCTTAGCCCATGCTAAAATTGTAAACTTTGTAGATCCTAAAGCCACTTTGATTCTGGGAAAACTTACAGTTTTAGAAAAAGAAAATATGACACTCAAAGGAACCCCTTTTATGTGCAGAAACCATGCATACCCATGATTGCCTCGAGATGGACTGGCCTTCTGCTACATAAATTATCTGCCCCCACGGTGTCATATTCCCTAAATGAAAGCACTGCTGCATTTGGAATCAAAGCACATTAACATGGAGGATGTAATGATCCCTACATGCGTGGTTGAAAGCCCTTCGAGATAAATAAAGAATCTTAAGAACACGACTGTTTTCCCAAACCTCCCCATAGCTGCGATTGTGGCCATCAGGTTGCTAAAAAGTTGCACAAGAATTTCCAGGAAGAGTTTACACTCTTAACAGCACAGATTTCTGTGCCTACATACCTGAAAAGTCAGATTCTATCCCTGATTTACTGAGTTATACACAAAAGAAAATAAAAATATTGGACCTATTTACATGGACTGATAGCCTTTCAAGAAATTAAAGAATTAAAGTTATATATTTACCAATTTGAAGAAGAGTGATTTATTTAGTTAGGATGAAAATACATAAAAAGTATAAAGTTGTAACCTTAAATAAGTATGAAAGTGAAACTGAAGTCGCTCAGTTGTGTCAGACTCTTTGCGACCCCATGGAAGGTAACCTACCAGGCTCCCCAGTCCGTGGGATTTTCCAGGCAAGAATACTGGAGTGGGCTGCCATTTCTTTCTCCAGGGGATCTTCCCAACCCAGGGATCGAACTGGGTCTCCTGCATTGCAGACAGACGCTTCACTGTCTAAGCCACTAAGGAAGCCCACACGAGCCTTTCCACCTGAGGCCTGTAGCTCGTACTTTGTATGGTATTTAGGAGAAGTCTAAGAAATGAAGTCTGAAGGATAAGAAATAAGGAGTCTTATGCTGGAAAGCATTTCCAGTGTGCCACGCAGAGGGAAATCCAGTGATTTCAGAAGTCTTGTTGAGGGGATGGGGTTGGAAATTCAAAGGCCAAGGCAGCTGGAATTAGGACTGGGGGAGAGACAGAAAGGAGCTTCATAGAGAGAGCCCTCAAGACCTCCCAAGGGGTTCCCCTGAGTCTCTGGATGAGTACTGATCAATGCGTGCATGTGAAGAAACTACCTAAGTCTGAAGAAAAGGGCTGGAATTTCTACCAATCTGGATGAAAAGATTTCCTAATACATGGATCAGTGGATAGAGGCATCAGAAGTTTATCACTTTAATAGTGAAGCTAAATTAGCCCTAGACTAATCTTGCTCAGGACTCAGCTTAACCAAGCTTTAAAGCAAGCCTCAAAACAAGCCAACCCTTTCCAAACAAACTAACTGGCCCAGATTAAAGTTCAAACATAGTTAAAGATATAATTTTTAAAAACTTCTTCAACCAATAATGTAAAATTAAAATATCTGGTATCCAGTCTAAAATTGTCAGGCATGAAAAGAGGGAAGAAAATAATGTCCTAGAAAAAGGAGTGAACTTAGTAATAAAAACAGGCACATAGATGAAAAAGATGATAAAATTAGGAGAAAATTACATTAAAACAGCTGCTATATATAATACATGCTTGAAAGATATAAGAAAACATAAACATGACAGGGAGAGAAGTGAAAGATATTTTTTAAAGAAATAAAACAAATAACATAAAAGTGAAATAAAAATAAAAATTTTTATTGAAAACAAAATACTTGAAATAAACTTTCACTGGATAGTATTAATAACAGAGCAGACACAGAAGATTGAACACACTGCTAAAGCGCATCGGTTCACCACAGGCCCTAATCCTGAGTCTAGGCACCCAATACAAGATGAAGCTGGAAAAAGACATGGACAAACCCACAGCAGTTAGAGACTTTAACACCCTTCTTTCCATAATTTATGAAGAAGACGAAAACATCAGTACACATATATTTGAAACACACTGTTAAGCAATATCAGCTAACTGAAACAATAAAACACCTAAAATCAAGAGTGGAACAGGGTTTTCCTGGTGACTCAGTAGTAAAGAACTCACCTGCTAACGTGGGAGGGGCTTCCCTGATAGCTCAGTGGAGCAGACGCGGGCTCAATCTCTGCTCCGGGAAGATCCCACGTGCTGCAGAGCAACTGAGCCTGAGTGTCAAGAGAGCCGCTGCAACGAGAAACACGTGAGCCGCAAGTAGGGAGGAGCCTCCACTTGCCACAGCTGAAGAAGAGCCTGCACAGGAGCAAAGACCCAGCAAGCCCCAAGATAAACAATCAGTTGTAAAATTGGTTACTTATAAAATACTTTAGAAGTAGAACAAAACAAATGGGAAGGACATAATCAAATTTAAAAGCTTTCACACAGCAAAGGAGCTCACCAACAAACCAAAACGGTAACCTGAATGGGAGAAAACATTTGCAATGTCCAATATGGGGCTAAATCCAAAATATATAAAGAACTCAGCAATATCAGAAAAACAACTCCATTAAAAATGGGCAGAGGACCTGAAGGCATTTTTCCAGAGAAGACAAACAGATGGCCAACAGACTCCTGAAAGCATGTTCTAATCAGTAATTATCAGGGAAATGCCAATCAAAACAACTATGTTATCACCTCATAGCTGCGAGAATGGAGAAAAGGGAAACTTAGCTCACTGTTGGTAGAAATGTAAATTAATACAGCCACTGCGGAAAACAGTGCGGAGATTCCTCAAAAAATTAAAATAAACTACCATGCATTTCAGTTCAGTCAGGAGCTCAGTTCTGTCCGACTCCTTGTGACCCCATGGACTGCAGCTCACCAGGCCTCTCTGTCCATCACCAACTCCCAGAGTATACCCAAACTCCTGTCCATTGAGTCGGTGATGCCATTCAATCATCTCATCCTCTGTCGTCCCCTTCTCCTCCTGTCCTCAATATTTCCCAGCTTCAGGGTCTTTTTAAATGAGTCAGCTCTTCGCATCAGGTGGCCAAAGTATTGGAGTTTCAGCTTCAACATCAGTCCTTCCAATGAACACCCAGGACTGATCTCTTTTAGAATGGACTGGTTGGATCTCCTTGCAATCCAAGGGACTCCTAAGAGTCTTCTCCAACACCACAGTTCAAAAGCATCAATTCTTTGGCACTCAGCTTGCTTTATAGTCCAACTCTCACACCCATACATGACCACTGCATAGCCTTGACTAGACGACCTTTGTCAGTAAAGCAATGTCTCTGCTTTTCATATGCTATCTAGGTTGGTCATAACTTTCCTTCCAAGGAGTAAGCGTCTTTTAATTTCATGGTGGCAGCCACCATCTGCAGTCATTTTGGAGCCCAAACAAATAAAGCCTGTCATTTTTTACACTGTTTCTCCATCTATTTCCCATGAAGTGATGGGACCAAATGCCATGATCTTCGTTTTCTGAATGTTGAGCTTTAAGCCAACATTTTCACTCTCCTCTTTCACTTTCATCAAGAGGCTCTTTAGTTCCTCTTTCCTTTCTGCCAAAAGGGTGGTTTCATCTGCTTATCTGAGGTTATTGATATTTCTCCTGGCAATCTTGATTCCAGCTTGTGCTTCATCCAGTTGAGCATTTCTCATGATGTTCAGTTCAGTTCAGTTGCTCAGTCGTGTCTGACTCTTTGTGACTCCATGGACTACAGCATGCCAGGCCTCCCTGTCCATCACCAACTCCCGCAGTCCACCCAAGCCCTTGTCCATTGAGTCAGTGATGCCATCCAACCATCGCATCCTCTGTCATCCCCTTCTCCTCCTGCCCCCAATCTTTCCCAGAACCAGGGTCTTTTCAACAGAGTCAGCTCTTCGCATGAGGTGGCCAAAATATTGGAGTTTGAGCTTCAACATCAGTCCTTCCAATGTATATTCAACTGGTTGGATGTCTTTGCAGTCCAAGGGACTCTCAAGAGTCTTCTCCAACACCACAGTTCAAAAGCATCAATTCTTTGGTGCTCAGCTTTCTTTATACTCCAACTCTCTCATCCATACATGACCACAGGAAAAACCATAGCCCTGACTAGACGGACATTTGTTGACAAAGTAATGTCTCTGCTTTTCAATATGCTCTCTAGGTTGGTCATAACTTTCCTTTCAAGAAGTAAGCATCTTTTAATTTCATGGCTGCAATCACCTTCTGCAGTGATTTTGGAGCCCCCCAAAATAAATCTGACACTGTTTCCACTGTTTCCCCATCTATTTGCCATGAAGTGATGGGACCGGATGCCATGATCTTCGTTTTCTGAATGTTGAGCTTTAAGCCAACTTTTTCACTATCTTCTTTCATTATCACCAAGAGGCTCTTTAGTTCTTCTTCACTTTCTGCCATTAGGGTGGTGTCATCTGCACATCTGAAGTTATTGATATTTCTCCTGGCAGTCTTGATTCCAGCTTGTGATTCTTCCAGTCCAGTGTTTCTCATGATGTACTCTGCATGTAAGTTAAATATGCAGGGTGACAATATACAGCCTTGACGTACTCCTTTTCCTATTTGGAACCAGTCTGTTGTTCTATGTCCAGTTCTAACTGTTGCTTCTTGACCTGCATACAGATTTCTCAAGAGGTCAGGTGGTCTGGTATTCCCATCTCTTGAAGAATTTTCCACAGTTTATTGTGATCCACACATTCAAAGGCTTTGGCATAGTCAATAAAGCAGAAATACATGTTTTCTTGGAACTCTCTTGCTTTTTTGATGACCCAGAGGATGTTGGCAATTTGATCTCTGGTTCTGCTGCCTTTTCTAAAACCAACATGAACATCTAGAAGTTCATGGTTCACGTCTTGCTGAAGCCTGGCTTGGAGAAATTTTGAGCATTACTTTACTAGCGTGTGAGATGAGTGAAATTGTGTGGTAATATATATACACACATACATACATACATATATATACATAATGACATATTAACCGTAACAAAGAATGAAATTTTTCCATTTGCAACAACATGAATGGACCTGGAGGATGCTATGCTTACTGAAATATCAGACAAATACTGCATGTTTGTACTCCTATTTAGAATCTAAAAAATAAGACAAATGAGCAAACATAGCAAAACAGCAACAGACTCACAGATACAAAGAACAAACAAGTGGTCACCAGAGGAGAGAGGGGTGGAGAGAAGAGCAGAACAGGTGAGGGGGCTCGAGCAGCACAGAGCACCAGGCAGAAAACACACTGAACGGTCGCAGCATACACACAGGGCACACGGGCCATGCTACACTAGTTCTGTAGAGTATGTTCAGCCACTTCATCTGTGTCTAACTCTTCATGACCTTCTAGACTGCAGCCCTTCAGGCTCCTAGTCCATGGGATTCTCCAGGCAAGAACGTTTGAGTGTGTTACCATTTCCTTCTCCAGGGGATCTTTCTGACTCAGGGATTGAAACTGTGGTTCTTATGTCTCCTCCTAGCACCACCTGGGAAGCCAGCTTTGTATGGAGTATAATCTATAAAAAATATCAAATTATTATGTTGTATCTTTGAACGTAATATAATATTGTAAATCAATTACACAAACAAAAATTTGTTTTTATAAAAAAGACATGGAAAAAAAGAAATTATGAGGAGAAAAGGGCCTCACAATTCCAAATATTCCAATATTTGTGGAAATTTTCCTTCTCATTCTAAATATTCACTTTTACACCTTAAAAAAATAGTTAAAAAAAAAAAACAAAACAAAACATTTCCAGACTTTCAAAGTCTCAAATGAATCTCTCCATACTCACCCTTTCTTAGGAAGCTTTGAAAGGAGATGTTCATTAGAAGAAAATAAACTAATAAAGGAGAAAACATAGGCCACATAAAATAGAGAATCCAATACAATGAGAGGGGTGGGAATCCATAGAACCTAGAACAGCAGCTGAGCCCCTGACAGAGAGAAATCGTGTAAGAGCACAGTGGGCTCTAGGAGAGGGGGATAAACGGAGATGAAATTCACTGAAATGTCCGTTAAGTTTAAATAACTAACGGAAAGTTTTTAGAGTAGGTAAAGAGTGTACAGATGGCTTCGTAATAGCTACACAGAAAACTAAGACAATAAAATAAAACATATATTATCTTCTCCAAGAAAAACGAAAGCTCATACAAGAAAGAGATGTGATCACAGCATGCCGTGCTGCTCAGGCGCGAGCCACTGCCGTATTTATGCCAGAAGGGCCGTGGGAGATGTGTGTGCGTGTGTGTCTTCATTTGGTGGGCTGTGGAGAGAGCAGGAAAGAAAATTAAATTCTTATTTTCCACAGAGAGAAGACTGACAAATTAAGAAATGGCAGTATAAGCAATAAAATCTTGTCATGTGGATATATGGAGTTAGAACCAAAAGACAAAGCAGTAAGGGTTGAAAGTAGTTGATTTAGACAGTGGGACGTTATTTCTCATAATAAAACTTGTGAAACTCTTTGTTTAAATTATATGCATGTATAACCTTGATGAAATTTTTAAAATTTTACAAAATAAATAGACTCTATTTGAGAAGTTCTATAAGAAAGAGCAACACTATAGTTCAGCAAGGAGTTGGGGCAGAGTTCAGGGAAATCTTCTCAGAGAAAGTAATTCTTCACATTCTTTACCTCATTATAAACTGCAGTTAATGACCAGTTGAGGGACAGAAAGTCCTGTTGGGAGAGGAAACCTCCTGGGCAGCAGCTGAGCAGGATCTGCAGAGATGCTCCCCGGGCAGTCAGCGGCAGCACCATCAGCGCGGCAGGAGGGGCTGGAGGCATGCGCCCACCCGGGTCAGACGGTGCTCCTGTGTGCTCAGAAGGGCACTGACAGGGCAGGTTTGCATTCCTGAGGCAAGAATGATCTTTCAGAGGGGATATGTGCTGGACTCTGAAAACTGTGGACAAACAGGTCATTTCTGAGGCTGGTGAGCTAGCTCAGGGCAGAGGGAGAAGCGGAGGGGTGGCCTGCGAGGCTGGAGGAAAAGCTGGGAGAGCGCGTTTCAGAAATCCGAGGAACATTTTCAAGACACAGGAAGCCGTAGACTGTGACAAACGCCACAAAAATGAGACAAGGACGAAAAATCTGTTCCGTGGATTTCACAGTAATAAAATAAAGGCTGACTTTGGTGAGGACAGCACTGCCTCTCAGCAACGACAGTGCAGTCTCTGTTAGAGTGAACTGGAGGGAGGAAGTGGATGGAGTAAGGGTGCTCTTCTTCCGACTGGACACAGTCCACAGAGACTCAGGTTATTCTGACCCATCTGACAGCTCATTGTGAACTACCATTCGTTACATAATATATATTTTCTTAATACTCAAAGATTAATAGAAAAATTAATACTATGGACAGAGGTTCATGACATTGTACAGGAGGCAGTGATCAAGACCACCTCCAAGAAAAAGAAATGCAAAAAAGCAAAATGGCTGTCTGAGGAGGCCTTACAAATAGCTGTTAAAAGAAGAGAAGCGAAAGGCAAACGAGAAAAGGAAAGATATAAGCATCTGAATGCAGAGTTCCAAAGAATAGCAAGGAGAGATAAGAAGGCCTCCCTCAGTGATCAATGCAAAGAAATAAAGGAAAACAATCGAATGGGAAAGACTAGAGATCTCTTCAAGAAAATTAGAGATACCAAGGGAACATTTCATGCAAAGATGGGCACAATAAAAGACAGAAATGGTATGGACCTAACAGAAGCAGACGATTTTAAGAAGAGATGGCAAGAATACACAGAACAACTGTGCAAAAAATATCTTTAGGACCCAGATAATCACGACGGTGTGATCACTCACCTAGAGCCAGACATCCGGGAGTGTGAAGTCAAGTGGGCCTTACGAAGCATCACTATGAACAAAGCTAGTGGAGGTGATGGAATTCCAGTTGAACTATTTCAAATCCTCCAGATGATGCTGTGAAAGTGCTGCACTCAATATGCCCCAAATCTGGAAAACTCAGCAGTGGCCACAGGACTGGAAAAGGTCAGTTTTCATTCCAATCCCAAAGAAAGGCAATGCCAAAGAATGCTCAAACTACCACACAATTGCACTCATCTCACACGCTAGTAAAGTAATGCTCAAAACTCTCCAAGCCAGGCTTCAACAGTACAAGAACATGAACTTCCCGATGTTCAAGCTGGTTTTAGAAAAGGCAGAGGAACCAGAGATCAAATTGTCAACATCCGCTGGATCATTGAAAAAGCAAGAAAGTTCCAGGAAAATATCTATTTCTGCTTTATTGACTATGCCAAAGCCTTTGATGGTGTGGATCACAACAAACTGGAAAATTCTGAAAGAGATGGGAATACCAGACTACCTGACTTGCCTCTTGAGAAATCTGTATGCAGGTCAGGAAGCAACAGTTCGAACTGGACATGGAACAATAGACTGCTTCCAAATAGGAAAAGGAGTATATCAAGGCTGTATATTGTCACCCTGCTTATTTAACTTCTATGCAGAGTACATCATGAGAAATGCTGGGCTGAATGAAGCACAGCTGGAATTAAGATTGCTGGGAGAAATATCAATAACCTCAGATATGCAGATGATACCACCCTATGGCAGAAATCAAAGAACTAAAGAGTCTCTTGATGAAAGTGAAAGGGGAGAGTGACAAAGCTGGCTTAAAACTCAACATTCAGAAAACTAATATTATGGCATCCAGTCCCATCACTTCACGACAAATAGATGAGGAAACAGTGGAAACAGTGGCTGACTTTATTTTTGGGGGATCCAAAATCACTGCAGATGGTGATTGCAGCCGTGAAATTAAAAGACACTTAGTCCTTGGAAGGAAAGTTATGACCAACCTAGACAGCATATTCAAAAGCAGAGACATTACTTTGCCGACAAAAGTCTGTCTAGTCAAGGCTATGGTTTTTCCAGTGGTCATGTATGGATGAGAGAGTTGGACTATAAAGAAAGCTGAGCCCCGAAGGACTGATGCTTTTGAACTGTGGTGTTGGAGAAGACTCTTGAGAGTCCCTTGGACTGCAAGGAGATCCAACCAGTCCATCCTAACAGAAATCAGTCCAGAGTGTTCATTGGAAGGAATGATGCTAATGCTGAAACTCCAATACTTTGGCCACCTGATGTGAAGAGCTGACTCATTTAAAAAGACCCTGATGCTGGGAAAGATTGAAGTAGGAAGGAGAAGGGGACGACAGAGGATGAGCTGGTTGGATGGCAGCACTGACTCAATGGACATGTGTTTGGGTGGCTCCGGGAGTTGGTGATGGACAGGGAGGCCTGGCGTGCCTCGGTCTATGGCATGGCAAAGTGTCGAACATGACTGAGCAACTAAACTGAACTGAAGGTTAGAATAAGGACTGAGGTTGCCTGAAGTCAAATGACAGAGCTGCAACTACTTAAATTAGGCTTTCTAGACCCTGTGCTCATAACTGCCAATGTTTTAGGACAATGCATAGTTCCTGAGTCCATTTTCACAGGACCTATACCTCCTGAAACAAGACATGAAGGAATCTCAAGGAAAGACTTAAATCATTCAATTGTGTAATGTTCAAGCTGAAGGGAACTAATTCAGTTATGTATACATGCTCAGTTGAACCAGGGAGGTTAGGTGAATTGCCCAAAACCACAGAACTACTAAACTTGAGGCTTGACAGTGCAAGTCCTACTCCATGCCTCTCAGTCAGTTCAACATATTTCTTAAATAACAATATCAAAACAGTCCAATGCACAGAACATACAGCTTTTCTTGTCTGAAAGAGCCAGAGCATTCCAACTAATCAGATATATTATCCAACTCTGTTTCAATACAACATACATCCCAAAGTTCAAAATAAAATTACTTTGATCTGAAATAAGTTCTTGGACCCTGCTGCTGCTGCTGCTGCTGCTGCTGCTGAGTCGCTTCAGTCGTGTCCGACTCTGTGCGACCCCATAGACAGCAGCTCACCAGGCTCCCCCGTCCCTGGGATTCTCCAGGCAAGAACACTGATGTGTGTTGCCATTTCCTTCTCCAATGCATGAAAGGAAAAGTGAAAGTGAAGTCGCTCAGTCACGTCTGACTCTTAGCGACCCCATGGACTACAGCCCACCAGGCTCCTCTGTCCATGGGATTTCTCAGGTGAGAGTACTGGAGTGGGTGCCACTGCCTTCATCTCCAAATCAGATTCTCCTAGGAAGAATGACAAAGACCCTAATATACTACGCCAGCCTTCCTTGTTTAAAGCTGAAAAGGCTATCCAGGGATAGAGCTGGGATTGTATTATAAAAGAGTCCAATTCTTTCAGTTCTAGAGACTCTGTAAGGCAGCCTAGGCTAGCGAGCAGACAAACCTGCATGTGGAACTGGGTGAGGACACAGCTCGCACCTCTGAACGCTCTTCCTTCTCCCCCCACCTCCCCCACCTGCCCACCTGCTCCTCTTTCTCTCTCCCCTCCTGCTCCTGCCTCTCTCTCCTCCATCTCTGTTCCTCTCTTCCTCCCCTCCTGCTCTTCCCTCTCTCTCTCCTCTCTCTCCCCTCCTGCTCCTGCCTCTCTCTCCTCCTCCATCTCTCTCCTCTCTCTCTCCTCCTGCTCCTGTCTCTCTCTCCTCCTCCATCTCTCCTCCTCTTCCTCCCCTCCTGCTCTTCCCTCTCTCTCTCCTCTCTCTCTCCTCCTGCTCCTGCCTCTCTCCCCTCCTGCTCCTGTCTCTCTCTCCTCCTCTGAGTTCTGCTCCTGCCTCTCTCTCTCCTCCTGCTCCTGTCTCTCTCTCCTCCTCCATCTCTCCTCCTCTTTCTCCCCTCCTGCTCTTCCCTCTCTCTCCCCTCCTGCTCCTGCCTCTCTCTCCCCTTCTCTTCCTCTGAGCTCCCCTCCTGCTCTGAGTCTCATTCTGTTTCCAGTCTTTTCCTCTGCTCACCCTCCCTTCCTTTTATTCATCTTTTCCTTCCTTCTATTTCTCATTATCTTCTTAATTCTTATCAAAAATAAGTATACTGCATGGTGTTTTAACAACACCGAATTATCATCCTGAATGTCATCAGCAATGACACAATCTAGAAAAAACAAAAACAAAAATACCCAGACCATCAGTCTTATCTGGAGATTCCACCTCTGAGATAGGAAGCTTAAACTCCCTGTTGGTATCAACTTATTTCCCTAGGTGGTCCACCTGTATACTGGCTTTTAAATAAATTCACATTATTGTAAGTTTTTTTTTTTTTTTTGCCTATTATGTCGATGAATTTTACAGAGTCTATGTTTTGATTCTGCCTGCAGATTCACCAGATAAACTTAATAAGGCCTTTAATAAGGTGGAGACAAACTACCAAGTGCCTGGTTCTATTTTCAAAAGCTCTCTTCAGTTGTCTTTAGATAATGAAAATAAACACTAGAAAGAACTGCACAGACCATAAAGTCTTACGGATAGCCAAGGATAAAACACATTTTTTTTCCAGTAAAGCTTCAAGACACAGAAATGTTTAACAAAAAAAAAAAAAAAAAAGAACTGAAGTGTGAACTAAAGACTCAAAACAGCAATATAGTTCTAAGTACATCCATGGAGGCTGGCACAGGTTCTAACTCCACTCAAAGGCTCAGAGAACAGAACCAAAGGGGTGGGGGTGGAAAGGTGGGGGAACACTAAAAGCTGTGTGACTCAAAAATAAACTCAAAATGGATAAAAGACCTACATGAAAGGCCAGAAACTATAAAACTCTTTGTGGGGGATATAGGCAGAACTCTGACATAAATGGCAGCAAGATTCTCTTCAACCCACCTCCTAGAGTAAGGGAAATAAAAACAAAAACAAACATATGGGACCTAATTAAACTTAAAAGTCTTTGCACAGCAAAGGAAACTATAAACAAGGTGAAAAGACAACCCTCAGAATGGGAGAAAATAACTGCAAATGAAGCAAATGACAAAGGATTAATCCCCCAAATATACAAGCAGCTCATGCAACTCAACATCACAAAAACAAGCAACCCAATCAAAAAATGGGCAGAAGACTTAAACAGACAATTCTCCAAGGAAGACATAGTGGTAGTTTAGTCACTAAGTCGTGTCTGACTCTTTGCAACCCCATGGACCGCAGCCTGCAGGGCTCCTCTGTCCATGGGATTCTCCAGGCAAGAATACTGGAGGGGGTTGCCATTTCTTTCTCTAAGAGATCTTCCTGACCCAGGGACTGAACCCGGGTCTCCTGCATTGCAGGCAGGTTCTGTACTGACTGAGCTATGAGGGAAGCCCCAAAAGAAGACACACAGATAGCCACTAAACACAGGGAAAGCTCTCAACATCACTCATTCTTAGACAAACAAGACTCAAAACCACAATGAGGTGACCCCTTACACCAGTCAGAATGGCCACCATTAAAAAATCTACTAACAATAAACGCATGCTAGAGAGGATGTGGAGAAAAGGGCATGTAAATTGATACAGCCATTGTGGAGAACAGTATGGAGGTTCCTTAAAAAACTAGGAATAAAACTACCATATGACTCAGCAATCCCACTACTGGGCACATACCCTGAGAAACCCATACTTCAAAAGGTTATCTGTACCCTAGTGTTCACAGCAGCACTATTTACAATACCCAGAACACAGAAGCAACCTAGATGTCCATTAACAGATGAACGGATAAAGAAGTTGTGGTACACACACACACACATGTATATACACACACAAATATATACACACATATATATCATGGAATACTGCTGGTGTTCAGTTGCTAAGTCGTGTCTCACTCTTTGCAACCTGTCGGAGTCCAGCTCCAGCAGCCAGGGAAACAACTTGAAGGAGTGAGTGGTGTCGGTGAGAAACGAGACAGCCTCTCAGTCTTCTTGGACAACCTATTCATTTCAAGCTTATGATTCTCTTTTATACTTTTACAAAAGCATTAGGTCAGAGGTTTGACATTTTCAGTTCTCCCTGACCCAGATTTGTTGTCTCCATAAATCATTGTTGCCCCTCAAAAGGAGTTCTTGCCTCAGCGATTCTCTTATCTACTTCTTCTCATGTGGCCTTGTTGTTGGGAGCTGCGTTAGGCATTACTGACAGCAACCCCTGCCAGGCCCCTCTGTCCATGGGATTCTCCAGGCAAGAACACTGGAGTGGGCTGCCAATACTGGAGTGGTTCCTGGGGCACCTAGGGATTGAAACCACGTCCCTTATGTCTCCTGCACTGCAGGTGGGTTCTTTACCACTAGCGCCACCTGGGAATCTCCCAGAGTTTGCTCACACTCATGTCCATTGGGTCAGTGATGCCATCCAACCAACTCATCCTCTGTCATCCCCTTCTCCTCCTGCCCTCAATCTTTCCAAGCATCAGGGTCTTTTCAAATGAGTCAGCTCTTCGCATCAGGTGGCCAAAGTATTGGCGTTTCAGTTTCAGCATCAGTCCTTCCAATGAACATTCAGGACTGATTTCCCTTAGGATCCATTAGATTTGAGCTCCTTGCAGTCCAAGAGACTCTCAAGAGTCTTCTTTCTCCAGCACCGCAATTCAAAAGCATCCATTCTTCGGCACTCAGCCTTCTTTATAGTCCAACTCTCACATCGATACATGACTACCGGAAAAACCATAGCTTTGCCCAGATGAACCCTTGTCAGAAAAGCAATATCTTTGCTTTTTAATATGCTGTCAACATTTGTCATAGGTTTTCTTTCAGAGAGCAAGCATCTTCTACTTTTGTGGCTGCAGTCACTGTCTACAGTGATTTTGGAGCCCAAGAAAATTAAGTCTGTCACTGCTTCTACTTTTTCCACATCTATTTGCCATGAAGTGATGGGACAAGATGCCATGATCTTTGTTTTTTGAATGCTGGGTTTTAAGCCATCTTTTTCACTCTCCTCTTTCACCCTCATCCAAAGGCTTTTTAGTTCCTTTCACTTCTGCCACTGGAGTGGTATCATCTGCATATCTGATGCTGTTGATACTTCTCCCAGCAATCCTAATTCTAGCTTGAGATTCATCCAGCCCAGCATTTCGCATCATGTACTCTGCATAGAAATTAAATAATCAGGGTGACGACATACAGCCTTGTTGTACTCCTTTTCTAATTTTGAAACAGTCAGTTGCTCCATGTAAAGTTCTAACTATTGCTTCTTGACTTGCATACAGTTTTCTCAGGAGACAGGTAAGATGGTCTAGTATTCCCATCTCCTTAAGGATTTTCCAGTTTGTTGTGATCCATACAATCAAAGGGTTTCACATAGTCAATGAAGCAGAAGTAGATGCCTTTCTGGAATTCCCTTGCTTTCTCTATGATCCAACAAATATTGGTAATTTGATCTCTGATTCCTCTGCCTTTTCTAAACCCAGCTTGCCAGTTTGTGCATCTGGAAGTTCTTGGTTCATGTACTGCTGAAGCCTACCTTGAAGGATTTTGAGCACAACCTTACTAGTGCAAGGTGAGTACAACTGTCTGGTAGCTTGAACACTCTTTGGCATTGCCTCTCTTTGGGATTGGATTGAAAACTGACCTTTTCCAGTCCTGTGGCCACAGCAGAGGTTTCCAAAAATGCCGACGTATTGAGTGCAGTACTTTATGGAATACAACCCAACCATAAATGGAACAAATGTGATTCAGTTCTAGTGAGACGGATGAACCTAGAGCCTGTTACACAGAGTGAAGTATGTCAAAAAGAGAAAAATAAGTATTGTAATTTAACGCAAATACATGGAATCTAGAAAAATGGTACTGATGAACCTATTTGCAAGGCATGAATAGAGATGCGGACATAGAGAAGAGACTTGTGGACACACTGGACAAAGGAGAGGGTGGGACAAATGGAGAGAGCAGCATTGAAACATGCCCATTACCACAAGGAGAACAGACAGCTGGCAGGAAGTTGCCAGATAGCACAGAGAGCTCAACCACATGCTCCGCAACAACTCAAAGGGGTGGGAGTGGGGCTCAAGAGGGAAAGGCCACATGTACACCTACAGCTGATTCGTGCTGTCGTGTGGCAGAAACCAACGCAATGGTGTAAAGCAATTATCGTCCAGTTAAAAATAAACTAAAGAGGAAAGGCTGTGTGACTGGTGTGCAGCAGGAACTGTTTCAGCAAGCATTACATCCTAAAAATAATATTCTCATTTCCACACAAGAGAAACAATAATTAGGTAAATTCAGCCCAGAAATTCATAGACACAGGGTAGCAATGGCTGAAACTAAAGATTAAAAAAAAAAATATCTCTAGTTGCAGCGTTGTAGCCATGTGTTCCGAGAAACAGACTCACTCAGCAGGACAACGCAGATGGCGGAGTGCAGTTTATTACCCCGGCGGGCCCAAGGCAGAGTCTCCTCTTAGCCAAGGACCCCGACCAGCTTTTGTGAAAACTTTATATACCCTAAGTGCACATGCACAAACCCACCTCCCCACATTCCCTGACAATGAAAGTGAACCCGTGATTCATATGCCTTAAGCCTAGGTAGTTAACAGCGGACAATTATCAATAGGCCTGTGGTCATACCCCAATAAGCATAATAGAATGTATGATTCTATTTGGTCACACAGATAATTAGAGTATTCTTTTAGCAACAGAGAGACCTGGGGCTCTTCCTAACGGCTGCCTGGTTTTCCATTAGTTGTCGTTTCTATAGATACTGGGCATAGAGCTCAAAGTCCACAGTCTGGCCCAAGATGGAGCCCTGCTTTCAAGGTGGAGCCTGCTGTGTCCTGCTTCAGCAGGATCGTACACGTGGGCCTCATCCACGTCTTACGGTTTTCTAGTTCACCTAGCCAATCATTCAAAACCAAAACTTATTAAAGAGCCGCTAAACTCACAACAAAGACTACCCTGTAGAATAAATATGTACATACCCCCCCACACACACGATTCTGGTTTTTTAAGTGAAAACTGAAGAGGATGGCTGGGTAACTTAGAAAGGACCAGTAATGGGAATGAGAAACAGCGAAGTCAGTGTCCATTCAAGAAGTTCTCAGTGAAAGAAGATAGAAAAGAGAATTGAAACAAAGAAAGGAATGGGGGAATATAAAGAAAAGACTTTTAGGGGCTTCCCTGGTGGCTCAGAGGTAAAGCGTCTGCCTGCCCGTGCAGGAGACAGGGGTCGATCCCTGGTCCAGGAGGATCCCACGGGCCACAGGGCCCATAAGCCACAGTTGCGGGCCTGTGCTCGGGAGCCTGGGACCACCGCCGCGAGCCTCTCGCCGCAGCTCCTAACCCTGTGTGCCCTGGAGCCCGCGCTCACAACGGGGGAGCCACTGCTGCGAGAAGCCCGCGGACCGCAGCTGGAGGAAAGCCCTGCAGCGACAGAGTCCCAGCAGACCACTAGACGGAGAGAGATCGTCAAAAATCATGAAAAAGAACAGATTTAAAATACTCATAACGCCTCAATAGTGCTGTAAGACTTCCGGGTCTGATGGAGTAATCAGCTACCTTCTATCTCCATTTAAATCTGTGTTTCTAATCAGAAAAAAAGAGTTTGTCTTAACAGATAACCCAGAGATGGATAAAAAAAAAATACCGAATCTGAAATTATAAACTATATGACTTATTCCCATAAGGCATAAGTAACTTATAGAGCCCTCAACTGACAGGGAAACAGACTCTAAGCCACGTTTGGAGTCTGCTTCACTAGGGGGCCTGCAGCTTGCATGGCCAGCATCACGGGCACGGGGGCCGGGACACCCCTCGCTGCACCCAGTGCTGCCAGCCTTACCAGCCAGCAGCGGGCAGGCAGGTCGGGTGCATCTGATGGCAGAGTGGGCTCACAGGTTCACAGTCTTGCTACACGGAGGCTGGGGAGGAAATACATGGTACCTTCAACCTCTGTATTTGAAGGTAGGTTCTCCTCATACCAAAACTCATAAGGTAAGAAATTCCTCAAACATAGAAAGAGGGCTGAGATACTTGGTAGGCTGAAAAATGATAAATGCCTATCCCAGTAGTTACGGATTACTCCTGTATTTATGCCCAGTTATTCTCGACCTCCCTCAGAAGCTCCTGTTCCAAACGCTGGCATTTCCTTCTCTGCGTGTTTTCGTCTGCACACATTCTCCTGAGAGTTCATCTGTTTCATAGTTTTATGGCTCCTAAGTGTACCTCTTCAGCCTCATTCACATCATCACTGTGCTAAGTCTGCTTAAGGTTTGCCAAAATCTATTACCCTTTTCTTCTGGAGAAAGCATTTAGCTTGGCATGAAGCTTCCCGAACATACAAGATTCCCTAGTCTTTCCTGAAGCTGTTCTGACGACATTGCTAATCCCTCTTTCAAGGAATGCGAACAAACGCGATGAGTGCCGCTTCCAGCTCTAAGACTTCAGCTGGCCACATCTGTTTGCTCCAAGTTTCATCTGCCTTCCCTTTTGCGAACTCTGGAGTCTGCGGTAAGCCCACAGCCATACAGATGACAACAAAGGCAGCCTAGGAACCTGGATTGCTGAGAAGCAGACCTTCCCACCAATCTGAAGTGCTGCGTTTGAACTGATAAGTGAGACAGAAATAAAGGTCTATATTGTGTAAGCCACAAAAATATTTTGGGGGTGCGTAGTTAATAGCTTCTGAGCCTTTTGCTAACTTATACACACACACACACACACACACACACACACACACATTTCCAAGTTTCCCAACTTCCATTAGAAATTTTGGGGCTGGCTTAGATTTCTCCTTCTCCCTTATTCTCCCAATTCAGGATATCACTAAATTATTTACCTTTCATTTATTTGTCTTTCTGTAACCCCAAAGTGACCACCTCACTCTGGGTTCTCGGTTTCTCTCTTGACATGAGCTCAGGTCACCAAAGCAAAACGCCACCGCCTGGGAGGCTTAGACAACAGAAACTCATGTTCGCACAGTGTGGGGGCCGCGAGTCCCCCTTCCTCCTCGTCTCTTCTTGACCTAAACTCTGTGGCTAATGCCCCGTAAGTTTCAGCAGAAACCATGACATTTAAAACAGAACAACTAAGTTTCCTCAAGGAGAGCTTCCTGAGTCCTGAAGCTAGTCCTCAGGGGAAAATGCTAATGGAAAAGATCCTGATTACAGCAAAGACATCCGTGGACTTCACACGAGACAATCACTCCTAGAAATGGCCTTACAGTTGGGATAGAAAGTAAGAGGAAAACAAAATTTAGATCAATTTTCTGGAGTTTTCCATGTCTCCCCTCATTTAAAATTTGTCACATATCCAGGTAAAGTAAGACTTTAGTATGCTGCTTCCCTGTTTTCGGTATACAAGTTTAAAGCCCTGACCTTGCACACAGAAACAATAGAAAATTCCCATATGATGCTTCTGATTGGGAGGAATCAGCCTGCGTAAATACCAAGTAACTCAGCTCCCAGGGGAGTGACTGATCTTTGTGATCCTTCCAGGTTATCACCATTGATCATGGCTAAACTTTTTCATGGAAGTCACGGTGGTTATCCAATTATAGAAAATAATAGGCAATAATGTCTCCTGTGGCCACACTGATCCAACTGTCTCATTTCACTTAAATTTTCACTTCTGGTCTTCTTTAAATGTGTTTAGGCTTCAACCTAATATAAACAAGGAAACTAAAGTCTATCAAAACTTGAGCAATTTCTCCATAATCACCCTATTTAGTTGGACAGTGGCAGGATTTACTAGAACCTAGATTTCACTTACTGATCCCTATGACTCCCTTTCAATTCTGCTTCATCTTACCATTAACCAACATTTTACAGGAGTTAGCTGAAAAGAGCAGAAAGTTTGAAGTTCAGGGTAAGTTTTGAACATGGTATTTCAAGTCATTTAAGCTCAGTTTTTTAGCTGTAGAATGGAATAATTAATCTGGATTCACAAGGACATGTGTAAGTAACTAGATTACAGCAGGTACTAAATAAATGTAAATCATCTTTACACTAATCAAACAGCTATGGTTTCTATTTAGCCAACAATTTACTGGCCAATTGTTAATAAAATATTTTGGAGTAACAGACAAGAAAATTTTAAAAATCTGACTTCCTTTCTACTCTTTTCCTTCCAATCTGCACACACACACACAGATAAACACACACGAGTCCTTGCACACACACACACATCCCTTCCTCTGAAAAACATCTGTGAAGCAGCTCCACAGTCCCTCTTCCAGCACGAGCACGATCGCTCACGCAGAGGCTATGTGTAGGCAGAGTGGTGGCTGCAAACACAGAGTGTTCTTTGGCATCTCAGGAGGAAACCTCTCAGATACACCATTAAGTACTCACCACCTCACATCTGTTGCCTGCCCAGCCTGCTTGCTTACTTCTGGGATATAAGACATTATATATTGTGACTTCTTGCTTGTTAAAATAGCCTTACTTGGGAGGGGTTTTGCATTTGCCCTTTTAGGTTGGTACAAAAGTAACTGCAGTTTCAGACCATGAATTTTAAATCATATAACTAGGCTCCAACACATCTTTGTTAACCAAAATAAGAACCCTTACAATCAACACAATGTTGCCAATGAGAAATAAGTTTGCTTATTCCCATCGAGTAAAAATACGTGTTTCAGCATTTGAAGAACTCTTGGAAAGTGTTTTCTGCTTCCTGCTGGTTGTGAAAGTGTTTGCCTACAAAAATGCTTGCACAAGTGGCAGTGGGTTCCCTAGAGGTCGGGTGAATACGGCAAATGAGGCACAGCTTGTTCCACTTTTGAAGCGCTGGCTGTGCGACGTCAGCCGGGCGTTCGTGCAGACCGGGGCCTCTCTATCGTTCAGCGCCGGCCGCAGGCGCAGCAGTCTTCCACGCCCCACATCAGTCTGCTGAGCACACGTCTCAGATGCAGCGGTTTCACCGGGATCAAGAAAGCGATCATGCGTCACACCAGCAGCAGACCACCAAGCAGTGATTACGACCTCTTTTGGTGCAAGTTTGGCTTTGGGAAGTGTTTGGAACTTCTTCTCTGTTCAACCACTGAGCTGGTCATCGCCAGCTGTCATACAAAAATCCACTTTCTGTCGCACATCACACTCTGATGGAGAAATGGCTGGTTGTTGCTGCATACAATGAGAGAAGACAACACTTCAAAATGACGATTTTTTTTTTTAGTCCGCTCAGGAGGCACTCATTTATAGAGCTTTTCACCTTCCAATTTCCGTCAAATGCCAAGTGACTGTAAAATGGTCAGCACCTGAGTTCTCCGGCAACTTCTCGCATCCCTGTAGCGGGTCAGCTGGGACGACTGCTCTCCATCGGCCACTGTCACCTTCCGATAGCCGGCCACTGTGCTCCTCACCCTCAAGGCTCTCGTCCCCTTCGCAAAACTTGAGCCCACACTGCACTGCACCTTCGTTAGCAGCTCCTAGGCCAAATGGGTTGATGTCTCGAGTTGTCCCCACTGTTTTATGACCCATCTGAACTCAAATAAAAAATCACTCGAATTTGCGTTTTGTCTAGCATCATTTCTATAGTCTAAAATATAAAATAAACAGCAAGCAATGTCATTAGCAAAAAAATAAAGCGAGAAATGTGCATTAAAATGATGTAAAACATAACCACATTTACTTAAAAATGTATTCCTAAGGTTACGACAAAGGTCAGCAATGCAAAACCACAATTACTTTTGGACCAACCATGTTGGAGAAGCCTCTTGAGAGTCCCTTGGACTGCAAGGAGATCCAACCAGTCCATTCTGAAGGAGATCAACCCTGGGATTTCTTTGGAGGGAATGATGTTGAAGCTGAAACTCCAGTACTTTGGCCACCTCATGTGAAGAGTTGACTCATTGGAAAAGACTCTGATGCTGGGAGGGATTGGGGGCAGGAGGAGAAGGGGATGACAGAGGATGAGATGGCTGGATGGCATCACGGACTCGATGGACGTGAGTCTGAGTGAACTCCGGGAGATGGTGATGGACAGGGAGGCCTGGCGTGCTGCGATTCATGGGGTCGCAAAGAGTCGGACACATCTGAGCTTCTGAACTGAACTGAACTGAATGAATAGTTCAATCTATTGGGTCACTCGGCGATCAACTCGGTCAGAAAGTTCGTCCAGCTGTACTAGAGTCTTAAAGGAAAAACAGGAGAGCTAATAATGACTATCAGTTAGTACAGTTATTGACAGTACTGTATGTCATAGAGTTCAAATAAAGAAATTAAGTGAGTGACCAAAGTCTTAAAAGATATCATCAACTCACATAAATATACAAATAGTGAAATGTAGTATGACTACAGAAATTTATGAGAATGTGTTTATCAGTTACAATTTGCAAATAACAGAGAACAACTCTGCTCCCTTAACCAGGGAGAGTGTATTAAAGGAATAACAAGTGGTTGGGGAGCAGACAAGACACCGGAGAACCAAGTCTGGATGCGAGAGAGGAATGAGACAGGGCTGAGCGCGCGCCGCGGGTAGACAGCATCTGTCCTTTCTGTCTGTGCACCCCCCTGTGTGAGTACAGGGAGAATTAATCAGCTGGCCTAGTTTGGAGCAAGCGCACAAGAATAAAATTCCTAATTTACAGCCCCACAAAAGCTACAGAGGCTAAGTGATTCCTCCACAGGAAGCGAGGCGGTTCCCAGGAAGAACGGGTGCTGAACAGCCGTGTGAACCAGTGTATGTCTGCTTTAGAACACAGGACAAGCTGGGCTGATGGGAAGCGAAAGAGACCAATTTAGGGAAGACTTTCTTTGTATCAGATACTGTGCAGTTTCGCACACTGTGTCATTTAATTCTCATACCAATCTTGTAAATCAGATATTATTTTCCCCCCTTTCTATCTGAGAAAACCACAGCCAGGTTAAGGAAATGACTCCAGATCAAAAACCAGTAAGCATGCGGGCCAGGACCTGAACTCATGTCTGCGAGGTCTGCAGTTGCCCTGCTTTGAGCTGGGAGGTAAGGCGAGATGTGCGTGCTGCTAGCCTCCGGGGAGAGCGGGCTGTTTAGATGACACTGCAGGGGCCCGGCGGGATGCTGGGTCCTCCAAAACGAGAGCAGGAGAGCAAACAGGTGCCAAGACGGAACTGGCTCCTGCAGGGAGGCCCCTTCCGGGGAGTCTCAGAGGAAGGGTAGGAGCTACAGAAACATACTGCTATGCGGGCCAGTGATCAGCCTTTGATTTGCTTTTAAAAATAAATAATAAACACAGAAAAATATACCTGACCTCCAGTTTGGCAGGATAAAAGGAGGGCAAAAGGCAAATGTAAAGGTGGAAAGGGGTCACAGAGCGTGAACACAGCTGAGGATCTGACTTAGCCCAGTGTCTGCGGGGTCGATAATTCTTGTGGATAGGCAGACACTTTGTCTTCTAATAATTTACCACTGAAAAATGCTTACGGAGTACATGCGCTACAAACTACAGTCATAAAGAGACTGGTGTAAATTGAGGTTTGAGAAAAGGGCAGGAAATCAAATGGGCCTGGTAGAACATGGGAAGGAGATGGAGACTGCTGAAGGACTTCAAACAGGAGAGTGACATGATGCCACTTTATCAAAATTACCCTGCTTGTTGGGTGGCAAATAGACTAAGCGGAACAAGCGACAGCAGAATATCTAGTTATTCCCACTGAGTCACTTCCTGAGTGAGAGAAAGGCTTCCTTAATGGAACTCTGTCGCTTTGCTGTGTTCAGGGCAGAACTGTGCAATGGGCTTTCTGGCCCAAATACCCTGCTCTCTTTTTGTTAATGTCCTTCTTCCCTCTTCAGTCCCCGTTTATATCTACAAATCAGGGGCTACCACCTTCTTTATTTCTGCTCCCCACTTAACCACCGGACTAGGAAGGCACTGCTACACCAATGACTGCCAACATTTTAAGGTGGTGCTTCCCTTCTGGGACTGATGTTCACATTTTAATCAGTGCCGTCCATCGAACCAACAAGAGCATTAATGCTGAGGCGTCAATAAATGAATGGGCTTATTAAAATATCTGGATTGGGAATTTCTCTTAGCATTCAAATCCATCACAAAGTATGAAAGTTCTATGACGGTATCTGGCCTCCACTGAAAGGTTATTTTTGATGTTGAAAAGCATCTTTTCATGAAGTGAAGTGAAAGGCAAATGAGAAAATGAAAGATATACCCATTTGAATGCAGAGTTCCAAAGAATACCAAGGAGAGATAAGAAAGCCTTCCTCAGTGATCAGTGCAAAGAAATAGAGAATGGGAACAGAATGGGAAAGACTAGAGACCTCTTCAAGAAAATTAGAGATACCAAGGGAACATTTCATGCAAAGATGAGCTCAATAAAAGAGAGAAATGGTATGGACTTTACAGAAGCAGAAGATATTAAGAAGAGGTGGCAAGAATACACAGAAGAACTGTGCAAAAACTATCTTCAGGACCCAGATAATCACAATGGCGTGATCACTCACCCAGAGCCAGACATCGTGGAATGTGAAGTCAA
Source organism: Budorcas taxicolor (assembly GCF_023091745.1). Lineage (NCBI taxonomy): Eukaryota > Metazoa > Chordata > Mammalia > Artiodactyla > Bovidae > Budorcas > Budorcas taxicolor. The sequence continues at coordinate 109,331,409 of NC_068916.1, read as the reverse complement.
GTGGGCCTTAGGAAGTATCATTATGGACAAAGCTAGTGGAGGTGATGGAATTCCAGTTGAACTATTTCAAATCCTGAAAGATGATGCTGTGAAAGTGCTGCACTCAATATGCCAGAAAATTTGGAAAACTCAGCAGTAGCCACAGGACTGGAAAAGGTCAGTTTTCATTCCAATCCCACAGAAAGGCAATGCCAAAGAATGCTCAAACTACCGCACAACTGTACTCATCTCACATACATTATTAGTAAAATAACGCTCAAAATTCTCCAAGCCAGGCTTCAGCAATACATGAACCGTGACCTTCCAGATGTTCAAGCTGGTTTTAGGAAAGGCAGAGGAACCTGAGATCAAATTGCCAACATCCACTGGATCATAGAAAAAGCAATGGAATTCCAGAAAAACATCTAGTTCTGCTTCATTGACTATAAAACCTTTGACTGTGTCGATCACAACAAAGAGTGGACAATTCTGAAAGAGATGGGAATACCAGACCACCTTAGCTGCCTCCTGAGAAGTTTGTATGCAGGTCAAGAAGCAATGATTAGAACCAGACATGGAACAACGGACTGGTTCCAAATTGGGAAAGGAATACATCAGGGATGTATATATTGTCACCCTGCTTATTTAACTTATATGCAGAGTACATGAGAAATGCTGGACAGGATGAAGCACAAGCTGGAATCAAGATTGCCGGGAGAAATATCAATAACCTCAGATATGCAGATGACACCACCCTTATGGCAGAAAGTGAAGAAGAACTAAAGAGCCTCTTGATGAAAGTGAAAGAGGAGAGTGGAAAAGTTGGCTCAAAACTCAACATTCAGAAAACTAAGATCATGGCATCTGGTCCCATCACTTCATGGCAAATAGATGGGGAAACAGAGGAAACAGTGACAGACTTTATTTTCTTGGGCTCCAAAATCGCTGCAGATGGTGACTGCAGCCATGAAATTAAAAGATGCTTGCTCCTTGGGAGAAAAGCTATGACCAACCTAGACAGCTAGTTAAAAAGCAGAGACATTACTTTACCAACAAAGGTCCATGTAGTCAAAGCTATGGTTTTTCCAGTGGTCATGTATGGATATGAGAGTTGGTCTATAAAGAAAGCTGAGCACTGAAGAATTGATGCTTTTGAGCTGTGGTGTTGGAGAAGACTCTTGAGAGTCCCTTGGACAGCAAGACGATCCAACCAGTCCATCCTAAAGGAAATTCAGTCCTGAATATTCGTTGGAAGGACTGAGGCTGAAGTTGAAGCTCCAATACTCTGGACACTTGATGTGAAGAACTGACTCATTGGAAAAGACCCTGATGCTGGGAAAGATTGACGGTGGGAGGAGAAGGGGATAAGATGGTTGGATGGCGTCACCAACTCGATGAACATGAATCTGAGCGTTTGGGGACTTGGTGATGGACAGGGAAGCCTGGTGTGCTGCAGTCTGTGGAGTCACAAAGAGTCTGACACGACTGAGCACCTGAACAGAACTGAATTCCGTTCATGACCTTGACCTTTTATGATCTGGTGTATAAATGCCCCCCCCCCCCCCCGCCCCGTCTAAGCTGTGTCTCTTGCAGCATGAAGGGGCTTCCCATGCTGCAGCGTTCCTTTTCGTCATTTATCGCATGTGGATGTAGAGATCAGTGCAAGTGGGATAATAAGATCAAGTGCTCACGTTATAGGATGTGAGACCTTGAGCAAGCTATGTCACCTTTCTGGGCCTTAGTTTCCTCGTCTACACGTGGATATACTGCTAACACCTATCTCATATCTACCTCTTAAAGAAGTTTTGAGGATTAACTCAAAGTGACAAACCACTGAGCACCATACCGAGCACATAGCAGTCAACAAACAGAAGGGACTGTGGGTGAATGTTTCTAGCACAGCAGTGAAGTTGCTGTTTCACACCACTACTCTGCAGTCACGAGGCAGGCCTTTGGGCTCCCAGATGAGACGCTCCTTCGAAGTGTGATTCGTGGCTCACTTGACTTTACATCCTCAGTGGAATAGCTGGCACTTGGTAAGTGGTTCGCAAACAACTGCTCAGGAACGAATGGATTTCTTGGACTTTGTGCTTCTAAATGTCTCTGTTTAAAAGTCACGTTATCTAAGTGGTTTAAAATGTTTGGAGGTTCTGTGGGACTAAAGCGGCAGACTAAGTGTCAGAACGATCATCAGAGCGCATCGAGCAGGGGGGTGGGGATTCTAGAGGCTTCCGCGCCGTGCTGTCGGGCTTCTGAGAGCTTCTCACGCAGCGTGTCTCGTACCCCCCAACACACCCCTAAGAGACAACATTTCCAGATAACGAACAAGAAAGCAGCCATGGAGGCGGCTGGCGTGCTTGAAGGCGCTGCACTCCTGAGGGGAACAGATGTGAATGAGAAGGGCAGAGTGCAGCAGCCAGAACCCCAAACAGTCCGCCCCCCCTCCTATCAGCTGGCTGACCTTGGGGGGTCGCTGACGCACTCCTGTCAGCGGCCTCACAGGCAGGGATGACAGTGACAGCGTCCCCTCATAGGCTGCGGTGACAGCTACCTGAGGACAAGGCCATTCAGGCTCCCCGTCTGAACGCAGTCTAACTCACCTTCGCACCGCAGGCCGCTGGGCCCCCGGCAGCGCCACATGGGCCCGAACGCGCGGCAGTGATGCCCAAGGCCTCAGCCCCGGGTGACTCCCTCCCTGATATGGGCCAAGTCCAAAGCTTTCTCGTGTCCCTTTTACACAAAGAATACTTACTGGAAAATGACTAACACACAGCAAAGTTGAATAAAGCGCAAAGTATGACTTTTGTGAGCTTATTTTTTTGAATATTTCTCTCTGCAGTGATGAAATGTGCCCATCTCGGAGGACATGCACACACAGAAGCTTTTCTACACCAAAGAGCAGAAGCCTTCCTGGTTCCACAGATGATGTCCAGCAGGTGGCCGTCTGCTCGGTATCAGGGGAGACAGGTCCTTTTAGGCAACTGACCACAGCACGGACTAGTGTCAGCCACAGGCCAATGGGGCACTCTCATGCTGGCTGCACAACAGAATCACCTGTGAAACTTAAAATAGTCCATGCTCAGGTTCCACCTCAGACTAATTAAATCAGAATCTCTTGGACAAGGCTCAGGCATCAGTAATTTTTTTAACTATCTTAATGATTACTATGTACAGCCAAGACTGAAAACTTGGCTGAAAGCTTTGTGGCCACAGCAGCTAAACTCACCTAATCAGTTTTCCACTGGTTCCTCTACAAGATACCTTGTTTATCTGGAAAGTTTTTCTCATCTGTAATTTATGTGTATATTCTTAATTCATATAGAAATCATTGGCATTGTCTTGAATATTTTCTTGCAGCATTCAGTTCAGTTCAGTTCAGTCGCTCAGTTGTGTCCAACTCTTCACAACCCCACGAATCGCAGGACTCCAGGCCTCCCTGTCCATCACCAATCAACTCCTGGAGTTTATTCAAACTCACGTCCATCGAGTCAGTGATGCCATCCAGCCATTTCATCCTCTGTCATCCCCTTCTCCCCTTGCTCCAATCCCTCCCAGCATCAGGGTCTTTTCCAATAAGTCAACTCTTTGCACGAGGTGGCCAAAGTATTTAGCATCAGTCCTTCCAATGAACACTCAGGACTGATCTCCTTTAGAATGGACTGGTTGGATCTCCTTGCAGTCCAAGGGACTCTCAAGAGTCTTCTCCAACACCACAGTTCAAAAGCATCAATTCTTCAGCATTCAGCTTTCTTCCCAGCCCAACTCTCACATCCACACATGACCACTAGAAAAACCATAGCCTTGACTAGACGGACCTTTGTTGGCAAAGTAATGTCTCTGCTTTTCAATATGCTATCTAGGTTGGTCATAATTTTCTTTCCAAGGAGTAAGCGTCTGTTAATTTCATGGCTGCAGACACCATCTGCAGTGATTTTGAAGCCCCCCAAAATAAAGTCTGACACTGTTTCCACTCTTTCCCCGTCTTTCCCATGAAGTGATGGGACTGGATGCCATGATCTTCGTTTTCTGAATGGTGAGCTTTAAGCCAGCTTTTTCACTCTCCTCTTTCACTTGCAGCATTAATTACCACTAATTAAAAATTGCATATATGCAACTAAATACTGATGCTTATATTACTATTCAAACATATATATCTCACTCTAAGTAAAACTGACTAGTAAAGGGTCAAGATAACAATTGATCCTTCAGTGAAAGAAAGTGAAGTCGCTCAGTCGTGTCCGACTCTTTGAGACCCGGTGAACTGTAACCTACCAGGCTCCTCCGGCCATGGGATTCTCCAGGCAAGAATACTGGAGTGGGTTGCCATTTCCTTCTCCAGGGGGTCTTCCTGACCCAGGGATTGAACCCCGGTCTCCCGCCTTGCAGGCAGACGCTTTAACCTCTGCGCCACCAGGGAAGCCCAGTAAAGGGTCAAGATAGATGACAACAATTGATGACAGAAAATACTGATTCCTATTCAATGCGCAAACTTCAGGGATTTCTGGTCAGAAATCCCCACCGGCTAGACAGGTGTCGCCATCTACTGGCAAAGTGTGATATCGCGCCTGATTCCCTGCATCCAGAGGAGACTCCCTCTGTCTTTAACAGGCCGCCGTTACCCTCCACCGGAGAAGGCAATGGCACCCCACTCCGGTACTCTTGCCTGGAAAACCCCATGGACGGAGGAGCCTGGTGGGCTGCCGTCTATGGGGTCGCGAAGAGTCGGACACGACTGAGCGACTTCACTTTCACTTTTCACTTTCATGCATTGGAGAAGAAAATGGCAACCCACTCCAGTGTTCTTGCCTGCAGAGTCCCAGGGACGGGGGAGCCTGGTGGGCTGCCGTCTATGGGGTCGCACAGAGTCGGACACGCCTGAAGCGACTCAGCAGCAGCAGCAGCAGCAGCAGCTGCCCTCCGCAAAGAAGCAATGCAGAGGAAGAGGGCCCCTCCCAGACGGGCCCTGTGACCGGCTCCAAGGAAGACCTGTTTCTTCTGGCCCCAAGCCCAGATTTCCAAGTCATGCTGGTCTTTCAAGGAGAGGCTAGCGCTAGCAACGAAAATCCGAAGCTGGGCCTCAGGCTTCCGCACCTAAAAAATATTTATTGAGAAAACTTTAAAATCTTCCTGTAGATTGAACTACAAAAGAGTTATCCAGAATCTATTAGAAGGTCCTCCTGATTTTTTAAATTATCACTGAATTATGCTTTGAGCGGTACTGTCAGCCTGGAAGGACACTGTAAGAAGCACTGAGTGCTGCCTTCACCATTTCTGTTCACCTTTCCTCACTCACTATCAGACCTGCCGCTTTGCTCCAGGCTACCAAACTCCGTGTCTGGCAGCCCATCCCCTCAGTCAGGGGTCTCCACGTGACACGATTCCCACCAACGGGGTGTAAGGAACACTGACTAGTTTTCTACCCAACCTCACTCGTTACTAAGAGAGCCCAGTTCTGTTCACACTAGCAATATGCCCAAGAGTCGGGAATCCTGATCAGTCTCCCCTTCCACATTAACTTCTAGAAGCCTGAGCCAAATGTGTGGCTCTTCTCTAGGAAGAGCCTGCAGAGTGCAGTATTTCTACTTTGACTTTCCATCTCCACCCAAGATTTCCACTTATCTTTTTCACCTACTTTCACAAATACTATCTTGCTGCCCTTCTCCCATTAAGCCACCCTCCAATCTTTCTACAGTAAACCATGTAGAAGCCTCAGCAAGGAGAGCCAAGCGAAACAGAGAAAGAGGAGAGGGAGAGAGAGAGAGAAAGAGGAGGCGGGAAAGGGCAGGAGGCAGACAAGGAAGGAAGGGGAGAGGGGAAGAGGAAAAGGGGGAAGGAAGAGAGGGAAGGTGGGAGGAGAGAGGGCAGAGCATGCACAGCGAGAGAGCGGGAGGGACAGCCAGGGGAGAGGAGCCAGAGAGGAGGGCAGAGCGGAGAGAGCGGACGGACACGGCTGGGTGAAGCGGGGCCGCGCGGGTCCAGACGGATGGAGGAACGGTGGCCACCACTCCCATCGGCGACTCACGGTGAGAGTCAGAGAGGCGGATGATAAAGGGATACCAACAGGAGGCCCACTGCTTGCGGGGTACGAGTCCAGTTCCAAGCTTTTGAAACGTTTTTCTCTCAATTCGTGTTGTCAGGTGAGCAGTCACCTTGAGACAGTGGTTCCTGTGGGTTCACTATCCAGAGGCAAGCGCCTGTGGCCACAGTGTCGCTCAACAATCAGCATGATAGCGTGATGAGCAGCGATGGTTTTTATCTGGCAGCGAATAGGTAGGGCCAGAATGAACGGCACTCATGAGTAGCTGATTTCAGCTCTCAGAAACACCGAGTTTCCCACGCAGAGCTCTGCCATGTGCTGTGCTGTGCTTAGGCGCTCAGTCGTGTCCGACGCTTTGCAATCCCATGGACTGCAGCCCACCAGACTCCTCTGTCCATGGAATTCGCCAAGCAGGAATACTGGAGAGGGTTGCCATGCCCTCCCCCAGGGGATCTTCCCAACCCAGGGATCGAACCCAGGTCTCCCGCATTGTAGGCAGATTCTTTACCAGCTGAGCCACCAGGGAAGTCCAAGAATACTGGAGTGGGTAGCCTTTCCCTTCTCCAGGGCATCCTCCCGACCCAGAAATTGAACCGGGGTCTCCTGCATTGTAGGTAGATTCTTTACCAGCTAAGCTACCAGGGAAGGCCGTGTATAGCTAGCATATGATAAATATCTAGTGACTACTTGTTCCTTCCCTCACTTTCTGTGTTCACACACAAACTTTCTACTTCCTATGTTTGTCTAACATATCTCAGGGGTCACCAACCTACTTATTTCTTAACAAAGACAAGCTTCTTCCATCAGTTTTTTAATCTCACTCTCTATGGCAAAATGTAATATCCTCAAATAAAGGTTAAAATTCATATTATATTTGGCATATTTTTTTATCTTGACAATGTTCCTTTCTACATTCTGATATCAAAAGAGGGAAATGTCTAGCTTTGAATTTAGCTTCATGCCGCCCACTAAAATAAATACATAAAACAATTTTAACAGATGCCTCGTACACAGAATATCCATTATGTCCATCTAAACTTTTATTTGGGGCTTTCCTGGTGGCTCAGTGGTAAAGAATCCACCCGCAATTCAGGAGATGTGAGTTCTATCGCTGGGTTGGGAAGATCCCCTGGAGAAAGAAATGGCAACTCACTCCAGTGTTCTTGCCTGGGAAATCCCACGGACAGAGGAGCCTGGCGGGCTACAGTCCAAGGGGTTGCAAAAGAGTTGGACATCACCTGGCAACTAAACAACAACAACAATATCCTTATTTGGCTTCTGGACATATTTCACTATGCAAAAATTCTCTTTTTTCAAAGAGGAAGCACTGAATTTCTCTAGCTAGCTCCTTGTAAATCTATACCAATTTTATACACAAATGGCTACAGTCCAACTTTCTCAAGTGACTCTTCTGTGAAAGGCACAAGATGATCTTGGATGGAAAAACTGAACTTTTACAATTCAGTAAATTGTTAAGCATTAGTTAAGTCTTTCTTCACTGTTTTCAATCCTAATACAGTTTCTAATCATATCCCTGCTTTCAATTCCTGATCCTATAAAAAGAAACAATGGGATAGCCAAGCTATTTCATCTATAAATAGATACCAGGTTATTTCTGCTCCCTCAGAATTTCTGTTTTCCTACAGATGATTGTAACTCTCAGTTACTAGGGCTAAGCAGTTGACAGAGTACATTCCACTACAAAACAGCATGGAACAGTTTTATGTCCTAGTTCCATTTTTCTTTAGTCAAAATGATGATACATTTTTTAGATGAACCAGCTTCTTAGCTTCCAGCCATGGCTAAGAAATAGACAAATGCTCTGTTCTATGTTTATGTCATAGAAACCAAGTGTGGTTTCAAGAAGAAGCAAACTTTCCAGTCAATTGTTGTTGGAAGAGCTAACTATTAATAACTCACAATAAAATCATGGCTGATATCAGATACTTAGCATTCACATGGGCAAGAAAAGTAAAGGCTAACACTATGTAACCTACATGCTATGGTCCAGGCAGTAAAGAACTCTATTAAACAGGTCAATTAACTCAGCAATCTGAAGGCACATTTGATAATTTACTCATCTAAAGGTAAAGACTTCTGTCCAAAATCAACCACTGTATAGATGAGGTCTTAATCTGGGTTGCTATCATAGATGGGGCAGCTTAATAATAGTCCTTCCTTCCTCGCAGTGCCATAGGCTGGAAGTCCAAGGGAGAACCAGCAGCTCTGGTATCTGGTGAAGACTCTCTCCCTTTTTCACAGGCGGCCATCTTCCCTTGTATCCGCCCTGGCAGAGAGTAAAGAGAGAGGAAACTAGCTCTCTCATGTCTCTTCGTAGAGACTAATCCCATTAAGAGGGCTCCGTGGTCAGTGCAAAGAAATCGAGGAAAACAACAGAATGGGAAAGACTAGAGATCTCTGCAATAAAATTAGAGATACCAAGGGAACATTTCATGCAAAGATGGGCTCGATAAAGGACAGAAATGGTATGGACCTAACAGAAGCAGAAGATATTAAGAAGAAGTGGCAAGAATACACAGAAGAACTGTACAAAAAAGATCTTCACAACCCAGATAATCATGATGGTGTGATCACTCACCTAGAGCCAGATATCCCGGAATGTGAAGCCAAGTGGGCATTATGAAGCACCACTATGAACAAAGCTAGTGGAGGTGATGGAATTCCAGTTGAGCTGTTTCAAATCCTGAAAGATGATGCTGTGAAAGTGCTGTACTCAATATGCCAGCAAATTGGGAAAACTCAGCAGTGGCCACAGGACTGGAAAAGGTCAGTTTTCATTCCAGTCCCAAAGAAAGGCAATGCCAAAGAATGCTCAAACTACCACACAATTGCACTCATCTCACATGCTAGCAAAGTAATGCTCAAAGTTCTCCAAGCCAGGCTTCAACAATACGTGAACCGTGAACTTCCAGGTGTTCAATCTGGTTTTAGGAAAGGCAGAGGAACCTGAGATCAAATTGCCAACATCCACTGCATCATTGAAAAAGCAAGAGAGTTCCAGGAAAACATCTATTTCTCCTTTATTGACTATGCCAAAGCCTTTGACTGTGTGGATCACAATAAACTGTGGACAATTCTGAAAGAGATGGGAATACCAGACCACCTGACCTGCCTCTTGAGAAATCTGTATGCAGGTCAGGAAGCAACAGTTAGAACTGGACATGGAACAACTGACTGCTTCCAAATAGGAAAAGGAGTATGTCAAGGCTGTATATTGTCACCCTGCTTATTTAACTTATATGCAGAGAACATCATGAGAAACGCTGGGCTGGAAGAAGTACAAGCTGGAATCAAGATTGCCGGGAGAAATATCAATAACCTCAGATATGCAGATGACACCACCCTTATGGCAGAAAGTGAAGAAGAACTAAAGAGCCTCCTGATGAAAGTGAAAGAGCAGAGAGCAAAAGTTGGCTTAAAGCTCAACATTCAGAAAACGAAGATCATGGCATCTGGTCCAATCACTTTATGGCAAATAGATGGGGAAACAGTGGCTGACTTTATTTTTTGAGCCCCCAAATCACTGCAGATGGTGACTGCAGCCATGAAATTAAGACACTCCTTGAAAGGAAAGTTATGACCAACCTAGATAGCATATTAAAAAGCAAGAGACATTCCTTTGTCAACAAAGGTCCATCTATTCAAGGCTATGGTTTTTCCAGTAGTCATGTATGGATGTGAGAGTTGGTCTATAAAGCAAGCTGAGCACAGAAGAATTGATGCTTTTGAACTGTGGTGTTGGAGAAGACTCTTGAGAGTCCCTTGGACTGCAAGGAGATCAATCCAGTCCACCCTAAAGGAGATCAGTCCTGGGTGTTCATTGGAAGGACTGATGCTGAGGCTGAAGCTCCAATACTTTGGTCACCTGATGTGAATAGTTAACTGATTTGAAAAGACCCTGATGCTGGGAAAGATTGAGGGCAGGAGGAGAAGAGGATGACAGAGGATGAGATGGTTAGATGGCATCACTGACTCAATGGACATGAGTTTGGGTAAACTCCGGGAGCTGGTGATGGACAGCGAGGCATGGTGTGGTGCAGTTCACGGGGTCGCAAAGAGTTGGACACGACTGAGCAACTGAACTGAACTGAATCATTCAAGGCTCCATCCCCTGGCACCATCACACTGGGGGAAGTGTGTGTGGGGGTGGTTTAGGATTTCATCACATGAATTCAGGGGAAAGACAACTATTCAGTCCATAGCAGATGCTCTAGGGCATGGATTGGCTTTAGGAATGTTATTCGTGGTGTCACGTGAAGGTTCCCAGTTAGTGACAACTGACTTCAGCTGGCCATATTCCAGGCCAGAGTGTTTTCTTTTCTATTGAATGGGTGCTTGTATTTTTTAGGATTTTTGGTGCCCTGATAAATAACAACTGTTAAGAAGAGTACCCACAAAATAAAAAAAGCAAAAAAAAAAAAAAAAAAAAAAAATCACTTCGTGCCTTTTGAAAGCCACACGAGAGCTTTCTGCCTCAGAAGCTATGATATCTAACAAGGGTCATTTGATATATGGGAAGATGACTTGGGCCTGTTATCTACTTTTGATTAAGGCTCTGATTCTGTAAAGCTATTTATTTACTTAGAAAAGACAAGTTACAATTTTTTTGTCCAGTAGCGATGCAAGTAATTTCTTTTCAGCAGAACTGGTATTCCAAAGTTTGAAACTTATTGCTCTACAGAACGTTAACTAGTTCTGCATCCAGCTGAGGAACTGGTCTTGGCCGTCTTTTACTTTCTTTCAGTCTCTTATATCCTCTTTGAACCAGCCTGACTTTCCTGTAAAGTAAACTGCATCTTTCACGTGCACTCATCACATATTTGTATGAATTACATATATTTTAAAATTATATTTTATCATATCCTCTTCCCCACCCTACTGCAAATTAGGAAGCATAAAAGTTTAGCGAAACGGATGTACTTAAAGACAATGTCCTCTAAATATCTACTTTCTTTACTGGAAGATTTGACTGCATAACACAGCTTCAGAGCTGAGGCCAAACAGTCTTGTCAGTATCTCACTCTTGAACTTAACTCACTTGTTCATGCGCGCCCTGGCAGAGCTGGACAGTTTCGGCCCTCTGTCTCAGCTCTCTAAAGGCAGGTCACTTTCACCATGTGGCTGACTGTAGACAATAACACCCTCTATCGGCTGAGGAGCGGAAAGACAGCCTGAGCTGAATGTGCACAGTCTCTCCTCCCATACCCATCAACCAAGGAAGGCACTCACCCTTCCCTGGGCAGGAGGTGAAGAGCAGCAGAGAAGAGGCCAGAAATGAGGACAGAAAGTTAAACCACTGCTGCCGCAACTCGGGACGTCTGATCACCCTGCTCCTCCGGGAAACGGAGTGACCCTCCAGTTGGAGAAAAGCACAAGCCGGGTCTTTGCCATAACGAATCAAGTGACTGCTCTCTGCATGTTTAGCATCTTAACTATAAACCAAGCAATAACACAGAATACTGTTATATTGGGCTCTTACAAGAGACATCAACCAATTCATATAATATCAAAAGAAGTAAGTTTTATTCAACTTTAACTTCAAGCAAAGTTGGTACACAGGAATGTGTTAAACGAACAAACGACTGGATAATGAGGCACAGGGTGCTATTTGAACATATCAAGGGAAGCTGAAGTTTTTCTCACAAGTGAAATAGACAGTCTAGTCAAACAGCAGAGCACATGTCTGCACCACGGCAGCCAATGCAGTAGTTTTTTGAAAGAATGGTGGCTGAGTCAGCTTGGGGCTAAAAATAACATCTGAAATATACTGACCTGATCCTTCCCTGTGCCTCTGAATTTCATCCAAATTATCCCACATCAATCAGAATGAGTGTCATTAAGGTCCTTCAGTGAAGGAGATGCCACATGATCTCTTGGAAGAGAATTTCATGTCCCCCAAATCTTACAGCTGAGAATATTTAGAAGTCCATGTGAAATTCTCTCTGCTCCAAAACAAATGCAATTCTGTTTTCTCTTCAGAAAAGGAATGAAGCTTTGTTAGAGAAATCTCCTCTTTGCAAAACATATTTTAACAATTTTCCATGAAATCTACCCCAGATAATCTGAATCTTTTTTAAAAAGAAAATCTAAACAAGCCCAAACTAGAAACAACCAGAAAGTCTATAAATGGAAAAATAAATTGTTAGTAGATTCATATGAAGGAATATCAGATAGCAATAGAAAGAAAAATCTACTGATACACACAGAAACAGATAAATCTCAACACATTGGTTTAGTGAAAGCCAGACACAAAAAAGCACACAATACCTGATTTTGTGTCCATGAAATCTAAGAACAAGAAACAGTAGTCTATAGTTACAGAAATCAAAACAGTGATTGTTTATGAGATGAGTGTGTAGAGGAGAAGGGAACTGAGTGCAGAGGGACAAAAGGTACCGTTTCTGGGGCGATGGAAATGTTCAATAGTTTATTTTGTTTTAGTACTTTTGTGAATTTGTATAATTGTCAAATTTTACTAAACTGGGTACTTAATATCTGTGCATTTGAATTTATGTAAATAAAAACTCAGAAAAGAAAATACAGGGTTGTCACAGATACTGCCAACAGCCTTGCCAGCACTTTCCATAAACCAAGGACCCTGAAGTTTCAACTGCCCTCTCGAAAGCGGAGAAGATTAAAGCTGAACAAAAAACCATGTTCTGGCTGGCTGTACTTTTTCTCCTCTGTAAATAGTGAGCTTCACCCATACAGGTAAAGTCAGGAAGTCAGTTTCCAGATAATTCCATACTCCAGGGTGTGCTAGGCTCTGAAGGGGACCAAAGCCAGTAATTAATGAGGTCTGCTCTTTATTAGCCAGGGGGCCTTTCTGATCTGCTTCCCAAACAAACAGATCTAGAGGGCTGTTGGGTATGACGTTTTCACATCTATTCAGGTACCAGATCAGCAAAATGCTTCTGCGGGTGATAATAAAATCAATAGATCATTTTTCAAATATCGGCACAAGCAGAGTTCCTTCCCCAAGGTGAAGAGGAGGAGGCTCCCAGCCCGGACACCCGGGATTTACAGGATGTGCAGAAATGCTCTGCTCCATCCTAATGACACTGCACCAGTTTCCTTAAATGGACTAGGCTGTGGCGACTGAGACTGGCTGTCTAGCTATACAGTGACCTTGGCCAAATGACTTCAAACGAGCAGGTACCAGGGGGGTGAACAGGATGATTATTTGGATGATCAAGTGAGGTCAATCATCATAAACTGAGATGAGAGTCCTTCTCAGCCTCCTCTCAGAAATCTGCATGACACATACGTAACTTGATTTCCTTTTGAGAAAAACACTTCCTCAGAAACAGAGCCTTTAATAAGCTAGTCCATTGTTTTACTAGGCCACTTGCTTCTGACGTACTGTAACTGCTACAGCAAATATCAAAATATTTGTAAGCATTAGGGAAGAATAAGGAAGTCAATCAGGTGGCTGATTCTTAATTACTACTGAGTTTCCCCTCCATCCTTTTTAGAAGTTTATGACTCTTGACTAATGGCAATACTGACATATAGTCCTTTTGAAGCACTGAGGGGGGTAAGGGGAGGTGGGTGGAGAGCAGTTGCATACCTAAGGGGTCCTTGGGCTACAAGGATAGAGACAAGATCATGACATTAGGTGAGGGGTGGAGGAGCAAGTGGGACGTGTTAGCAGATCTGAGATCCCTTTAGGATGACAGGTTCCTAGACTGCATTATCTGCTGGCTCCTGTCGAGGATTTCATACATGTGAAAGCTGAGGTCGCTGATAGAACATGATGATCCGAGCTTCCTCTGTGCTGATATCAGTCAATAAAACCCATAAAAAAATTATGAAGCATCACTCTGGACGAATCAAATAGCTAAAGCAACGTTCAAGGGCTACTGCCTCTACGCCCAAACAAGAACTCCCCTGGGTCTAATCCGTTTGGCTGATTAGTATGTTGGGCCCTTCTATCCAGACAACATATGTGACTTTTAGCCACCTGCACAACTTGAGAGCCACGACCCTCAGAGGGGTGGAAGTAAAGACTTTGTGTCCTATGTGATATCACCAAAGGGCCTCTCCCACCGGGGAGCTTTCAAAAGAAGACACGTTCTGGGGATGCCCATGTGCCTCCTTCCCAAGCTACCCTAGTGCCTGTTTAAAGTGCCCATGGGCAATGGCCACGGTGGCAAGGGTGAAGGCAGTGCCCGGCTTCCAAGCAGGCACGGGCTGAGGGGACTGCTGCTGCTGCTGCGTGCTGGCGCTGCGCCCAGCAGAGACGAGCGCTGAGCCCCCATACGCGTGCTTCCTGAGATCCAGCCAGCCACCCAGCGGCAGGTTAGTTATACTGGACTTCTTCCATCATGGAGGGGACAGCAATCTGTCCTCGTGCATTTGCACTCCTTGCTTTTAACACTATGCCAGCACCAGCATGTATGAACGTAAGGAGCGCCTTACGCACCACCACGGCATTCCCACAGTATCTCGGATCAGGAAACGCATGCCACGGCAAAAGAAGTTCAGCAAAGAGCGCGCGCTTATGAAATTCACTGGTCTTACCACGGCCCTGAAACTCCAGAAGGCCATGACCTGACAGACTAGTAAGGCAGCTTGCTGAAGACTGCATTATGACGACAGCTGAGAGAGAGTGCCCTCAAAGGACAGGGGGCACTGTGCAAAAGGCAGTACGTGTTTTGATCCAACAACCAATACATGGTGCTGATGCGCTCACACTCAGAATGTCTGAATGTGATGATTAAGTGCTGGAAGTGGGAGTAACCTATTACACTGAAGAAGCCTCTCTCAGGGTGCTTGATGCCCTTCCCCTCAACGCTGGGCATTTCTGGTTTGGAAATCTTGGTTCTTAAGGGAGGAATGCTTCCGCCAGGGAACAAGGCAAATTGAACTGGGAACTGAGGAACAAACAGGCAAAAGGAGAGAAAGGAGATGCTCTACACTCTGGGAGACTTCTCTCGATCATCACCAGGAAATTGCTGCTGCTGTTGCTGCTGTCACTCCAGTCGTGTCCGACTCTGTGCGACCCAGAGACAGCAGCCCCCCAAGCTCCCCCGTCCCTGGGATTCTCCAGGCAAGAACGCTGGAGTGGGGTGCCATTGACTTCTCCGCACAGGGAAACGACATTGCTGCTAATTTCTAGGGAGTAGGAAGAACTGAAATTCTCTCCCGAGTTCTGTCAGGGTCCCCTAGCGAGAGGCTGCTGAAGGAAGACTTCAGGACGACGAGCTGCAGTGCAAGAAGAGACACGCTCTTGCTGCCTCCTGCTCTAGTCAGCAGCCCTCCAGCAACCCTGCTCTGATCCGTCAAGTTACTCCAGAGGCAAGGGTGATTCCAGCTGGCAGTTTTTCCAGACCACTAGGACCTCATGACTGGAGAAGGCAATGGCAACCCACTCCAGTGCTCCTGCCTGGAGAATCGCAGGGACAGGGAGCCTGGTGGGCTGCCGTCTCTGGGGTTGCACAGAGTCGGACACGACTGAAGCGACTTAGCAGCAGCAGCAGCAGCACTCACTCAGAGGTGCCAGCAACAGTTGGCCAATGCAGCTTCCTTAGAGATCCATTTTATCTGTTTAGCAATCCTCCAGTGCCTTGTTCCTGAGGCACCAACATCAGTGAGGCTGCACCGCTGTCCTCAGAGCTCTACGAATCCCTGCTCCTTGATGCCTCTGCTTCAGGCTTCTGTTTTAATAATTTCAATCTTTCTTCCCTGTTTCTCTGCTCCTACAAGTGGAGAGCTGCTGAACAGACTCAGACTGAATTGCTTGTCTGTAGTTGCTTTTTCAGTATAAACACACCTAAGGAAGCCTCTAATAATGAATAGTATTTTCTAAAATCTGTTTCCATCAAAACCTCTCAGATATTAAGGGCCGACCTTTGCATCAGATCCCCATGCTATATGCTATTTCAGACTCTTCACACAAAATTTTCATTGCTGGGGGAAAAAATGAATTAAATTAGCTGAAAATACTTGTTCATGTGTTCAAATTAAGCAGTATTTTTAGAAATAAGTAGACAACCTGAGGATAAAGTTCTGCACAAAACAAATAAACAAGAAAAAAAGAGGTCAAGGACTGACAAAACACAGGCAGATAAACTGGTGTTGGTGACTGGTCTCTATATCCAGGGCATAATGAAGGGAAAATCTCTGGTTCTTTGTATGTGACAAAAAAGTAATGTGGTTGGTCTATAATGAATACAGTATCAAGAATAAATAAAAATAACTCCAAGGAAAGACAGTGCAGATTCAACAAAGACTAAGATACCAGACTCCCCTATACATTATAAAGACAGAGGCTCACAGAGGCAGAGGCAGAGTGTGCACGAAAGGGACAGACGCACGCGGCTCACTGGGGCCTCTGGCGGAAAGACCACCTCGCGGGAGGCATTAGGTAGGCACCTGGGTGAAATAAGAACCAAAGGAAGAGGGGGTTTACAACTGTGAGAAACTCTGTAAATCCAGTCTTGTATGCTGGGTAACTTTTGGGGCATTGCAGACTTGCTGTTTCTCTCTCTCTGGAAAAAGGGGAAGCCTCACTCAGCGATGCCAGTGGGACTCAGTCAGCAACTGAGATCACCTATTTCTCAGATTGCTCCCCAATCCAGGAGGATCAGGCCTCTCAGAGCCCAGAATTTCACATGGAATAAACTCTCAAAATAACCTTATGAGGCAGGATTATTTTTACTCTCACTCTACAGATGAGGAAGTTGAGACTCAAAGAAACTAAGCTTTCCCAGCTGGCAAGTGGCAGAGCTGGAAGCAAGGTGTGTCTGTCTCCAAAGTCTCCTAATGCCATGCTTTGTGCCCAGCTGTAAGCTCAAAGTGGAGAGAGTTTAGTCCCTGAAGCATGGCCCAGTTATGCTATTTGGGCATCAGGATTATTTTGAGCTAAAGACTTGACAGCAGGTATAAGAAAGCTTCTCACCTTGAAAGCAGGCAATAAAACTCCCACGTGAACTATGTCCTTCTTATTCTGAAGGAAAGAAACGCTATCACAATCTGGGAGTCAAGGCTGAGCGAATTCTGCACAAGCAAACCTTGTTAAAATACTTCTCAACTTCCTTTCAGTTCAGTTCAGTTCAGTTCAGTTGCTCAGTCGTGTCCGACTCTTTGCGACCCCATGAATCACAGCATGCCAGGCCTCCCTGTCCATCACCATCTCCCGGAGTTCACTCAGACTCACGTCCATTGAGTCAGTGATGCCATCCAGCCATCTCATCCTCGGTCGTCCCCTTCTCCTCCTGCCCCCAATCCCTCCCAGCATCAGAGTCTTTCCAATGAGTCAACTCTTCGCATGAGGTGGCCAAAGTACTGGAGTTTCAGCTTTAGCGTCATTCCTTCCAAGGAAATCCCAGGGCTGATCTCCTTTAGAATGGACTGGTTGGACCTCCTTGCAGTCCAAGGGACTCTCAAGAGTCTTCTCCAACCCCACAGTTCAAAAGCATCAATTCCTCGGCGCTCTGCCTTCTTCACAGTCCAACTCTCACATCCGTACATGGCCATAGGAAAAACCATAGCCTTGACTAGATGGACCTTAGTCGGCAAAGCAATGTCTCTGCTTTTGAATATGCTGTCTAGGTTGGTCATAACTTTTCTTCCAAGGAGTAAGCGTCTTTTAATTTCATGGCCTCCCCATATATTTAGCTACTCTCCCACAGTTGCCTCTCTTTGTTCTACCTAATATAAAAGCATTTAGGTTTTGCCACTTCTTTGGGTTTTCATTTTCTTAAGAGGATTCCCATGACACATAAAAGTTCCATGGAATAAATCTGTATGCTTTTCTTCTGATAACTGGTTTTATGTCAATTTAATTCTCAGGCCAGCCAGAAACCCTATGAGTGGAGTACTAACTACAGTTGGCAATCCAGCTTTCCACAGACAACTATTTTCTGGCCACTGAAAAATGCCAAATGATGTGAATTTTTAAGCAGGTAGTTTTCTGGTTTTTGAAGGGAGGAGAAGGAAGAGATAAATTTTTAAGTTGCTATGATAAGTTTAATGAAACATGGAATACTCTATACTCTATGTTATTTACATTTGTTTTCTTCAGAATTGACTTAAAAATGTAGCATCAGTTATTCTTGGAAAGTAACATGGCAAATTTTCTCCCCTTAAAACATGTCATTTCCCTTTTTGTCGCTTCTTAATGGAAAGTAAAATTCATACTAATAGAAATGTCTTTATTTTTAAAAGTAAACATTCTTTTTTTCTGAATACAGAATATTGTCAAGCAGTTGCTATAGAGATGGTTTGGAATTCAATATAAATCCCTGGAAAATGTTCTAAAATCTTCCCTAGCACCTTCTTTCTAATATTGTTACCTAACATTTTTAGATGAGATAGGACCAGCTCTATTTCCCATACCTTCACTGAAATGTCGTTTCCATCCTTAATTTTCACACGGTGTTGCTGCTTACAGATGAGCTGCTGAGAAGACTGACTCCTCAGCACTTTGCCCACACACACTGGACTAGACCTGCCTTAGTTAGTGCTGATCGAGCAAGAGACTCCAGGCATCAGCAGAGGGCACTCTGATCCAGCCAAGGTGTGGTGATGCCATCACGGCTCTCTGAGTGTGCACCAAACTCATCAAAGTATATACATTACATACAATTTTTTATATCAATTATTGTTGCTGTTGTTGAGTAACTTAGTCATGTCTGACTCTTTAGTAACCCCATGGACTGTAACCCCCTACGCTCCTCTGTCCATGGGATTTCCCAGGCAAGAATGCTGGAGTGGGTTGCCATTTCTTTCTCCAGAGGATCTTTCTGACCCAGGGATCGAACCTGCATCTGTTTTCCAGGTGGATTCTTTACCACTGAGCCACCTGGGAAGCCCATATCAATTAAACCTCTGTAAAAAATAATCATGTGAGCAGCTACTCTACTCATAATGACCTAGCGGAGTGAGGACATGAGGGGGATGGGGAAACAGAATAATGACATCACCTCACACCAGACCTTAATCTGAAGGAAGTCTGGAATTGCTACTAAAATGCAGATTTATATGAGAACATGGTCAGGTCTTGGCACAAGTGTCACCTTTGGCTTTGAATCTTCCCTTCTAGACTGTTTTCTAAGAGCCATAATGCTGCCAATTCTAGAAATATTGTGTTCATCACTCATAGCTACTCAGAAATGGTGAGTCAGGCTCACAAGGGAGAATAAGTGGGACTTATTTGGACCATTTTCATCTCTTAACATCCATTCACTTTTATTTCATATTGAAATATTTGACCACTGTTAAATTATACACCAAATGTCTTTCATTTAAATCGTATTTAACCCACTGTTGATGTTCATGCAGTCACGTCCAACTCTTTGTGACCCCAAGGGCTGCAGAAAACAAGGCTTCCCTGTCCTTCACTGTTTCCTGGAGTCTCATGCCCACAGACACGATGAGGCCACCCAACCATCTCACCCTCTGTCGTCCCCTTCTCTTCCTGTCTTCAATCTTTCCCAGCATCAGGGTCTTTTCCAACAAGTCAGCTCTTCACATCCAGTGGCAAAAGTATTGGGGCTTCAGCTTCCACATTAGTTCTTGCCTTGAATACTCAGGATTGATTTCCTTTAGGATTGACTGATTTGATCTCCTTGCTGTCCAAGGGACTCTCAAGAGTCTTCTCCAATACCACAGTTTGAAGGCATCAACTCTTCAGCGCTCAGCCTTTTTTATTCTCCAGCTCTCACATCCATACATGACAGCTGGAAAACCCATAGCTTTGACTAGACAGACTTTTGTCGGCAAAGCAATGTCTCTGCTTTTTAATATGCTGTCTAGATTGGTCATGGCTTTTCTTCCAAGGAGCAAGTGTCTTTTAATTTCATGGCTTTAGTCACTGTCTACAGTGATTTGGGAGCCCAAGAAAATAAAGTCTGTCACTGTTTCCACTGTTTCCCCATCCATTTGCCATGAAGTGATGGGACTGGATGCCATGACCTTCATTTTCTGAATGTTGAGCTTTAAGCCAATTTTTTTCATCCTCCTTTCACCTTCATCAGGAGGCTCTTTGGTTCCTCTTCGCTTTCTGCCATGAGTGTGGTGTATTCTGCGTCTCTGAATATCCTACAACTCAACAAAAACAATCTCCAGTAGAAAACGATGTAGTTTTTGTTATTATGAACCAAAGACGGTATCTGTTGCCAATATAACAGCAATGCCTGCCATTGCTCCCCTTCTGATAGGGTCCCAACTTCACATCTACATAGTGCTCACTGCTCTCCTTCCCAGTCCTTGGGGATGAAGCATGTGTGGGTGCTGCACGCATGCCAAGCCACTTCAGTCATATCCGATCCTTTGAGATTTTACCTCCTAGGCTCCTCTGTTCCTGAGATTCTTCAGGCAAGAATACCGGAGTGGGTTGTCGTGCCCTCCTCCAGAGTATCTTCCTGATTCAGGGATCTAACCCATGGCTCCTGCATTGCAGGCAGATTTTTTACCACTGAGCCACCGGGGAAGCCCAAATCATGTTTAGTCTAAGTTAATCATTTCTCTTTATCAGTGATGGGCCAAGTGGTAGTCGTGTGAGCCAGTTCTATCTAATGATACTTAGGGAGAATCTGTTTTGAGTGGTGTGATTGGGGTCTTTCCTGTTAAAAAAACAAAACCTCAAAAGGATAAATAATTTTGCTTATCTTCCTTCTTTCACGCTTGGTAATGTCTGATGTCTGTTATGCCCAAGTCTCGAAATCTCCCAACAACCACCAGGGAGCCGATATCTGATGCAAAAGCAGGAGAGTTTTTTATTACCAAGTTCGAGCTGGGGCTCCCACCGTTACCAACGCAGCGGCTATAGGGAAGAGCCCCGGGCTTTGGATTACATAGCTTATATAGGGAGTATACATGGAAAAAAAGGATTTCTAGGTAGGGGGACGTCTGATTGGTCACTTTCTTTTGAAGGGTTGTGTGTTGGTTCTTGATTGGTCCCTATTGTCCAGGTAGACCACAAGTTCCTGAGCGTTAAGTCAGGAGATTTTGGTCTGGGGTCTGATTGGCTCGTGGGTGGTGGGGTGAGGTCAGGGGATTTCCAAAGGCTCTTTTCCCGGAACCTTACAAAATGGAGTTTTTCTTTTAACAAAATGGAGAAGCTTAGGTTCTTCAATGTCTACAGTTGTTGGCAGCCACCTTTAAACCACAAAATGAAGACATGAGGAACTTTAAAATGAAACAGGGAAAGCCCAGGGTTGGGGTGGGGGAGGGGGGCAGAAATCCCTATTTCCTTGGGGTTTTTAAAGTACGTTTAATATTAATTTCTGATTTAAATACTTTCTTCTCTGCAATTACCCTCAGTGGGGTTTTTTTTTCCTGTCTTCTAGCTTTATTGAGGCTTTCAATGGCTTAGTCAAATATTTCTCTTGGTAAATGTCACTCTGCACTTGAAAATATGTCTTTTGATATTGATTTCTAACATAGTTCTGAGAGGGTAGGTAACAGGCAGGAAGGCCAGGAGTCTCCAAACGGAGGAAACAGCCTCCAAGTGTCAGACATTTTTATCTCTCTTAAGTGGCAGGAGGAAACAAACTAGCGATATTTTTTTCCTTCTCTATACAAATTTAAAAGGAGGTTTCTCTTAAAATTCTGTGTTGCCAAAATGACACCTGGTTTCACCTGAAGTTAACCAATGCCTTTTTCTTATGGAAATGTTTATCTTAAGCTACGCGAATGTACTATGCATTTACCCCAAACTCTGTCTTCAAGTCGGTCCGCCTTTTGGCTCAGAACCTACTTGACAAACCAGTATGTTATACTCAGATATTGTTCCTCTAATTTATGTAAATGAAACTATTTGTATGGTGATCTGCCCTTCTTCAAGATTCAAGTTAATTATTTTATGGCCCAGGATGAACCATTTGGTGCCAAGATTATCCCACAATGCATCTTATGGGTGAGGGGCCTGGTGCCATCCTTTCTTTCATTAACAAACTGCTAGTGACTATATAACATCCAGGTGAAGACTAGCATGGGGGCACTCTTTCTGCTCCCTTCTGATGCCTATGTCAGAAGCTTTCTCTATCTCCTTTATACTTTAATAAAACTTTATTACACAAAAGCTCTGAGCGATCAAGCCTCAGCCCCGGATTGAATTCTTCTCCTTCAGGGCCAAGAATCCCGGAGTCGTGATTCAACAACAACCTTTCAATTCCATAGTGATAAGAAAATAGACACCATATGATTTCAATACTTATAGATCATGAATTTTTGCACCTTGTTTTATGTCCCTGCCTATACTCCAGTGTCTCCTGGTTTATAGTCTATGGGAACTTAGAATAGAATTTGTATCCTACTGTTCTGTAAAAATCATATAAATCTTACTTTTATGTTGAATTGGTTCAAAGTGCCTTTCACTTCTACTGTGTGCTGCGCTTAGTCGCTCAGTTGTATCTGACTGTGCAACCTCATGGACTGTAGTTGCCAGGCTCCTCTGTCCACAGGATTCTCCAGGCAAGAATACTGGAGGGGGTTGCCATGCCCTCCTCCAGGGTATCTTCCCAACCCAGGGATCAAACCCAGGTCTCCCGCATTGCAGGTGAATTCTTTACAGCCTAAGCCACCAGGGAAGCCCTCAGTTCTACTATATCCTTCTACTTTTCTGTATATTCATTCTATTAAATGTTGAGAGCTTGATATTGGGGAAAAAAATTATATCCTTTACAGCATCACTGAATAATTGAACCAATGTGGGAAAAGTTGCCTTCTCTACACATTTTGATGTATGAGAAAAGTCCCCATTTGGTCCAAATCATGGTTAATTGGGATTTTCTGTTGCTTAATCCTAAAGCCATTTTTAACTGATAGATAACTATTTCTCTATTTAGGGGAAAGGATGAGTGAGTTTTTATCTGCATGACAGACAGCATTTTATTACTGTTGCTAGGAATAAGGGTGTGTGTTGGACAGCCAAGGGAACTATGGGAATATCATTCCTACTTTTCACTCCAATCATTGACTGAAAACTCTATGTTTGGAAGATTTCCCACTTAAAAGTCTCTGCATTCCCAACACAGAATCCAAAACCTCACTCTCTCGGCTTCTCTTGTGACTTGGGTACAGGCATGAGCTTTAGACTGTTCCAACTGGATGTGCCTGCACAGTATGTGCCTACAATATGAATTGTAAGTCACTGTTGTGGAGGAGGTACTGTACAGAAGCCATTTCAGTAAGAGTGGTGGCCAAGATCCACAGTCTTCAGTGGTGCCAGAGACACACCCAACACCCAGGGCTGGCCGTGCAAGTGACTTGGGGTGATCTGGACATCTTCTTAACCACACAGGCCACATAAGATTTGTAAAGATTTTTTTTCTTTCTATTGAAAATAGCTGAAACTGATTATAAACACCTGGACTGATACATTTCATTATCTTAACAGTTTAAGCATTCTTGATTTAGCACTTCTTCATCTTAGCCTAAAGTCTGCCATCTAGTCCTCACTGAACTCAACAGACAACTGATTCCAACTAAATGTGACACTGAACAGGCCCTCAAAATGTTAGTGCCACCCTGGCCCCACTGGCCCTCTCCAAAAATCTATGAGTAGTACTGACTTATATTCCGTATCTTGGAAAATCAGGTTTTAAGGCATTTTCAGATATAAGCATAGCTTACTGCAGAGGATATGCTAGCACCTCTTGGTGAGATTATGTATTTCTTTACCCAATTAATTAGGGCAGTAATTTTCAGCATTTTTGGTCTCAGGACTTATTCACTCTGAAAAATTATTAGGCCCCACCCCAAGATTTGGTTATATAGATCATATCTATTAATATTTCCTGTATTTGAAATGCTGAGATCAAAAAGAGTCAATTAACTTCTGAGTCTTATTATGAAAATAGTTTTTCATAATATTTTGCTGATCCTCTGAAAAGATTTCAGGAATCCCCAGGCAACTCTATCACTCTATGAAAAGCATGGAATTAGGTATTTACTGTACACTTGTTGTGTGCACAACACTGAAATAGACTTTATACCAAATTTGGAAGTTCAGCTGAAGGCAATAACACAAACAGAGGCAGAGCCATGAGAACAGGACTGGCATGTGAGAAGAAGAGGAGGAAACCAACCAGGTGGAACACTGAAGAGAAGGGAAAACAATGAGAGACACTTTCCCATAAGATCTAAATTTACCCTAAGTGTCTCTGGGCAACGTTACTTGTTCAGTGGTCTTGCTACATAAAAACTGTAAGAAAAAAAAAAAAACACAAAAAACCTTTTGTTTCAAAAAAGAATAATCTTTTAAGGCTCAGTATTTTTTTAAAGATAAAATTAGTTTCAAGTTCGTTATTGAAACTAATTAGTTTCAATCACTTTAAAATTAGTTTGTTGTTCAGTCGCTAAGTCGTGTCCAACTCTTTGCAATCTCATGAAGTGCAGCACGCTGGGCTTCCCTGTCCTTCACTAGCTCCCTGAGTTTGCTCAAACTGAAGTCCATTCAGTCAGTGACATCATCCAACCATCTCATCCTCTGTTGCCCCCTTCTCCCCTTGCCATCAAATTTTCCCAGCATCAGGGTCTTTTCCAATGACTAGTTATGGTATATTTGTTGAGAGACTGTCATTTCTCAGCAGGAAAGGTAATGGTAATTTCCTTGTGGGCTCTAGTAAAGGGCAAAGAGATAAGCTAATATGATACCGTGTCTTTTTTGCCATTTAGTTCATGAGGAATCAAGCGAGTTGTTTCTCCTTATCACTGAAAGAGAGTGAAACTCTCCATGCCAATATTCCTCAAGCTTCCTGGGAAATTTGAGGCACACACTACACCACTTATTTAGGTGAGGATCTTTGTGTTAGTTGCCCTTCCCACCACTTCCTGAAAGAGCTCCAGGCTCGGCCCAGTGCCAGGTGAGTCACGGCCATTTCCACGGGTCTGCTACATCTCAGCTCTTGTTAGCCAAGTGTAGAAGACGGGGCCTGGAGAGTATCACTTCCTCTCAAAGAGCCAATGCTAGAGACTTTCATTCCTCAAGTGAGTGTCATCAGTCAAGTTTGGAGGTTTGGAGGACGGTCCAATGCTTGGGCAGAAAGTACAATTGTAGCTACAGGGGTCGCTTCCAGAATGAAATGCAATTCTGTCCAGTCACATAGGATATATGCACATAATAGTATGTATGCACGTTGGACGGATGGGTGACAAGCTGTCTATCCATATGTATGTGTGCAAATATGTGTGTGTGTATACATAAATTTTATTTGAAAAACTAAATGAAAAGTAAAAAAGAGTGTAAAAAAAACAAACAAAAAAAACCCAAAACAAAACCCCTAAATATAAAGAATACTGAAATGCAAACAAACCAACATGCAGAATCAAGTTAATTTTTTATCTGATTTTGTCTAATTTTAAGTTAAATACGTAAAACATCACAAAAAACTTCACTTCATTTACACCCAAGGACCAGTGGCCTCCACACTCCCCAGAGTAACACAGAGCATGCATTCAGTCACCCCTGACTTTCCCCTGCCTTTTTCTCTGCCCCAGGTTCCTGAATTCTTGCCTCTCTCTACCCACCAACCCCCTGGCCACCCACCTGTCTTTAGAGCTCTCCTGACAGCAGTCCTCTCAACGCAGTCTCTCCTGGCTCCATAGAGGCAGAGGCACTCCTCCTGTGTGGCTCATCTCGTCGGAGTATTGGGTTTGGGCACCTTGTCTTGTTTGCGCTGGTATCCCCAACACTCTGTTGAACCCCACCCAGGATTCTGTAAGAACCACTGCGGAGAGGGTACAGGGGCGGACTGAGAGAAGCACATGTGCCAACGTGTGTCTGTCTTCTCGCTGGTTACAACCCCGGCTGTCGCAGCGACCTTCACCTCACCTCCGTCCCCGCCTCCGCCTTCCCGTCACGCCGGAACGTGTCCGCTGCGCCAGGAGCTGGAGCGGGCACCACGACCCCTGGAGCCTGGCCCTCGGATCCAGGAGCCCCGTCACACAGGCACGGTCGGGCTGACGCCTTGCTTCTACTCCCCCGAAGGTCGTCATCTAGCACCAACCCGTTGCCTCCCTTCAGAGAACCTACAGGTGGTGCCTTCTGAGGAAAAAGTGTTGTTGTTGTTGTTGTTAAAGTGATTTTTCTTTCGCGTGTCTTGCGTTTCTAAGTTATAACCAAATTCTCTCAGAAGGGAATGGCAGCTAAACAGCAATCACGCGCTTCCTCATGTCGTGCTTCCTGTCACGCGGGTACTGCACACGTTTAGAAGGTACTAGAGATCTGCTGTCGGCAGGCACGTACGCAGCGTACGCAGGCACGCACATGCGCATTCAAAACAAGTCCGTAGCTACTGGTTTTGAGAAGTCTGAGGGTGTGGAAACGGTCTAATGTGTGTTTGCACTAAACAAGAACAAAAGAAAATGGCCACTAACAGAGTATGAAAGGACGAGTTTTAAAACAGCTCCACAAGAGTCCATGTATGTTTTGTTTTCTATAGTATTTCAGGAGCATAAAACAGCACCTCAGAGCGTAGGCACTAAGTGACTAGCATTCGATGAAGCAGAATGAGTAAGTCAGTGACTGGAGAAAGGAGTGAAACACTGCTGGGTGGGAGGCGGTCACCTTTCCATGTATTATACTGCTTAGAACTCAATTCAGACGGTGAACGGAATTCAGGCTGGAAAATGCTCACACTTGCCACTAATTCAGCCACTGCGCCTGCATATTTCCTCTGGAGAGAGCAGGGTGTGTTCACAAATGAGGAAACAAAGCCAGAGTTACAGGATGGAGGCCAGACTTGTAAAGTTCAGCTAGGGAAAAAGAGCCAAAATAAGTAAGTTTTAAAGACTGGTTAGTCAGAGACAGTGGAAAAAATTAAAACGGTAACAAAACCTTTTGATTTGAAATATACATTCCTGGGTGCAATTGCAAATAGATGATATTGCTAACAATTGTCTAGGATTTATACCATTATTTTTTCCCTTGAACTTTAAATCAGCTATCTGCATGTTTTTGGTGTAGATGAAAACTAAATACTGAATATTATGTGTACTTCTTTAGAGATGTCTAGTAGAATTCAGCTGGAATTGGAAATTAGCATAACTGGAATTGGAAATTCAGCCTACAGTACAGACACTGAAAAAAATCCCTACAGAATTTTTTATATAATGGCCTAAAATCATCCTAAACCCTCATGCCACTGATTTGGGGGATGGGGGAAACAAATTTACCAAATAAAAAGTATCTCGGTCGCTTTTGCATTAGGCTCTTTTGAATACATATTTAGTGGAATTACATGTTCTGATTTTCTACCAAATCTATTTCTTTCTTAGTGGTTCAATCTACTCCCTTCTTTCCAAGAATGCATATGGATAACAGAAAGCCTTCTGTGTTGCCAGATCCTTCTCTCCTCCTCCCTCCACCCACCACCACCATTCCATTTAGCATGTGCCTCAGTTAGCCTGCGTTTTGCTGGAGCAGCCGTGAAGAGATACTCCAAGTCCAAGGTAAGAGAAACCCAAGTAAGACGGTAGGTGTTGCAAGAGGGTACCAGAGGGCAGACGCACTGAAACCGTAATCATAGAAAGTTAGTCAATCTAATCACACTAGGACCACAGCCTCGTCTAACTCAATGAAACTAAGCCATGCCCGTGGGGCCACCCAAGATGTGTAGGTCATGGTGGAGAGGTCTGACAGAATGTGGTCCACTGGAGAAGGGAATGGCAAACCACTTCAGTACTCTTGCCTTGAGAACCCCATGAACAGTATGAAAAGGCAAAATGATAGGATACTGAAACAGGAACTCCCCAGGTCAGTAGGTGCCCAATATGCTACTGGAGATCAGTGGAGAAATTAACTCCAGAAAGAATGAAGGAATGGAGCCAAAGCAAAAACAATACCCAGTTGTGGATGTGACTGGTGATAGAAGCAAGGTCCGATTCTTTAAAGAGCAATATTGCATAGGGACCTGGAATGTCAGGTCCGTGAATCAAGGCAAATTGAAAGTGGTCAAACAGGAGATGGCAAGAGTTGACATTCCAGGAATCAGTGAACTAAAATGGACTGGAATGGGTGAATTGAACTCAGATGACCATTATATCTATGACTGCAGGCAGGAATCCCTTAGAAGAAATGGAGTAGCCATCATGGTCAACAAAAGAGTCCAAAATGCAGTACTTGGATGCAATCTCAAAAGTGACAGAATGATCTCTGTTCATTTCCAAGGCAAAAAATTCAATATCACAGTCAGTTCAGTTCAGTTCAGTCGCTCAGTCGTGTCCGACTCTTTGTGACCTCATGAATCGCAGCACGCCAGGCCTCCCTGTCCATCACCATCTCCCGCAGTTCACTCAGACTCATGTCCATCGAGTCCGTGATGCCAACCAGCCATCTCATCCTCGGTCATCCCCTTCTCCTCCTGCCCCCAATCCCTCCCAGCATCAGTCTTTTCCAGTGAGTGGACTCTTCGCATGAGGTGGCCAAAGTACTGGAGTTTCAGCTTTAGCATCATTTCTTCCAAAGAAATCCCAGGGCTGATCTCCTTCAGAAGGGACTGGTTGGATCTCCTTGCAGTCCAAGGGACTCTCAAGAGTCTTCTCCAACACCACAGTTCGAAAGCATCAATTCTTCGGCGCCCTGCCTTCTTCACAGTCCAACTCTCACATCCATACATGACCACAGGAAAAACCATAGCCTTGACTAGACGGACCTTAGTCGGCAAAGTAATGTCTCTTCTTTTCAATATGCTATCTAGGTTGGTCATAACTTTTCTTCCAAGGAGTATGCATCTTTTAATTTCATGGCTGCATTCACCATCTGCAGTGATTTTCGAGCCCGCCAAAAATAAAATCTGACACTGTTTCCACTGTTTCCCCATCTATTTCCCATGAAGTGATGGGACCGGATGCCATGATCTTTGTTTTCTGACTGTTGAGCTTAAGCCAACTTTTTCATGCTCCTCTTTCACTTTCATCAAGAGGCTTTTTAGTTCCTCTTCACTTTCTGCCATAAGAGTGATGTCAACTTCATATCTGAGGTTATTGATATTTCTCCCGGCAGTCTTGATTCCAGCTTGTGTTTCTTCCAGTCCAGTGTTTCTCATGATGTACTCTGCATATAAGTTAAATAAGCAGGGTGACAGTATACAGCCTTGACATACTCCTTTTCCTATTTGGAACCAGTCTGTTGTTCCATGTCCAGCTCTAACTGTTGTTTCCTGACCTGCATACAGATTTCTCAAGAGGCAGGTTAGGTGGTCTGATATTCCCATCTCTTTCAGAATTGTCCACAGTTTGTGATCCACACAGTCAAAGGCTTTGGGATAGTCAATAAAGCAGAAAGAGATGTTTTTCTGGAACTCTCTTGCTTTTTCCATGATCCAGTAAGTTCTCAGTAAATATCTGACGACTCAGAGAATGAGGAGAGATTGTGACTGAACAGATAACTAAAAATGAGAAGAACAGAATGGAGATGAAGAAAAGGACCAATTCTTGTGGAATCCATGGATTCAGCAGTAGGTAAAGCCTGGACATTGTAGATACTCATATATTTGGGTTAGGTTTTGGTCACTTACAACCTAGCAATTAAAAAAAGGCACAATCCTAATATAATTTAACAAATTTAAAAATCTAGATTTACAAAGTCATAATTTTAAGGATAACAGAGTTTACCAACACTGGACTGAAAAGAGATAGAAATTCCTATTACTTCAGTAACAATAGAAAAAATCAAGTAGTTAAAAATCAACATGTAATAGAGACTTTATGCAAGCCTTTCTCCCCTTAAATAGAAAAGTTCAAAAAATGTATCAATGTTGAATTTCATGAGACAAAAGTATGTCAGTTTCACCTCACAAAAAGTGCTACTACAGAAGTCAAAGTGACTCTGTTAGAAATATTTGAATAAAATCCACCTGAAAACCATCACTTGATAAAATTCTATCAGTTTGGTTTAGTCGCTCAGTCATCTCCAACTCTTTTCGACCCCATGGACTGCAGCACCAGGCTTCCCTCTCCATCAACAACTTCCAAAATTTGCTCAAACTCATGACCATTGGTCAGAGATGCCATCCAACAATCTCATCCTCTTTCGTCCCCTTCTCCTCCTGCCTTCAATCTTTCCCAGCATCAGGGTCTTTTCCAGTGAGTCAGTTCTTCGATTAGGTGGCCAAAATATTGAAGTTTCAGCTTCAGCCTCAGTCCTCCCAATGAAAATTCAGGACTGATTTCCATTACAATTGACTGGTTTGATGTCCTTGCAGTCCAAGGGACTCTCAAGAGTCTTCTCCAACACCACAGTTCAAAAGCATCAATTCTTTGGCACTAAGCTTTCTTTATGGTCCTACTCTCATATCCACACACAAATACTGAATAGCTTTGGCTACACAGACCTTTGTCAGCAAAGTAAGGTACGTGCTTTTTAATATGCTGTCTAGGTTGGCGTAACTTTTCTTCCAATGAGCAAGCGTCTTTTAATTTCATGGCGGCAGTCACCATCTGCAGTGATTTTGGAGCCCAAGAAAATAGTCTGTAGCTGTTTCCACTGTTTCCCCATCTATTTGTCATGAAGTGATGGGACCAGATGCCATGATCTTAGTTTTTTGAACGTTGAGTTTTAAGCAAGACTTTTCACTCTTTTCTTTCACCCTCATCAAGAAGCTCTTTAGTTCCTCTTTGCTTTCTGCCATAAGGGTGGTGTTATCTGCTTATCTGAGGTCATTGATATTTCTCCTGGCAACCTTGATTCCAGCTGTGCTTCCTCCAGCCCAGCATTTCTCATGATGTACTCTGCATATAAGTTAAATAAGCAGGATGACAACATACAGCCTTGATGTACTCCTTTCCCAATTTGGAACCAGTCTGCTGTTCCATGTCCAAATAACAGTTGCTTCTTGACCTGACTATAGATTTCTCATGAAGCAGGTAAGATGGTCTGGTATTTCCACCTCTTGAAGAATTTTCCACACTTTGTTGTGGTCCACACAAAGGCTTTGGAATATAAGTCAAAAAAGCAGAAATAGATGTTTTTCTAGAACTCTCTTCCTTTTTCTATGATCCAACTGATGTTGGCTTTTCGATCTCTGGTTCCTCTGCCATTTCTAAATCCAGCTTGAACATCTGGAACTTCTCAGTTCATGTACTGTTGAAGCTTGGCTTGGACAAGTTTGTGTGTTACTTTGCTAGCATGTGACATGAGAGCAATTGTGTGGTAGTTTGAGCATTCTTTGGCATTGCCTTTCTTTGGGATTGGAATGAAAACTGACCTTTTCCAGTCCTGTGGCCACTGCTGAGCTTTCCAAATTTGCTAGCATATTGAGTGCAGCACTTTAATGCATCGTCTTTTACAATTTGAATTGCTCAACTGGAATTCTATCACCTCCACTAGCTTTGTTCATAGTGATCCTTCTGAAGGACCACTTGACTTCACACTCCAGGATGTCTGGTTCTAGGTGAGTGATCAAAACACTGTGGTTTTCTGGGTCGCAAATTTTTTTTTTGTATCAGTTCAGTTCAGTCCATCATTTGTGTCTGAATCCCTGCGACCTCATGGACTGCAGCACACCAGGCCTCCCTGTCCATCACCAACTCCCAGAGTTTACTCAAACTCATGTCCACTGAGTCAGGGATGCCATCCAACCGTCTCATCTTCTGTCGTCCCCTTCTCCTCCTGCCTTCAATCTTCCCCAGCATCAGGGCCATTTTAAATGATCCAGCCCTTCTCATCAGGTGACCAAAGTATTGGAGCTTCAGCCTCAGCATCAGTCCTTCCAATGAATACTCAGGACTGATCTCCTTTGGGATGGATTGGTTGGATCTCCTCGCAGTCCAAGGGACTCTCAGGAGTCTTCTCCAACACCACAGTTCAAAAGCATCAATTCTTTGGCGCTCAGCTTGTTTTATAGTCCAACTCTCACATCCACACATGACTACTGGAAAAACCATAGCTTTGAATAGATGGACCTTTGTTGACAAAGTAATGTCTCTGCTTTTTAATATGCTGTCCAGGTTGGTCATAACTTTCTTTCCAACGAGTAAGAGTCTTAATTTCATGTCTGCTGTCACCATCTGCAGTCATTTTTGAGCCCCCCAAAATAAAGTCAGCCACTGTTTCCCCACCTATTTGCCATGAAGTGATGGGACTGGATGCCATGATCTTAGTTTTCTGAATGTTGAGCTTTAAGTCAACATTTTCACTTTCCACTTTCACTTTCCTCAAGAGGCTCTTTAGTTCTTCACCTTCTGCCATAAGGGTGGTGTCATCTGCATATCTGAGGTTATTGATATTTCTCCCAGTAATCTTGATTCCAGCTTGTGCTTCTTCCAGCCCAGCGTTTCTTATGATGTACTCTGCATAGAAGTTAAATAAGCAAGATGACAATATAAAGCTATGATGTACTCCTTTTCCTATTTGGAACCAGTCTGTTGTTCCACGTCCAGTAGTAACTGTTGTTTCCTTACCTGCATACAGATTTCTCAAAAGGCAGGTCAGGTGGTCTGGTTATTCCCATCTCTTGAAGAATTTTCCAGTTTGTTTTGATCCACACAGTCAAAGGCTTTGGCATGCTCAATAAAGCAGAAAGAAGTATTTTTCTGGAACTCTTGGTTTTTCAATGATCCAGCAGATGTTAGCAATTTGATCTCTGGTTCCTCTGCCTTTTCTAAAACCAGCTTGAACATCTGCAAGTTCACGGTTCATGTATTGTTGAAGCCTGGCTTGGAGAATTTTGAGCATTACTTTACTAGCATGTGAGATGAGTGCAATTGTGTGGTAGTGTAAGCATTCTCTGGCATTGCCTTTCTTTGGGATTAGAATGAAAACTGACCTTTTCCAGTCCTGTGGCCACTGCTGAGTTTTCCAAATTTGCTGGCATATTGAGTGCAGCACTTTCACAGCTTCATCTTTTAGGATTTGAAATAGCTCAACTGGAATCCCCTCACCTCCACTAGCTTTTGTAGTGATGCTTCCTCAGGCCCACTCGACTTCACATTCCAGGATGTCTGGCTCTGGGTGAGCGAGCACACCATCAGGATTATCTTGGTGTGGTATTTCTTGTACAGTTCTTCTGTGTATTCCTGTCACCTCTTCTTAGTATCTTCTGCTTCTGTTAGGTCCCTACCATTTCCGTCCTTTGTTGAGCCCATCTTTGCATGAAATGTTCATCTCTCTAATTTTCTTAAACAGATCTCTAGTCTTTTCCATTCTATTATTTTCCTCTGTATCTTTGTAGTGATCACTGAAGAAGGCTGTCTTCTCTCTCCTTGTGGGTGTTATCTTTCCTTTTTTCCTTTGCCTTTAGCTTCTCTTCTTTGCTCAGCTATTTGTATGTCATCCTCAGACAGCCATTTTGCCTTTTTGCATTTCTTTTGCTTGGGGATGGTCTTGATCACTGCCTTGGGTAGAATGTCATGAACCTACATCCGTAGTTCTTCAGGCACTCTATTGTATATAATCCCTTGAATCTGTCATTTCTACTATATAATCATATATTTACCTCGTCTAAATATTTTTAAGTAGCAGAACTTAATCAAGGCTATCTACCAGAAATTCAGAGGATACATTATCCTTAATGGTGGAACAGTAAAAGCATTTCCACTTGTCAATAACTACAGAAACACAAACATCTCTAAGCACTGCTAGTATCCAACATTCTGTGCTGGATTGCTAAAGCAGTTCTAACTAAAAACAACTATGTGGAATGTCAGGAAGCATTTAACAGAAGGCATCCTGTGTGCTCTTCTGGGTCTATCAGGAATTCTGTTCCTTATTAATTCCTGAATACTCACTCAGGAATTAAGAGGAGAGGCAAGCCTCTCCAGGAGGCTGAGGAATCCAGGCATTTCCTTCATTAGTTTTTTACACGGTGGTAAGTACCCTCTTCCTTCTTGTGAACCAAAAGGTAGAAGTGATTGTTTACAACTCTCTTTCTCCCTTTAATATGCATCACCTGTTTTGTAAGTCTGGAATTTTAATCTTTATCTTTGCTGAGAACTACCTTGTAAGACAGTATATAAGCCCACACCAGGTTGATTAAACACCTTTGCTCCATCAGAGCTCTGGTTCCCGTGTCTTTCTCTTTCTCTCTCTTTCAGGCTGATTCCCTGGAGCGCACAGGCTCTCTGATTTCCCTTTCCTGCCCGGGCTTCTAAGACCCTCTTGAGAAGGCACTCTGCACCTTCACCCCATCAAGAGGGCGCCTGAGGCCTTTGTGAACAGAGCAAGCCTGATGCAGGGGCTTCATTGGCTTTCTGCATAAACCAAGGAATATCAGCCTCTCTCTCTCCCCTCTACTTTCTTATCGGTCGACTCCGGACCCCCAGGTTCCCATCCATTAAAGGACCTCAACAGTGAAACATGAATGTGTGTGCGCGCTCAGTCATGTCGCACTCTTTGTGATCCCATGGACTGTAGCCCACCAGGCTCCTCTACCTGTGGAATTTTCCAGGCAAGAATACTGGAGCAGGTTACCATTCACTACACCAGGGGATCTTCCTGACGCAGGGATGGAATCCATGTTTTTTGCATCTCCTGCATTGGCAACCAAGTTCTTCATCACTTTACCACCTGGCAAGCCCTGAAATATGAATACTGGATAAGAAAACAAAGGCTCATCAATTGCAGAAGATGGGATTCTCTTGGATTTCCTAAATCTATACTGACAATCTTCTAAGAGTTCTGCAGTGTCATAAAAGATCACTGTATAAAAAGCAAATTGCTTTTACTAGGACAGCAATAATCAATTATGAAATAATTAGAAAAAAGACAAATTTCACTATAGCAATGAAAATAAAATCCCCAGAATTAAATGTCAAAAAATGTATAATTATATAAAGAAATCTTATTAAATTAAGAGAATACCACTCCTAGTTTAATGAAAATACAGATTGTTTTCAAGTGAAAGGTGAAAGTCGCTCAGTCATTTCTGACTCTTTGTGACCCCAAGGACTATAGAGTCC
This sequence comes from Budorcas taxicolor, assembly GCF_023091745.1. Classification (NCBI taxonomy): domain Eukaryota; kingdom Metazoa; phylum Chordata; class Mammalia; order Artiodactyla; family Bovidae; genus Budorcas; species Budorcas taxicolor. The sequence goes on along the minus strand of NC_068916.1, from coordinate 109,296,524 downwards.
ATTTAATTCTCCAGGTCAGAATACTGGAGTAGGTAGCCTTTCCGTTCTCCACGGGATCTTCCAAACCCAGGGATCTAACCCTGATCTCCCAGATTGCAGGCAGATTCTTTACCAGTTGAGCCACAACAGAAGCCCAAGAATAAGTGGACCACACAGTTCAAACCTGTGTTTTTTAAGGGCCAACCCTGCAACAGTAGAGAAATAGTAGAGAAATACTATTGCAGGGTTGACCCTTAAACAACACAACACAGGTTTGAACTGTGTGGTCCACTTATACATTTTTTTTTTCAAGTATGTACAGTCTGCAGTTAGCTGAATTCAGATCATACAGTACAGATGCACAACCATGGACATGGAGGAACCACAAGTAAGGAGAGCCAACTATAAATTATACTCAGCTTTGACTGCATGAAAGGTGGCACCTGTAACCTCTTGCTTAAGAGTCAACTGTAATTCTCTTCAAATCAGTATTATGAATGTACTGTGACTAAAATCAAAACCTCAAAAAGATGCTCACCAACAGCCAAGAAATTTCTGAAAAACATTAGGAATGCATCACTCCCACCATTTCTGAAAACATACCATAAAACTGTAATTTAAACAATGCATTATTTATTAGGAAAATTAAATGCCTTAATTAGAGAATTTAACACATAATAAAACAGCACCCAAATCAGGAAGAATGGATTTCAACAAATAGTTTTTGGACTTCTGAATAGAAGTTTTGCATTTTGCACTCTTCACAGAAATTAATTCCAAATGGAGATCTAGATGCATGCATAATTAACTTAGGAGAAAACACAGAACATGCTCCGTCTGTACTCTGTAATAAAAGTCATAAAAATACTCATCAGTTTAACTATATATCAATATAAAACATCTGTTTAAAAAAGATACCAAACGTAAAACTAAAGACAAGTGACCGACTGGGAGAAAACACTGAAACAGATGTAAAAATACTAGTATCTATATCCAAACTACATGAAAAACTCCTAAGTAAGCCATGAGATAAAAAGACTGAAAATTGAGCAGTGTTGGCAAAAGGTAATTCACATGTCTAAAGCAAATATATGAAAAGATGTCCATTTTTACTTTTACCTACTAGTAAAGGTTTTTCCTAAACATAAACAAAAAAAATGACAAATTTTCACCTATAAATTAAGAAAATTTAATCACTGAAGTATCTCTTTAAAACTGCCTAACTCTGGCTCAGCAAGTCAAAGCTTAAGCATACAATAAATCCTTACATGCCCATATAATCATACAGGATGATACTCTTTTAGTATTGTTTGAAAGTAGAAAAAAAAAAAAAAGCAGTAAACTACCCTAGTGTCCATTATAGGCTAAGTAGGTTGTGGAACACTATACAAAAATCAACAGGTAAGAGTAGGTGAAATTATATTCAAAGAGACCACATAGAAAAGCTGCAGAATGATATACATATATCTATGTAATAACTGAAGCTATACATTTCTTGTAGCAATTACATATATATACATTCACAGAAAACATGGCAGTGACTAAATGGAAAGTTAGCAACTGTTACTTCTAGGGAAGGTATTGGGATTGAGTGTTAATCAAAAACAGACTGATGTTTTACAAGTAAAATGCAGTCATATGCTACATTTGCAATTTAAAAGGTAAAGAAAAAGCAGCATGCACAAACTGACACATTTTACAAAAAACATATCCCCCCCCGCCAAATTTTCCTTTGATGGCAAACATACAGGAAAAATTCTGAAAGGTTAACTGCCAAAATGATGCTTTAATACTATCTAAAGCTATCTCCAATAAAAACAATATACTGAACTCCTGTATTTTCATTTGAAAAAGAAAGTTCAAGATTTGTCACAGTAATACAATTTCAGTTTAGAACTCTTATTATTGTTTTAGATACTTACAATCTTCACATTGTACATAACCGTATACTGAAATTTTGCCATATCTTTAGAATATAGTATTTGGGGCAAGGGGAAACAGTTTTTAAAATTAGAACTTAAGTGATAATTAGGGCTTCCCTGGTAGATCAGCTGGTAAAGAATCTGCCTGCAAGGCAGGAGACCCCAGTTCAATCCCTGGGTCAGGAAGATCCCCTGGAGGAGGGAATAGCTACCCACTCCAGTTTTCTTAGGCTTCCCTGGTAGCTCAGACAATAAAGAATCCGCCTGCAATGCAGGAGACCTATACAATCTTCACATTCTACATAACTGTACACTGAAATTTTGCCATATCTTTAGAATATAGTATTTGGGGCAAGGGGAAATACAGTTACTAAAGTTAGAACTTAAGTCATTATTAACATTTAAGTCAATGGCTGTACTAAGTTTATATACATTTCTAAAAGAACAAAGTACAAAACAATACTGGCTTATTTCTTTAGCAGTTTACTATTAATAATTCTACCTTTAACAAAAACACTTCACCATTAAACAAAAAACTTTGATAATTAAAGTTATCATTGATCAGCTTCTTGTGAAGACTATTCCTTCGGAGATTATTCTGTAAAACTATATCCTAATTAGAATGGTACTGGCATTCAGATACAACCAGCTGAATTTTATGAAAGACACTACTTTTAACTATAAAAAGTTTGAACTTTTTATATTCTTATTTTATTCTTAAAATAAGCTTTTAAGAATTGCTTATTATTAATTCACATATTGCTGAAGTCTTGAACCACACAAACAATGATGAAAAAAGGGAAAAGTGCCAGAGCTGTCTGGTTTCACAATGGTTATGATAGAAAAATGCAGTCAGCAGTTTCTTTCGAAATAAAAAGGTCATGAGTGGGCAAGAAAGATCTTTGAAGACTATCTTCAATGGAATTTGGAATTTCCCTTACCCATTCCAGGTATCTGTTCAACTGCCTCCTATAGCAAGTGGCCTTGTGAAAGCACCTCTCATATTAAAAAATATAAGTTCCTTTAGAAAGGGCACAATGGAGAGAGGACTAGGCCAGTGTTCTAACTATGTTTTCATCAAAGGCCACTAAGGAAAGACACATGTCTTTTTACCTCATAACATGAAGGCACTTTTTAAACTATATATCACTTTTAACTTCAGTTTAACTTGGTAATACTTTACATGAGGTATACCAGCATGCCTCAGTATATTACAAACATTCAAAAAACACAAGCTTGGTGATAACAATTCAAAAGAAGTCATATCCAAGTAACTGATGAAGAAACTCAGAAAATGAAACTCAGAGTCTTCACTGGAGTAGACTCTTTACATCTTTAAAACAAAAGACAAGTGTAACTTTATTTCAAGAACGTATTCAGCATTTGAAGTGGAGTCACAGTGGCTGACTAGTCAGTAGTGCTGGCATTTACTCTCCTTTCACACTGAAACTTGGAAAGCAAGGGTATGAGTTAGATTTAACCTCTTTAATGTAAAAGTCTTTGACTTAGCTACCTAATTTTATTTTTATAACAAAGCACTTTTAATATAATTTAAAACACACATGCTTTGATTAAAAAGTGACTGTAAATGGATCCAGTTTTCTTCCAACTGTGACGCCAACTTTGTCATTTCTTCCAGAAGTACTGGCTCTGAAGGAAGCATTTTCAGGTGCAACTGAAAAGAAAAATGACAGCTGAACATTCAATTTAAGAAAAGTAAAATTTTGTTTATTCTGGATTTAACTGTTTTACAAGGAACCTCAGAAGACACTATTCTTGATTTTTTTCTTAAAGGCTGGTTTATTACACTCTCGCATCTCCCTCTCCTCTGTTATGAGTCTTCATGGTTCTGTCACTCTCTCAGTAAAACTGAAGTGATGACTCTCCTCTATTTAAGGAGAGTCCTGATACACATCAAGAAACAAAGTCCCAGTCCTAAATTTACAACTGTGGTAAATTTGGGGAAAAATACAGGAACAATTTGCAGCATTTCTAATTTTTTAATCTACATACTACCATCTATAAATTTACTTTTTAAATAATTTCAAATAATTAAGTCAAGTGAAAACTTTTTTAGATATTTATGAGATAAACAATCTATCTGCTATCACTGAAAATCAGCGTCATCTACCTCCTTCAATATGTTAAAGTTCTCCACTCTATTTGTCATAAAAACAACTCTGTTACTGTCAAATCGTTTGAAACTCCTTCAACCAGGACAGAAGTAAACCTTACTTTTTTCATGATCATTAAAAAAAAAAAACCTGCCAAAATGTTATTAAATAAAAAAGCTAATAGGTTAATATACTGATCAAATGGATGACACAGAAGTCAGGGGGTTGAGTCAAAATTGTGCTGAGCTAAAAAACAGAAGTCAACAAAGAACGTTGACAAGCTGCTGCCCCATCCAGCTACCCAGTATGGTAGTCACGAGGCCCAGAAAGCTGTTGAAATTAATTAAATTTCTATAAAATGAAAAACTCAGGTTCTCAGTCACATCAGCCACGATTCAAGTGCTCAGTAGCCACATGCAGTGAAGTGTGGTTACAGAATGTTTCCATCTCTGCAGACATGTCTTCTCTGGAGGAGGGCAAGCTGTGAAGTGCTGTCTCACATCTTAGACTTACCTTCAGAAATAGGGCGAGGTATGCCTGGGCCAACTCAAAATCACGCTTTCTGTCCAACATCATCCCAATCATCTTCAAGAAGCTCTTCATAATGTCTATTGAACCACCACAATCAGGAGACAAACTTCGAAGCTCTGTTTCAATTCCTGACGGGCCTAATTCTTTCAGAAGGTTAACAGCAGCTTCATCTACATTGTTTTAATAAGAATCCAGTTAGTATCGACAATCATTTCATTTAAGAAATTAGTTTTCATTTCAAACCCAACATATATTTAAATTTGCATTTTTAGCAAGTTCTTTCTATTAAGGCTGTTAAAATCTAATTAACACTTACCACCAGACATTTTAACATGCTTATAAGTCAGTCAGAACAAATCCAATATAAGAAGGCTATAGAAGTACACACCAAGTTATTAATAGTATTTGCTAGTGAGAATAAGATGAGGTGAGGGAATTTATTTTTGTATTGTTTATAAAAATTATAAAAGTATCACTTGATCATTAACATTAATACTACAGAAATATACGTGGGGAAAGACTCCACCTTACTCACCACAAATCTACTTTTCCCTGGAAGTAAGCACTCTTGTTTCATATACATCCCATGAAAACATAGTCTGTATACTTATATAAGGCATTTGATATTACAATGGCAATGTCTATGCTTTTAGGTTTTTGCAAAAGGACAATACCATTGACAAGAGTCTAATACATTTTATTTATTGCTTTTCAGTAGATATTAAATAATAGTGCCTCTCTTCTTTGTTCCCCCATAAATATAACAAGTTACTCCTTTTATAATCCTGCTACTCTTTAGCTATCAGTACAAGTACCATTCTTTGACGTTTGCCAATGCGCACTCAAGTGACGCTGGCATGAAAACACAAAGCAACTGGGTCAGAAGACAAGAGCGCAGTCAAACGGAAGAATGACTGTAATTCTGTTAACTGCTTACAGCTCTCATGATCATTATTAGCTACAGATTGTAGCTTTCAAAATTTACAACACTCAATTTTTTAAAAAAGCCTTTTTGTGTGATAATTTGGTATTATCTGAAATTACCTAAAACAACAGTCTATTGCAAACTACACTGCAAATCGCACTTGTAAATAGAAAGAAGAGCAAAAAAGAAAAAAATTCCAATTTTCCATACAGACGGAAAGAGAGGTTCTCAAAAGATTATCATCATCTTAACATCTGAGTGTAGTGTCACTCATCTACTGTAAACAAAGCAAAAATTACTTCAGCTTAAAACCAAGATTTCAATCCTTTTGGCTTTTACTTTCAACTACTAAGAAATCTGCTAATATTTCACTCAATTCTCTTCATATAAAGTAACATAATAAGCTGAAATACTTGGTAAAATATTTTATAATTTAACTTACATTTATTATTTACCAGTCCTTCCTCAAGTTTCAAGCAGAAATCTGATTTTTGAGCCAAAATTCCAAGATTTACCACTTTAGACTTAAACAAAAACAAATACACATTATTCAAAAGCCACAAATCTAACAAAAAATTTACAGTTTATAATTAAAAGCTAGCACTAATTTACTCTGTATCTGTAACACTGGGTCTCGGTTAAAACTGCAAATGTGCAACAGACAATGCACCCTGTGTTCCCCGAATGCTCCCTCTAACCTGGCTCTCACCTGCTGAGGACCACTGTTTTGTTCAGGTGCAGCATATCTGGGTACAAGACCAGGAACAGTCGGAATGAAAAATGGTGCTGATTTGGGTACTTTGGGTGGTTCCTTTGGTTTATTCTTTTTCTAATTAAGAAAAGTGAGAAAAGGAAAAAAAGACTAATAATTATCTTGTCAACAGTTTCTAACATTTAATTCCCACAAGCCCCAAAAGTAAAAAAAATAAAAAGAAATAAATTCAGCTTAGGATACTGAAATGAAATCCCAAACAACCAATATACCACAGATATCCTTAAATTGGGCTTCCCAATGCAAACCTCTAGTACTCTTGCTGATAAGGCAAAGGGAAAATGACAGGGTTCAGGAGAAGCCCTGAGGCAAAAACAGCTCAGTTTCCTGAAACATGAATATATAGGTGAAGAAGTAACAAGCAATTTTGAACTTCTTTTACACTGAAATACAAGATGGGCTAGAAAGCAAAATTTACATAAATGCTCAACAGTTTTTCCAGTTTCTCTTCTCCAAAAGAAATCTGGAGCCAGAGGTAGTCTCTTCCATTAGAAGTTATTTAGTAAATTTTGTGTGTAGGTGTGACGCATTCCCCTAATTCTATTTTATTGGGATTTTTATTTTTCCTTAGTACTTTGTGTTTTTAAAAAACAAGAGAATACTACCGTTCCTTCATAAACTATTTCAAGTGTCAGCAAAATTCTATCACAAAAATTGCACTGGAATCCCCATGGACAGAATTCACTTTTGGTGACTACATTGTAACATATCACTATCTCAAGAGAATGTGATGGACTCTTAAGAAGTCTCACAATTTTACATTACACTACTCATCTTCCATTCTTTAGGAACTGTGGGGAGATTTGCTTTTTGAAAGAAAGTCAGGGCTATCTGTGGCCTCTTGGAGCCCACAGCAATGCAAGCACAGCCTTCTTTGTGATGGGGAAACTGTAGTAACATAGTAAGAGTCAGTTACCCTTCTTAACCCACTGTTCTTGAGTTAGAAGGCAGTCACTGAGTTGTAAATAAAAACAAAAGGCTTTGGAGCAGTTCCACAGGGCTCTGGAATTACCTAATTTCATAAAGGAAACCGTAAGTATAAAAGTTAACCACAGGACAAAAATAAAAATTCTAATTTCTTTCATTCAGAAGGAAATTAAAATACTGGAGGTGTTATAAAGAGCATTCATTCACATTTCTCTATATTTTTATGCAGAACAAATTCTATCTTAGCATGAAGAGTGCCCACCAAATTTAGCTCAATTAATTGGGCATTACTCTAACTGGTCTGCTCACACTCACCTACTTGCACTTTATGTATTGCTTTTAAAGTCGCTCCATAAACTACTTCCTTTACAGCTGATAGACCAGACAGTGTGACCAGGCACCGAAACAACATAAAGCGAAAGTGAACGTTGCTCAGTCGTGTCCGACTCTTTGCAACCCCAGAGACTGTACAGTCCATGGGCTTCTTCAGGCCAGAATACTGGAGTGGGTAGCCTATTCCTTCTCCAGGGGATTTTCCCTACCCAGGAATCGAACTGGTGTCCCCTGCACTGCGGGCAGATTCTTTACCAACTGAGCTATCAGGGAAGTCCTAAACAACATACCTTTATACTGAAGCCCAATCTTTCAAAAGGTGAGCAATAAAAAGGAGCACTTTCAAATTTTGAGTCAAATGAACATGTGAAAACTTCTCTCTTTTCTTACCCGAGACATGTATGCCTTTTCTGGTGCCAATTTACTAGCTACAGAAATAGTTAGGACAGCATGTCATAGTTATCTGCCAGTGTTCCTTACACTTTTTTTATGCCAGCCCTTACTGTGACTTAGTACACACATAAACTCTAGTGACTCTACGTACACTCAGTGCTGTGCTTAGTCACTCAGTCATGTCCAACTCTGCGACCCTGTGGACTGCAGCCTGCCAGGCTCCTCTGTCCATGAGATTCTCCAACCAAGAATACCCAAGTGGGTTGCCATGCCCTCCCCCAGGGGATCTTCCCAATCTAGGGACTGAACCCAGGTCTCCCGCACTGCAGGTGGATTCTTTACCATCTGAACCATCTGGGAAGACCAGGTTAAAGCGTCTGCCTGCAATGCGGGAGACCTGGGTTCGATTCCTGGGTTGGGAAGATCCTCTGGAGAAGGAAATGGCAACCCACTCCAGTATTCTTGCCTGGAGAATCCCCAAGACGGAGAAGCCTGGTGGGCTACAGTCCGGGGGATTCGCAAAGAGTCGGATACGACTGAACGACTTCACTTCCTATCTCTCATCAGGGGACCTTCCCAACCCAGGAAATCGAACCAGACTGCAGGGAGCTGCTTTACCAGCTGAGCTACCAAGGATGCCTGACTGTATGTATATATCTAACCAAGTTGAGTTTCATAATACAAAACACCCTAATTCTCAGAAGATAATCTCTGAAATTTTCCAGTCTATGTTTCAGTTGCTTTTGATACTCACAAAGAGGGGTCATGAAACATGCTTTGAAACACATTAATTCATACCATAACTGTCCATTTCTCATGTAAAACTGTACTCCTCAAGGACAAAGGGCTAAATTATTTTCCACTGCTATTATCTCAGGATGCTATCTTCTACCTAGTTCATATTAATTTATGTGCCTGAACCCAAAAGCAAACCTTCCTGTAGCAGACAGAGCAGGGTGTGGTATGATAAAGAGCGACTGAAGTTTAATTTTAAGAAGACTAGTGAAAGTATTCTAGTCCCCAGATGTCCAGAAACAGAAACATCACACATTATGATGACTTTCCCCCTCATTTCGCAAGTTAGGTGAGGTCAGGCAAGGCTTAAAACACCCGATTTCTAACAGCTCTGTGGTTGCAGGCTATACTACTGCTATATTTGAAGGTCCTTAAGTACTCTCAAAGTAGATATATATACATGGAGAAAGTCTTGTAATAACACTAAATTAAACAGCATTCAGCTAAATGGTATTTGCTTTACTATCTTAGGCATTAACTACTCCACCTAAAGACTTCCAAGAAAGGGAAGTTATCTTTATTAAAGAAAATACTTTTGGAATATGTCTTCTGGGGCCAATATTAAGTGTACTATAGTATTACCTTAATAACATCAAGATTAAGAAGGTTTTTCCACCGGGATTCAGGAAGGAGTGACAGAGTTACCAACTGCTCATCCAGCTGTTCTGGGGAGTCATACTCTATCATTTCATCACTTGGTTCTACAGTTTCTTCTGATAATTCTACATCTTAAAACAAAAAATTTTCAGGTGTAACAAATTAATGCTGAAATTTTTATCATATAAAAGCAACTCCATTACCTTCAAATCCATTAGTATTTCATAACATGTTCACTCAATATAACTTGTAAACTCTATTCATTTTCTTATTTTCTCATATTAAGTACAAATTCCATCGCCAGACTCAAAATATTTCTCCACTGTTTCACATGAATACTCCATCAATTATGTCTTTGTTTATATAAAGATTCATGAAGTCATTCAAAATACTTCATTAAGATAAAAAAAATATTGTGATTGAATGCATTAAACTTTGCCTTCAGTGGCAATATCCTACAGGTTAGGTTTATTATATTACGCTTCAAAAATTACTAGTTTTTGATTACCTTGGGTTTGACAAGTACCAGGAAGCATCACTACTGAAGGAACGTAATCTGTGGGAAGTGGCCGTAATGAAACAACTGAATACAGGGAAATATTGGACCTGAGACATAAAGAACATAAGTAATATTACAAAATTTATTAAAAATGTTTTCAGAGAAGCTTCGATTACTGGTAACAAGCTCCATGATCTTGAACTTGGCTGCAAATTAAAATCACTTGTTAAAAAAAAAGAACTCAAAAATAGATAGTATTAATTTCAAAATGCTTTGACTCGTATCCCAGATGTCATCACAAGAAAGCTGTCTGTAAGTATTATGAACAGAGACTTTATTTTTAATGTAGCACAAAAAAGTACTTGGGAGATTGGTAGTGGATACCATTTTTATAATGTAACGTAACGTCCACTCATTTATGCGGCTTTGACAAATGGCACCCTCCCCTGAGGGAACTGCAGCAGAAGAAGAGAGGCGCTCAGAGCTCTGAGCCAGAGGGCGATTACGCGGGCAGATCTCGGGGGTGCTGAGCAGTCACGGGTCGCCGTCTCTAGACGGTCCTTAAGTGCTGCTTGACCCTGCGCCATGGCTCTGGACCTGACTAATCGGGTCCACATCGGACTAAGCAAGATGTGAGTATCTGTCCCAAAGTGGGCTGATCACATTGTTTCCTGTACATAATGAGTCGGGAATGGGAAATAAAAACTGGAGAGACCAAGCTCTGAGTTATGCTAGCAGCTGCACTATCTGCTCTGTTGCTGAGGCACCACACCACCATTCTTCTCTTATCTTGACTGTTCAAGCCTCAAAGATTCCAGGAGATACTCCATTCTGCTTATTAAGGTGACCAGAGTCTATTTCTATTATATATTAAATTTATTTTCACACCCTAAAAAGTCAATTAGAAAATCTTGTAAGTAGAAAAGGAATTCATTTTTTTCTCTTCCTCAATAATAAGAGTTTAATTTTAAACTCACTTATCCTTTCTGCAAATAGAAGTCAAATAGGGTAACAAAAATCAAACATGTTCAACTCTTTGCAACCCCATGAACTATACAGTCCATGGAATTCTCCAGGCCAGAATACTGCAGTGGGTAGCCTTTCCCTTTTCCAGGGGATCTTCCCAACACAGGGATCAAACCCAGATCTCCTGCACTGCAGGCAGATTCTTTACCAGCTCAGCCACCAGGGAAGCCCAAGAATACTGGAGTGGGTGGCCTATCCCTTCTCCATGGCATCTTCCCGACCCAGGAATCAGAGCAGGGTCTCCTGCACTGCAGACAGATTCTTTACCAACTGAGCTACAGGGAAGCCCTATTACCATCCTCTCTGCAAATAAAAGTCACAGATTAAAATCTGTGGCTAACAGATAAAAATCAAACACGTGTAGCTTAGAATATACACTTGAGCTGCTGCTGCTGCTGCTGCTAAGTCGCTTCAGTCATGTCCGACTCTGTGTGACCCCATAGATGGCAGCCCACCAGGCTCCCCCGTCCCTGGGATTCTCCAGGCAAGAACACTGGAGTGGGCTGCCATTTCCTTCTCCAATGCATAAAAGTGAAAAGGGAAAGTGAAGTCCCTCAGTTGTGTCCGACTCTTAGCAACCCCAAGGACTGCAGCCCACCAGGCTCCTCTGTCCATGGGATTTTCCAGGCAAGAGTGCTGGAGTGGGGTGCGCTACCTAAATTATCAAGCAGAAGCTGATTCGACTGTAGACTTAGGTGAACTATGTGACACTTCCATTTTACAAGTCAAAGAATGCCAAAAAACTGAAGGGCAATGTTAGCAACTATGACTGTCTGACAACATCACCTTCCTTTTCTTCTTACCCCAGAAAGAACTGTTTATGAGAGAACTTACCACAGATAAACTCCAAGGTGGTCGACATGTGAGGTGGCCAGAAAGTCTCCAGTTGGGGACATAGTGACATTAAGAGGAGCCGAGTCCAACAAGAAGCTGTCTATAAGACTATAGAAAGAACCAAGACGTTAGTCCTTCAACTCTACTAAAAAGCACACAATTCACAAAATATCATTTTGCTAAAAGAACAAAGGCTAAGAGATGCAGAAAATGTTTGCTTTTAATTTTTCAATCACCAACACCAAAAAGTCATCACTAACAAAGAGCTTTGTCAACTAAGCTACGATGGAAAAATAGTCTCCTCAATGAGAAAGACCCAGAACACTAAAGAGATCAATTAATTTGAGAGAGAGTTTCAATAACAGGGAGAATACAAGAGGCAATGCTGTTTTTCTGGAATGCCATTTTGGGAGGTTCGGAAACAATTCTAAAGATGTCACACATTTAAAATAAATCATCAGTACTCTCCTGCATTTGTTATGCCAGTGAAAATAACAAAAGGGGTAGGCAACAGAAGAAAGGAATAAAATGGCCACGGGAGGATGGTAGTGGGGAAAAAAAGTTCGAGCAATTCTGTTTTTCAAACAGGTAACCGTGCGCTACACAGCAAACAGGAAATTGAGTCCATGCAGCACCAGCATAAAGCGGTTCACGGTTCTAGCCCCACGGACACTCCAGACAGCCGCGAGCAGGGGCTGTGAAAGCTGGGGAGGAAAGGGGGGCGACGGCTCCCCAGAAGATGACGCGAAGCAGGCTCCTCAGGGAGAAGCGTGTGCGATGAGCGTGCACCTCACAGACGGGCAGGACGTCAGCAGATGCGGATGGCCTGGGAGGAGGAATGTGGAAGGCGAGGCAAGGGGAGCCATGTCCAGTGAGGAATGCAGTTTGGTCTTGAATGCCAAATATCTGAGTTTGTTTTATCTTTGAATCAATGGAAAGCCACTACAGGCTTTTGAGCAGATAGCAGTATTTCTACTTTCGTAAGAAAATCTGGCAGCAGAATGTGGAATATATCTGAACAGGAAGAACACTGAGATTATGGCAGCAGTCATCTAACAAGCAGGGAAGGTCTGAACTAGGACAGTGGCAGCGGGAAGCGAAACGAGGCGAATTTAAGAAGCAAACAGAAAGGCCTAACTCGTGGGCACACTGCAGACGAGGCTTCCTAGGCGGGCTGAGAGTGCGAGTACTCTGTGCACCTTAAAAGGGGTGTGCTAGTTTTAGTAAGAGCTGTTTCAAAAACTGCTTATTCACTGAAGCCATTACATTATCCATGAGAAGCCATGGCAAAATGACTGAAGTTCAGAATCTTCAGTAATTACATTATTTCAATAAAGAAAACAAGAGGAGTTAACACTTTTTTCAGTGTTCCATGCTAGGAGTATTCTGAGCACTTGTGACTATTAATTCAATCCTCACAGCCCCCTGAGGCAGATCCATCCTTACTATACCCGTTAGAAAAATGAGGCCCAGTCACACTTGCTCAAGGTAGAAAGTGACAGAGACATGCCTGTCACCAAGCAGTCTGCACACACGCAATCAAGAGAGCTCAGGAACGCCGCTGCCGACACTAAAGGCCCAGCAGACAGCACACACCCAGGTGGCTGCAGCGCGACCCAAGGAAACTCTGAGCAGCTCAAACGCGACACGGAGGCAGTGACTAAAGGACCTGTCCATCACAAAGTCTGTCTCGATTTGTTCAGAGTGATTAACAATCATAAACCTTCACTAGTGAATACAAAATAGCAGGACAGGACCAAAATTAGCAGCACTACAAACAAACGAACGTGGGCTCAGGACAGTGACTGATGTTTAAATTCTCACTATGGGGAAAAAATGCGATTAATAATCTGTCTGATTTCTGTTCAACCACTCCTGGAAACTCACAGGAACACCTGCGTGGGGGATCAAACAAATTGGGGAAAAGGACATTTGCTCAACACTTTCTATATACCAGAGACTGTCAAATTATTTAATTCATTTAATACAAACAACCCAGAGAACAACCACTATCTCACTGTACACTGAAGACTAAGCCTAAACTCAGGAATTTTAGATCTCATCATCTCTTCGTTGTAATACTTCCTCACTAAAGTGTGTGTGACGGACGAAACTCCCTGACGTGTTCAGAATCTATCTGTTAAAGAGGAATCTACTGCTTGAGCAAATTTATTTCACTTGATACTGTAATTATTTTGGCAAATTCACTGTGCAACATGGTTTCCCCAGCTGTTGAGTGTGGGTAGACTGGCCTTCCATTATGTAAAAGCATCAAGTCGAGGAAGTGGTTTCCACATACACAGCATGTTTTACATGGCCACAGTTGCTCATAAAGCCTAAGAGTACAGGTTTAATCCCAGACCTAACTACCATATTGTCACCATTTTAACATTTTGAGAAAATGTTAAAAAAAACCCTCATTGTAAGGGGTCAAATTTTTAAGCATGGAGTCCCATGCATACAGGTAACATTAACTCACTTCTGATTATATTCTAAACCAATGTAGACAATGTCTAGATGTTCAGTCTCCAAAGTGATGGAATCCTCAATGAATGGAACAAATGGACAGTTCTGCCTCAGTGGGAAATGCAAAACAAAACTCTATTCCAGTTACGCTCACGCAATGCCCCTCAGAAAGCAGGGGCTGGGTGGACAAGACCGAACAAAACGCAAAATTCTACTAAAGCCGTTTAATTTTATATTTTTCTCACCCTGAAAAGTGTTCAATCTAAACTCTTAAGAGATTAAAAGTAACCATAAATAAAAGGTGGTAGCAGATGATAGATAATTTCAGGGACAAAAATTTCAACCTCACTTCTCTGAGAACACTACAAACAGAAGAAAAGTTTCCGCACTTAAAGAAACCCCTTTACAGGAAACAGTTTGGCACCTATGCCTTTGTTTTAGACAGACACAATTAATCCCAGAGGGCTGCATCTGCCTGTTGCCACACCAAAGGTCTACTTACACAGCTTCACGTGCAGCCTTTGTAATGAGTGTATTCATTCTTCACATATTTAACATGCTATGTAAATGATAAAACTGCTTACTGAAGAAAAAACTAGGAATCCCCAAAGCTTGTCGTACTAATTATGTTTGAGAAAAGAAGTGAAATAAAAAAAGCCAATGATTACCTACCGCTGTATGGTCCTTACTGTATCTTCTACATCAAGAAAACCAAACTATCCCTAGAACATACCCTAGCAAGGCTGGTACCACAACTGCTGGGAAATCTTTCTTTCTCTTATGTTAACTACAGCAAAATATCACCGACAAACTATGCTGCCTTGGGCAAATCACTTAACTTCTGAGCCTCCATTTCCTCATGTGTGAAACGGGACTAAAACCAGTACCTCCCTAACAGAAGATGAGACAGGATGAAAGCTAAAGCCCCCCAAGAGGCCCACGGGAGAGCCGGCTGCAGCAGGGCGGCAGCAGCCGCGGGAGACTGCTCTTCAGCCTTCCCATCTGCTCCACTTCAAACCTTACCCCAAGAGGCCGTTACCTGTGTCTTTATTAAAAGCATACTTTGGTACAACCAGAGTAGATATCATCATCTTTTAACAATCCCTATGGGACTCCTCTCTCGCTCTTGCGTTCCCCCAGCTTAGTTTCTCTGTATTCACTTAAAACTGTCTATGTTCACTGAAAAATAAGATACCAGAGTTGAATGTCAGATTTAAATGTGTTGATCTTTTTACTAAAATAAGAAATTCAGCAGAAAGCCTTATGCTGAGTCAAAGATTGGTGGCTCTGAATGCCACTTTCGGATCCTAATTTTTCCAATCCCCAAAAAACTGACCACTTTTAAAAAACATTCTATTTAGTTCTATTGAACATTAACCTCCCTCTCTCGTCTCATGTGAACTTAAAATACTAAAAAGGAAAATGAAAAGGGCAAAGTGTCAACTCTATTTCCTACACAACTTTTCTACCACAAAGCAATTCAAATTATGTTTACTTTTAGAAAACAGAAGTCCAAGAAGCAAAAGACTAATCAACATTTCTAATGGTATCTTAAAAAAATTTTTTTGTTTTTTTTTTAATTAAGGAAGTACTAACTTGACTGAACTTTTTGAAGCTGGAGGACAGTCTACTAATTATTTATTTTGCTTGACTCGACTCTAAGTAAAAAAGAGATACACCTGTAGACAAAGCTGCCTGGTTTTTAGAGCTGGACCATCAGTGGCACTTTTGCTGTTTATATTCCAAATCCTGTACATAAGCTGTATAGACAGCTGTGTCTCATTCCTGAATCAAACTTGAAGGGAAGTACAGACACGGGGGTTTTTCCTTTCTAAAGGTCAAACTGCTTTCAGGTATGAGCTTATCTAATTCCTGAGAAGCAAGAGGAGCAGAACTGGACAGATCGTAACTTAGCAATATTCCTGAAGACTGAACTGCCTTCCCGGTCATCCTTCTCCTTCACCTCTCTTTCCTCACAGGTACGTTCCATTCCTATCACTCCTTTCACACTCCACCTAAGCAGTTCCTTGGTGAGTGATATGACTGCAAATTCTGTGTATTCCTACATAACTTTTAGCAACAAATTACTCTCTGTAGGTTTCTACTGATCAAATTATGTAACAGAATTAATGTTTTCTCTTCAAGTGCTGATTTAGTAGCACGTTTCAACCTATGACAGGTTTCTTAACACTGTTGGGTCTTATCCAAATCTTAAGACACACATTTCCATTATGTTAAGGTATCTAAATGTCTTCTTTCAAGAATTATGTTAGAAACAGAAAATATATAATATACACAAAGTTAAGGGTTCTGACCTCTTAATTCAATATCAACAACAACAACAAAATACAAAAAAATGCTCAGAATAAGTTTGCAGTCCTGAAGTATATCTCTAGTCTGGAGTATCAAAAAGGCCAAATGAGCTTTGTTAATTGAGTTTATGCAACTCACTTCTACTTCTCAATTTTGCAGGAATAGAGAACCTAAGAGATTGGAACTTCCTCAGTATTCTCTCTTTCAGCACTAATCTCTGTGTTTGAGATCAAACACACTTCAAGGATAAAATATGTCAGGTTAGAAAAATCTCCAAATGCAGTCAGTCAAAAAGTACATAATCTATTAACAACAGGTAGAAGTCACATGTGAAGACAATGACTGAGAAAACTTCTGATAAGGTTAGGGATTTAAAAACTCACCACCCAGATGGAAGGTCCCAAGTTCTAATAGAGCAATCCATTGAAGCACTTATTAACCAACGACCATCAGGGCTGAAAGTCTTTAAATTAGAGAAAAACATAAATAATATAGGTGTGTATACATGTATGTATGTATCTATGTATATTTGTATCTGTATATTTAACAGTCAGAGAATGTAAGAAATGAAAAGATAATGCACACTTCATTAAAAAGGCATGATGCATGAAATGTAGGCCACCTCATA
The DNA here is from genome assembly GCF_023091745.1 of Budorcas taxicolor. Taxonomy (NCBI): domain Eukaryota; kingdom Metazoa; phylum Chordata; class Mammalia; order Artiodactyla; family Bovidae; genus Budorcas; species Budorcas taxicolor. The sequence continues at coordinate 109,279,470 of NC_068916.1, read as the reverse complement.
AGAAAACGCCATCTCTTATGTACCCCTGATGATACTGATAAGGACTAGGCTTTTACATGAATTATAAAGCTTTTAAAAATGAATAGTAGTACATAGTTTTTAATTTTTACTCCATAATCTATTTATAGACAATTAACAAATGTTTGACTACTGTTTTTAACATAAATCTGTGCTGACAACATTCAATTAGAAATATTTTATTAGCCTAACTTCATTTATAAAGTATCTATGAAGCTTTGAACACAGCTACATTTCCAAGAAGAGTCTACTCCAAAATGATTTTAAAGAATGCAGATTCTCTTAATGTAGAGAAGTTACTGAAGAAGTCATTCTTACTTGCAGATTCAGTTAAAAATCTTTTCTTCCTTAATGATGTTTTAAATATAATTTAAAGCCACAATAATCATATTTTCAAAATAAATTTAAACAATAAACTACTTATGATACCATAAAGAAGTTGTATCTTCTCTATAGATAAAAATGGAAAAATAACATGAGGTTTAAACCAGGTCAAATGTGAAGGAAGACCTAAAAGGAAAAACTTTGAAGTTTATATTGAAGTAGATTGTTCATCCAAGAGATTAAACACACCACAGGGATTATGACCACTGGTTTAAGGATTATGACGATTCATATTAGCAAATGATAACTGGAATAAGTGAGCTCCAACTTGGTCATCGGGCTGCAATGATACTACGGAAACTTAAACCTTACAGTACAGAGAACTCAATTTACAGAAGGACAGTGTAGATAATGAGGAATGGGAAAATGACTCTTGACAGCTGAAGTCATGTTATAAAGGCTCATAGATTTAATTGAACAGGAGTAATTTATTCTTGACTAGGAGAAACTCCACACACACAACTCGAAAGGAAAGAAATAGGAAGAACAAGTTGGCCCCGACAGATGTTTTCAAAAATGAAACTTCATCAAAATTACTTCACTCCCGCCCTCATCGCTATAGATGCTGTCACAACAAATTCTGTTGATGAGTAGTTATGCCGATTTCTTATCTGCAGAACAACATAATTTCCTGGCCATCTCACCCCTATTTTTAAGGAAATGGGTACACACTGTAAATTCAGATTTTTGGTGTGAGAATTGGTAAGTAAATGCAGCTTGTGGGGGTGCCACTAAATAGCTAGGAATTTATTTGTTTCAAGTAAATCAAGATATCCGCAACCGATGTAAAGTCTTCAACATACACTGTTTAAACTGAGTACTTCTTACCATATTTCCCACTGTAAGAACATAGCAGTAAGATAAAATACATATTCACTAGTTAAACTCTTTTGAAATTAAGATAAACACTAGAAATAACACTAAACTAGAATAAACCAAGTATCAGATATGCCAGGTCTCCTACTATTAATTCATTATGCATGCAGGAAACAGAAATGAGTTCTCCCAGCTTAGTTTAATACTAAGTCAAAAATGATACTTACGTTTCAACAAATCATTCTGGCTTTGTTTAGAGTTAAAGAGAAAAAATGAACTCTTGGATGTATATTTTAATCTAATGGCATTATCCTCTTGAGAAATATTAAAACTTCTTTTCATTCTAAATTTTCCTTAAAAAAACCTACTTTGAAAATTACTCTCCAAATTATTTACTTTGAACATCTCATATGATGAGTTTAAAGCTATTAAAATATAGCAGTTTCTATTATTAGGACATTTTTAACCTAAACAGAAATAGAAATGAATCAAGTTTTATTTTAACATCTAAAGTCTGTTTTACCATGTCATTTATTTGGCTTTGGTGTCCAGAAAACTCTCTGACAATCTTCCTAGTTTCTATGTCCAAAACACTAATGGAGAAGTCGTCCAAGGCAAGTCCCAGAATGCCACTAGCAAGACAAATACATCAGTTTTAATAAATGAACAAAAACCTCTTGAAACTAAAATCTCACAGTTATTTAAGTTTCATTAATCAAGTATACCTGTGGGGGAGGTTAAGCAAAATGTTCTTTCATATGAAAAGTTTGGTTTTTGTTAAATTACATACAGCTGACCACTTTACAAGAGGGTTAGGGCACTAACCCTCTACAGTCAAAAGTCTGCATATAATTTTTACAGTTGGCCCTCCCCGTCCACAGTTCTGTATCTGTGGATTCAACCAACAATGGATTATGTAGTGCTATCCTGAATTATTTAGTGAAAAAAAGTTGTGCATAAGTGGACCCGCACAGTCCAAACTTGTGATGTTCAAGAGACTACTGTACTTTACTTAAATTAAGAACTTTTTCTAAAAACATCAAGAAGAAAATCCATCATCATTAAAAGAAAAACTTTACCTGTCTCTATGTAGCAGCATCAAATTTGGAGATGAATCGAGGCTCATAGAATGAATTAAAACTTTGTTTTTAAAGTTCCAGAACTTGAGTACTCCTTCACTACCAGCTGTAATTGTCAACTGGTTTAATCCATCCACTGCAACACCTCTAACAGATCCTTTATGGGCTTTAAAGCATATGTTAAAAGAAAAAAGAAATAAGAATTGCAATGGCCTCTCCAAACACTACACAAAGAGTGATTACTTTATTTGAATATCTAAGTTCCCACTATTCAACTTCCCTAAAATCTTTAATGTGGATTTTAGGGAACAGAGGGAAAATTATTCTACTACGTGAGTAATAACAAAATCCACCATCAGGCTGATGCCATGGAAGGTTTCAAAAAATAGTTAAGATATTCTGTTTAATGCAAGGAGAAGGAACCAAACGCTTAATTTCTGTAACAGCCACTTTCCCTTAATACAGCTATGACTTCATTCTCTTTGAGTATTTCAATATGGTGTTCTGCCACACAGGGTTGACGATACCCCATATGCAACTTCAGCAAAATGCCTGGAACTCAAGAATTTAATAAATACCAGTGACAGTTATTAGGCTTTTATCTATCTATAATACTTTTTAAAAAAAAATAAGAAAAAGGAAAAAAAAGGCCGATACCTTGATCCCTGCCGAAACTTCCCCGGTGCATACCAGACTGCATGTTATACACATCAACAGCTCCCGATGAGAGACCAATCACAGCAAAGTTTCCACAGGAAGTTATATCTACTGCCTTAGGAAAAAAAAATTAACACAAAAGACACAGAAAGTAACTAATATTTTTATTGTACTTTACGGTTTCCAAAGTATTTATCAATTGTCTCATTTTTTAAAAAAGATAATAAATGCATTACTTCATTAATTTTCTTAAACATAATTATTTTGGGGTATATTAAAAATATCTGCTTGATTCTGCCTCCCTTCTCTAAGTATGGAGAAATCCATATTTCCAAGACAGCAAAAATATAACCAAAATTAACTTGATTGAAATTTAAATGGCCTATCAACTGGTATTTGATTTTTATTCACAACAGTGCTAAAGTCAAAGCATTCCATTGCCTGATTTCTTATTACCTTACTTTACTTTCGTAATTGCTTCATAGCAGATACAAAAGTGAAACCATATTAGTTTCAGTTCAAGGGAAAAGTCCCAAGTATTTTAATTACAACTTTTCTTTTTTAAGGAAGGAAATATACAGAGAAGGAAATGGCAATCCACTCCAGTCTTCTTGCCTGAACATGCCATGGATGGGGAGCCTGGGGGGCTTCAGGCCATGGGGTCGCAAGGAGTTGGACAAAGCTAAACACACAGCACACACAAGACAGCGTGGAAAACATCCAGTTCACAAAGTTTCTGTAAAACGGACTCCTATTTCACCACGTAGAGAAGCGACATAATACTTAACAGATGTCTTCTCTTTCTGTTAGAAACATGAGATTGGCTACGTGGCGGGCACGGCTGGAGAGACCCTGCCCTGCCACCGGGCACGGGAAAGAGATGACTTCTAAGACCTAAAAGAAAATACTTACTATAGGATATCTGTTCAAAACAGTAAGACTGATACAACACTGGGTCAAGATATAGTTACATAGCATCCACATTTAACTGTATTCAACTTATATTTTTCTAGATCAGTTCAGTTTACTTGCTCAGTCGTGTCCGACTCTTTGCGACCCCATGAATCGCAGCACGCCACACCTCCCTGTTCATCACCAACTCCCAGAGTTCACTCAGAATCACGTCCATCCAGTCATCTCATCCTCTGTCGTCCCCTTCTCCTCCTGCCGCCAATCCCTCCCAGCATCAGAGTCTTTTCCAATGAGTCAACTCTTCACATCAGGTGGCCAAAGTACTGGAGCTTCAGCTTTAGCATCATTCCTTCCAAAGAAATCCCAGGGCTGATCTCCTTCAGAATGGACTGGTTGGGTCTCCTTGCAGTCCAAGGGACTCTCAAGAGTCTTCTCCAACACCACAGTTCAAAAGCATCAATTCTTCGGTGCTCAGCCTTCTTCACAGTCCAACTCTCACATCCATACGTGACCACTGGAAAAACCATAGCCTTGACTAGATGGATCTTAGTAGGCAAAGTAATGTCTCTGCTTTTGAATATACTATCTAGGTTGGTCATAACCTTTCTTCCAAGGAGTAAGCGTCTTTTAATTTCATGGCTGCAGTCACCATCTGCAGTGATTTTGGAGCCCCCAAAAATAAAGTCTGACACTGTTTCCACTGTCTCCCCATCTATTTCCCATGAAGTGATGGGACTGGATGCCATGATCTTCGTTTTCTGAATGTTGAGCTTTCAGCAAACTTTTTCGCTCTTCTCTTTCACTTTCATCAAGAGGCTTTTTAGCTCCTCTTCACTTTCTGCCATAAGGGTGGTGTCATCTGCATATCTGAGGTTATTGATATTTCTCCCCACAATCTTGATTCCAGCTTGTGCTTCTTCCAGTCCAGCGTTTCTCATGATGTACTCTGCATAGAAGTTAAATAAGCAGGGTGACAATATACAGCCTTGACGTACTCCTTTTTCTATTAGGAACCAGTCTGTTGTCCCATGTCCAATTCTAACTGTTGCTTCCTGGCCTGCATACACATTTCTCAAGAGGCAGGTTGGGTGGTCTGGTTATTCCCATCTCTTGAAGAATTTTCCACAGTTTATTGTGATCCACACAGTCAAAGGCTTTGGCATAGTCAATAAAGCAGAAAGAGATGTTTTTCTGGAACTCTCTTGCTTTTTCAATGATCCAGCAGATGTTGGCAATTTGATCTCTGGTTCCTCTGCCTTTTCTAAAACGAGCTTGAACATCAGGGAGTTCACGGTTCACGTACTGCTGAAGCCTGGCTTGGAGAATTTTGAGCATTACTTTACTAGCGTGTGAGATGAGTGCAATTGTGCGGTAGTTTGAGCATTCTTTGGCACTGCCTTTCTTTGGAATTGGAATGAAAACTGACCTTTTCCAGTCCAGTGGCCACTGCTGAGTTTTCCAAATTTGCTGGCATATTGAGTGCAACATTTTCACAGCATCATCTTTCAGGATTTGAAACAGCTCAACTGGAATTCCATCACCTCCACTAGCTTTGTTCGTAGTGATGCTTTCTAAGGCCCACTTGACTTCACTTTCCAAGATGTCTGGCTCTATATGAGTGATCACATCATCATGATTATCTGGGTCGCGAAGATCTTTTTTGTACAGTTCTTCCGTGTATTCTTGCCACCTCTTCTTAATATCTTCTGCTTCTGTTAGGTCCATACCATTTCTGTCCTTTATCAAGCCTGTCTTTGCATGAAATGTTCCCTTGGTATCTCTTAATTTTCTTGAAGAGATCTCTAGTCTTTCTCATTCTGTTGTTTTCCTCTATTTCTTTGCATTGATCACTGAAGATGGCTTTGCTATCTCTTCTTGCTACTCTTTGGAACTCTGCATTCAGATGCTTATATCTTTCCTTTTTGCCTTGGCTTTTCGCCTCTCTTCTTTTCACAGCTATTTGTAAGCCCTCCCCAGACAGCCATTTTGCTTTTTTGCATTTCTTTTCCATGGGGATGGTCTTGATCCCTGTCTCCTGTACAATGTCACAAACCTCATTCCAGAGTTCATCAGGCACTCTATCTATCAGATCTAGGTTCTTAAATCTATTTCTCACTTCCACTGTATAATCATAAGGGATTTGATTTAGGTCATACCTGAATGGTCTAGCGATTTTCCCTACTTTCTTCAATTTAAGTCTGAATTTGGCAAGAAGGAGTTCATGATCTGAGCCACAGTCAGCTCCTGGTCTTGTTTTTGCTGACTGTATAGAGCTTCTCCATCTTTGGCTGCAAAGAATATAATCAATCTGATTTTGGTGTTGGCCATCTGGTGATGTCCATGTGTAGAGTCTTCTCTTGTGTTGTTGGAAGAGGGTGTTTGCTATGACCAGTGCATTTTATTGTCAAAACTCTATTAGTCTTTGCCCTGCTACATTCCGCATTTCAAGGCCAAATCTGCCTGTTACTCCAGGTTTTTCTTAACTTCCTACTTTTGCATTCCAGTTCCCTATAATGAAAAGGACATCTGTTTTGGGTGTTAGTTCTAAAAGGTCTTGTAGGTCTTCATAAAACCGTTCAACTTCAGTTTCTTCAGCGTTACTGGTTGGGGCATAGACTTGGATAACTGTGATATTGAATGGTTTGCCTTGGAGACGAACAGAGATCATTCTGTCGTTTTTGAGATTGCATCCAAGTACTGCATCTCAGACTCTTTTGTTGACGATGATGGCTACTCCATTTCTTCTGAGGGATTCTTGCCCGCAGTAGTAGATATAATGTTCATCTGAATTAAATTCACCCATTCCAGTCCATTTTAGTTCGCTGATTCCTAGAATTTTTCTAGGTAATTATAGCATATTTCTTAGAAAACATTTTTATATAAGAAATTATGGACTAAGCTTAAAAAAGTATTCTGTCTTCCTAAGAAGAAAACTAACATAATTTTACCTATTTTGAATAACTCAGAAATATACACTACGTTGTACAGTCATGCTCTTAGGAACTAATGAAGATACTAGGCTATATTGTGGTTGTTTAGTCGCTACATCGTGTCTCTTTGCAACCCCACAGACAGTAGCCCACCAGGCTCCTCTGTCCATGGGATTCTCCAGGCAAGAACACTAGGATGGGTTGCCGTTTCCTCCTCCAGGGGATCTTTTTGACCCAGGGACTGAATTTACGTCTCTTGCATTAGGCAGGCAGATTCTTTACCATTCAGTCACAGCCTGTAAGTAATGATGGTCCTGAAGGCCTTGCTACACATTAGTCCCCCACATCCCCAGAGAATACGGTACAAGACCCTCAGTGGGTGCCCTAACGGCGGACGGTACCACGTCCTCTGTGTGCGCTTCTCCCTATACTATTGGGCCAGCAGTGTGTGCAGCACGGACGTGTTAGATAAAAAGATGATATCAGACAGAGTGGGGCAGCGCTGCTCAGATGGCATACAATTTCAAATTTATATGTTGTGTCCTTCTGGAATTTTCTTTTCAGTATTTTCAGACTGAAGCTGAATAACTGAAACCACTGATGGGGGACTGCTATACTTTTTGGAACCTGAGTTTATTTTAATAGGCTTTATTGTTGTTAACAGGATGGCTTCTAACCTATTTTTTTAAGACAGCACAACAAAGGAAAAATGAATAAGGTGAGAGGGTTACCTGTGAGTGAAAAATTGTACTCTGTGCACTGGATTTCTAATGAACACTGGTTTATTGCATACTGGTTACCGCCTTTGCTCCAGAGAGCTAACTCTGCCAGACAAGTGACGCAGCACCAGCTAAGTATCATTGTGCTTGTCTCTGTGTATAGATATTGTATGTACACACACACACACACACACACACACACCCCGTTCTGTGGGTGATCACTATAGGCTAAGAGTTAAAAATATAGGTTCTAGAAGGAGTGGTCTGAGGTTCAAATCCCAGTTTTCCACTCAGTACTAGTTTTACTAACCTTGGGCATATTACTCATTATATTAAGCCTCAGCCTCCATTTTACTGTCTATAAAAAGAGGCTAACAATATTCCATATCATAGGACTGTTGTGAGAATAATATAAAATAGCGTGTGCCAGGCAGAGAGTCTGGAACAAAGTAAGCACACAAAAAATGTTAGCTGTAATCGTTATTTACACTACTATTATTATAATGGCTACTCATCTGTTCAGGTAAACTTGAGAAGTTTAAGATAGAATCTGTATGGCTCAGAAATAAAAGTTTAAGAGTGGAGTTTTGTACTATGGAGAACAGAGCATACACACTGACAAAAAAAAAACCTGTACAAAATAGGATCAAATCAATTATATTTCCATATGCTAGCAAAAAACAATCCAAAATGAAATTAATAAATCTACTTACAACAGCATTGAAAAGAATAAAATACTAGGAAAAAGTTAACCAAAAAAGTATAAGACTTGTATACTGACAACTATAAAACACTGGTAATAGAAATTAAAAATCTAATTAAATGCAAAGTCATCTCATGTTTATGGATCAGAAGTAATATTAAGATGGTGATACTCCTCAAGTTGAGGTGTGTAATCAATAAGATCTCTTATCAAAATTCCAGCTGCTTTCTTTGCAAAACCTGACAAGCCGACCACACTGAGATGCAGCAGACCAGAACAGCCAAAACAGCCTTGAAGCAACGAAAACCTGGAAGATTCAATTATCCTGATTTTAAAAACCGTTACTACAGAGTGACCATACTCAGGACAGTGTCATACCGGCTGAAAAAGACAAGACTCACTCAACGGAGCAACCGAAGAGAACTGTGAGTCAGAAAAAAGCCCTCATTCACGTCAGACAATTTTTGGCAAAGGTACCAAGACCATTCAATGGGAAAAGAATAGTGTTTTGGGCAAATAACACTGACATAACTAGACATCCAAAGGCAAAAGAATGAACTTGGACCCCTATATGATATCATACACAAAAATTAACCTTAGAATGGTTACAGATCTAAATTATGAAACTCTCAGAAGAAATTACAAGAGTAAATCTTCATGACCTCGGGTAAGGCAATGTTTTTCAAAAAACGACAAAAATGGCTAGAGTTCAAAATTAAAACCCCTTTATGCTGAAACGATACCAACAAGAAAAGAAAACAAGAGCCCACAGAACGTGTGTGCTTAGTCGCTCGGTTGTGTCCGGCTCTTCTTGTGACCCTTTGGACTGTAGTCTGCCAGGCTTCTCTGTCCATGGGATTCTCCAGGCAAGAATACTGGAGCGGGTTGCCATTTCCTTCTCCAGGGGATCTTCCCAACCCAGGGTTTGAACCCACATCTCCTCCATCCGCTGCACTGCAGGTGGATTCTCTACCCACTAAGCATCAGCCCACAGAACAGGAAAAACTATTTGCAAATCATATATCCAATAAGGGACCTGTATCCCAAATATATAAGGAGCTATTAGAATTCAAGAGCAAAAAAATAAATAACTCCATTAGACAATAGGCAAGTAATATGAACAGACATTTCTCCGAAGACATATAAGTGGCTAGTAAGCCACTGTGAGAGAAAGACCCTGATGCTGGTAAAGATTGAGGACAGGAGGAGTAAGGGGTGATAAGAGGATGAGACAGATGGATGGCATCACCGACTCAATGCATATGAAAAGATGCTCAACACTGTTAAATCATTGGGAAAATATGAAACAGAAGCCACAGTGATAAACTACTTTATACCTACTAGGACAACACCAAAAGCACCGCAGATGGTGACTGCAGCCATGAAATTAAGATGCTTGCTCCTTGGAAGAAAAGCTATCAACAACCTAGACAGCATATTAAAAAGCAGAGACATCACTTTACCAACAAAGGTCCCTCTAGTCAAGGCTATGGTTTGCCAGTAGTCATGTATGGATGTGAGAATTGGACCATAAAGAAAACTGAGCACTGAAGAATTGATGCTTTTGAACTGCGTTGTCGAAGACTCTCGAGAGTTCCTTGAATTGCAAAGAGATCCAACCAGTCCATCCTAAAGGAAATCAGTCCTGAACATTCGTTGGAAGGACTGATGCCAAAACTGAAGCTCCAATAACTTTTGCCACCAGATGTGAAGAGCCGACTCATTGGAAAAGACCCTGATGCTGGGAAAGATGGAAGGCAGGAGGAGAGGGGGACGATAGAGGATGAGATGGTTGGATGGCATCACTGACATGATGGACATGAGTTTGAGTAAACTCCAGGAAATGGGGATAAACAGGGGAAGCCTGGTGTGCTGCAGTCCATGGGGCTGCAAAGGGGGACACAACTTAAGTGACTGAACAACAAGGACAGCAATAATCCAAAGGAACAGCCAAGCACAAGTGTTGCCTAGGACACACAGAAACTGGAACTCATACGCTGCTAATGGGATACGAAAGTGTACAGCCACTTTGGAAAACAGGTTGTCAGTTCCTCGAAAACATTAAACAGAGTTACATTATGTTAGGTGATCTAACAAGGTACTAACACAGAGACAACAAAACACATGTCCACACAAAAGCTTGTGCAGGAGCATTATCTATAACACCCCAAAACTAGAAACAACTATCTATCTATCAGCTGTCAATGGCTAAACAAAATGTGGTTTTATCTACAAAACAGAACAGTATTCAAAAAGGAATGAAGTACTGATACATCCTACCACATGGATGAACCTTAAAACATGCTAAGTGAAAGAAGACAGTCACGGAGGCCATGTATTATGATTCTATCCGTGTGAAACACCCAGAACAGGCATTGAGGTTGCCTGGGATGGGGAGATGGGTGGAAAAGTGAGAAAATGAGGATTATTGTTAGTGGGTAGAGGGTTTCTTTTTTTGTGATGAGAATGTTTTAAAATTAGACTGATTAGATTTTGCTGATAACAGCAAAATTCTATGAATACACTAAAACCCACTGAAGTATACATTTTAAATGAGTGAATTTCATGGTAAGTAAATTTTATATCAGTAAAACTTATTTTGAAAAAGCAGAGGCAACAATTCTGCAAACCAAATTTGACATCATTTCTGTATAGCTTAAAATCTGAATTCAATAGAAAACTTACATTATTATCAATAGAAAACAAAATAAAATATTAATAGAGTAAGAAGTTATAAGTTAACAGTGGCATTTAGAAAACTATATTTAAAAAAGGCTTAGACAGTACTCAATCAGACAAATAAATAACTTCTACATCTTTAACTCAGTGAAGATTTACCTGAATCTTACTCCTACACTGAAAGAGAAACGGAAGGAAGAAACCTTAAGATTCACATTCATTGAATATACTACTATATACTCAACATAATTCAGGTAAGAAAGTATACTGATAAATGCGGAAATCCCCCTCAAAGGGTATGCTCAGTGATCCTATATTAAACAGAAAATTTAAATAACCAATATACTATATCTAGTCTAGCAAAGCTTAACTTAAATCTTTAATAAGTTAAAATCTTAAAGATTTTAAAATTTTAAAATGTTTTAAATAAAATATATTTATTTTAAAATAAATAAAATATAAATTAAAACCTTAAAGATTTTAATAAAATCATAATAAGATTTTATTGAAATTCTAATAATTTTAAATCTTAAAATCTATAATAAATATATATATAATCTACATAAATAATTTCCAGCTTCTCTCCAAGCTGGAAAACTTTAACACTATTAGGGAATAATTTCAAAATGTTAAACTATGTTCTTTGTTCTTTCAACAAATATTGCCAGTAATAAAACTGAGTTTAATAAGACAACCACAGGACAGTTTCACAGGAGGAAGCGGCCCTGCAAACACGCCACTCACTGTTGCAGTTGTGCTGTCTGTCTTCAGCCCTTCTGGCCTGAGAAAGTAAGCGCCTATGGTGGACCTCTGGTAGTTCCAGGTGGAGCAGGAGAGCTTACCCTGATGGCAAGCAACAATACCATCCCAGTCACTTTCACGAGCTTCCTCTAAAACATAATTAAAATCGCTCATTCATTCACCTATTTAATAAGCATTTAATACTCTATGTTATAATTCAGCACTAAGATACAGTATGGTAAACAGGTAATTCCTGCTAACAATGAGTTTCCAATCGAACAAGAAATTCTGATTAGAAGACAGTACAGTAAGATCAAGTGTCTTTAAGAGTATTCAGGAGTTTACTGAGAGATCTGGGGAGAGGAGTAAATGGCTCCTTGAAAGAAGCAAAACAGGTAGAAAATAATGGATCGGGGGTGTGGAGAGGAGAGGGACTGAGACACACACAGACGGGCCCAGCGTAACTTGAACAAAATTTAGCACAACAAGAAAATGCAGTATTTTCCTGAGGGGTGGGAGAAGGGCAAAGCCACTGGTCCACGTTACCAACAGTCTTAAAAGCCATGTTAAGGAGAGAAGATTCCATCCAAAAAGGTAATTAAGGGGTCACTGAAAGATTTTTGAGCATATGACAGAAGGGTACTTAAAGTAAAAAAAAAAAATTATTGTTCAGGTTGCTATAAATGGAAATGGTGATAAACAATTATTTCTATGACAGTCTTCACTCAACAGTCTTATCATCTACCTACATTTTTCTTAAAATTGTTTCTCGGAATGATGCACTGCTCCAGTGGCACTGTTCACTAAGCCCGCAGTGTGTTCAGACCCTAATTAAGTTAGCCAAAGCGCCATACTATCAGTTCTCACCTTCTACATGAGTGACTTTCTTATACCAGGCTTATGAGAGAATAAATTAGAAGAGTTACAAAGGAGATTAGTAAATATTGTTTATTATAGTTTAGAGAGAACAAAGCCTAGAATTCATACATAACAAGTTCCAATTATAACTAAGTCATTTTCGGTCTTCACACAAGACTTGCATGCATGTGGGATGCATCCTGGATTCTTACTACTGTTTGCTAAAACAGTTATTAAATGAAAGAAATAAAGAAATATATTCGAGTGACCCTCTAGATGCTTATCAGTATTTGTAAAAACATTTACTAAAATGGAGAAAAGAAAGAAACACACAGAAGGAAATAAATGACAGGGCAGAATTCGAAACACAACACGAAGCTTCTTACCAGCTGCAAACTCCGTGACAGGTGGAAGTCTCACTGACATGGTATTCTGAAGTCCTTTACGTTTGACTCTCTTTTTGTTTATTAACCCTGGGGTTAGGTGAGAGGGGAATATAGCTATGAATTCTTAATGAAAAATGTATATAAGAGAAAAGCTAATTCGCTGCACTTTATATGTAAATTCGTTGAACTCTATATGTAAAGTTTAAGATATTCCCATTTAAAAATCTTTAAAATAAAGATTATATTATTATAACTATCTTAGTGGTATTGAAAACTGCATTAGAATAAAAACGAAGAGACTGCATTTACAATATCAGCAAAAAAAAATTAGCAAGTTATATTAAAATATATAAAATACCACTGAGTAATCTAAAAAGTGCAGGACCAATAAGAGAAAAACGAAAAACCTTCACTGAGGAACATTAAAGACATCCCCTTGAATGGGGATATATCATATTCCTAGATGAGACAATTCTTAAAGATATCAAATCTCTCCAGTTTGATTCTAAGAATTATAATTGTGGATGTTGATTTAAAATTGGTTCTGAAATTCATCTGGTATATAAATATATGAATAGCCAAGATATTAACTTCCAAAAAAGTTTAATTATAAATAAGCCTGAATATTTTTGTTTAACAAACAAAATCTTTCATATGATAAAATCAAGGGCATGAATAGAGAATTAAAAAATCCCTTCAGGCAGAAAGATGGGACTCTTCTTACTTTGATGCTTCCTGTAAGCTCCTTTCCATCTTTAAATTCTGCATTCCACAGATGACACCACCCTTATGGCAGAGAGTGAAGAACTAAAGAACCTCTTGATGAAAGTGAAAGAGGAGAGTGAAAAGTTGGCTTAAAGCTCAACATTCAGAAAACTAAGATCATGGCAGGTGGTCCCATCACTTCATGGCAAATAGATGGGGAAACAGTGGAAACAGTGGCTGACTTTATTTTTGGGGGCTCCAAAATCACTGCAGATGGTGACTGCAGCCATGAAATTAAAAGACGCTTACTCCTTGGAAGGAAAGTTATGACCAACCTAGATAACACATTCAAAAGCAAGAGACATTATTTTGCCAACAAAAGTCTGTCTAGTCAAGGCTATGGTTTTTCCTGCGGTCATGTATGGATGTGAGAATTGGACTATAAAGAAAGCTGAGAGCTGAAGAACTGATGCTTTTGAACTATGGTGTTGGAGAAGACTCTTGAGAGTCCCTTGGACTGCAAGGAGATCCAACCAGTCCATCCTAAAGGAAATCAGTCCTGAGTGTTCATTGGAAGGACTGATGCTGAAGCTGAAACTCCAATACTTTGGCCACCTGATGCGAAGAGCTGACTCATTAGAAAAGACCCTAATGCTGGGAAAGACTGAAGGTGGGAGAAGGGGACGACAGAGGATGAGATGGTTGGAAGGCATCACCAACTCAACGCACATGGGTTTGGGTGAACTCTGGGAGTTGGTGATGGACAGGGAGGCCTGGTGTGCTGCCATCCGTGGGGTCGCAGAGTCGGACACGACTGAGCAACTGACCTGAACTGAGCAGATGGCTCTATTTGCATCACCAATGTCTTTTGGGTGGCAGCATCATGTCTTTACCACCTGAGATACCTAACTCTTCAATCTTGCAGTAGCACCTGAACCACTTCTACAGCAATGCTGAGTTACAAATCTTATCGCTGCTCTTTCATATAAGGGAATTTTATTTTATCCTAAGAGAGAGGAAATTTAGTAATGAAACCTCCTCTGGTTATCTCCCAGACTCTTTGAGACGAACTTTTTTATGACCAGTAGTTTTTTTTTTTCCATTTTGCAACAACCTACCATGTCCCAAGCTCTTGTTAAATTTTTCGTGTACCGTGGAAAATGACTGAAGTGTTCCATCTTGACCTGTTGATATACACAGAAAATGTCTAATCAAGCTTCATCAAAACAATGGACCATTTGAATCATGACACTTATTCTATAAAAAGCTTGAAGTTAGCTGGCAGCACTTTAAAAGGAAGCTGATTGTAACTACCTCATTTATAATATTCAACTGCCCATGGAAAGCCATTTAGTAAAAACAAAGGATAAAATGAGGTGCTAATAAATGCCAGCAGATTATCTGAACAGGCAAGGGCCACATTTCTGGAATTTGTCCATTCTGACTCCAACGATGACTAAATAGAATGATGTTCCAAATAAAAGTAATATCAGCTAGTGTTTCCTGAAGTATTCAAAAACAATCACCTCATTTTACCCAGATTTTCAAGTTACTCAAAGGGACATCTGAATCTAAAAATGTACAAATACCAAACCTAATAAATATCAAATACTTTGCTCTCATTACTTGCTGAATTAAACTAATGGCACAAAGCAGAAACTCACTTGCACTAAGAATTTGTTGTCCATTTTGTCCATAATATCTTATTTTGGTAAGAGGAGCACTATGTCCCATTCTGAATCTCAGAAGCCGGCCTTCACCTGCAGGACCATCAAATATCCATATCTGCCAAGAAATGAAGACAAGTAAAGCTTTCCCACAAGTGACCGGCAAGCAGTCAAACCACCTTCTGCATAAATCTACTGGCACTGGGTGATGCCTGCAGACCGCTGACCCTGGAGCACAGGCTAGGGAAAAGATGAGCGGCCTAACTTTCCCCAGCTCCAATGATCTTGCCTGGAAAATCCCATGGACAGAGCCTGGCGAGTGGCAGTTCACGGGGTCACAAAGAGTCGGACACAACTGAGCACAGCACAACTCTCTCACTTCATGAAAATCAGGCAATCTGCTACGCCTTTTATTTCATCTATATCAATGTCTTATCCCATATTCCCTTCACCTGCTAGGTTTCAGGCTGATACATTAAAGCAGGCTTGTAATAACCCAAAGGGAGGTGGTAATAACCACAGTACCCTGAGAGCGTTGTCAGCACCGTTTGTGACCAGAAGCGGCTCTCTGTGGAGAAATGTTAGTCCGGCAATCGCTGTAGAATGTGCGTTTCTCATTTGATTGATTAACTTTCTGTCTTCTAGATCCCAGAGTCCAATATGGCCACATGGGCTTCCAGCTGCCATTACTGGGTGACCATCTGTTGTTAAGATAGAACACACTAAGAAAACCATGCACCACCAAACAACTAAACTTAACAATACTTCTCTCCACTCTTTTCATCCATAAATATAAATTTAAAATAAAAGACTATATACCAATAATCTACCAATATTCCTTCGGCTCTTTATATTCTAGTATTTCATTCATTTCTATTAAATTATAAACAAATATTAAGAAAATTTCTATGAACTTCAAAGTAATACATCTGAAGTGTTCTTAATTTTCATCCTTAAACAAGTTGAGAGTTACCTGTGCGAAATGAAATCGAAGTAATAGGTCCCCAGTCTTGACGAAACTTCATTAACGTTTCATCAAATTTAATGTTGTGAATGATAACCTGACCCGACATGAGACCAACAGCGACAACATCCACAGCTGGTGCCTGAAAATTAAATGACTCAACTTCTTATTTTCTTAATCACATAGCTTTAATACTGATGATCACATCATTATTTATGTGTTACCAAAATAAGTATTAATAATGGAATATATTTCTGGAGATGACAAAAACAATGAATACTGTCACTCTGGCATACTTTAATTGATATCTGGCATGGAAGTATTGAGGAATGATTTTTCCAAATTACTTCCCAGCTTCAGTCTGGTAGTCATCATCACTCCCCCATCCACAAACATAGTTAACTTGCTAAGAAAGCAGCCATAATACAAAAGGAGCTGATATGTGAAATCAATACAGGTCACTACTGCCTGAATGGAAATAGAAAAAAGACAACTCTTAGAAAACACATGAAGGCTCGCCACATGCATGGCAACAGAAAAGGGCAACTACAAAGGAAGTGAAGAATGGTCTAGCCAAAGAATACAAGAAAAACCTATAACCCATGCTAAAAGGCAAACAGGTTATACAATTAGTCTGTTCCAGCTCTAAGAGTCTATGATTGTAATCTTCATTTTATACAACAGTATTACATACAGACTCTATACTATGTTTCTCTATTTAAGAACACAAGATCAATGTCCAATACCATCACAAAATGAAATCAGGCTAAAACATGTAATTAATTTGCCATCAAGTAACTACTATGCATGAGATCCTGTGTATAAGCTGAGGATACTAAAACAAATATGACGGCTGGCCCTCAAAGACCCTAATCATCACCTTTGGGATCTTCTGGGTAGATAAAAGCAAAGCAAGGTGATGGAAGTGAGACAATGAGGAATGTGTATAAACCGAGCAGGTATAAGCAATGGATATTTGAAAAGACAAGGTACATGGCCTGTATATGTGTCCAACGTGTACGGTTCTCTGCAGCAATACAGCCATTCAGACATACAGTTCTACAAACTCATAAAGACAAAAAGCAGTTATATCTGGAAGAGTCCAGCATCTAATAAATAGTTAACACTGGGCACCAATTGAAGGTAGGAGGAGAAAGGGATGACAGAGGATGAGATGGCTGGATGACATCACTGACTCAATGGAGATAAGTTTGAGTAAACTCCGGGAGTTGATGATGGACAGGGAGGCCTGGCATGCTGTGGTCCATGGGGTCACAGAGTCAGACACGACTGAGCAACTGAACTGAACAGACCCATTAGCTCAAGCCAGAAATCTCAACACACTGACAAAGTTCTCTGTATGACCTACAAACTCACTTGCTTCACTGAAAAAAAACCTCATCTCCACTCTGACCAAGGCACTGGACTCTCTATGCTTACAAAATGATTGGTAAACATGGATCCACACCAATCACAGAATTAAGAGACTAATTCTAGGCAAAAAGGTTTCCACAAATATTTATAGGCAAAGGCATTGTTTTCAATTCTATTTCCAAAACTGTTTTTTAGGGTAATATTTGTAAAAAACTAGACTATACATTATTGTGCCTTTAGGTCCACACATATGGTTGGGCCCTGAAACTGAAAGATCCTACTACTGCCTTCATTTCTTATCTAACTTTACAGAAAAATACTAACCTGCTGAAGCGCTGTCACTCCAACTTCCCATCCCGCAAATGAATATAGAAGTTTACTACAAAAGAAAAAATAGTTGAAAGCTATTTTTGGGGGGGGGAGAAAATTAACTACATATTAAAAAATGATATAGTAACTATTTATTAAGTTCTTACCCTGCCCCACACTGTTCTAAGTAGGCATATTAATCTATTTAATACTCAAAATAATGCTATGACATAAACAGCATCATTTTTCAGATTAAGAAACTAAGAAACTTAATTACATGAAAAAATTAAGCTAAGATTACAAGGCTAATACTGACAGAGCCCAGAGAGACTCAGATCCTAAGCTGCTAAGAAGTACGATACTATGCAGCCTCTTGGAGAAATTAAAAAGAGAAAGAAAAAAAAATACATCAGTAAAAACGATTTTATGTGACAGATACAATTTAAAATAAAATCTTAGAATACAGGCAGATCTCACTTTTTACCGCAATGTGATATCGGAAACCTAACACAAAAAAGGACTCCTACTTGGTGATGGACAGGGAGGCCTGGCGTGCTGCAGTCACGGGGTCACCAAGAGTTGGACACGACTGGGCGCCTGAACTGAACTGACAAGACCACCTGCATGTCACAGGACTGCCACATGGCAACAGTGATGCTGCTCTGAACTCCAGAATCAAGCCATGGATGACAGTTTACAGAGCAGAGACACCTGAGATTGTCATAATGGCAATAAAGCATTTATTCACACATTAAATTCTTCAAGCACAGATTAGGGCACTCTCACAAGAAACCTAAAGAAATAACTTTGGGGCACAGAATATTTCCATCATTATTTCCTAGCCTATTACAGAATAGGTAGTCAATGATTTGTTAAGCTGAACAGAAACACTGATTTAAAATGAATAATTAATAGGATAAACATTAAACCTCTGAAAATCTTATTTTCCCTTTCGAATCTGTAGGGC
Source organism: Budorcas taxicolor (assembly GCF_023091745.1). Taxonomy (NCBI): domain Eukaryota; kingdom Metazoa; phylum Chordata; class Mammalia; order Artiodactyla; family Bovidae; genus Budorcas; species Budorcas taxicolor. Next base: position 109,260,602 of record NC_068916.1, on the reverse strand, counting down.
GTTGGAAAGGAAACTCTGGATGCTCAGATATTTCTGATGCTCTTTTAATGATTATAAAGAAAACTGAGCTGCCACTCTTTTCTCTGGATAAATGCACAAGTAACAGGCAGAGGTGTTCACCATCATTTATCTAGCCCCCTAGCTATACTAACAATATTACAGACATCCCTCATGTTTATGCTTGAAGATGAATGTGCTTCTACCGTGAAAACCATACCTAAATGCTAGCACTAAATAAACACTGATTTGCGTCGCCATCTAACGTTTCAGTTTATTGAAAACTAAAAGCTCTTCAGTGACGATCTCAATTATTTTTCTGATCTTGTGTACTAAAGCCTTCATTACAGTTTCATGAATTCTTTATAGTGACTCAGGATACTAGTATATAGTATTTAATGAGCATTTATGAAGCTGCCTACCATGTTCCAGGACCATATCCCAGTTTTCACATATGTGATTCCATGAGTAACAACCCCAAGAACAGGTATTTACTGAAAACTCTCCAAAAAAGATATAAAGGAGAACTGAGAGACTTCAAGAATGTTTTAGGGAGTAATAGACGAGGATAAGGCAGGAATCACTTATGTTGTAAATACAGAGCTTACTTGGATTTTACATTCCATAACTGGAGGCTTCCTTGTTCACTGCCAAGAAGTATTTTATTCAAGTAGGTACTTGGGTGCAAAATTGCAGAAATTTTAAATACGGATTTATCGAAAGACAATTGCAGGTATTCTTCTACAAAAGTAAAGGTTATAAATAATACATAAAATAAAACAGTTTAAGATATTTTTCATACACCCATATATTTAGCACTTAAAATCTACCATAGCAAAGATTTATGTACTAATATAAACCAAAGACATATACTAACTTATGTGATAAGGGGCAACTTGCAAATTTAGTTAGATTATCAAGAATTTTCTAAAAGTTCTAATATCAATCCTACTTAAAATTTTACCCACTGCCAAACTGGTTTATGGGATGAAAATAAGAGTTCAATAAAAAAAATGACACTAACGGATCAGACTTAGTAGTTTTATAATTTGATCAAGAGGCAGCTAATGTTCCAAATCAAGCGCATGGGAGGGAAGGAGCAAAAACCTAAAGAGTTTCCTCTGCTCCTCAAACATGTAAAAAGTCAGAGGAAAACTTAAACGAAACTGAAAACAGGGCTTCTCATAGTTACACAGGAGACCCTCAAGCGGAGGGGAGGAAAGAACTTGCAGCTGTGCTGAGTGGGAAATGGCACAACCTGCTGTCTTCTGCTGCAAGATCAAAACATTTTTTGGAACATCACATGCTTAAAATTCCTACATGTGAATTTTGTTTTCCACTTCACAGTTCATCCATAATGAAAACACTTTCTCACTTAATTTCCTAATGAACTTGAGTATCAGAGAACGAACACTTCTCTTAAACTTTAGTTTCATTCTATTTGGCTGCTGCTTACTCCAGGAGTATGTGTACCCCAGGTTAAGGAGCATAGATAACAGACAAGAATTACAGAATCTTTTACTTAAATATTATTTTAAAAGATCCTTGCCTCTATATGTAACTAGCAGTCTTACTTAAGATCACTACAAACTGCTCCCTGAAGACACCATGCTGCTCCAAGAGGAACATAGAGCTGAGTACCAGTATCAACAGAAAGCTGGCTGAACTCTTAAGAGTCAGATTCTCTAACTTCATAAAAGGCCTTTTAATATCCATCTACATAGGGACTATGTTTGAAATTCTGTTCCCTCCACTCAGGCAAAGGAAAAACAAGAGTGGCTAATCTGAACAAGAACATGGAATGACTGCCAGGAGGGCAATCCCTAAGACTTCTACTAAAAATAAACATTCTCCCTCAAAAGATGAGTCAATCAAGAGGTAGCAAACGCTAAAAATGCACACAGATCAGAAACGTACAAGCTTTAACTCATGTCAGGCCCCACAGTCTTTCACCTACAAGAGCTGGGGTTACTCTGGTTAAAAAATCCTAACCTTTGGTGATAACACGGCCCTACAAACATAGCACAGTGACAGAGTTTAAGAAAATCACAATTAAAGGACACTGACTCATATTCTTAGAAAAAAGATGTTTATTTTCCTTCAGATGACTGGATCTTCAAGTTTACTATTACAAGTTGAAAATACAAACCAAGTATTACTCAGGTGTAAGTATACACCAAAATTCTCCCCACAGAGAAAATATCATGTCATTAAACTTGGAGAGCTATAATGCAAAGCATTATGAACAGCTCAAATAGCTAATTAAAGCTGCTTAGCAATTTTTTACTTAGAACCCCTTTCCCTCATACACATTAAAGATTCTTAAAAATTTTTTACTGCTTACATGTGAAACCTCTGGTACAGAAGGTTTAAGTCATCCTTAAAAGAGATATTTTAGTTACACACATACTATTCCAAGATAAAGTAATAAATGGGTTTTCTTACCTTCTGAATATATGTGCCAAATAATAAGAACGCTGTCGGTATCCACAGAGATAACGTGGTCCCCAAAGGGTTGCAAAAGATGGATTTCTGCCTTATGACCCTTAAAGGTATGCACTACCTGCAATGTCAAAATTCAAAAGAATTTCATATTATTCATTCATCATGTAATATTATTCATATTAACAACAACAACAACAAAAACCCCACACAAATCCGGAAGATAAGATGCTCACATTAAGAAATGCCCAACTTTTGACGACCCAAGGTTAGATCAACAAACAGCAAGGAATCACATTTTCACCTGCTCCCCCAGAGAGTCCAATTAGGAAACATGGGCTAGGAACACAGAAATGAGATCTTTTGAGGCTCAGCTTTTCAACCAAGCTTAGGGAGAAGGCACCCAAAGAGCTGGGTTCCTTAGCCAAGCCAGCCAACACAATTCCATGCATTTTGGAAAAGTGGGATGTTCTAGAAGGCTAACCTCTACAGCCACCACCAGCTGGCTTCCACAGAAACAAGGGAGGGCGATACAGGACACGACTTCCCTACAGCTTTGCCTGGACACAGACATTCTTTCCCTGACAGCAGTCCCTGCACCCGCACTAATTACAGTCCCTTCCCCTACAGTTTCAGTTCTCAGCAGGCTCCAGGAACCCTGTTTCTTCTCCTTCTCCTTCTGGCCCTATGGATGGTTAACAGTTTCCTACAGTTCACAGTCTCCGATACCTTTCTACTCCTAATCTGTACATTGCTCTCTCAGAAAAACTACAAATTGCAATATTTTGAACAAAAAAAGGAGCCTGACTTTCTACAAAGAAAAAAAAAAACTTTTATTGACTCTCAAAACAAAAACTCCCATTAAAGAACTTTAAGTTGCCTTCCTCTGCCACAGGTAGAGATGATGGAAAACGCTGGGAACAAACATCATTAACCTGAGTCAGACTTTGAGAAGTACAGTAACTCCATCACCTGGCTATCTAGCCATCCCCACAGCCACATTCCCTTTCATTCTGGACCACTAGCACCAGGTCATCTCTCAAATTAGTCATCCCAGGACAAAGTGAGAAACCAACGAGCAGATTAAGACAAGAAAAGATCCTCCCTTAGGAGAGAGCACAGGACCTAACTTCTTCTATGTAGGCAACAAGCACCTGGGTCTTAGAAAATGAGTCATGGGCTATGACGCTCATAACAAAAAAAATCAATTCACATAAGGCAGTGGTACAGATGTGAATCTCTTAGGAAAATATTTTCAAAATACTACTGACTGAATCCTACCCCAACCAAATAAACAAAGTAGAAAACTCCAGAGATGGGACCTGGTTGGAAACGAACAAGCTGCAGCAGCTAGCTGCCCAGATGATTCTAAGGTTGGTCCCAGGCAAAGAAAACCGAACCAAAGCATCACTTTTAACTGATTATGAAAATTTGATGAAATCAACTTTCTCTTCCTCCAGCAAAGTGACTATACATTAAAAAACAAACAAAAAAAAAACGTCGAGAGTGTCTCAGATGAAGAAGAGCAACATTAAAGTTCCCTCCCACACCATGACAATCAATCGCTGACTGCAAAATACAAAACAGTTCAATGATACAAACCTCTTTATTACGGGCGAATGCAGAGAAAACATTCCCATAAGCAGCAAAGACTAACCTCCCATCAGCTGCCATAGAGCAGATGTCCTGTGGGAGAGAGTTACCTGGAAAAAAAGAAATATAAAATGAAAGAAGTAAACCTATTTTTTAAGAAATAAAGATATTTAAGATTCTGGAACAAATACAAACTTCAATTACGCATCTAACATCTTTAACTTCTTATAACTTAAAAATACGTATGTATGGCAATCAGAGCATAAAATTTAGACTTCAGTGTTATTTTAGACACCTAATGACAACAATCACATTGAAAATATGACATCACCTTGACTTTCCCTAAGAGAATTAATGTCCAGTATCTGCGGACACAAGAACATAATCCTAAAGAATTGAGAAGAATTGAGGTTATTTGGGGACAAAAATCCTCACTCAAATACACAAAACTCTGGCAGATGGTCATCTAATCTCCACGTGAATGCCTTCAGCAACATCAAACTCCTAACAACTTCAGAATATTTTAAAAGTAGATCAAAACTGAGAACTCTTAACCCCACCATTTGGAGTAACTTAAAAAAAATCCATGATATTCTACACTCTGACCCTCTCAAGTGAATAGCACGGTTTCCACCTAGTCTTCTCCAAGGTAAACATGCCTGTCACCTCCAGCCGCTTCTCATCAGGATTTCTTGATTCCTCTCTCACTACCATGGTCACATGGGCTTGTACTTTTTATTTCCCATTTTGGGGGCAGGACCGTTGAAACAGAAGAGAATTAAGTGTCATTCACGCTGTTATTACATTTCCAAATACTATTTTTATAGGTTTATCATTTTAGTATTGCCCTTCTACAGCCTTCTATAATCTTTTTAAAAAATAAAATTTATCAGACATACACTCTAAATTCATATAGCTCTGTTTTTCTTACAAAGATCACAATTGATGGTGAAACTAGAATCTCTCAGTCCTGGCAAGCTCTTCATTCCATAGAAGAGTTAAAAAAAAAATTCTTCCATTGCAAGAAAATATCAAAATGTGGGAAAAAGGAAAACTCCTTCTTACAATGGAATGACAGAATCAGAAAACCACTATTTGATAATCATCCTACTAATAACTCAGGTGAGAATCACGACTAAATGACAGTCAGCAGTACATGAAACTTCGAATAGTAAAGACTATTTAAAGTGAAAGTGATGTTGCTCAGTCCTGTCCGACTCTTTGCAACTCCATGGACTGCAGCGTACCACGCTCCTCTGTCCATGGGATTTCCCAAGCAAGAGTACTGGAGTGGATTGCCATTTCCTTCTCCAGGGGATCTTTATGAACCAGGGATCGAACCCAGGTCTTCCTCATTGTTCAGTTCAGTTCAGTCGCTCAGTCGTGTCCGACTCTTTGTGACCCCTTGAATCGCAGCACACCAGGCCTCCCTGTCCATCACCAACTCCCGGAGTTCACCCAAACCCATGTCCATCGAGTCAGTGATGCCATCCAACCATCTCATCCTCTGTCATCCCCTTCTCCTCCTGCCCTCACTCTTTCCCAGCATCAGGGTCTTTTCCAATGAGTCAGCTCTTTGCATCAGGTGGCCAAAGTACTGGAGTTTCAGCTTCAACATCAGACCCTGCAATGAACACCTAGAATTGATCTCCTTTAGGATGGACTGGTTGGATCTCGTTGCAGTCCAAGGGACTCGCAAGAGCCTTCTCCCACACCACAGTTCAAAAGCATGAATTCTTCAGTGTTCAGCTTTCTTTATAGCCCAACTTTCACATCCATACATGACCACTGGAAAAACCATAGCCTTGACTAGATGGACCTTTGCTGGCAAAGCAATGTCTCTGCTTTTAAAGACGCTGTCTAGGCTGGCCACAGCTCTCCTTCCAACGTGTAAGCGTGGCAGGCAGATGCTTTACCGTCTGAGACGCAGAGCATCTACCTGCAATGAGGAAGGCCTGGGCTCGATCCCTGGGTCAGGAAGACCCCCTGGAGAAGGAAATGGCAAGCCACTCCAGTACTCTTGCTTGGGAAATCCCATGGATGGAGGAACATGGTAGGCTACAGTCCATGGGGTCGCAAAGAGTTGGACAGGACTGAGCAACTTCACTTTCACTTTCAATGTACCTTACCACATGCGCTTACTAAATTTATTAGCTACAAGGGCAAGTCTTCAAAAGGAGCTGCTTGATAAATGTCACCTTAACCAAATGATCAAAGTTTTCACTGCCAGGAAAAAGCAACAGCATGTGCCTGATATGGTTCGCTGAGAATTCAGCATCATTTCTTTGCTACTCTTGCAACACTGCAGAACCTGAATCTAATCATGAGGAAGTATCAGAAAAAGTCAAATTGAAAAATATTCTTTAAAAAAGACTAGCCTACACTACTCTAAAAATATCAATGTTGTAAACCACAAAGAAAGAGATGAATTATTTTAAAGAAGACCAAAGAGAAATGACAACTGAAAGTAACAAACAATCCTGTCCTGGATGTTTTTGTTAGCTATGTACGTTTACCATAAATACACGCCTAAGTCTTTATGTTTCACAAGTCTTAAATTTAAGTCAGAATTTTAAAAGAATGTTAAAAGATACTAAACATGCACAAATTCAGGATAAAGTCTATACTTACTTACTGCAACCAGACTAAGTTTCTGAACCTGTTTTTAAAAAAGAGAACAAATGATTAAATTTTTACTAACAAAAATATAATAATAATTTAGCACTTAAAGATTAAACTCTAACCTCATACATAAATTTACTATGCGGTCCTTCCTTAAAAAGACACTTACTGATGATACTAATTTTCATTATTAGCAGATTAGTCGCTCAGTTCAGTTCAGTCACTCAGTCGTGACCAACTCTTTGAGGCTCCACAGACTGTAGCCCACCAGGCTCCTCTGTCCATGGAGTTCTCCAGGCAAGAATACTGGAGTGGGTAGCCATGCCTTTCTCCAGGGGATCTTCCTGACCCAGGGCTCGAACTCAGGTCTCCTGCGTTGCAGGCAGATTCTTTTATAATCTGAGCCACCAGGGAAGCCCATTCTCATTATTAGGAAAATTTATATTTTCTACTATTTCATCAGTGATGGAAGGGTAGGCATCATGTAGTTTTGTATATGGGTCATGTAATAAGTATTTTAAGGCTTTGCAATCTGTGGGGTCTTTGTTGCCATCACTCAACTGATAATACATCACAGAAGCAGCCACATATGGTAAAATATATATATATATATATGCATGACTGTATTCCAATAGATTTGATTTATGGATATATAATAATAATTTTTAAAACTGTCATATGCTGTGAAATATTATTTTTATTTTGATTATTTCCCGGCCATTTAAAAACGTCAAAACCATCTAGCTCAGAAGCATAGAGCACAGAAGGGTGTAAGACTAAAAGTGCCCTTGAAGATGAATTAAATTATCTGTTTCTTAATTGAGAGTAGACACACAGACACAAAAATAAAAATACGATAGGTCATACAAAAACAAAATGTTGGCAGAACTGGCTTGCAGGCCGTAGTTTGTGGGCCCCAACCTATGGTTACTGACCCAGCTATGTGACTTGGAGAAAGTTACTCAACCACTCTGTACCTCAAATTCCTCACCTATAAATTAAAGATTAAAATAGGTCCCTAATTTTATGCATTATTGTAAGGATTCAATGAGTAAAATTTGCGTGAAGAGTCAGAATGGAGTCAGTCATACAGTAAATCCTCAATAAGCGTTAGGTGCTATCACCAGCACCGCCTCCATCGCTGAGATGGCCTTCCCTTTCCGTTCCTCACTTGCTCTTCCACTAATTCTACCTGCTACCAACAACCAGTTCCTCTTGCTAACAATCCACCTGATTTTCACAATACTTCAAGGAAAGCTTGTATTTTCTAGGAGTACAACTTTACATCAGTTTCCAGGAAAAGTGCTTAATTAACACTGACTAGTTTTAACCTTCTCAAGTAAGGCCCCACCTTTCACAAAGCATACCTTCATCTAGAGAAGGCGAAAGAAGAAACAGCAACAAAAGGCTATTTCAAAGACTGATGATATATTTTAGAGGAAAAACCATCAGTAACAAGCAGGAAGGCCTTGGGCAAGTAACAGTTTTTTCTGAGATCTAGTTTCCTAGTCCATGTAAGGGTGCTACAAAATAACGAACATTCTTCTTGGAAAGAAACGCGGCAAGGTTTCGAGGAGATGGCACCGCTGAACTCTGTCATGGTGGCAGAAAACAGATGCTCAGGGGAAGTTTAGGGAAATTAGTCTGCTAACAAATGTGGAGAGCCGCGTAAACCGTAACTGATCTCACCCTCCCGTTATCCCAGTGGATTTTAGCCCGCATCTCTAACGCGGTTCTCCGCAGGAACCGCACAATGAAATGGCTTACAACTCTAATTAAAAGGGGGCGGGCGAGCAGTTTCCTTCGCCGCATTTATTTCCAACCTCTGCCGCAGACCTGCGACGTTCCCCGGGACCTCCCCCAGCCCGACCGCCGCCGGAGCTCGTCGCAGGCGGACGGCATGTGCGGCCCACACACGGACGGCCCGGGCGGAAGGCGGCGCGACCCCGGGGCACTCACATCGTAGGTGTGGAAGCTCTTGCCCACGCACGTGGTCACGTAGAACCGGCGCTTCAGCGCACTGAACCGCACCGCGTGGGGAATGTCGCTGCTGAAGAGCCCCAAGGCCCGGAACCCGGCGAAAAGGGCGCTGGCGGTGCGTTCGCCCGGGCCCCGCTCCATCGCGACCGTCGACGGCTGCCTCGCGCCTACCGTCCCTGCGAGACCGCGCGCCCGTGCCCGTCGGCGCGTCTGCCTCAGCACAACCCTCGGCCGCCGCTTCCGGCGCCCGGCCGCTTCCGGTGCTCGCTGCCAATCGAGCGAGCGGAGGCTGTCTTCGGTGCAGCTGAAAAGTAGCTCCCCGCGGGACGCGAAGGGGAACCGACACTTGGGTTCCGCGTTCCCGCCGTCCCCGACTAGCAGACGCTGCGCTCGCTTTCCCGCGGGCCTGGAGGGGCGGGGCCGAGTGGGGAAGCCCGGCGGCCGGGGGAGTGAGGGGACGCGGAAGTCTTAGCCCGGGCTTCCCCGACGGACGCGTCTAATCAGATTGGGGCTGGGAGACGTTTCTAAAGGCCCAGTGCCTCTCGGTGGCTCGGCTGGTGAAGAGTCCGCCTGCAGCGTGGGAGACCCGGGATCGATCCCTGAGTCTGGAAGATACGCTGGCGGAGGGACCGGCTGCCCCCTCCAGTGTTCTGGAGAATTCCAGGGACTGTCGTCCATGGGGTCTCAAAGAGGCGGACACGACTGAGCGACGCTTACCTTTTTAAACGCCCTTATCTTGTGGAGATACGTGTTTATGGATGAAATTATGTATCTGGGAATTTGCTTTCAAAATAATTGGAGATGAGGTCCAGGGTTTTTTATGACCTGCGTGTTTTTTAATACTATAAACGTATTATCAGTTCAGTTCAGTCGCTCAGTAGTGTCCGACTCTTTATGACCCCATGAATTGCAGCACACCAGACTTCCCTGTCCATCACCAACTCCCGGAGTTCACTCAGACTCAGATCCATCAAGTCAGTGATGCCATCCAGCCATCTCATCCTCTGGCGCCCCCTTCTCCTCCAGCCCCCAATCCCTCCCAGCATCAGGGTCTTTTCCATTGAGTCAACTCTTCGCATGAGGTGGCCAAAGTACTGGAGCTTCAGCTTCAGCATCATTCCTTCCAAAGAACACCCAGGACTGATCTCCTTCAGAATGGACTGGTTGGATCTCCTTGCAGTCCAAGGGATTCTCAAGACTCTTTTCCAACACCACAGTTCAAAAGCATCAATTCTTCGGTGCTCAGCTTTCTTCACAGTCCAACTCTCACATCCATACATGACCACTGGAATAACCATAGCCTTGACTAGACAGACCTTTGTTGGCAAAGTAATGTCTCTACTTTTCAATATGCTATCTAGGTTGGTCATAACTTTCCTTCCAAGGAGTAAGCGCCTTTTAATTTCATGACTGCAGTCACCATCTGCAGTGATTTTGGAGCCCCCCAAAATAAAGTTAGCCCTTGTGTTCACTGTCTCCCCATCTATTTACTATGAAGTGATGGGACCAGATGCCATGATCTTAGTTTTCTGAATGTTGAGCTTTAAGCCAACTTTTTCACTCTCTTTCACTTTCATCAAGAGGCTTTTTATATTAAAGACTGTTAATTGTTGAATCTGGGGGAATGGCTGTGTGAGAGATCCTAGCACTGCTCTTATGCTTCTGTATGAAAGTTAAATTTGCCATAGTAAAAATGTTGTTTGTTTTCTACAGAGTTTTGTTTAAGGTAAATTATAAATTGGAGTATTAATGGATTATTTTTTACCTATGAGCCATAGAAATACGTACAAATGGTTTTAATTATCAGGTAAGCAATAAGAATGTTCTAAATTGTGTATAATGCAAATGCTGTGTTTATCATTGCGAAAAAAAGGTCTTCTGTCCATAATGGCAATTTGGGGGGAAAATTGAAGAAGTTTCCTGGTCAGGACTTTACAGTTCACAAAGCCTTTGATAATATCCATGGCTGATGATTTGAATGCAGAATTGATGCTTCTGAACTGTGGTGTTGGAGAAGACTCTTGAGAATCCCTTGGACTGCAAGGAGATCCAACCAGTCCATCCTAAAAGAAATCAGTCCTGAATATTCATTGGAAGGACTGATGCTAAAGCTGCAATACTCCTGAAGTGAAGAGCCAACTCATTGGAAGAGACCCTGATGCTGGGAAAGAGTGAAGGCAGGAGGAGAAGGGGACAACAGAGGATGAGATGGTTGGATGGCCTCACTGACTGGATGGACATAGTTTGAGCAAGCTCTGGGTGATGGTGATGGACAGGGAAGCCTGGCGTGCTGCAGTCCATGAGGTCACAAAGAGTCAGACACAACTGAGCCACTGAACAACAATTAGCTTAATATAATCCTCAAATAAAGACAGTGAGATATTTAGGGCAAAAATTATTCTTTTACAAATGAGGAAATCAACTCATTTGGGGATGAATGATTTGTCCAGTTCCCAGTTTATTTAGTGCCAAATCCAGGCGAGAACAAGCTTGAATAAGCTAGAATAAGCTTCCCTGGTGGCTCAGAGGGTAAAGCATCTGCCTGCAAGGTGGAAGACCTAGGTTCGATCCGTGGGTCGGGAAGATCCCCTGGAGAAGGAAATGGCAACCCACTCTGGTACTTTTGCCTGGAGAATCCCATGGATGGAGGAGCCTGGTGCATGGGGCCAACAAGAGTCAGACACGACTGAGTGATTTCACTTTCCCTTTCCAGGCTAGAACAAGGTTTAGCAAAGATTAAGGAAAGATCTTTGGCATTGCCTTTCTTTGGGATTGTAATGAAAACTGACCTTTTCCAGTCCTGTGGCCACTGCTGAGTATTCTCAATTTGCTGGCATATTGAGTGCAGCACTTTCACAGCATCATCTTTCTGGATTTGAAATAGCTCAACTGGAATTCCATCACCTCCACTAGCTTTGTTCGTGGTGATGCTTCCTAAGATCCACTTGACTTCACATTCCAGGATGTCTGGCTCTAGATGAGTGATCACACCATCGTGATTATCTGGGTTGTGAAGATCTTTTTTGTACAGTTCTTCTGTGTATTCTTGCCACCTCTTCTTAATATCTTCTGCTTCTGTTAGGTCCACACCATTTCTGTCCTTTATTCTGCCGTTCGTTGCATGAAATGTTCTCTTGGTATCTCTAATTTTCTTGAAGAGATGTCTAGTCTTTCCCATTCTGTTGTTTTCCTCTATTTCTTTGCACTGATGACTGACGAAGGCTTTCTTATCTCTCCTTGCTCTTCTTGGAACTCTGCATTCAAATGGGTATATCTTTCCTTTTCTCCTTTGCTTTTCACTTGTCTTCTTTTCCCAGCTATTTGTAAGGCCTCTCCAGACAGCCATTTTGCTTTTTTGCATTTCTTTTCCATGGGGATGGTCTTGCTCCCTGTCTCCTGTGTAATGTCACAAACCTCTGTCCAAAGTTCATTGGCACTCTGTCTATCAGATCTAGTCCCTTAAATCTATTTCTCACTTCCACTGTATAATCATAAGGGATTTGATTTAGGTCATATCTGAATGGTCTAGTGGTCTTCCCTACTTTCTTCAATTTAAGTCTGAATTTGCCAATAAGGAGTTGATGATCTAAGCCACAGTCAGGTCCCGGTCTTGTTTTTGCTGACTGTACAGAGCTTCTCCATCTTTGGCTGCAAAGAATATAATCAATCTGATTTTGGTGTTGGCCATCTGGTGATGTGCATGTGTAGAGTCTTCTCTTGTGTTGTTGGAAGAGGGTGTTTGCTATGACCAGTTTGTTCTCTTGGCAAAACTCTATTAGCCTTTGCCCTGCTTCATTCTGTACTGCAAGGCCAAATTTGCCTGTTACTCCAAATGTTTCTTAACTTCCTACTTTTGCATTCCAGTCCCCTATAATGAAAAGGACATCTCTTTAGGGTGTTAGTTCTAAAAGGTCTTGTAGGTCTTCATAGAATCGTTCAATTTCTTCAGCATTACTGGCCAGGGCATAGACTTGGATTACTGTGATATTGAATGGTTTGCCTTGGAAACAAACAGAGATCATTCTGTCATTTTTGAGATTGCATCCAAGCACTGCATTTTGGACTCTCTTGTTGGCTATGATGGCTACTCCATTTCTTCTAAGGGATTCCTGCCCACAGTCGTAAATGTAATGGTCAGTTCAGTTGCTCAGTCATGTCTGACTCTTTGCGACCCCATGAACCGCAGCATGCCAGGCCTCTCTGTCCGTCACGAACTCCCAATGTCCAGCCAAATCCATGTCCATTGAGTCAGTGATGCCATCAAACCATCTCAGTTTCTGTCATCCTCTTCTCCTCCTGCCCTCAATCTTTCCCAGCATCAGGGTCTTTTCAAATGAGTCAGCTCTTCGCAGCAGGTGGCCAAAGTATTGGAGTTTCAGCTTCAACATCAGTTCTTCCAGTGAACACCCAGGACTGATCTCCTTTAGGATGGACTGGTTGGATCTCCTTGCAGTCTAAGGGACTCTCAAGAGTCTTCTCCAACACCACAGTTTAAAAGCGTCAATTCTTCAGCACTCAGCTTTGTTTGTAGTCGAACTCTCACATTCATATATGACCACTGAAAAAACCATAGCCTTGACTAGACAGACCTTTGTTGGTAAAGTAATGTCTCTGCTTTTTAATATGCTGTCTAGGTTGGTCATAACTTTTCTTCCAAGGAGTAAGCATCTTTTAATTTCATGGCTGCAGTCACCACCTGCAGTTATTTTGGAGCCCCCAAAAATAAAGTCAGCCACTGTTTCCACTGTTTCCCCATCTATTTGCCATGAAGTGATGGGACCGGATGCCATGACCTTAGTTTTCTGAATGTTGAGGTTTAAGCTAACTTTTTCAGTTACCTCTTTCACTTTCTTCAAGAGGCTCTGTAGTTTTTCACTTTCTGCCATAAGAGTGGTGTCATCTGCATATCTGAGGTTATTGATATTTCTCCCAGCAATCTTGATTCCAGCTTGTGCTTCATCCAGCCCAGTGTTTTTCATAATGTACTCTGCATATAAGTTAAGTAAGCAGTGTGGCAACATACAGCCTTGATATACTCCTTTTCCTATTTAGAACCAGTCTTGTTCCCTGTCCAGTTCTAACTGTTGCTTCCTGACCTGCATACAGATTTCTCAAGAGGCATGTCAGATGGTCTGATATTCCCATCTCTTGAAGAATTTTCCACAGTTTATTGTGATCCACCCAGTTAAAGGCTTTGGCATAGTCAATAAAGCAGAAATAGATGTTTTTCTGGAACTCTTGCTTTTTCAATGATCCAGCAAATGTTGGAAATTTGATCTCTGGTTCTTTTGCCTTTTCTAAAACCAGCTTGAATATCTGGAAGTTCACGGTCCACGTATTGCTGAAGCCTGGCTTGGAGAATTTTGAGCATTACTTTGCTAGCGTGTGAGATGAGTGCAATTGTGCAGTAGTTTGAGCATTCTTTGGCATTGCCTTTCTTTGGGATTGGAATGAAAACTGACCTTTTCCAGTCCTGTGGCCACTGCTGAGTTTTCCAAATTTGCTGGCATATTGAGTGCAGCACTTTCACAGCATCGTCTTTCAGAATTTGAAATAGCTCAACTGGAATTCCATCACCTCCACTAGCTTTGTTTGTAGTGATGCTTTCTAAGGCCCACCTGACTTCACATTCCAGGATGTCTGGCTCTGGGTGAATGATCACACCATCGTGATTATCTGGGTTGTGAAGATCTTTTTTTACCTAACTTATCTAGGGACAATTAATGGTAGTGTAGCAATTTGAATTTAAGTGCTTCTGACAATTAGATTTTTGTTTTAACCTACATCTTGGCAATGAGACAAAAATTTAAAGCTTAGAACTCTCATGGAAGGTTTAGTCTTATGGTATCAATGAGACATGCATTTTAGCTGTTTTCCTGTGATCTTGTAAAGGCACTGTGTTATGGGCTTTTTATGAGTTGCCTAGTTTTAACATTCTCAGAATACATTTCTTCCCATCAGCTGCCTCCCTGAGTTTCTTTCTATTCAGCTATCAGCAAGGTGTTCAAATATGTGTTGGAGAAAAAGGAGCTAGTTATTGCTCTTTTTACTTTGAGATACCCCTAAGGATACTAGTCCCAAGTTAGGATAAAGGAGAAGATGGAGAATTACCTGACAGTCCAGTGTTTAGTATTGTGGGCTTCCACTTCAGGGAACCTGAGTTTGATCCCTGGTAGAGGAACTATAATCCTGCAAACCATGAGGTGTGGCCACAATGGGGAGAAAAGGTGGATGTAGTTGATCATTGACAAATGATAATATTCAATTTGATTCAATACATTGGTGCTTCAGAGAATTTTGGTAAATTAAAAATAAATGTAGCTATGTCAAATTGTCATCTCTAACTTTTTAAAAAAGTGTTAACTATGACTTTTTCTGAGTAGTTTATATAATAAAGACCATTTCTTTTTTGTTACCAGCTTCATGTATTGTGATTACCAGCCTCCAAGATGCCCTCAATGGTGTTCGTGCCCTAGTGTAGTCCCCTCTCACACTGATTAGGGTTGACCTGTAACAAGGCTAGATAATTTAAAAAACTGAAGATTTTGACTTGCTCCTTCTTGGGTCGTTTGCCCTGCAGAAAGTCAACAGCCACATTGGGAAGATACTCAAGCAGTCGTATGGGGTGTTTCACGTGACAAGGAAAGGGAAAGTGAAAGTTGCTTAGTTGTGTCTGACTCTTCGCGGCCCAGTGGACTGTAGAGTCCATGGAATTCTCCAGGCTAGAATACTGGAGTGGGTTGCCATGCCCTCCTCCAGGGGATCTTCCCAACCCAGGTTGAACTCAGGTCTCCCACATTGCAGGTGGATTCTTTACCAGCGCAGGCACAAGGGAAGCCCAAGAATACTGGAGTGGGTAGCCTATCCCTTCTCAAGCAGATCTCCCCAACCCAGGAATTGACCGGGATCTCCTGCATTGCAGGTGGATTCTTTACCAACTGAGCTATCAGGGAAGCCCAGACGTGAGTAAAGCATCCTGAAAGCACATTCTCCAGCCCTAGTAAAGCCTTCAGATGACTGCGGCCATGCAGACATCTTGACTACAATCTCATCCAAGACCTTCAGCCAGAATCACTCTCAAGCCACCCCTGGATTCCTAAGTCTCAGCTGTTTAACCTAATAAATGTTAACTGCTGGTTTAGGCCACTGAGTTTGGGGTAATTTGTTACACACTAATGCATAACCAGTACACTTATACTCACTTTACTAATCACATTTAGAAATGGGTATGGTTCGGTTCACTGTATGGGCAGAACCATGTCAGAAACCCACGGAGGAGTGCTTGTCCACTCCCTTACGTCACAGACGAGTGAACTACTAAGCACTACAACTGTGGAATTAGGAGGTGAAAAGGGCAAGCCCCGTACATCAGCACTCCTTATTCTCAAGCTGAGACTTTCTACCTTGGGGAGCTGTTCATTCTGGCTGCCCCAGTTTTTCCTCTGCTGGTGGAAAATGTGCAAGAACATGTCTGTTGCTGGTTGAATAGAACCACTAAAACACGTGTTGCACTGAGATACTGTTCAGCTCAGTTCAGTCGCTCAGTCGTGTCCGACTCTTTGCGACCCCAGGAATCGCAGCACGCCAGGCCTCCCTGTCCATCACCATCTCCCGGAATTCACTCAGACTCACGTCCATCGAGTCCCTGATGCCATCCAGCCATCTCATCCTCTGTCGTCCCCTTCTCCTCCTGCCCCCAATCCCTCCCAGCATCAGAGTCCTTTCCAATGAGTCAGTTCTTCACATGAGGTGGCCAAGGTACTGGAGCTTCAGCTTTAGCATCATTCCTTCCAAAGAACACCGAGGGCTGATCTCCTTCAGAATGGACTGGTTGGATCTCCTTGCAGTCCAAGGGACTCTCAAGCGTCTTCTCCAACACCACAGCTCAAAAGCATCAATTCTTCGGCGCTCAGCCTTCTTCAAAATCCAACTCTCACACCCATACATGACCACAGGAAAAACCATAGCCTTGACTAGATGGACCTTAGTTGGCAAAGTAATGTCTCTGCTTTTGAATATACTATCTAGGTTGGTCATAACTTTTCTTCCAAGGAGTAAGCGTCTTTTAATTTCCTGGCTGCAATCACCATCTGCAGTGATTTTGGAGCCCAAGCAAATGAAGTCTGACACTGTTTCCACTGTCTCCCCATATTTCCCATGAGTGATGGGACCGGATGCCATGATCTTCGTTTTCTGAATGTTGAGCTTTAGGCCAACTTTTTCACTCTCCTCTTTCACTGTCATCAAGAGGCTTTTTAGCTCCTCTTCACTTTCTGCCATAACGTTGTTGTCATCTGCATATCTGAGGTGATTGATATTTCTCTCGGCAATCTTGATTCCAGCTTGTGCTTCTTCCAGTCCAGCGTTTCTCATGATGTACTCTGCATAGAAGTTAAATAAGCATGGTGACAATATACAGCCTTGACGTACTCCTTTTCCTATTTAGAACCAGTCTGTTGTTCCATGTCCAGTTCTAACAGTTGCTTCCTGACCTGCATACAGATTTCTCAAGAGGCAGGTTATGTGGTCTGGTATTCCCATCTCTTTCAGAATTGTCCACAGTTTATTGTGATCCACACAGTCAAAGGCTTTGGCATAGTCAATAAGAGATTGGCTGAATATGTCAGGTCTATCTTTTCCTCAGGTTAGCATGTACCTTCCACTCAAATCTTGTAATGGTAATCCTGATCTGGTGTTTGGAGATGATAGGAAATATTCAGTCAGCCTCCTTGAGAAATGTCAAAGTTGAAGCATAGAGAAACCTCTTTAGCAACAAACCGTTTATGTCTACTTTTTCATGTAAATCTTTTTTTTTTTTTTTGTATCAAATACTGCTCTGCTTTCAAGGTAATGAAGAATTTTAGGCTGCGCCTGTGGCCAGATCTAATCATCTTTGATAATACTGCAGTAGCCACAGAACTGCAATGCAGGAGAACCAAGTTCAGTCCCTGGGTCTGAAAGACCCCCTGGAGAAGGAAGTGGCACCCCACTCCAGGATTCTTGCCTGGAAAATCCCATGGACGGGGAGCCTGGGGGGCTACAGTCCGTGGGATTGCCAAGGATCGGACGTGACTGAGCAACTAACACTTTCACTTTTCAGCCGCAGGACCAGTCCTGAGAGTCCTCAATGTTGCCGCATTTATGGAAGCATCCCATGGAAATGGACGGTGGCTCCCTTTCGCAAGCTTGGAACAGCTTTCGCTTAATTAGACACCAACAAATGAAACAGTTGTTTGTTGTACTGTGCGGGCACTGAGCCTGCCAGAAGCGCCAGCTCTCTGAAAAGAGTATGTTTAGGACTTGGCATCACTATACACACTCACATAACTTTCTCTTCTTCCATAGTTAGGCTGGAGCCGTTCTCTTTATTTTAAATATTCTTCCATTTCGTTATTCAGTCATAGCGGGAACTTGAAGCTGAAGTTCCCCACAGTGATACGTTAGGATAATAGGATACATTGGCTGTCAGAATCAGATGACAATTCTGGAGAACACCATTCAATGTTCTGCTATTCTCTCGAGGGCGTTTCTAACCTGAGTGCCAGGAATTCAGGCTCCACAATGACTAGTAGAGGATCACCTTCCCAAATGACATCACCTGTCACATAACAGCTTTTCCTAAGTATTCCTGATACTTAAAAAAAAAAAAAAAGCAGTAAAAAAGTAGTCTTTCTCCTGAATAGAATATCAGGTATGAGGCTAGACCCATGCAGGCTCACTCACAGTAAGGTCACTGTCTTGCTTTTAGCTTCATTTTTAAAAACATCCTGTGCTATACTGATAGTAATGGAGACTTTTCTTCTCCATCCATTACCAGACCTTCCTGACCCTGAGGTACTAAGAGAACCAGGAAAAAAAAACAAAACTGAAAGAATGAATAGGAGGAATTAACCATCAATCCCCGTAGAGGTTCTTAGCTTGCAGTAGTTCTTCATAATATAATTATCTTATCCAGAGGGCACTGTGAGCATGTTTTGCTATCTACTATAATTTGAGGTAATTTTAGGTACATAATAAACATATCAATAACCTCAGATATTCAGATGACACCACCCTTATGGCAGAAAGTGAAGAAAAACTGAAGAGCCTCTTGATGAAAGTGAAAGTGGAGAGTGAAAAAGTTGGCTTAAAGCTCAACATTCAGAAAACGAAGATCATGGCATCTGGTCCCATCACTTCATGGCAAATAGATGGGGAAACAGTGGCAGACTTTATTTTTGGGGGCTCCAAAATTGCTGCAGATGGTGATTGCAGCCATGAAATTAAAAGATGTTACTCCTTGGAAGAAAAGTTATGACCAACCTGAAAAGTTATGACCAACCTAAAAATTTCTGACCAGTTAAAAAGCAGAGACATTACTTTGCCAACAAAGGTCCATCTAGTCAAGGCTATGGTTTTTCCAGGAGTCATGTATGGATGTGAGAGTTGGACTATAAAGAAAGCTGAGTGCAGAAGAATTGATGCTTTTGAACTGTGGTGTTGGAGAAGACTCTTGAGAGTCCCTTGAACTGCAAGGAGATCCAACCAGTCCATCCTAAAGGAGATAAGTCCTGGGTGTTCATTGGAAGGACTGATGTTGAAGCTGAAACTCCAATACTTTGGCCACCTGATGCGAAGAGCTGGCTCATTTAAAAAGACCCTGATGCTGGGAAAGATTGAAGGCGGGAGGAGAAGGGGATGACAGAGGATGAAATGGTTGGATGGCATCACTGACTCAATGGACATGAGTTTGAGTGAACTCCAGGAGTTGGTGATGGACAGGGAGGCCTGGCGTGCTATAGTCCATGGGATCACAAAGAGTTGGACACAACTGAGTAACTGAACTGAACTGAACTGAGCTGAATAAACACAAAATGAGGTGTTCACCAACCAAGAGAATTGTTCAGGAGAATTGTGAGGGCATAATTTCCTATGCTTACCTTATTGTTACAGAATCAGCATCCATGGGTACAAAAATGATCTCACCAGAAGCAATACCCTGCCAATCAAAGACCTCTCCAAAGCTAGAAATTTTGCATTCTTATGGCTCTCTTCCTTAATTTTAAAATTTTATCCTGCTATAAATCTCAGTAGGCCCATATAAAACTGTATTTACAGGTCAGTTTAGATTTCTAAATAACAGTATGTGGCTGAATGTCTGACTAAATCATTGTTGCTGGTGGTGGGCAGTATATTAAAGTATCACTGAGGCCCTACCACCCCATATTCAGATTAGAAGGCGTGGGCTAGACTACAGGAATCTGTATTTAATAGGCTTCCCAGGTGATTCTGATACCAGTCCACCGTCCCCTTGGAAATCTATTGATCATTGAGGAAATGATCGGTGAGAAAGTACTAAGAAAAAAGTGATGCTGTTGGATATTACAAATAGATGAGATCATGGAGTGTGTGCTTCTAATTCTTGTTATCAAGCCTTCAAACTCTCTGGCACCAGTTAAGAAAGGGCTTTACTTAAATTACATGATCTTGCATGATGGAAACTTTAGCCATATGTGATCTTGAAACTGGTTACCTTCACCCTGAAGTCTTCAAGGAAGTCCCAGGGAGAGGAATAGCTGAGTCTCACTTAAGAGTTACCTGCAGCCCTTCAAGAATAATGAGGCTGTTATTCCACTCTTCTAGAGACTAGCGTTTATCTTCTAGAGAAATGAACCCTTAGTAACCCGGATTTGGACAGCAGGCACAGAAGCACACTGCAGCTGGGACTGGCAGGTGAAGCTGACCATCACAGGCTGGCCAAGGGGCCTCCCAACGTCTTCCATACCCAGCTCCCCGAAAGTCAACTTTCAGACCCATGCATGTCCCCACACAGAAGACTGCAGGAAAACTCAGGGAAACTGAACAGTTCCAAAGAAAAGACTTGACAGATGCTTCTGTTTGGTGATCTCGTGCCAAGAATGCCTGCCACATTCTATTCAGGAAGTATGTATTTAACAGGCAATAAATGCCAGGCACTTCTAGATGCTTCTGATATCACTGTAATCAAACAGATATGCAAAACTTGTTTCAGACATACATGTAATCAAAACATGCAGAAGCTTGTTTTCATGAAGTCTATCTTCTATAAAAGAGAGACAATAAGAAAAGAAATAAATAATAACTTTTAAGTATGTTGATAAATGTTGTGGGGGGGAAGTGTAGAGAGGAATAAATAGTGTTAGTTATAATTTTAAATAGAGTTTGCCAGGTAAATTCTCATAGAAATGGTAATCTCTGAACCAATGGTAATCAGAATCACAAAATATATTTTCTGTGTCCTACATACATTATGAATATATAGGACACAACAATATATTAAACTCATAGCTAAATATGACAATATTATTGAATACTTCATATAACATATATGGATTTCAAATAATGTTAATAAAACCTCCATGTAATCACCATTCACATAAAGAAGTTAAACATTGGACTTCCCTGGTGGCCTAGTGGTTAAGAATCCACACTGCGATGCTAGGGACGCGTATCTGATCCCCAGCGGGGGAACTAAGATCCCACATTCCGGGGAGCAAGTGGGCCCAAGCGCTGCAGCTGCTAAGCCTGGGCACTGCGACTAGAGAGCCTGCGCTGCAACAACTCACTTGTCTTTGTGCTGCAATGAAAGGCCCTGCCTGACTCAGCAAAGGCCTCGAGTGCCACAACTAAGACCTGATTAATTAATTAATCCAAAAAGCCAAGTTAATTAATCCAAAAAGAAATCAAACGGTGATACTAACTTAGAGGTTTCCCAAGTAACTTTCCAATGTTACATATCCAGTGCTTCTTATTCATAAATAATTGTTCCCAGTTTTTGTGATAAGCATCTTCTGTTTTTTAATTTATTCATATACCATAATTTATTTAATCAGGTCTTATTATACAACAGGCTTTCCAGGTGGCTCAGTGGTAAGGAATCCACCTGCCAAGCAGGAGATGTGAGTTTGATCTTTGGGTCAGGGAGATCCCCTGGAGAAGGAAATGATAACCCACTCCAGTACTCCTGCCTGGGAAATTCCACCGACAGAGTTGCCTAGTGGGCTACAGTCCATGAGGTCGCAAAAGATTCAGACGTGACTTGGTGACTAAACAACAATTATACAACAACTGATGTTTTACTGTTATGAATTGGATCCCTGGACTGTAATTCTAGTTGAGCTACTGTTTGTCTGGGTGACTACTACTCTCCAGTTTTCCTGTGAACTTGCCCATTACATATCAAGAAATTACCCGAAGAGAGTAAGAAGAGAATGAATGTATGACTGTGTGAGTAAATATATTAGTGTGTGTTAATCATTCAAGTGAGTTTAACTCTTTGCGACCCCACGGACTGTAGCCCGCCAGGCTCCTCTGTCCATGGAATCCTCCAGGCAAGAATACTGGAGTGGGTTTCATTCTCTTCTCCAGGGGACTTTCCTGACCCAGGGTCTCCTGCATTTAAGGTAGAGTCTTTACTGTCTGAGCCACCAGGGAAGCCCAGGAAGCAGGTTATATTCTTCAGTAAGTCATCTTCTTAACCTCAAGAAAATGTTGGTTGTGAAGTCACATGATATCTGGTCCTTAAGAAAGATAGCAAAAGTTATCCTGTGGTAAGTCCTCAAACTACCTGAAAAATCTGATTCAGATGAGAGGAAAACGTGATAACCATTCCACTCCCTATGCTCAAAGGGACTGAAAATGAGAGATTCTTAAAAATTCCTTTTTGAAGGGAAATTATAATGATAATAAAAGAGAGGTCAGCTCTATTCCAAAAAGCTTGGATGGAGAAGCTAAGGTTAAAAAAAAAAAAAAGCAGAACACTCTAGGAGAGATTATCTTTCAAGATAAAGCTTTTATCAGAATATTTCAAAAATAAGACCCTGACTTTCTTTAAAAAAGCTCTTGTTTTGCCCCTCCCCCTCCTCCTTCATCCCCGTGATACACTTTATTTCTGTATTTATTAGACACATCTGTGTTGGATGCACAAAGAAAGAAACAAACTGGAAGACAAAATGATCTGCCTAGTTTTGGGAGGGAAAGAATGGGAGCTTCTAGAGCTAAAGGGAAAGTTAGAGAATCATGCTTCAACTAGGACAGTAGCCAGACCAGTTCCTATTTTTAATTTTTAGTCGTGTATTTTTGCTCTCCTCGCCCCTGCCATCTCGCGTCTGCTCCTTTCCGGTCAGCGAAGGAAGCAGACGTGAAGAAAGCGTGCTGTTCAGACTGTACTCTTGGTCGTACTTCTTAACCTGTCCAGGGCCCTCTGTCTCATGCAGCTTGGCCAACTCTCGATCCCTCCCAAGATCCTGGTAATTACAGGTTATTCTGATCTCCCTACCTTAGATTTCTCCTGGGGAGACGGGGGCATTATTTTCAATATACTCTGCCTCATCTGCAAAGACTCTTAGGAGGATCTTCCAAGAATTGGCTTGCATTTCACGTAGGCGAGCATGGAGTTGAGTCTACAAGACCACACAGTTCAGCAAACTGACAGTCAATGGTCAGCCACGCTTGTACTTTAGTCTCCATAATTGGTTTTTATGGGGGGAGCCACAAACTTAGCTTGGGAATTGGAAGTGTTGGGGAACTCACTTCCTGCCTTCTTGGTGAGTTTGGTGGGAAAATCATAGCTCTCTCTACATCTACAAATTCTCTTTAAAGAATCTTCTAATTACTATCTGGCGTTCTCTTACTTTGGTTGTGATCCAGTTATAGTCACTCAGTCTGGCTGGCAATATCTTAAGCAAGTCCTAAAAGAATGTCTTGCAAGTTGTCTTAAGAAGGTGCATGAGGAGAGGAGAGTTTTTTTTATCATTTACTGTTCTCAGCTTTGCAACTTTAGACAAATTTTCCTTCTGTAGTAGACTCTTTTCAAAAACTAGTCATGACGATATTGCCCATCCCACATGTTCTGGGCATCAGGTGACCTTGACCTTGCTACCGCTGAGTCTTGAGATCACTCTCTCCTTCTCTTGAACCTGGCAGGACCTTTGACTGCTTCAGAAAGGGAAGTATGGTGAGCACGGTGCTATGTGATTCTCAAGACAGGATCATAAAAATTACTGGCATTGCCACCTTGCTTTCTGGGAAAGCTAACTGTTGGAGTCAGCCTCCGTTCAGAGAGGAAGTCCAGAATAGTTCATGTGGGGAGACCACATGGAGTATTCCAACCTGTCACTCAGCTGTGGCCTCAATTGGTAGCCAGCATGAACCACCAGGCATGAGAGTGAAAATGCCTCTAGAATATTCGGCCCACAGCGATTGAGTCACTCCGGATTTCAGTTCTGACCGCTGACACTCTATCCCAGCCGGGCCCGTCCTGAATTCTAGACCAAGAGAACTCATGGCACAGTGCAGTGTTTATTTTAGGAGACTTAAGTTTTCAGCGGTTTATTGCACAGCAACAGTAACTTCAGCAATCAAATACCTTCCTATAATTGTCATGCCGTTACTAAAACTCTTTTCTCTGCACCGTGTCCTCAAAGCTCCCTTCTGGCTAACAAGCTTTCTTCTTCCACCCTGGCCCAGTTCAAGTCCTGCTGCTGCCGCTGTTCAGTCGCTAAGTCATATGCAACTCGCCGCCCCGTGGATCGCCCCCTCCAGGCTCCTCTGTCCGTGGATCCTCCAGGCAAGAACACGGGAGTGGGTTGCCATTTCCGCCGCCAGGGGATCTTCCTGACCCAGGGATCGAGCCCCCGGCTCCTTCATTGGCAGGCAGATTCTTTACCTTTGAGCCACCAGGGAAGCCAGTTCAAGTTCTGTCTCCTCGGCAAACCCTTCTCTGACTTTTCCAGTCCACGAGGCGCTCTCCCTTCTCTGAATTCCTGAGTACTACTTCACTCACTGATGTTTTCTGCGGTGCATGCACTCTCTTTTCATTCTTAATTAACAGAATGCCCATGTGTTCATACAGCAGAGGGTCTTATGGTTTAGGAGGGATTACTCCCCTCCTGTAGGTGAATATTAATCTGTCTAATATAATTATGGTAATTAATATTTTTCTCACCAGAGATTAGGGCAGGCAATGGCTTCAGTCCTAATTCTAGCCAATGAAATTTGAAGAGAAGTCTTTTGGGAGGTTTTAGGGAAAGGTCTGTCTGTTTAAAAAAAAACAAGCAGGGAGGAGACATGGTTGAAAATGGCTTTCTCCTGCTTAACGTTCTTGCAACTGCGTATAACACCTACAACTCCTGCAATCACCTTACAACCGTGGAGAGAGAATCCTGAGGGAAAGGCAACATGATGAAAAAGCAGAGCAGAAGACAAAAAGAATCTGAATCTCTGAAGATATGTTTAGACTACCAAGTCACCAAACCCTGAAACCACCTTTTCTCTCACACCATTATGTGAGGTCGTATACGTTTTCTCGTTATTTAAGCCAGCCGAACAGAAACTCTCTTCCCGAGGCGGATTCTGTTTTCTCCTGAAAGTGTTAGAACGCTCAGTTAAATGTGGCTTAAACAATAAAGCTGTTTATAATCTCATGTTTCAAGAAATGTACAGGTCCTATGACTCCAAAGTTGGTTCACTAACGCAGCGATTTCATCACTGACCAAGATGCTTTTCAGCTTCCTCCTTCGCCACTGTCAGTAAGTCGGTGATATTGTCGCTTCACGGTTACAGGCGGACGCAGTCATGGCAAACACAGTAAGCGTCAGTCACTCAGTCGTGTCCCACTCTGTGACCCCGGGACTGTAGCCCACCAGGCTCCTCCGCCCATGGAACTCTCCAGGCCGAACACCGGAGTGGGGAGCCTTTCCCTTCAGGGGATCTTCCCAGCCCAGGGGTCGAAGCCAGGTCTCCCTCATTGTGGGGGGATTCTTCACCGTCTGAGGCACCAGGGAAGCCCTAAGAATAGAGAATAAAGAAGGAAAGCTTTTCCAGAAGCCCCACAGCCGACTTGCCTCGGGTGCTATTGACTATAACTACATTTTACACTCAAGTTTTAGTGTCAGGGGAGGCTGAGAAAACAACTATTTGGCATTTTTCAACATCTGTCAGTGGAGGCAGTCTCTGCCACCAGCTACAGCAGCAGCCTTGAGGCATAAATAAGATTGTTTTCCTGTATTCTGGCAAATTCGAGTCTAAAGAGCCTAAATATTTCCAACTTAGAGCTGCCATTCATAATAGGTCAACATGGAAGTCGAGCTGTGTGTCTTTTACAGGATGAGATCTCAGGGGAAGAAGTTTCTGTTGTGTTTTTCCCTACTTTCTCCTCTCAGGAAATTAAACCTAAAATGCCAAATTACAATCTTTAACAATAATTAATTTAAAATCCCCCTAAATTTTTCCATGTCTTGTTCTATCAAAACCTTAATGAATGTTAATTGATTTTCCTTCCTGGTATCTGCCACTCCTCTTTCATCAGAATGGCACCAGTCAGAATTACAGGTTACTTGCAGAAATTATAATCATAGAATTAGCAACAGTATCTAAAACCTTACAAGAACCCTCAGACCAAAAAACAGTTCCAAAATCAGAATTTATAGTAAGAAACAAAAAAAGGAATTGATAAAATCTGTGATTATTGAAGTTCAAAAATTTTCTAGGGAAACCAGATTGTATTTGTGAAAATTTGCAATGTGATGTTTTATCAAATCACATTCTTTGGAATAACTTATGACCAAGAGTGATCTCTCTTCCTCTATGGGAGCAGGAGTGAAAGAGCTCCTTGCTGTTTCTCCAAAACTCGTTTTGATAATATAAAAATTGCATTTTAAGGCTGCTGCTGCTGCTAAGTCACTTCAGTCGTGTCCAACTCTGTGCGACCCCATGGACAGCAGCCCACCAGTCTCCTCTGTCCACGGGATTCTCCAGGCAAGAACACTGGAGTGGGTTGCCATTTCCAGTGGGTGGGTGAGCTGAAGTCCATGGATTGGTAAAGAGTCAGATGTGACTTAGTTACTAAACAGCTGACAACTGAAATCTCATTGGTCAGCATTAGTAGCAGAAAGATATTTTATCCAACTTAATTTCACTTGCAGAAATGGAGAATTTGATATGATTTATCTTTCCCCTTTTCCTCTTTCTAGTAAAAAAAAAAATTGTTATATTAATTCTACCTGTGGAAAACTGAAAAATACTTTCCAGTTGGCCTTCTTTTTCACACCAAAAATTCAATAAAGAACAAGACATTATTTTATTTTGCAGATTTGGGGTTCAGTTCTGACTCATAGTCCCAAGAAAGCATTATTACCTATTAAAACAAAATTGTTTGTAACCCTAAATTTCATTGACAATGTTCGTCTTCATTCACTAGCACTAATAATCAGTTTAAATTGCAGGCTTGAGATAACTATAAGAAAAATGATAAGCATGATCAGCTCTGTAGCTTAAATAAAAATGTTTCTTTATAGGAACAAGAACTTTACATTTTTAAAAACTCTTCATACCAAGGCCACTTAAACAACTTTCTGGGTTTTTTCCTTTCTGCCAGTCTAGAAAAAAAGTTGCATAACAACATAATAGAAAAATTGGGGATAGGTTTTAGTCTTAATAATTACAATAATCACTTAAAGGAACTACATTTAAGTTTGTAGTACCATAATTTCTCAATTCTAAGTTGCTAATTTTTCTGCATTTAAATTTTTTGGAGCTTGCAGTACATTGTACAATTGATTAGATTAGTGCAGATTTACATTGCTGTGTTTATGATGACAGCATTTTCTTCTCTTTTCTTTTTTAATTTACTTGAAAAACTGTAAACGCATGTTGTGCCTTGCAAGGAACTGAGCAAAGACAGGTGTCAAATGATGACTATCCAGTCAAGTTTGGCACTTCTTATTTTGAGTATTCTAAATGACACACCTGTCCTATCCTTTGACCTTATAAATAGTTTCTACAAAATACCTTGGTTCTCAGTCCAGAGATATTTTAGGAGAATTTCTCAGCCAAAGATTAAGAAAATGAGATATACTATTTCTTCTCTAGGAGTAGGAAAGGATGAAGCATGAGCAGATAAGCACATAGGAAGATATTAGCAGACCAGACATACTTTTATGACAGTTGCCATGAATATGCTTGACTGTGTAGTTAAAAGGCAGTAATGATAAACGTAATTTGGGTCAAAAGCCAAACCCTAACTATTTATATTTAACTCTCACAAGTATTACAATTCAAGGTAGAAACTATCAAACCAAATAAAAAGAGAGATTTAATATTCACCAAAGCTACAGTTTAGAGTGAAGATTTAATCTCCATAAGCTTTTCTGTGTTGAGTATAAAACACAAAAATAGCATTAAAATAGATAAAAAGGGGATACACGTTAATGAGGAAACTGATGAACACAATTATCACAAAAATTTTTAGCGTTGATTTTGAATTCTAAAGAAGAGAAGCAAAAACTTGGAGAATTTTAACAAAAATATTGAGTTTAAGATAGTTATCATATATTATACACAGAATACATATTTGCTAAATGCCTTTGAACATTTACAAAAATTAATTTAGCGGAAGTGATAAGAAAAATCATAATACATTCCCAAAGTTTTCAGGAAATTGTAGCAAAAATAAAAACAAACAAATAAAAAAACTTACATAGATTTCATAATTGAGAGTAAAATCCTTTGGAGGAAGGATTATTTTAATTTCAATCTTGTCCTGTAATGAGTATTGAGGTATATTCATTGCTATTATTTTTCTTCTTTCCGCATCTAATTAGACAGTTGCCTGGACCTCTTGAACATTGAAAAGAACTTGATCATTCCACCATCTGTGTTGCTAGTCTTGCAAACAGATCACTTAATCACATGGGCAGGAATCATGGGTGGCGCCCTGCAGTACTCCTTGACTAGTAGAGGGCAGTGGGGCTGGTAAGGAAATTTCATTGGTGATTTTTACCAAAACAAGGAGGGGGTGGGAACAGCTGAACCCTAAATTTTGAGAGATGGCTTTGGTTCTTGTGACTTATTTATCTAAGCTGGCTTATGTTATCTAAGTTGGCTATCATTTACAAGATGTAAACTTGAGTATGGAGTTTACATGTTTGAGCCTGTGTGGAAATCAATTTCCTGGTCCTAAATAGGGTGTCTCAGGAATAGTAGAAGAGAATATCACCACAAACAATGTCCCAACAACATACCTCTGTATTATGGAATGCTTGGCTAGTTCAAAACACTTGTCTGGAAGAAATGTCAACAATATATTTCTCAGACACTTCTTAGGAATATGTTAAATATATTTAAACATCCAGTATCAACTCCATTCTATCCGTTTCTCTTTTAAAAATAATTTTTTCCTTTTTTAAAAATACTTTTTTCTATCAATTTCTGTTTCTTACCTTTCCCTTTCCATTTCCAGAAATGTGTTTCTGTGTAAAAGTGAATTGTTTTTGTTCTATGAAATGTATACATTGAAGATGCAAAATTATCATAGCTTTCCTCTTTTACTTTACCACATAGACATTCTTGCTTTTTGTTAAAATCTGCTTCTGCATTAGGAAAATAGATGTTGCAGGATCATGGTCATCTAAATATCTTTCACCTTTGGTCTACATTATATAACTGACGACTCCAGTTCTCTAAGGTGGAGTAGTGTGTGGACATAGGAAATAGAAGAAAATCTGAAGGAGTCCCAGATGCTTTAGTCCTCGTCACCAGGAAAGAGAGCAGGCGAGAGGTGCAAATAATCTGCGTGGGGGAGGCTCCCATTAACCGTAAGGCAGGCCGACATATCCTGTGATTCTCACAAACCGTCTAATGCATGTAGGGCGTATGCAGGGAATATCCTGTGCCGAGTCAATATCCTCATATTAGAACCTAGACTTCTGGAGGGCAGAGAGCCAGGTAGAGGCATAGTCTTCACGGCAGACACCCCGGCGGCCACAGATCGAAGGGAAACCCTGGGCGGCGGGCGGTTCAGCCGGCGGCCTGCCCGCGCCGGCGGCCTTGCTGCGGTGGTGACTCTTCACGGGCGGCCCAGCGGAGCCCTGCTTTGGCTTGTCCCAGACTGCACGGGAGAGCCTCAGACACACAGGCATGGGCACACACAGTTGGACAGGACGGATAAACACTAAAGTCCTCCTGTGCAGATACAAGGAACTGTATCCAATAAGCTGTGATAAACCATAACGGAAAAGAAAAGAAGATGGACCTCTGAGTCACAGGAGAAGGGCAGGGCAGGGCACCGCTGGAAGGAGACTGAGCTGAGCGTTGCCCGCTATCTGCCGTTTAACCCACATCCCTTAAATTCTCTACGCCTGGGTTTCCTCTTTAACTGGTGCTCGTGGCTTTGCTTTCTATTGAAGGGGACAGTGCATATCCTTGAAGCAGGTTTTCATCATTACAATAAAAAATAACCTTGTTTGGACTAGCTGAGCAGCATAGTGCGGAGGCCACTCTGTTTGATTGCCCTGGAGGGAAACTGCAAAGGGGTATTTCAGACTCCGGAAAGGGGAGCCCTCTCGGATTCCTGATGAGTGGAACTGATGACCTGGGGGAGCAAACTTGTCATTACACTTGGGTAGCGGCAGTGGGTGCAAATAGTTCCTTGAGAAAAAAATCCAAGTTAAATGCTATCAGGCCCCTTAGACTGAAACGGTACTCTCCTAAAGTGGAAGTGACAGTCGTGTCCTACTCTTTGAGACGCCATGGACTCTACAGTTCATGGGATTCTCCAGGCCAGAAGACTGGAGTGGGTAGCCTTTCCCTTCTCCAGGGGGTCTTCCCAACCCAGGGATCAAACCCAGGTCTCCCACATTGCGGGTGGATTCTTTACCATCTGAGCCACCAGGGAAGCCCAAGAATACTGCAGTGGGTGGCCTATTTCTTCTCTAGGGACCTTCCTGACCCAGGGATCAAAGCGGGGTCTCCCGCATTGCAGGCAGATTCTTGCTGAGCTATGAGGGAAGCCCTGAGGTCCTCTCTGAGGTCCTCTCTGAGGTCACTGTCAAAAGCAGACACTAAGAGCTCTAAAGAGGATCTCATCACGATGGGAAAGGGAGTCAGGCAAACGATGAGAGGCGAGAAGAGCCTGGGAAGGCTGGAGGCGGCGGTTATGGCAGGGAGAGCCGCAGAGGCTCCTCCTGGCAGAAGTCAGCTGCCCTCACGAGACACAGGTTTGGGGAACAAGCGCTGAGCATGTGGAGATGAACCAAAGCAGGGCCCCAAGATCAGAGTACAGCACACACAGAACCTCTTGTCCTTATGGTTTTATTTCCATATGCATTTGTGAAAAAAAGGTGTTGACGCTGTAATAAGATTTGGATCAAGAGACTAATATAACAAGTAAGAACGCACATGACCATATTTGTGCTTAACAGTGGCAAAGAGGTCTTACCAATTACGACCAATTAACATGACTCTGAGTAGGTAAGCTCTTAGGTTTCTTTCAGTTCTAGAATATTACTGTTTTATTATGAAGATGAATAATTTTTCAGCTAATTTGAACATCTGACTCAAACATCCTTGAACAAGAAAGTCTTGATTTATAGTACTTGGCACAAAACACTTGGGATATTTGGGTAATTAAACAGCAGATGCTAACAGATTGATAGCTGTTATTTGGTTCTCAAACATGTTGTACTTACTTGAACTTTCTTTTTTACCCAGGATTTCTCAACAGCAGTGCCCAGTTCTGCTCATGTTTGAGGTTTGCCTTGATGGTGACCAAGATGCTAATTATCTTTAAATATTTATTCAAATTCAAAAAGAGAACAGCTTCTTCTTATACTATCAGCTTATTTACTAGGTTTATTTCATTTTATTTTAAATTTTACTGTGAGAGCTATATGAATTCTGGAGAAATGTATGAATGTTAGCATATAAAATTAAAGTTTTTTAAAGTATATTATCTTTTCTTTATGGAAGTATCAAAGCTGCATTGCAGAAAGTGAACAAGACAAGGTTCACAAATGATAAATATCCTCTGGTATGATTTTAAGATTTTCAAATTATTCATGTTTTCAGCTGTGTACCCAGAGATGACATAGAATAAAGGCTCAATGGGTGTTTGATGCTTGAATTGATGCAAGTTTAATTTTTATTTTGCATTTGAGGGGCAGAGTGGATAGAGGAGTGTTGTTAAGAGAGAAGCCCATGGTGAATAATAGCAGACTGCAACAACACTGATTAATTTGGGGAGTGATAATTGTTTTCTTGCTACATACATACAGATGGAATGCAGGAGACAAAGCAGGCGGCAGACATCTGATAGCTTATCTGATAGTTGCTGCTGCCAATTTCTGACTCATGATGGTCTTAAAAGAAACACGGATTTAACTTTTAATTTCCTTTTAATTCATTTACTCAGCACACTTACTGAGAATGCACCATGTGTTAGACATTGTACCAGGATTAAACATGAGCTGTATTTGTAAGATTGCACCAGGTCTTCCTCAAACTCCACATCCATGTGATCTATTTACCTCAAGCTATCCTGTCAATTTCATACCGAAGACATCTGCTTCAAACACAGTCTGAACTCACCCTTGATGCAAACACACTTGGCAGTTCCTCCCACCCCACCGGCTCCAGCACAGAAGCATATTAGAGGGAGTGAGAGAGGAAGGGGAGGGAGCAAGGTCATAGAAACTGTGTGTCCGTGAGCACATGCTTAGAAAGGAGCATCTTAGCTGTAATTGCCAATATACTAAGATGCTGACAGGAAAGTTGTACACAGAGATCAAATTGCCAACATCTGGATTGTCAAAAAAGCAAGAGAGTTCTAGAAAAACATCTACTTCTGCTTTACTGACTGTGCCAAAGCCTTTGACTGTGTGGATCACAACAAACTGTGGACAATTCTTAAAGAGACGGGAATAACAGACCACCTGACCTGCTTCCTGAAAAATCTATATGCAGGTCAAGAAGCAACAGTTAGAACTGGACATGGAACAACAGACTGGTTCTAAATCAGGAAAGGAGTACGTCAAGGCTGTATATTGTCACTGTGCTTATTTAATTTATATGCAGAGTATATCATGGAAAATGCTGGGCTGGATGAAGCACAAACTAGAATCAAGATTGCTGGGAGAAATATCAATAACCTTAGATATGCAGGTGACACCACCCTTATGGCAGAAAGTGAAGAAAAATTAAAGAGCCTCTTGATGAAAGTGAAAGAGGAGACTGAAAAAGTTGGCTTAAAACTCAACAAGGATATTGGGGGCCACCTACTGGCTTGGATTAATTGAGATTCACCTCCAAAGCTGGGATCAATCCCTAAACTTCCTGTTGGATGGGAACTGGACATGGAGCAACAGACTGCTTCCAAATAGGAAAAGGAGTACGTCAAGGCTGTATATTGTCACCCTGCTTATTTAACGTCTATGCAGAGTACATCATGAGAAAAGCTGGGCTGGAAGAAACACAAGCTGGAATCAAGATTGCCGGGAGAAATATCAATCACCTCAGATATGCAGATGACACCACCCTTATGGCAGAAAGTGAAGAGGAACTCAAAAGCCTCTTGATGAAAGTGAAAGTGGAGAGTGAAAAAGTTGGCTTAAAGCTCAACATTCAGAAAACGAAGATCATGGCATCCGGTCCCATCACTTCATGGGAAATAGATGGGGAAACAGTGGAAACAGTGTCAGACTTTATTTTTGGGGGCTCCAAAATCACTGCAGATGGTGACTGCAGCCATGAAATTAAAAGACACTTACTCCTTGGAAGAAAAGTTATGACCAACCTAGATAGTATATTGAAAAGCAGAGACATTACTTTGCCGACTAAGGTCCACCTAGTTAAGGCTATGGTTTTTCCAATAGTCATGTATGGATGTGAGAGTTCGATTTTGAAGAAGGCTGAGTGCCGAAGAATTGATGCTTTTGAGCTGTGGTGTTGGAGAAGACGCTTGAGAGTCCCTTGGACTGCAAGGAGATCCAACCAGTCCATTCTGAAGGAGATCAGCCCTGGATTTCTTTGGAAGGAATGATGCTAAAGCTGAAACTCCAGTACTTTGGCCACCTCATGCGAAGAGTTGACTCATTGGAAAAGACTCTGATGCTGGGAGGGATTGGGGGCAGGAGGAGAAGGGGATGACCGAGGATGAGATGGCTGGATGGCATCAGGGACTCGATGGACGTGAGTCTGAGTGAACTCCAGGAGTTGGTGATGAACAGCGAGGCCTGGCGAGCTGCAATTCATGGGGTTGCGAGGAGTCGGACACGACTGAGCAACTGAACTGAACTGAACTGAACTGAGAAGTGGTGTAATACATGTTGAGAAGACAATTGCAATATCTATTAGGTTAGGGGCATAATTTCCATTTGGTAGAAGATATTTATCTCGAGCTGCAGTCTCAAGTAATGGAAGACACACATTTTGGAACCTGCTAGAAACTGCACTTACTGGTTTTGCTCCATTTGGTGTTTTACTTACTAAGCCTTTTCTTGCATCTCTAAGATGGGAATAGCGGCTAGCTAACAGAATTTAGGAAAGACTTAATAAAATCACAAGAGGGAAACGTCATAAAGCTATCAATAACAGTTGACTTCATTTATGGGAATCCTTGTCTTTAATAATGGCATAAAATGCACACAAATGTTCTTCCAACTCTTAAACTGTTTAAACAGAAGTTAATAGGCAGAAGTCAGCAATTAAGGCTCTCCAATGCTACATTTATTTCTGCTTAATAGACAGAATCATGAGTTTAAAATGAAAGAATGTGTAAGCAGTACAGGGGAAGTAGCTGAAGAGAGAAAAGCAAGGCGCTAAGAAAGAGGAAGTTCTAAAAGGACGTTCGGAAGGCCTTCACAACTCCTCTGGCAGTTTTTAAAATTTCCTGTTTTTAAGCAATTTGAGTATGGTGAGTTTTAGAGTAGTTTTGTGGGTTTTGTACCGTATTGAACTTTTTGAAACTGTAGGTTTATGCTTTTTGTTAAATTTGAAAATTTCCATTATTTCTTTCTGTATATTTTTTTGCGCCTGTACCCTTCACTCCTTAAAAGAATCTGACTACACACGTTTCCCTAGTGGTCCGGGAGTGAGCGATGAGAGTGAAGACAGAACAGGAAGTCTGGGGCGATGGGTCCCGATCTCTTGTGTTCGTCCAGGCGGTCCCTTCTGGGCTGATCTGGGGAGCAATCAGCGGGCGTGCAGGCAGCGCTCACGCCTGGCGGCCAATGGTGCTGCAAGGTCGATGCTTCCTGACCCCAGCCACACTCCCTTCTGTGCCTGGCCTTGGGGTCGGTAACAAGGAGATTATTCTTAAGAAAAACATGAAAGATGATCATTAACACGATTTCTTGCTATGTGCTGCTTTTCCAGGTGCTATTTCTGTGGGATTTCTCAAGGCTGTGACGGTACATTGTTAGGAATCCCCACTACATCTCCCCCTTTTTGTTTTCACAGTAGATACGCTGTCTGAGCAACTTCTTCATCAGTTCTCAGATAGTTTTTTTTTGATGTATCTGAGGACTAGACAGTTAAAAATATACATCCTGATATTATAGTACCAAGCAATCCTCCTCCTAAAGTTTTAATCCACAACATGGGGTTAACTGTATGTAAGCTTTCCTCAGTTTCTTCAAATAAATCAGTTTCTTGGAGTTATTGTAAGTGAGCCTTCTGCATATTAGAAACAGTAGCCTGTAATTGGGAACTATCTAAGGGTCGATTATTATGAACGCATCCTCTCAAATGTTTGGATAATTGATCCCAAGTAGATGCACTTTGATTATACTTATGAGGTGTGACACAAAATGAAGAGATACTCCAGTCACACTTAAGGTGAATTTGTAATTGTAAATTTTGTACTTTGTCCTCTAGTAGGAGAGCTGCATTTTCTAAATCAACCCATCTTTCATTAATTGCTTGGTCTATGCCGGTCTGGCTTCCCAGGCAGAACTCGCATCTTGGCGCCCTGCTGTTCAAGTGTGGTTGTTCGTACGGTTGGATGCAGTGCTGCCCCAGCTACTGCTGAGGTCAAGGCTGTAGCAATAATTCCCACAACAGCTGCTCTAAGGAGTCCAGTAAACCTTTTGGAATGTTGTAGTTGTTTCTTGATAACTTTTAAAAGAGCATGTGTTTCAGAACAGCCTTCCCAAGGTCTGGTTTGATTTACTGGAAGCCAGATCTCCAATATCTTTCTTAACATAACAAATGAGTGATTAGAATTATAAAGTAAAGAATTTAAGCAAGTATATAATTTGCAATCCTACCAAGAAACTTCTTGTACATTTTCACTGTTAGAAATTGATTCTTTCAAGAGCACATAAAGATCTCTCATGTAAGCCTCAATATAAAATGTCCAGTTTGTACTGGTATTAAATGTCAATGAATAATTAGTTTTATCGGGATAATGTCTATCCCAAATTTGGAATTTTTTAAGACTTAGAGTCAATTTCCAAATCTCTCCTTCCCCTCTTCCTTGATCCAGTCGTGGGAAGGGGGTGACGTGCCACTCCCATGCCATATAGTTAGACAATCTGAATGAGTGGTGATGTTAGCATGGCCAAAGACTTTACGCACCTGCCAGTGCGCCCTTTAGTGAGGACTGCAGGGCTGGTTTTGATGAGAGCAATTGGAGGCTGCATGCCCCTTCGGGGACCAGTCCCCTACCTTCCATAGGAACCATTAGTCAAAATCACTTCTTTGGTCCTGTGGCCATCTTCCCGCTGAACCCGATCTTGTTTTCCAGTCCACTGCTTGCGATGCTCGCAGAAAGGTCTGTCTCATTTGCTGCCATTATTGGCTTCTGAGTCATTATAAGCAAAACTCAAACCAGAGGGATGTGAGTGAACCTTAGTGAAGTTACCATTTAAAGAATTAATGGACAGCCAGGCTGGCGTCGATAATTGAAGAGATCCTGTAGCTGGTCCTACACAAACTGGCCAGGATCCATACCCATAAGCCACACTGAAGGGAGTCCCTTCCTCTTGTTTAAAAAGAGGAGGCCGTGTATCTTCAGGTCCTGGTGTCCAGGAAGAATCATCAGCATAGACTGGGATCACAGAATGCCCCCAGTCAGCGGGTTTTAGTAACGGGGAGTTCGCTGAATGTGCCCCGTCAGTATAACTTTTGGGTCTGGCCGTTGCTGGGGGCATGCTCACCGCGGTGGTGATGACGGCAGACACGGCAGCAGGCAGACTGCTGGGAGTGAAGCTTCCCTTCATTTCCTAAGGTCTCCTCTGGCTTCTGTGTTAATCTTTCAATTTGTCCCCAAGCGGGGATCTTGTTCCTCTTGTTCCAACGGGAGGGGAGTCATCATCTTTGTTTCAGACGCAGGCCTTTAAAGCTCATTACTGGGGGCCCTGCGTCACATGCGAAGCGTCTCTTTGGTGGGAGTTCATTCACGATACAGTTTCACATGGCACACGGGAATCCAAACGGGTGTTTCTGAATCACCTGGCGAAACACAAGTGAAGCCCCTGCCCCAGGTCATCAGATGCCCCAGGCCAGGAGTGTGCCATGGGGTCGTCCCACCAACAGCGGGTTTGGGGTGAACTTCTTGTTTCTGTATAAAATGTTGTCCTGCTGTAGTAAAACCATTATGTTGATGCAAAAAATTTAAAGGAAATGATGCTTCATGTAATTTTTGCTGTGGGGGAAGTGATATTCCATCTCCCCCTTGTTTTTGTAACGTTCTTTTAGACATCTGTTAGCTCATTCTACAATAGCTCGTCCTTGTCCTTGGGGATCTTAGGGGATTCCTATATGATGTTCTATAGACCAAGCTTTTAAACAATCCCTAAAGGCAGGACTAGTGTAAGCCGGGCCACGGTCCGTGTTTATATGTTGTGGGAGGCCCGCAGGACCAAAGCAACTATGCAAATGTGAAACAACACGTCTTGTAGATTCTCCAGAGCAAGCAGTTGCCCAGATACATTTGGAGTTAGTATCAACCTTGACTTGTACATAAGCAAACTTTCCAAA
Organism: Budorcas taxicolor; assembly: GCF_023091745.1. NCBI lineage: Eukaryota > Metazoa > Chordata > Mammalia > Artiodactyla > Bovidae > Budorcas > Budorcas taxicolor. The sequence continues at coordinate 109,223,195 of NC_068916.1, read as the reverse complement.
GGATGGAACATGAGTTACGTCCATCTGCCAGATCTGATTTGGCTTCAGGCCGGGGGATTAATTTCCCCCAGTTTCTGGTGGAGACGTGGTTATGGCAACCATCTGACATGTAGGACAAGTCCTCACAATCGGTTTAGCTTGAGCCCAAATGATGTGAAACTTGGTTTTTAAACATTTTGAGTTACACTGTGTCAGGTCATGACAGATTGATGCCTCTGTAAAGGCTGGAAATAAAAGGGCATCGGCTGGAGCATTTCCTTCTGTTAAAGCCCCTGGTAAATCAGTAAGAGCCCAAATGTGAGGAAAGTAGAATGGGAAACTGTCGGTGTCTAGTCACCTGTTGTAAATTTGTAAAAAGAGTACATAATGTGGATGGGAAACTATCCTTAATAATCGTTGTTTCTATATGATCATACAGCAGAAGTGAGAAATAGATTTAAGGGACTAGATCTGATACCTAGAGTGCCTGATGAACTATGGATGGAAGTTCGTGACATTGTACAGGAGACAGGGATCAAGACCATCCCCATGGAAAAGAAATGCAAAACAGCAAAATGGCTGTCTGGGGAGGCCTTACAAATAGCTGGGAAAAGATGAGAAGTGAAAAGCAAAGGAGAAAAGGGAAGATATAAGCATCTGAATGCAGAGTTCTAAAGAACAGCAAGGAGAGATAGCAAAGCCCTCCTCAGTGATCAGTCCAAAGAAATAGAGGCAAACAACAGAATGGGAAAGACTAGAGATCTTTTCAAGAAAATTAGAGATACCAAGGGAACATTTCATGCAAAGATGGGCTTAATAAAGGACAGAAATGGTCTGGACCTAACAGAAGCAGAAGATATTAAGAAGAGGTGGCAAGAATACACAGAAGAACTGTACAAAAAAGATCTTCACGACCCAGAAAATCACGATGGTGTGATCACTCACCTAGAGCCAGACATCCTGGAATGTGAAGTCAAGTGGGCCTTAGAAAGCATCACTACGAACAAAGCTAGTGGAGGTGATGGAATTCCAATAGAGCTGTTTCAAATCCTGAAAGATGATGCTGTGAAAGTGCTGCACTCAATATGCCAGCAAATTGGGAAAACTCAGCAGTGGCCACACACTGGAAAGATCAGTTTTCATTCCAATCTCAAAGAAAGGCAATGCCAAAGAATGCTCAAACTACCGCACAATTGCACTCATCTCACATGCTAGTAAAGTAATGCTCAAAATTCTCCAAGCCAGGTTTCAGCAGTATGTGAACCGTGAACTCCCTGATGTTCAAGCTGATTTTAGAAAAGGCAGAGGAACCAGAGATCAAATTGCCAACACCCGCTGGATCATAGAAAAAGCAAGAGAGTTCCAGAAAAACATCTCTTTCTGCTTTATTGACTATGCCAAAGCCTTTGATTGTGTGGATCACAATAAACTGTGGCAAATTCTGAAAGAGATGGGAATACCAGACCAGCTGACCTGCCTCTTGAGAAATCTGTATGCAGGTCAGGAAGCAATTGTTAGAACTGGACATGGAACAACAGACTGGTTCCAAATAGGAAAGGAAGTATGTCAAGGCTGTATATTGTCACCCTGCTTATTTAACTTCTATGCAGAGTACATCATGAGAAACGCTGGGCTGGAAGAAGCACAAGCTGGCATCAAGTATGCTGGGAGAAATATCAATAACCTCAGATATGCAGATGACACCACCCTTATGGCAGAAAGTGAAGAGGAACTAAAAAGCCTCTTGATGAAAGTGAAAGTGGAGAGTGAAAAAGTTGGCTTAAAGCTCAACATTCAGAAAAGGAAGATCATGGCATCTGGTCCCATCATTTCATGGGAAATAGACGGGGAAACAGTGGAAACAGTGTCAGACTTCATTTTCTTGGGCTGCAGAGTCACTGCAGATGGTGATTGCAGCCATGAAATTAAAAGATGCTTACTTTTTGGAAGGAAAGTTATGACCAACCTAGATAGCATATTGAAAAGCAGAGACATTACTTTGCCACCAAAGTCCATCTAGTCAAGGCTATGGTTTTTCCATTGGTCATGTATGGATACGAGAGTTGGACTGTAAAGAAAGCTGAGCATTAAGAATTGATGCTTTTGAACTGTGGTGTTGGAGAAGACGCTTGAGAGTCCCTTGGACTGCAAGGAGATCCAACCAGTCCATTCTGAAGGAGATCAACCCTGGGATTTCTGTGGAAGGAATGATGCTAAAGCTGAAGCTCCAGTACTTTGACCACCTCATGCGAAGAGTTGACTCATTGGAAAAGACTCTGATGCTGGGAGGGATTGGGAGCAGGAGGACAAGGGGATGACAAAGGATGAGACGGATGGATGGCATCACTGACTTGATGGACATGAGTTTGAGTGAACTCCAGAAGTTGTTGATGGACAAGGAGGCCTGGCATGCTGCGATTCATGGGGTTGCAGAGTTGAACATGACTGAGCGACTGAACTGAACTGAACTGATATGTTTAGTGACATGTACAGAATATTGAGAATGAGATAAGATACTAATGCTTGGGGAATATTTTGTAATGCATGTTTAATAGCTAGAATTTCTGCTTGTTGTGCAGAATATCCAGGTGTTTCAATAACTAACGTAAACGTGCCTGTATACCCTGCTTTTCCTCAGGCAGTGCCACCTGTAAAAATGAGAGGAGCAGAGGAATAGGATTGAGGCTAGTAATTCTAGGCAAAATTCATTCTTGTTTGTTTTAAAAACTGCAAGACAGGCAAATCAGGATAGTGGTTGTCAATTTGCCCAACATAGTCAGCTAAAGCTAGTTGCCAAGATAACGAATTTTGAAGAGAATGTTTTAATTCTTTGAAGGTTCAGTTCAGTTCAGTTCAGTCGCTCAGTCGTGTCCAACTCTTTGCAGCCCCATGAATCGCAGCATGCCAGGGCTCCCTGTCCATCACCAACTCCCGGAGTTCACTGAGACTCGCATCTATCGAGTCAGTGATGCCATCCAGCTATCTCATCCTCTGTCGTCCCCTTGTCCTCCTGCCCCCAGTCCCTCCCAGCATCAGAGTCTTCTCCAATGAGTCAACTCTTCTCATGAGGTGGCCAAAGTACTGGAGTTTCAGCTTTAGCATCATTCTTTCCACAGAAATCCCAGGGCTGATCTCCTTCAGAATGGACTGGTTGGATCTCCTTGCAGTCCAAGGGACTCTCAAGTCTTCTCCAACACCACAGTTCAAAAGCATCAATGCTTCGGCGCTCAGCCTTCTTCACGGTCCAACTCTCACATCCGTACGTGACCACTGGGAAACCATGGCCCTGACTAGACGTTAGTGTAGCGCAAATAAGGGAGGGGTCCTGTCCAGTAAGCTGCTGAACACGCTCTCTTCCTTTTAGAATGATAGCGGCTATCATATCTAAGTAAGGGCTGACAGATCTTGTGTGTGAATTAGCTAAGAATATCCATTCAACTATTAAAGGTGGGTTTGCATAATCAACCCAGTAGGGGAGTGAGAAGTAGGGAAGACAAACAACTGAAGAGGCTCTAGAGGGTTTATTCTCTCTGTTTGGCAGTTTTTTACAGCTTGTTCTATAATTGCTAGTTCTTTCTCAGCCTCAGGAGTTCGTTGTCGGGAGCTATTAAGCTCTGGATTTCCTCTTAATATAGAGAATAAAAGGGGTAAAGAATAAGTTGGAATCCCTAACTTAGGCCAAATCCAGTTTTACTATCTTCTAGTAATTTTTGTAAGTCATTTAAAGTTTTAATTGAATCTCTGCATATTTGTACCTTTGGGGTTTGATTGTAGTATGGGTGACTATATTTCCTAAGTACTGAAAAGATTCAGTGTATTGTAATTTATCAGGAGCTATATACAAGCCAGCACATTTCAAGTATTCCTTTAGCTTTATATTATTATTATTATTTAAATTTAAATTTATTTATTTTAATTGGAGGCTAATTACTTTGCAATTTTGTATTGGTTTTGCCATACATCAACATAAATCTGTCACAGGTATACACAATGCTCCCCATCCTGAACCCCCCTCCCACCTCCCTCCCTGTACCATCCCTCTTGGTCATCCCAGTGCACCAGCCCCAAGCATCCTGTATCCTGCATTGAACCTGGACTGGCGATTCATTTCTTATATGATATTATACATGTTTCAATGCCATTCTCCCAAATCATCCCACCCTCGCCCTCTCCCACAGAGTCCAAAAGACCGTTCTATACATCTGTGTCTCTTTTGCTGTCTCGCATACAGGCTTATTGTTACCATCTTTCTAAATTCCATATATATGCGTTAGTATACTGTATTGGTGATTTTGTTTCTGGCTTACTTCACTCTGTATAGTAGGCTCCAGTTTCATCCACCTCATTAGAACTGATTCAAATGTATTCTTTTTAATGGCTGAGTAACACTCCATTGTGTATATGTACCACAGCTTTCTTATCCATTTATCTGCTGATGAACATCTAGGTTGCTTCCATGTCCTGGCTATTATAAACAGTGCTGCGATGAACATTGGGGTACACGTGTCTCTTTCAATTGTGGTTTCCTTGGTGTGTATGTATCCTTAACAAAATTCTAGCAATCAAAATCCTTTGGCTTTAAAAACAATTCCTGTAGGCTATCAATTTCAGGTAAGGCACATAGTATATCATCCATATAATGAATGATAAATGCATGAAAGAATTGCTGCCCCACTGGGTTTACAGCCTTGGCTACAAAATTTAGACAAATAGTGGGACTGTTAAGCATACTTTGAGCTAATACAGTCTATTGAAATCTTTTATGTGGCTCCTTTAATTTCATGGAAGGAACTGAAAAGGCAAATCTAGGTTGATCATCAGGATGTAAAGGAATAGTGAAAAAGCAATCTTTGAGATCAATAACAAACAAATGCCAAGTGCTTAGAATCATACTAGGATTAGGTAGGCCAGGTTGTAAAGCACCTGCTGGAACAATAGCAGCATTAACAGCTCTTAAATCAGTAAGCATCCTCCATTTACCAGATTTGTTTTGTATAAAGAACACTGGAGAATTCGAAGGGCTAAAGGACTCAACAATATGTCACTTGTTAAGCTGCTCACTAACTGATTAGTGTAAAGCCTCCAGTTTTTCTTGTTTTAGAGGCTGCTGCTCTATCCACAGAGGGTGATCAGTGTCCCAGTTAAGAGGTGTGGGTGTAGGTGGCGCTGTGGCCACTAGTGAAAGGGGGCGGTTTGAAATCTTGAGTAGTCAAAGAACAAATTCTTCCTTGTTGATTTTTCCCGGACCCAATCCTGGTATATAACCTTGATTGAACCTAATTTGGTGACTTGCCTCACTCTATTGATTTGGAGGAATATGAGTCTCACCATGCCATTGTTCCAAGAGATCACGACCCCATAGATTGAGAGGCATGTCAGCAATATTGAAGGAGGAAACAGAGCAGGCTCCACCTTGAAAGCAGGGCTCCATCTTGGGCCAGACTGTGGACTTTGAGCTCTATGCCCAGCATCTATGGAAATGACGTACCAACTGGAAAATCAGGCCCCCGGATGGAAGAGCCCCAGGGCTCATACCTAGACTCTCCATCACCTAAAAGAATACCCTAATTATCTGTGTCACTGAATAGAGTCATAAATTCTATTATGCTTATTGGGGTATGATGACAGGCCTATTGATAATTGTCCACTGTTAACTACCTAGGCTTAAGGCATATGAATCACAGGTTAACTTTGATTGTCAGGGAATTTGGGGAGGTGGGTTTGGGCACGTGCAGTTAGGGTATAAAAGGTTTTCACAAAATCTAGTCAGGGTCCTTGGCTGAGAGGAGACTTTGCCTTAGGCCCGCCGGTGTAATAAACTGCACTCCGCCATCTGCATCGTCCTTCTGAGTGAGTTTGTTCCCCGGAATGTGTGGCTACAACATTTGATGCATTGGCCAGGAAACGCCTCACTTTGAGGAGACAAGTCCCACTTGGGACTACTGCAAGGCCTTGTGGCTTGAATCTTCTGGAGGGGGAAGGCGCCTCGCCCTTCTGGAAGGATTCTGCTTCTCAACACCCAGACCTTTCACATTAGCAGGTAGTGGATGGCAGCTGGGGAACTGAGCACTCAGGTGAGGAGGAGCCCACCCAGCAGGGTGGAAGAGGGGGCCTGATCACCCCCCGGGAGGGACTAGAAGGAGCGGGGACCCACAGGAGCCTGGAATAGACAGGTGGCGATTGCTTGGTACACAGGTCGATGAGTGAGCGAGGGCCCAGGAAGGAAACTCGTGAATGCCATTTAGGAGGTGGTGTCCACGCTGTCTTGGGGAAAATTATTACCAAGTAATCGCCAGGGGGTTGTTAGGAGAAGAGACTTGGTCCTGTGTGCTCGTATTCTGCCCTCCCCCGGGAGGTGTCCTATCTGCTGTGAAATTCTTGACCTACTTGGAATTGTCAGGCTAGAAGGAGGAGGATACATAAGTGAGTACGAATTGGCTTTTCCAGAGACAGCCTGGAACGTGAGATATTTAACCCATCTGTGTTTTCATCCGCACCTGATCAACCCCACCAAGCCAGAATGGACTTTAAAAGTTAAGGGAGAAACAGTCTTGGACCACATGGTGTTCTGGTTCGGCCATGCTGACTGGCAGGTGAGGACACGCTGATGCCCCGTCTCCCTCTGGGATCTGGCAGATAAGGCTCTTCTCAGCCCAATTAGGAAGGAGGTGGAATGGTAATGTAAGTGTTTCAGTGAGTGGAAATATCAGAAGTACATAGGGTACTGAGAACTTTGTAGACAGAATGGAAAGGATAAGTAAAAGATGGTCCGAGAAGGTAGGCAAGATGGGGGGAAGCGAATCTAAGGCAACTGTATTGGAGTGCAGGATTAAAATTTAAAGAAGGGATTTGGAGGAGACTACGGGGTGAAGATGACGCCTAACCGCCTCCACATATTCTGTGAGGTCGAATGGCCCCCTGTGGGAGTAGGATGGCCACCAGAGAACACCGTGAACTTAAAAATAGTGGAAGCAGGCTATACGGATCAATATCCATATATTGACTCATGGCCAGGGTTAGCTCAAAACCCTCCTACTGACAAGGTTCTGTATCCAGAAGGGAAAGGGAAAAATATTAATGGCACAAAAATTGACTGATGATAAAAAAGTAAATCCCACAGGATTTGGACGGGGAGGACCTGCCCCTTCCCCCACACTGGACAATGACGCACCTGCCTCCCAGTGCCCCACCAGGACCGGAGGCCACCTTATGGCCCGATCTAGGGCCGGGTGAAGTTCCTGCAGCAGCTGCTGCTCCTCCCCCAGCTCTCCTGGAGATGGTAGAGCTGCCATTTCGGCAGGCTCTGATCCCAGCGATGGGGCCCTCTGGTCAGCGCCCCCAGAATTCCACCTCGGCTGGACCTCCTAGGCTGTACCCACCCCTCCTGGTGAGTACTGATGGGGAAGGGGAAGAAGACACAGGAATTAGAGGCTGTGCGCTGCCAAGGAACAGGGGGAAAGAAGCCCACTACACATGCCCCTCAGAGAGCTACAACAGCCTCCAGTTCAGGATGCATGTGGGCACTACCACAGCCCCCTGTAGCCTATTATTACCAGCCATTTTCCTCTACAGATATAATAAACTGGCAGAGACACACTCCACCATACTCAGGGGAGCCACAAGCCATGATTAGGCTACTGGAGACTACTGTTCGAGCCCACTGCCCTACGTGGGATGACATGATCCAACTGCTAGTCTCCCTTCTCAGCACTGAGGAGAGACAGGATCCTAACTGAGGCCAGGAAATGGTTAAGAGAAATGGCACCTGAGGGTACTGCAAACCCGCAGCAGTGGGCAGAACCTGACACCTCCGAAAAGAGGCCTAACTGGGACTGTAGCACAGAGGAAGGGAGGGGCCACCTGGAGAGATATCGGGTGGCTATTTTACAAGGCCTCAAGAGGGGGGCCCAAAAACCTCTAAGGATGGCAGAACCCTATGAAATGATTCAAAAGGAAAGCGAATCACCCTCTGAGTTCTACAAAAGACTGTGTGAGGCTTGTAGACTTTATATGCCAATAGATCCAGAGGCTGCTGGGTCTCAGATGGTGATAAATGCAGCCTTTGTGTCTCAAGCCCACCTTGGAAATGTCAGATGGGGGGACACCAAGTAACTCATGAATTTTTATATATCCCTGAATGCCCAGTTGAATGGTTCTATGAAGACCTATAAGACCTTTTAGAACTAACATCTAAAAAAGATGTCGTTTTCATTACGGGGGACTGGAATGCAAAAGTAGGAAGTCAAGAAACACCTGGAGTAACAGGCAAATTTGGCCTTGGAATGCGAAATGAAGCAGGGCAAAAACTAATAGAGTTTTGCCAAGAAAATGCACTGATCATAGCAAACACCCTCTTCCAACAACACAAGAGAAGACTCTACACATGGACATCACCAGATGGTCAACACCGAAATCAGATTGATAATATTCTTTGCAGCCAAAGATGGAGAAGCTCGATACAGTCAGCAAAAACAAGACCAGGAGCTGACTGTGGCTCAGATCATGAACTCCTTATTGCCAAATTCAGACTGAAATTGAGAAAGTAGGGAAAACCGCTAGACCATTCAGGTATGACCTAAATCAAATCCCTTATGGTTATACAGTGGAAGTGAGAAATAGATTTAAGGACCTAGATCTGATAGATAGAGTGCCTGATGAACTATGGAATGAGGTTCGTGACATTGTACAGGAGACAGGGATCAAGACCATCCCCATGGAAAAGAAATGCAAAAAAGCAAAATGGCTGTCTGGGGAGGCCTTACAAATAGCTGTGAAAAGAAGAGAAGCGAAAAGCCAAGGCGAAAAGGAAAGATATAAGCATCTGAGTGCAGAGTTCCAAAGAATAGCAAGAAGAGATAAGAAAGCCTTCTTCAGTGAGCAATGCAAAGAAATAGAGGAAAAGAAGAGAATGGGAAAGACTAGAGAGCTCTTCAAGTAAATTAGAGATACCAAGGGAACATTTCATGCAAAGACGGGCTTGATAAAGGACAGAAATGGTATGGACCTAACAGAAGCAGAAGATATTAAGAAGAGGTGGCAGGAATACACAGAAGAACTGTATAAAAAAGATCTTCATGACCCGGATGATCACAATGGTGTGATCACTCATCAAGAGCCAGACATCCTGGAATGTGAAGTCAAGTGGGCCTTAGAAAGCATCACTACGAACAAAGCTAGTGGAGGTGATGGAATTCCAGTGGAGCTATTTCAAATCCTGAAAGATGATGCTGTGAAAGTGCTGCACTCAATATGCCAACAAATTTGGAAAACTCAGCAGTGGCCACAGGACTGGAAAAGGTCAGTTTTCATTCTAATCCCAAAGAAAGGCAATGTCAAAGAATGCTCAAACCATCGCACAATTGCACTCATCTCATATGCTAATAAAGTAATGCTCAAAATTGTCCAAGCCAGGCTTCAGCATTACGTGAACCGCGAACTTCCAGATGTGCAAGCTGGTTTTAGAAAAGGCAGAGGAACCAGAGATCAAACTGCCAACATCCGCTGGATCATGGAAAAAGCAAGAGAGTTCCAGAAAAACATCTCTTTCTGCTTTATTGACTATGCCAAAGCCTTTGACTGTGTGGATCACAATAAACTGTGGAAAATTCTGAAAGAGATGGTAATACCAGAACACCTGACTTGCTTCTTGAGAAATCTGTATGCAGGTCAGGAAGCAACAGTTAGAACTGGACATGGAACAACAGACTTGTTCCAATAGGAAAAGGAGAACATAAGTGCTGTATATTGTCACCCTGCTTATTTAACTTATATGCATCATGAGAAACGCTGGACTGGAAGAAGCACAAGCTGGAATCAAGATTGCCAAGAGAAATATCAATAACCTCAGATATGCAGATGACACCACCCTTATGGCAGAAAGTGAAGAGGAACTAAAAAGCCTCTTGATGAAAGTGAAAGTGGAGAGTGAAAAAGTTGGCTTAAAGCTCAACATTCAGAAAACGAAGATCATGGCATCTGGTCCCATCATTTCATGGGAAATAGATGGGGAAACAGTGGAAACAGTGTCAGACTTTATTTTTTTGGGCTCCAAAATCACTGCAGATGGTGATTGCAGCCATGAAATTAAAAGATGCTTACTCCTTGGAAGAAAAGGTATGACCAACCTAGATAGTATATTCAAAAGCAGAGACATTACTTTGCCGACTAAGGTCCATCTAGTCAAGGCTATGGTTTTTCCAGTGGTCATGTATAGATGTGAGAGTTGGACTGTGAAGAAAGCTGAGCGCCGAATAATTGATGCGTTTGAACTGTGGTGTTGGAGAAGACTCTTGAAGGTCCCTTGGACTGCAAGGAGATCCAACCAGTCCATTCTGAAGGAGATCAGCCCTGGGATTTCTTTGGAAGGAATGATGCTAAAGCTGAAACTTCAGTACTTTGGCCACCTCACGCGAAGAGTTGGCTCATTGGAAAAGACTCTGATGCTGGGAGGGATAGGGGGCAGGAAGAGGAGGGGACAGCAGAGGATGAGATGGCTGGATGGCATCACTGACTCAAGGGACGCGAGTGTGAGTGAACTCCGGGAGTGTGATGGACAGGGAGGCCTGGCGTGCTGCAGTTCATGGGGTGGCAAAGAGTCGGACACAGCTGAGCGACTGAACTGAACTGAACTGAAAGAGTATATGGTTTAGCAAGGTCTTGCAGGCCCAAGCTGGGCCTGACGTAATTGTACCAGGTTTGAGTTCTATTGCCAGTGGGCCTTGTTTTGCAAGCCTGGTGGAGGGTGTAGGTGGGGGGTTGTCTTCTGCCCAGACCTTAGCCCGTCCGGTTTTCCTTCCAGGAGATCATGCAACCTCTGTTCATCTTGAGGGGTTATCGAGAGGAAGAGAAAATTGGGTGGTTGAGCTCACTCAAAGAGTGGGTCTTTCTTGGGGGAAAGGTCATTTGTGCCCCCAATTTAGACAGCAAGTCTCTTCCCAACAAAGGTACACAAAAGTGATCACACCATCATGATTATCTGGGTCGTGAAGATCTTTTTTGTACAGTTCTTCTGTGTATTCTTGCCACCTCTTCTTAATATCTTCTGCTTCTCTTAGGTCCATAACATGTCTGTCCTTTATTGAGACCATCCTTGCATGAAATGTTCCCTTCATATCTCTGATTTTCTTGAAGAGATCTCTAGTCTTTCCCTTCCTATTGTTTTCCTCTATTTCTTTGCACTGATCACTGAGGAAGGCTTTTTTATCTCCCCTTGCTATTCTTTGGAACTCTGCATTCAAATGGATATGTCTCTCCTTTACTCCTTGGCTTTTCACTTCTCTTCTTTTCACAGCTAGTTATAAGACCTCTCCAGACAGCCACTTTGCTTTTTTGCATTTCTTTTTCTTGAAGATGGTCTTGATCCTTGTCTCCTGTACAATGTCATGAACCTCCGTCCATAATTCTTCAGGCATCTGTCTATCAGATGTCGTCCCTTAAATCTATTTCTCACTTCCACTGTATAATCCTAAGGGATTTCATTTAGGTTATACCTGAATGGTCTAGCGGTTTTCCCTACTTTCTTCAATTTAAGTCTGATTTGGCAGTAAGGAGTTCATGATGTGAGCCAAAGTCAGGTCCCGGTCTTGTTTTTGCTGACTGTACAGAGCTTCTCCATGTTTGGCTGCAAAGAATATATCAATCTGATTTTGGTGTTGGCCATCTGGTGATGTGCATGTGTAGAGTCTTCTCTTGTGTTGTTGGAAGAGGGTGCTTGCTATGAGCAGTGTGTTCTCTGGCGATACTCTGTTAGTCTTTGCCCTGCTTCATTCTGTATTCCAAGGCCAATTTTGCCTGTTATTCCAGGTGTTTCTTGACTTCCTACTTTTGCATTCCAGTCCCTTATAATGAAAAGGTCATCTTTTTGGGGGTGTTAGTTCTAAAAGGTCTTGTAGGGCTTCATAGAACCTCCAACTTCAGCTTCTTCAATGTTACTCGTCAGGGCATAGACTTGGATTACCGTGATACTGAATGGTTTGCCTTGAAAACGAACAGAGATCATTCTGTCCTTTTTGAGATTGCATCCAAATTCTGCATTTTGTACTCTTTTTTGACCATGATGGCTACTCCATTTATTCTAAGGGTTTCCTGCCCACAGTAATAGATATAATGGTCATCTGGGAGAAGGCGATGGCACCCCACTCCAGCACTCTTGCCTGGAAAATCCCATGGACAGAGGAGCCTGGTAGGCTGCAGTCCATGGGGTCGCTGAGAGTTGGACATGACTCAGTGACTTCACTTTCCCTTTTCCCTTTCATGCATTGGGGAAGAAAATGGCAACCCACTCGGTGTTCTTGCCTGGAGAATCCCAGGGATGGTGGAGCCTGGTGGGCTGCCGTCTATGGGGTCGCACAGAGTCGGACACGACTGAAGCGACTTAGCAGCAGCAGCAGCAGCAGAGTTAAATTCACCCATTCCAGTCCATTTTGTAGTGACCTGGTCTTCCAGGTCATTACAAAGTGACAATGGGACATCATTTACTTCTGAAGTCACTCAAGGGGTCTCTAAAGCATTGGGCATTTCTTCATATGTCAATTGTGCCTGGAGGCCTCAATCTTCAGGAAATGTAGAAAGAGCCAATCAACTCTTAAAATCAGCAAAAAAAAAAAAAAAAAGAAAAAGATAACCCAGGAGACCTCCCTGGGATGGAAGGAGGCTTTACTAATAGCTCTCCTTTGCACCTGTATTGCCCCTAAGGAACAGGTTCATCTTAGCCCTTACGAGATGCTATAGGGGAGACCCTTTATTTATGTCAATGACTTCTTCCTAGATGCAGAGGCTCAGACCCTCCAGTCTTATACCATGGCCATTTGTCAATTCCAATAGGATATATGCTTGTGTGATGTGAACCGGGACCCAAAAGATTCTAAGGCGTCACCACTATATGCTCCAGGGACTGAAGTCCTAATGAAAGTCTGGAAAGATGGGTCCCCAAAGGCTCAACTCCAGCCCACAAGGAAGGGCCCCCACCCTGTAATACTTTCTACCCCCTCAGCAGTCAAGGTGCCAGGACGTGACTCCTGGATTCACTACTCACGAGTCAAGCCGTGGAAGAAAACAAAGGAGGACACTCAACACACCTGTGAGCCCCTCGGAGCTCTCAGATGCCTGTTCAGGACTGCAGATGAGTGTTATTCTAATGGACACCCCTGAAATCAATACACCTGTGAGCCCCTCGGAGATCTCAGATGCCTATTCAGGACTGCAGATGAGTGTTATTCTAATGGACACCCCTGAAATCAACACACCTGTGAGCCCCTCGGAGCTCTCAGATGCCTGTTCAGGACTGCAGATGAGTGTTATTCTAATGGACACCCCTGAAATAATACACCTGTGAGCCCCTGGGAGATCTCAGATGCCTATTCAGGACTACTAATGAGTGCCATTCTAATGAACACCCCCAAAATCAAATTTCTGAGGATAAGATTTCTCAGGACAGCTCTAAAGAGCCAACACGGCTTGGCAGGGGTTGTACTCCAAAACAGCCAGGAGATAGCTCTTCTGATCCCTGAACAAGGAGGGACTTGAGCCATCCTGGCAATGGGAATTTGGAGCGGGCTGATGCCCCTACTGATCCTTGTTATGCCGCATCGATGCCGCTTACGACTCCTCCACGTATTATCACTTGTCTAACCCATTTTGTGTCTGCCCAGGTCAACAAGCTCCCACATGCAGAGCCAGTTCAACAAGGACCTAGAACGACAGCCGACCGTGGACAATATCACTCACCCCTCCCTGGACACTGCTGGAAGGACGCTGAGGCCCGGCACCAGCAGGAGGGGAGGCCCCGGGCCCCTCACCATCCCGGCTCAGCAGGAAGTAGCCAGAAAGACCTCAACATCCGTATTCCCAGAGAACTGGGCCTCCCGTCTCTTGAAGGGGGGGAACGTTAGGTAGTTAGAGTAGGAAACAGGAGTCCAGAATGGCAGCGGCTAAAAGACAAGGGAGGGAAAGGCCCACAAAATGGAACAAAGGAAGTCCAAGGACTAGAGTGAGGACCTCAGGCAGAAGAAACAGCGCTCCTGGCTAGCCCAGTTTACACAGGGCAGGCCCAGGGGAGGAGAGCATTTTAGACGAGGAGCCAAAGGGCCGGGGTCTCTCGTTTTTGGGCGCTCTCTCTCTGTGTCTCTCTCTCTCCCTCTCTCTTCTCTTCATGTCTTTTGGGTGAGCACGCTCTCATGCCTCGAGGATGAAGTTTCCTTTATTTTTAAGTAAAACTGAACTGTAACACAGAGCTGTAACGCTGTTGGAGAGCTCTGATGTGCTGAGGGCCTTAATGTCCATCACTTCAAATTTTTGTTGCAATGAGATGACTCTCCCCTGACAACTGGATAGAGGCTGATTGTTTATCAGGCCCTGAACAAGACCATACCACAGCGCTTCTTTTCAGCCCCTGTGCCTGTCCCAGACCTGCGATAGACACGGAGCAGGCTCGCTGGCCATGGTTTAGGCCAATGTTGAGAGATGATGATAATAGAAACATTGGCTCCAGTATCTATTAAATCTTGAAAATTTTGCCGCTTACATTCACTTGACAACTGGGTCTGGATTCCAAAATCTTTTCAGTGAGAAAAATACGAGCCTGGCCTGTGCTTCCAAATCCCCCGGAGCTGTGCTTTTTGTTTGAATGTCCTATATCCACATAAGGCAGAATTAAAAGCTGAGCACTTCTATCCCCTTTAGAAAGCTTCCAAGGAAGAGTGGTAGAGACCACGACCTTCAATTCTCCTCTATAATCACTGCCTGTAACTCCGGTATGAATTTGAACTTCTTGGGACGTTAGTCCCAATCTTCCTAACAATAACCCAACAGTCCCCTGTGGAAGCAGTCCAAATATTCTTGCTGAGATAATAGCTGGTGTCTCTCCAGGGGTAACAATAATATCCTGACCACCACTTACATCAAGGGCTGTGTTTCCTTGGGTTGCTGGGGATGATTGCATGATGCGGCATGTAATCCTGACCGTTGCTGCTGGCGGGAGTAGTTGGGGAGACGTTTGTGGAGTCTTGTTTGCCGGGGCTGGGAGCATACCTTGGAGGCTGTTTCCTGAAAGCAGGGAATCATCCTTATGAAATTCAGAACGGCACTGATTTGCCCAATTATTTCCTTTTTTACATTTTGCACAGAGGCCAGGGACATTCCCCTTTTGTGAATTACCTTTTTGAAAGTTCCCTTTCTTACATTCGACTGTAGTATGTCCACGTTTCCCACAATTAACGTAAGTCCTGGGGAATTTTGGAAGTGGTAATCCTGCCATAGCCTGAGCTAATAAATCAGCTTTAAAGGATTAGCTTCCCACTCCCTGGCATAGTTTAACATAATCCTTCAAACTAGCTTTTCCTTTCAAAGGGTTCATTACCTCTTGGGATCCATGTTAGCACTGTTATAAGCCAACAGTTATAATATAACAGTTGCCGCCTCGACATTTGTGACTTGCGTGCAGACTGCAGTCTTGCAATTGGGCAGAAAGTTCAGTACAGGGCTCTTTAGGCCCCTGGACAGTGTTTTGAAAGGAAACAGGAGTCTGTCTTCTGACTCTATCTTCTCTCAGGCCACAAGCAGATCTTTGCAGTTGCCCTATGGCTTGGTCATGCATACATGTTCGATCTTGGCCTCTGCCCCAAGGACCTATCCCCACACGCTGTTCTAATGAAACAGGGAAATTATGAGTCTGATCATGTAGCCTGGGTCTCAGCATGGTCCTGTCACCAAGTTCTAAACTGAAGAAATTCCCCTGGGGCTGAGATTGTTTTTGCTAATCCACTGCTGGAATGAGGTGATCGCCCTCTGCTGCACCCTGAACTATTCCCACTGTGAACGGGGAATTTACCTCGTAATTTCGTGCTGGCTTGTTTCAATTCCTTTAGGATTTTAAAAGGAAAAGTTTCAGGAATAGCCTCATAGACTCCATCAGGATTGTTAGGATGGACACCAGGAGCTACCCTCTCATGGATAGCAATGGGCCCTCTGTCCTGTGGTGCTTGTAAAATTCCTTTTGGTGTGGATGAAAGAGGAGGAGCGGGCATAGACTCTCAATGGAGGATGCTCCCTGCAAAAGCAGGTGGTGGCCGGGGGGGACAGGGTGGCGGAGGTGGAGGGAAAGCTCCCTCATCTCCCTTGGGAGCCGTGGGGGGCTTGCCCTTTCCCTCAGAGTCCACATACTCTGGACTTTGAGGTTTTTCAAAAGAGTCGTCATCACTTTCATCAGAAGAACCAGAAGTGTGCCAAGGTTCCAGTATCGACTTAATTAATGGCCATGTACTCTGAGTAGAAATAGGGAGCGGAGTTCCTTTTGCACGTTCTCTCTTTAACTCAGCTCCAACCTTTTCCCAGACTTTTAAATCTAAGGTCCCTATTGATGGGAACCAGCAGCAATATTTATCCATGGTTTGCAACAATTCTAATAATCGCCCTTCACTAATAGGCGCTCCCCCCACTTTCAAGAGCCATCTTAATAAACAAATATATTGGTGATAGTGTTCTGCACTCTCAACACCTTCCATTTTAACCCTGACTAAGTGCCTGAGGGCTTACCCTGGGGATTTTCAGAGGCCTCTCGGCCGCCCCAGGTCCTGCCTCACTGCAGTCCGCTTTTGCCCTTGTGGCCTTTCACTGCAGCCCTACGCTGGGCGCCAGCTGTTGCCCTGATGGTCCAGGGGTGACGGGAATGAAGGCAGAGCGTGAAGCCTGGTGCGAAGGGCTAGGGGGCCTGCAGCCACTACTGGGCTGAGGTGCAGAGTCCACTCCGAGTCCAGCTTTTATCCCTGACTGCAGACTGCAAGCCTTTCTCAGACCTTCTCTTTCTCAAGACACGTGCTGTGTGAATCACCTACTCCTAAGTGCCGTGGGCTTCACTGACACGGCCCCAATCTCCTTGTGTTGCCCAGGCCACCCCTTCTGGGCTGGTCTCAGGAACAATCAGTGGGCACACGCTGAACCGGCGCTCCAAGGTCCACGCGTCCCTGTCTCCACGCATACTCCCTTCTGGGTCTGGCCTTGGGGTCTGTAACAAGGAGATTATTCTTAAGAAACACATGAAAGACAATCACTAACTTGATTTCTTAATATATTCTGTGTTTCCAGGTGCTATTCCTGTGGGATTTCTCAAGGCTGTGGCAGTACATTGTTAGGAATCCCCGTTACAGACATATATTAGGCACTTGCAGTTGTTTTATGGCTCACTGATGGTCTTTTCATTTCTAATCATTTTTTCTCCAGGTGTTTAACTTGGGATACTCTTTATTGGCATGTTTTCAAGTTGACTGATCTTTTCCTCTGCAATATCTAATCTACTATTAATGCTGTCACAATATTTTTCATTTCATATATTGCAGCTTTCTTCTCTAGAAGTTGAACTTGGGTCTTGCTTATATCTTTGTCATCTCCATGTAATTTTTTGGACCTATTGAAAACAGTTACCAAAAACATTGCTTTAGTGTCCTTGCCTGCTAATTTTAACTTCTATGTTAGTTTTGTTTACCTTTCATTTTTTCTTCTCATCATGGGTTGTATTTCCCTACTTCCTCATGTCTGATCATCTTAAATTGCATGCCAAACATTGTGAATTTTGTCTTGTTGGATATTTTTTCTTCCCATAAATATTCTTCAGGTTTGTCACGGAGTGCACCTAAATTACCGGGACACCGTTTGACCCTTTCAAGTCTTGCTTTTAGGATTTGTTAGGTGGGATCACTGCAGCACTTAGATTTGGGCTAATGATTTTCCATTCCTGAGATGAGACTCTTCTGAGCACCCAACCCAATGCCTACTGAATTGAGCTTTTTCTGTATAGCTGGTGGGAAGAGGAATCTTCCTGACCCTGAGAACTGGCCACTCTCCTCCAATTTCTCAGCAGTTCCTTCCCCGGTCCTGGACAGGCTCCTTGCAGTGCCCCTGAGAGCACGTGTAACTAGTCAGGGGTCTGCAGAACCCTCTGGGGAGGCCCTCTGTAGCGCTCCGCTTTATTTCTCTGTGTGCCTCTCTGTCCTGCGAGCTCCGCGCTGTGGTCTCCCTGGACTCTCAGCCTGTTTCTTCAACTCAGGAGGCCTGCTTGCCCTGCCTCAGGGCCCTGCTTGAGCCACTGTCAGGAAACTCAAGGCAGTAAGCTGGGTAACTGGTAACAAACTTCATTTGTTTCCCTTTCTCAGCATTACTGTCCTTTGTCACTAGAAGGCCAGTATTTTGAAAACCACTACTCCATATATTTTGCATGTATTTTTTTTCCTTGGAGTGTGTGTGTGTGTGTGTTTGGGGTTGGGGGAGATTGTTCCAGGGAGGAGGCTAAATCCAGACACTGTTACTTCATCTTAGCTGGAACTAAAATCTTTAATCAAAAATTTTAAGGACAAAATTGCTAAGCTGTCAGCAATTGTGTGATTAAAGTTTTCAACCTTATTCCCACTGCTGCAAAACAGTCCTAGACAAAAGATAAAATAAAAAACACTAGAAACAGGCATTTGAATAGCTAGATTTACAATATTTTTCTTATAATTTGCATGGTCTTCCATTTATTATGTACTTTATAATTCATATAATAATTCTTTAATGTAGGCAACATCTTCATTATTTTAGAAGTATAGAATCTGGATTCAAGAAAGCTAATGAGCTATTATTCTAATGTATAAGCCATTATCCTTATCCTTCACTTCAGTTGCTCATTCGTGTCTGACTCTTTGTGACCCCATGAATCACAGCACGCCAGGCCTCCCTGTCCATCACCAACTCCTGGAGTTCATCCAAACTCTTGTCCATCGAGTCGGTGATGCCATCCAGCCATCTCATCCTCTGTCATCCCCTTCTCCTCCTGCCCCCAGTCCCTCTCAGCATCAGAGTCTTTTCCAATGAGTCAACTTTTCACATCAGTTGGCCAAAGTACTGGAGTTTCAGCTTTAGCATCAGTCCTTCCAAAGAATACCCAGGGCTGATCTCCTTCAGAATGGACTGGTTGGATCTCCTTGCAGTCCAAGGGACTCTCAAGAGTCTTCTCCAACACCACAGTTCAAAAGCATCAATTCTTTGGCTCTCAGCTTTCTTCACAGTCCAACTCTCACATCCATACATGACCTCAGGAAAAACCATAGCCTTGACTAGATGGACCTTAGTTGGCAAAGTAATGTCTCTACTTTTGAATATGCTATCTAGGTTGGTCATAACTTTCCTTCCAAGGAGTAAGCATCTTTTAATTTCATGGCTGCAATCACCATCTGCAGTGATTTTGGAACCCCCAAAAATAAAGTCTGACACTGTTTCCACTGTTTCCCCATCTATTTCCCATGAAGTGATGAGACCAGATGCCATGATCTTTGTTTTCTGAATGTTGAGCTTTAAGCCAACTTTTTCACTCTCTTTTTTCACTTTGATCAAGAGGCTTTTTAGCTCCTCTTCACTTTCTGCCATAAGGGTGGTGTCATCTGCATATCTGAGGTTACTGATATTTCTCCTGGCAATCTTGATTCCAGTTTGTGCTTCTTCCAGCCCAGCATTTCTCATGATGTACTCTGCATCTAAGTTAAATAAGCAGGGTGACAATATACAGCCTTGACGTACTCCTTTTCCTATTTGGAAGCAGTCTGTTGTTCCATGTCCAGTTCTAACTGTTGCTTCCTGACCTGCACACAGATTTCTCATGAGGCAGGTCAGGTGGTCTGGTATTTCCATCTCTTTCAGAATTGTCCACAGTTTATTGTGATCCACACAGTCAAAGGATTTGGCATCGTCAATGAAGCAGAAATAGATGTTTTTCTGGAACTCTTCTTGCTCTTTCCATGATCCTGCGGATGTTGGCAATTCGATCTCTGGTTCCTCTGCCTTTTCTAAAATCAGCTTGAACATCTGGAAGTTCACAGTTCACGTATTGCTGAAGCCTGGCTTGGAGAATTTTGAGCGTGTGAGATGAGTGCAGTTGTGCAGTAGTTGGAGCATTCTTTGGCATTGCCTTTCTTAGTCATAAGTAATTTTACATAATAGCAATCAGTGAAACTTAATTAGTTGATATTCTGTAAACACTGGGTGTCAAGAGCATAGATGTATTCAAAAAGTACAGTGCCAGCCAGGAGATGGTCTCAGAGCTAAAGCTATAACAAAAACATGTGAAATAAGTTAATATTGAGTTGGAGAAGGAAATGGCAACCCACTCCAATATTCTTGCCTGGGAAATCCCATGAACAGGGGAGCCTGGTGGCTATTGTCCATGGGTTTGCAAAGAGTTAAACAACAACAACAAATATTGGGTTGGCTCAAAAGTTTGTTCAGGTATTTCTGTAAGACCTTATGGAAAAACCCAAATGAACTTCTTGGCCAAGCCATAACTTTTGAATAATGGAAAGGAACAGTAAAAAACTCAGATCAGCTCAATATAATTATTTTTAAAAATAGTTGGTTTGTAAGATTTAGAACGGAATACAATTGAGACATTAAAAAACTTAAAAAATGTTTTTGATAAGTGTATTTGATTTTCAGATTGGAGGAAGATGTAGACTTAATATGCTTTGACCTCAGTAGAGCATTTGAGAAATTTCCCCTGCTCTTTACTTTGATACAGTCATAATGAGAAAAATGGAGATTCAGTTCTGCGAGATTAAAAGAATTTCTTTAAAACAAAGAACATGGACAAATGACTTTTCTGCCTATTGAGATGCCTGTTTTGAAGATCAACAAATCTTCTTTCTGTCTTGATCATTTTCTTCAATGACTTGAATTAAGCCATAGAAATCCTATAAGGGAGAGTTATAATAAATAATAGAATGAAGATTCAGAGTCTCAAGATCTCAACATACTTGATGTGGCCAAAAAATCAACAAATGCTTGAAAGAAATAAATATAAATACTTTTTCAGGTTAAAATTATACAAATAATGTAGAAATATGAAAACAGAAAACATACCAGCACAATGACAGTGCCAGAACTGAGCATGCTCTCTTCTGCACGTCTCTCCCTCTACCACACACAGCGGTGTACAAGAGGGGCGGCCGAAACGAAGGTGGAGCATGCATAGTGGGCATATACAACTTGGCAAGCAAAACAGATCATAGTGATAAAGGGTACGGTAATCAACAAATATCTCATATGAAGTTTTAGGTATTACATAGAGTATTAACAATTAGAAAGCAAAACTTTAAGGATACCGGATAATAAAGAACTATAACAGGACTTTAACAGGACACTTTAATTTAGCTTTTTCAGCCTCTGACAGAAGAAGAGAAAAGTAAGAATATTGGTAATTAACATAGGTAGCCTCAAAGGGTATATATCCAACTATATGCTTAAATCAGAATTTGCCACTTTCCCCCCATTGATTATAGAATGTGTAGGGCTTCTCTCATGGTTCAGATGGCAAAGAATACCCCTGCAGTGCAGGAGACCCGATCTTCATGGATCAGGAAGATCCCCTGGAGAAGGGAATGGCAGTCCACTCCAGCATTCTTGTCTGGAGAATTCCACGGACAGAGGAGCCTGGAGGGCTCATGGGTTCTCAAAGAGTTGGACAGTACGTAAACTGTGAACTAGCAGATGTTCAAGCTGGATTTAGAAAAGGCAGAGGAACCAGAGATCAAATTGCCAACATCTGCTGGACCATTGAAAAAGCAAGAGAGTTCCAGAAAAACATCTACTTCTGTTTTATTGACTATTCCAAAGCCTTTAACTGTATGGATCACACTAAACTGTGGAAAATTCTTCAAGAGATGAGAATACCAGACCACCTGACCTGCCTCCTGAGAAATCTGTATGCAGGTCAAGAAGCAACATTTAGAACTGGACATGGAACAACAGACAGGTTCTAAATCGGGAAAGGAGTACGTCAAAGCTGTACATTGTCACCCTGCTTATTTAACTTATATGCAGAGTACACCATGAGAAATGCAGAACTGGATCAAGCAGAAACTGGAATCAAGATTGCTGAGAGAAATGTCAATAACCTCAGATATGCAGATGACACCACCTTTATGGCAAAAAGCGAAGAAGAACTAAAGAGCCTCTTGATGAAAGTGAAAGAGGAGAGTGAAGAAAAACTAAGAAACATTCAGAAAACTAAGAACATGGCATCTGGTCCCATTACTTCATGGCAAATAGATAGGGAAACAGCAGAAACAGTGGCAGACTTTATTTTTTGGAACTCCAGAATCACTGCAGATGGTGACTGCAGCCATGAAATCAAAAGACATTTGCTCCTTGGAAGAAAAGCTATGACCAACCTAGACAGCTTATTAAAATGCAGAGGCATTACTTTGCCAACAGTAGTCCATCTTAGTCAAACCTGTGGTTTTCCCAGTGGTCATGTATGGATGTGAGAGTTGGACCCATAAAGAAAGCTGAATGCCAAAGAATTGATGCTTTTGAACTGAGGTGTTGGAGAAGAATCTTGAGAGTCCCTTGGACTGCACGGAGATCCAACCAGTCCATCCTGAAGGAAATCAGTCCTGAATAGTCATTGGAAGGACTGATGCTGAACCTGAAACTCCAATACTTTGGCCACCTGATGCGAAGAATTGACTCACTGGAAAAGACCCTGATGCTCGGAAAGATTGAAGGCAAGAGGAGAAAGGGACAAGAGAGGATAAGGTGGTTGGCTGGCATCACCAACTCAATGGATGAGTTGAATAAACTTCAGGAGTTGGTGATGACAGGGAGGCCTGGCATGCTGTAGCCCTTGGGGTTGCCAAGAGTTGTGCATGACTGAGCAACTGAACTGAACTGAGCGACTAAGCATGAGCAGAACAGGACATTTATAAAACTGACCACGTATTAGTCCACCAAGAAACTGCAATACATGTCCAAAAGTAGAAATGTATAATCCTATTTTTTTAATTTGGAAAAGTTACTAGCATTATATGGTTAATAGATTTATATTAATTGAAAAGTTATAGATTTATATGAGAAAATCTTGCTCATTGCTTTTACTTGATAGTAATATAAATGATTATTTTTATATTAAAACTCCAATGGGATACACAGAAGGGTACATAGTTCCTCTTATAACGGCACTTAAGGTCCTGGGCCAGGTCTTTAGAGGAGTTTTGGGGAAGAAGTTGTGCCCTGATTTCCCTCAGGGCAAAGGAAGCTGCCTCTCCAGCTATACCTGAGCTTCTCTGGGTAGAGCTGTGTCTTGCTTACTTTTGCATCCCCAGTGCTTGACTGAAGGCCTGGCACAGAGTAGTTGCTTTGTAAATGCTAACTGGATGCATAAGCTTCTTTTTACCTCTTGGCAGGTAAGGTAGATTTAGGAACCCTGACCTTCCCCTCTTCTATCATTCCTCAGCACCAGCCTACTGGGCAGTGGCCAGGGGATAATTTCTACTCACAGGAAAAACTGATGTATTCCTGTCCTGTTCTGTCACCTGGACTGCATGGCTCAGGCGGCCCCTTCCACTGACATCCAGAGCATTGTGAGTGGATGGTGAGTCAAAGGGTGCCTGCAGCACTAGTGTGCAGGAGGCATGCAAGAGTAGGAGAATGGGTCTGATATCCCCTGTTTACCTTTGCCCCCTTTGTTTCTCTTAGGTGTGGGGAAGTTCAGCAAGGGAGAGAAAGAAGGACTAGAGACATAATTTAAGAGAAAGGATGATGGGAAAGCATCCTGAAGTCACCTAGTCCCAAATATTCTCTCTATAGGCAGACAACAGGCACAGTGCAGAAAGGGAGGGGAAAGAACTGAAGAAAAGTGATGCCCCTCCGAAAGGTATGTATGCACAAACTGTCTGCTACATTAAAAAGATTACTCCTAAGAAATGAACTTGAGAATTTTTTATTAAGAAAAAATAGTGTTAATAACAAAGCAATATGTACATTTTAAAAACTGCTTACAAAATAAATTAAAGATATATTCCATAAATTTAAAAATATATTTTAGCTCTAACAAAGGCACTTCTTCAGGATAGGCTTGCATATACCACTCTTGTCTATAATTTTTAAAATTTGGCTTAGAATATTTTCACAACACTTTGCTTGGAAATTATTTCATGTTGCTTTATTATATGTACAACTTTGAGCACTCCTTTCATTTTCATTTTCCTTTCTAAATGTCTGCCTTTTAAACAGAGGTTTACATGCTATCAAGTTCAACATTTTTATCTCCCAAGGGAAAAATTCTCCTTCTACTATACTTTTAGATTCTTTCCTTGAGTAAGGTTTATATAGTTCCAGCTGAGAATTACTGCCACAAAGCCAGTGGCTCAGGCATTAATGCTTAAAAAAAAAAAAGCCTCCCATGACATTTGAGGGCTAATACTTTTCCCACATTATACACTTACATTAAACAACAGATACTTACAAAAATAAGCTAAGAAACCCTCTGAAATTAAAACAAACAAACAAAGAAAACATTGGTGGTCTCTTAAATGTCACAGTTAGAGTTAACATTCCATCTACCTAAAAAAAATGATTTGCTTTCTGGCTGTGAAATCTGACTTTATTGAAGGTTTATTTCGTTTTTATGAAATGCGACTGAGACGCTGCCACAGTTCTTTCAAGTATGTGACTTGTTCCAGGCACTCATTTGTTTTGATTTGTCTTTTCCTTATTTTCTTCATTGTCTGGGTATTATTTATCTGTGGAATAGGAGAAGAAATAGTCAAAATTAATCATCACTATCTTTGGCTGATAATTCTGTCTTCTTTATGCAAACCTACCTCTCAACGTGTCCCTCAAGACACCCGCACAGCTCCTTCCCGCTTTCTCCAGAGGAATGCCCTCCCATCTCTCCACCCACAGACTTCAAGGCCAAGCCCCGCCTCCTTCACAAGGCCTCTGCTAATTGCTCAGACATCTCTTCTGGAAATTCTTCTAGCACTTCAGGGTGTTTATCACTTAACTGGTTTTCAATTATAGCTGTTGTTATTATTACATCATGGGTATTCCCCATAGCACTGAGCACAAAGTTTTATACATGAGAAACTGAATATTTATTAAATAGATGAAGAGCTGACAATTTCATAATCTCCCTGGCAAGATCCTAAGTTCTTCAAGAAAGAGTTATCTTATGCTTCTTTATAGATATAATTCAATAGACCTATTATTTGTACCCAGAGTGCTCCCAGCCTCTGTCCCTCCCAACCTCTAAGATGTACCACAGACACCTGAAGGCTTATTCTGAAGAGGAGTCTGTCAAAAAAAAAAAAAAGAAAAGAAAAAAAAGATTGCAATCATCTTCTGGCATATTCCTTCACCTGAATTACTCTTGAGTAGAGACTGACTGGGCCTCCTAAGCGAACAGTATTCAGACCAATATAGCTCACCAGGTTATTAAGCAAAAAGCTTACATTCTATTATCTGCTAAATCACTGATTTTAGGCTGCCTTTGGGCTTGAGAGAACTTTCCCTTTTTCACATGCTGTCTAAACTTATCTAGAATGTCCTCTATGCTCTTACAGTGATGAATATCATTGTGGTCATCTGTAGATTTGCCAGAGTCTCCTTAACAGGAGATACACAGCCAAACAGGTTTTTCATATGGCTGCCTGGTACTGAATATCCAACTAAAGCTCATTCCAGAACCCTATGGCTTCAATCCCTAAAAACGGACAGCCTTACTCACCCATTCAGTGTACAGACTGATAAAGTGCATTGGTGAACAGGCCAAAATCACAAATCTGCACTGTTTCTTTTTGTCTTTTTAGAGTTTGTCATTAGGAAGATAAATTCCCTGCTTTACTTGACCGCTGAAATAAACACTGAGAACCTGTTACATAGTACACAGTGTTCCAAGTGCTTTTACATATATTGACTCATTTTATCCTTGCAAGCATTCTGTGTGGCACTTGATTCTATCGTCCTCATTTTTCAGATGAAACTAAGCACACAGAGACCAGGTTAATTTCTCTGAGTTTTCACAGAAGTTATGGGGCTAGGATTCAAAGTCAGGCAAGACTGTCCCCAGACTTCCTGCCCCTAGCTCTGCACTACTGTTTCCATATTTAAAGTTATACATTCATTCAAATGTAACTGCATATGCAAAAGATTCAAAAGAGACAGCAACTACGCAAGCAATTAACCAAATATGGGGTGGAGGTTTAAGGAAAGAAGGAAAGAAGTATACAATTATTAAACGATAAACCCAAGCCTGGCTGCTCACCCCTTCGGAACGGATACGAATCTCATAAGAAGCCCGCAGACAGGGACTGTCGTTTTGAAGGAGCAGGCTTCAGGGTCCCTGGAGGTTAGCTTTCAAGCAGCCTCCCCAGGCTCTCAGAGGCCAGGACCCTCACCGACCCCAGGGTGAAGGCGGCCCAGCACGCACTCCTGCCCAAAGCGTCAGGGCGCAGAGGAGGTCGGGGCCGCGGCGGGGCTCGGCGGCCCGCGGGTTTCCGCCGCTCCTTCCCCCCGAGGTCAGGCGCGGGTACAGGCTCCGCGCCGGGCCACCGGGGGGTCGGGGCTCGCGGGGCCCAGGCCCCCGCGCAGCCGCCCGGGGGAGCCCGCGGGGGTGGCGGCGGCGCCGGCTCACCTGCGCCCCGCGGTAGCCCGGGCAGGCGGCGGCGAGCGTGGCGTGGGTTCTCGCGGCGAAGGCCTCGCGGGCGGGCGCGGCGCAGGCGGGACGCCGCTCGAAGGTCAGGCTCTGGATTTTGCGGAGGCAGTCGGCCTGCGCGCAGGCGGCCGCGTCACCGGAGGAGAAGACGCCGGGAGGGAGAGGGAGGGAGGGGGAGGGAGAGGGAGGGACGGGGGGAGGGAGAGGGAGGGACGGGGGGAGGGAGAGAGGGAGGGAGAGGGGGCGAGAGGAGGGGAGAGAGAGGGGAAGGGAGAGAGAGAGTGAGGGAGGGAGGGGGGGAGGGAGAGGGAGGGACGGGGGGAGGGGGGGAGGGAGGGAGAGGGAGGGAGAGGGGGGGAGGGAGGGAGAGGGAGGGAGAGGGAGGGGGGGAGGGAGAGGGAGGGACGGGGGGAGGGAGAGAGGGAGTGAGGGAGAGGGAGGGGGCGAGGGGAAGGGAGAGAGGGGGGGAGGGAGGGAGAGGGGGGGAGGGAGAGAGGGAGGGAGAGGGGGCGAGAGGAGGGGAGAGAGAGGGGAAGGGAGAGAGAGAGTGAGGGAGGGAGGGGGGAGGGAGGGAGAGGGAGGGAGGGAGAGAGAGGGGGGAGGGAGAGAGAGGGGGGGGAGGGAGAGAGAGGGGGGGAGGGAGGGAGGGGGGGAGGGAGAGAGGGAGGGAGGGGGGGAGGGAGAGAGGGAGTGAGGGAGAGGGAGGGGGGGAGGGGAAGGGAGAGAGGGGGGGAGGGAGGGAGAGGGAGGGGGGAGGGAGGGAGGGAGGGAGAGGGGGCGAGAGGAGGGGAGAGAGAGGGGAAGGGAGAGAGAGAGTGAGGGAGAGAGGGGAAGGGAGAGAGTGAGGGAGGGAGGGAAGGAGTGAGGGCGAGGGAGAGAGGGAGGGGGGAGGGGCGAGCAGGAGAGACAGGGGAGGGGCGGGCGAGGGAGCTGCCGGGGCGGGCGGGAGGGCCGCTCCGCCTGAGGCGCGGGCCGCGGTCGCGGGGGGGCGCTCGGGGGAGGTCCGCGCGGCCCGAGGGGCGGCCCTGGCGGCGGCGCGGGGAGGCCCGGAAGTGGGCTCGCGGCCGGTCTGGGACCCGCCTCCCGCGCGCCGCGGGCGGAGCCGCTCCCGGAGTCCCGCTCAAATAGGACGCGCCGCCGCCCTGACGGGACAGGGGCGGCTGCCCAGGCCGGGCGCCGGGCGCCTGGTGCCCCGCCGCCGCCCGCGCCCCGCGCCCCGCGCCCCGCGCCCCGCAGGGTCCCCGCCTCCTCGGGCGCCCGGCGTCCCCGCGCCCCCAGCTCCAGCCGCTGCCTCTCACCTGGGCTTCACAGTAGACGAAATGGTCAAAGTCGATGGCCCTCGTCTGGAAGAGAGAAAGGAAGCAGACGCCAAAGATGGGGATCCAATGCACAGGAGCGAAGCCAGCGCCGCCCTCCCCCTCTCCGCGGCTCCAGGCTCTGCGATGCTGGGCGAGCAGCTTCCCCGAGGCACCGTTTCCTGTGCCCGTTTCTGCCCTTGACCGCGCGGTGAATCACTGGAGTTCTCAGACACTGCCTGCTAGCGCTGGAGCCTGGGTATCAAATGATCCTGCCCTAGAGCGACATCCTCCTTCCCCGCCAAAGTGGACACTGTACGCGGGGCCACTCGTGTGACAATCATGCTGTTTTTCCAATGCCCACATCTGCCCTGTAGCCGTTCACCCGCGGCACACATACATGCTCTGTCCAGAAATTAGAATGATCAGGAAAATGGTCCACTGTATATTAAAAAAATCGAAAGTGCCTTTATCCCGCAAGGGCATCCTAAAGCATCTAGAATACTAGAAAGGCTCGAGGCGCACATTCTCCCAGGCTATCCTCACTGGATAGGGCTTCGCTCCCCAGAATCCCGTTTTTTCTTTTTCAAGACCGTAGTCACTGTCTTTTTGTCTTGTTTTTCACTTGCACCAGTGAACAGGATCTGGCAGAGAAGAGACGAGCTTAATGGATACCATGAGTCCCTCATCAATATCTGCTCCTCACCAGTATCTGCACATCTGATTTAATTAGTGTGCCAATTTCTGGGTGGTCATTTTAGAATGTCATATATTTCAATCTCACTTGCAATTTTTTTTTGACAAAATGCTGGGCCTTGATTTTTCCAAATCACTTTTCTTTCTTTAAAAGTTAAATTGTAGTGTGTGTGCCTACTCTTACTATAAAAACGCATTTTTAAAATGTTTCTTCACTTACCCCTTTTGTATAGTTATTCAGTTCTTGATAAATGATGTTCCGGTAGCTCTCTTTAATCTTCTTAAAATCACAGTCAGTAAAATTGTAGGTTAGCACGAGCCCTACCAGTTGCAAGATGAAGATCTTCCTGAAAAGAACTGAACGAATAATGAAGTATTAGGCATTGTACTTGGAAACCCACTCCCACCCCAGTTTCACACTAAACTGTTTCCACCAACAGTGGCTTGCTGCTAGAGTAGTGGCAGGGGCTGTCCTGGGGGCAGGCGGCAGGCAGCGGTCTGCCTCCCATTCCCAGCGCCCGTGAGGCCCATATTCACCCATTGTTGCCTTAAGTTGGAGTCTCCCTGATGCTCCAGAGCTTTCTGGCTCCAGATATATAGCACCTAAACGCCTACGGGCTCTTTTCTCCTAGGCCAATGATTTTCCTTGATGTCATTCTCTTCCTTTATAGAATTCTAAATTGAGTCGTGTCCCTCTCTGCGACCCCACGGACTGCAGCCTACCAGGCTTCTCCATCCATGGGATTTTCCAGGCAAAAGTACTGGAGTGGGGTGCCATTGCCTTCTCCAAAAGAAAAAAATAGCACTATCCAAATCTATGGAATTTTAACATTAGTAAAATCGTCAGGAATTTTCCTCACCTTCCTTCTTTTGTCTTCGCCCTTTGATATGTGCCTGAGTGATGGACAGGGAGGCCTGGCCTCCTGCGATTCATGGGGTCGCAGAGTCGGACACGACTGAGCAACTGAACTGAACTCAACTGTGCCTTTAGAAAGAGACCATCACATCTTTCCTTTACAGGACTGTTTCCATGACCAAACCCCTCTCTTGGGAAAAACACCCCAAACAGTAGCCACTGTAAAGACAGGCACCACTGCCCCTTCATGAGGTACACCCTGAGAATTTCCTTTGACCACTTTCAACTAGTGCTTGCTCTGTGGCTGCTGAGAAAATGCAGGGACGTACTTCAGGGGATTCTGGAGGGTGGGTGCAGCCTCAGGCTTGGACTGCGCCTCCAGGGAAAGGCGCGGGATCTACAGTAGTGACCGGAACCATGAGCGCAGGGAGGATGAGAAATGGAAACGAACGGGAGAAGACGTGATGGTCCTCACCCTCAAAAAACTTATAAGCGGCGCTCAGGGTGACTGGGGGCACCGCCGGGGTGCTTAGCAAGTTCTCTGGGTGTCGAGCACTCTGGAAGCTCACGGTCCCGCCGCAGCCCGGCGGAGCAGGGTGCCGCCCCGCGCGCCTCGTGCCCCCGGCGTCCCCGCGCGCAGCCCCGGGCGCACGCCGGCCGCGCGGCCTCGAAGGTCTGGGTGAGCCGGGCCTGGGCGCGGGCGCCGCGGGCCCCGGGGGCGGGAGGAGCAGGGAGGCGGCGGGCTCGGATTTGCCCTGGCGGGCTCCTGTTAATCCAGAAAAGGGAGTGCAGAAGCAGCGATGTGAGGGGAAGAGCGCCCTAGAGGTTGCGCCTCCGCCTTCGGGGCTCCGACAGCGCCAAAGGGGACTTTAAGCGGAGGAAGACCCGGACCGGCGGGCTGTGGAGGGCGGAACACCCACTCCGGGCTCTCTGACACCCGGCTCCGGCTTGCCCGTCCCCGGCGCCCCGCCTTGCGTTTCGGGGTCTGCAGAGCCCCGGTCCTTGGGGAGCTCCTGGGGGCCGTCCCCGGAGCGCCGCGAGTGAGCCCCAGCAAAGCTCGCAGGCCCCGCCGAGCCTGGGAACGCGGCCGCGCCGGCGAGCGCGGCGGGAGAGGTGCGGGCCGGGCTGGCGCGGCGACGCGAGCCAAGCCGAGCCTGTCGGGGGAAGGCGCGCCGTGGCTCTACCCCCGCAGCCGCGCTCGGTTCGCCGGTGGAAGCCCGGGTCGTGGTGCTAACAGGGGTGCGGGCCAGCGGGTGATTCACCGCTGACTGAAAAGATGGGCTTTTCTGGAACCTTCCAAGGCTGGGGGTTAGTGTCATGCCAGGATCCTTTGGAAGAGACGTCCTCCGCCCCGCTCTCCCTCCATCAGCAGCTCCTCAGGGTCTCGTGGGATGGTGCCAAAGCCTGATTCACCCGCTGTGCCGTCAGAGGTCTCTGGAGGCCGGGTAGACAGACACGAGTTGGAGACACAGGTCTCTTTTCTGAGTTGGGACATGCTGACGGGGCAGAGACGGGAGAAGCAGTTTCGGCCTTGGTTCCACTTGCTTCGGCCTAGGTTCCTCCAGGGTGTCAGCGAACCGGCTCCCAGCTGCGTCTCCGTCGGGTTTCGTGCACGCAGGGCAGAGAGGGAGCTCCCTCCTCCTGAGCGTCCCGGAGGGCCTCTCTGCCGTCCGCACTGCGCGGAACACGGGCCCGCAGGACTCGATCTCCTTCTCTGTGACTGCGTGGCCTCGTAGGCCCCTTCGGTCATGTCACTCGGCCGCTCAGCACCTCTTGCTTAACCGATCCCAGTTGCCTTGCCGTGTACAGTCATCCGTCCCCACCTGAATCCAAGCTGTCTTTCCAGCCTTATCTCCTTTATTCTCCTCGACTTCTGCCAAACAGCAGCTGAAGCTAGCATGCTCTTAAGTGTCTTTGGGGCTTTCCCAGGTGGCCAGTGGGAAAGAACCCGCCTGCCAGTGCGGGAGATGTAAGAGACACGGGTTCGATCCGCGGGAGTAGGAAATGGAAACCCACTCCAGTATTCTTGTTTGGAAAATTCCACGGACCGGGGAGCCTACAGTCCATGGGGTCACGAGGAGTCAGCCACAGCCGAGCAACTGAGCACGCCGGGGGCGGCTGTGGCGTTCTTCCCGGCCTAGCGGCCGCGGGGCAGGCGTCCTCCTGGCGCGCAGTACCCACTCCTCGGACGGCTTCTTCAGACGTGCTCCCTTGCCTGGATGTGCTCTCCCTTTCCTTTAAGCCGTATTTATTTTGTGCTTCCCTTTTACGACCGCCATTTATTTCACATCGTATATACGTATAAAGGGTTCAAGTGGATTCCAGGAGTACAGCATCAAAAAGTCAGAAAAAGCTTTAAGGAGAAGTTCTTTCAACAGGAAATGATTTGCTTTCTGACAGTGATCTTAAAAGATCTATGAAGGGACCGTGGCTCGGTCATGTCGGACTCTTTTTGACCCCATGGAGTGTATAGTCCATGGAATTCTCCAGGCCAGAATACTGGAGTTAATCTATACTTCAGCTTACTGAGGATTTGAAGATATACTATGTTTCTTTCTTCTTTTTCTTTCTATGTAGCACGTGAGGCTGAGCCCCGTAGTGCTAATGATAATGATCCTAGGCAGAAGAAACACTGGCTTCCCCTAATAAACTTGTGGAGTCCACCATATTCTCTCCTTTGCAATGATGGTTTGGAAGATCAGAAGTCATTTTTGAACTCGTCCTAATTCTTCATTTCTTAATAATGTTCTACAGTCCATGGGGTCACAAAGAGTCGGACACTACTGAGCGACTAGGCACAGCACAGCAGATGACCCTCCCCATACCTGACTCCCACCTTTTTTTATTCCTTGGTACCTTTCTTTTGCCTTGACTCTTGTTTTTGGTTTTTTTTTTTTCTCTTTCCTACCTTTTAGTTAGTACCAATGCATTTATAGCAAGCCATTTCAAAGGTTTTGGAAAAGAAAACTAATATGGGACAAATCAATTACTATACAACATTCCCTGCTTCCAAGGAACTCACAATCTATTAAAAATATAAGGTTGAAAACCATTACTGAAATATTATATATATTTCAAGTGGCAACCATTTCAGGTAAGGACATCTCTGAAAGTTCCTGGTGAGCTCAAGAGTTTCTTGTTTTTCTCTCTTCCATTTGTTCAAATGCTAAAGCTGTGAGCAGTGACTACATGTATAGTTTGGAAAATCCTAGGTTAGGGCAACAATGGTATCTTCCATGTGGCAGGAAAGTGAGATCATTTTTTTAGTGCTCTGTGATTATTCAGACAACTTAGGTAATACTCTCAGCCATGAGTGGTCCAGAAGATGACCCAGAACTCAGCTCTGTCTTCCCCTACCCTCACTAAAAAGGTGTCATTTATTTATTCCCTTAATATTTTAATTCCTTATTTGATTCATTCTTATCTTTCTTTTTCATTGCCTTATTCTTTCCCTCTCATCTTTTAAATTTGCTCTTTTATCCTCTTAACTATAAAGAATACTTGGAGTAGCTAGTTCTCATGGGAAATTCAGTTTGTGTTTGGAGTAGACCCAAGTTGTCAGCAAAAAAGGGTATTTTTTTACCCTATTAAATCATAGTGTCATTGGACTTTAAAAAATGGAAGAGATAGCTTATTGATGAAATGGGAGAGATTTCCCTCTAGAGAGTAAGAAAAGTGGATGACACCAAACTTGGTAATGTATTAGGATGTGTGATAATGAACTTCCCCCGGAGATGGGTATTCTTTTGGGTCTAGAAGTGAATTATTCTAGATCCTTTAGAATGCTAGTCATATAATTACTCCTTCTTTCGGTGTTTATATATTCATGCAGAAAGGAAGGGTCACACTTTGCAATAGTGAACATTCTTTTTTGATATTCTACCTTCACCATTGATAGGCATGATTGATAGTACGTGATCTGAAGTAGTCAGTGTATGCTTTGTGATGACTGCAGCATGTACCCATTTTGACCATTAATTTTGCATTGTATACTTGTCCTCAGGCAGCCTTCCCGTGGGTCTGATCCATTGACTGACTTCACCAAACTTTCTCTAAGAGCCTTTCAGTTCAGTTCAGTTCAGTCACTCAGTCGTGTCCGACTCTTTGCGACCCCATGAATCGCAGCACGCCAGGCCTCCCTGTCCGTCACGAACTCCCGGAGTTCACTCAGACTCATATCCATCGAGTCCGTGATGCCATCCAGCCATCTCATCCTCGGTCGTCCCCTTCTCCTCCTGCCCCCAGTCCCTCCCAGCATCAGAGTCTCTTCCAATGAGTCAGCTCTTCACATAATAAGATCCTTTGGGGACGCATATAGACCAGAGAGTGGCATGAGGGGGTTTCCTGTGACAAACGCAAAAAACACCCTTTTATCTCATTTCACTCCCCGGTTGGTTTCGCCTGCACAACGTTGCCAGGTATTTTTGAATCAGGGAGTGAAAGAGGCTGAGTAGACGCGTGGCAGCCTAGTACCTGTGCTCACTCCTCTGGAAAGAGACAGTGTGACCCTCATCCCTTTGGAGTGAAGCAGGAGAAGGATAGTTCCATGCTAGGCATCTTTGTGGGGATATTTACTAGGCTGGATATTTTCTATGCCTCCTGCCCCCGATACATTCTCTACCCTTCCCTATCTTACTTTTTACATCAGGGAAATTGATCCATAGGATTGTTTCCACAGGCTCCCTGGACCTCTGGCTTATGGTTGGGTTCAGCCATAGGAAATGTTGACAAGAGATCAGAGGATCAGAGGACAGTGAAGATAGGATTTTAACTCACTCGCTTTCTCCCTGTTGACATTCTCAGATTGGATGCTTTCTTCTCTAGACCTCATTGTGGACTTTTTCATCTTGCTGCCTTCCTGACGCTGATAGCTGTTCTTTCCCTCTGTTCTTTTAGGTCTAGGGGTGTTATTGGCACTTATTCTTGTATTACAGTGTGCCTGGACCAGACCCAGTTCATACCCATTGTCTTGGCATAATCACTTAATAAAGCTTCCTCCTACCCTTGAGTGGCACAATTTGAATAACAAATTATATGGTTATTGATTTCCCTATAGCTCTTCTGTCAAACTCTCCTGCAGTTACCCGGTTTAAATGTGCCGTTTGCTTCCTGTGGGTCCTCTGACTGGTACAGTGACCTACAGTCATCTTCAGGGAGCCTTCATCTAAAATTCCTTTCCTCACATTCTGTGTCTACCTTGTGGCATCATACTGGCTTTATAACTTTTACCCAGGAAATGGTGGCTCTTGATATATAATTAAATTCTAACTTTTGGAAAAAGGTTTACCTACTCTTAAGTGCAAAAGAGGATTTATAAGAAATTCTTCAATTTTATTTTTCTTTCTTTCAAAAAACATGTATTCATAGTAATATAACCAGCCAAGATTTGTAAGAAAGCAATCCACCTACTTGATTTTATTGTGTAATTTGCTTCAGAAGTTGAGCCCTTATTGTTTACATATAAATAGGGTTTTAAGGAAAATGACAATTATATGAGTCAAGTGGTTTGTGAGTCAGGTGGTATATGAGTCAGGTGGTAGCCAATAGCTCAATGCTTATCTGGTATGTTGGAGTCTCTCCAAAGATCTCACCTACGGTGAGTCCCACTACTCTCAGTAATGAGCTCTGGGGTTAGCAATTACCCTACGTATTTTCTCTCTTAAACAACTATTTATGATTGTGCTTCATTAGAGTCTACTTTCTTTTCAGAGAGCCGGTCAGAGCTTCTGAGAAAGGACTGCCTCAAAATTCTAGAATTTCAGACTCATGGTGAGGATGGAGGGAGGAAGAAAAAAGAAAGAGGGGCCTGGAAAGTTGAGGGTGATGAATGGACAGCAAAGAGACGTGGAGTCTAAGAGTCTGACCTGGAGCCAGTCCTCAGGTGGGACTGTCACCTAGAGAAGATGCTGAGAGTTTAGAGCAGGTGGTCAGCAAATTACAGCCTGCAGGCTGAATCCTATCCAGCTGTTGTGTAAAGAAAGTTTGTTGGAACAGAGCCATGCCTATTTGTGTACAGCGTTGTTTCTGGCTGTTTCTGCTTAGCAAAATAGTTGAGTAGTTGAGACGGAAACCATCTGGCCTGCAAAGCTTAATATTTGGTGTCTGGCCTTTTACAGAAAAAGATAACAGACCTCTGGTTTTGAGAATTAGTCCACTTAGCCTTATAATAGGTTTGGTTGTTGACTTTCTCTGGTGCTTACCATCCTTTTATAGAAAATGATGATCATCAACAGTGTAAGTGTCCTGTGGCCCCAAACCAGTAATTTCTACACGAGGGTGGCAGAGGGTGAGGTGGTTGGATGGCATCACCGACTCAATGGACATGAACTTGAGCAAACTCTGGAGATGGTGAGGGACAGGAAGGCCTGGAGTGCTGCAGCCCATGTGGTCACAAAGAGTTGGATACAACTTCTCAACTGAACAACAACAAATAACATTTTATGTGCAACTGAATCACTGCAGATGGTGACTGCAGCCATGAAATTAAAAGGCGCTTACTCCTTGGAAGGAAAGTTATGACCAACCTAGATAGCATATTAAAAAGCAGAGACATTACTTTGTTAACAAAGGTCCATCTAGTCAAGGCTATGGTTTTTCCAGTAGTCATGTATGGATGTGAAAGTTGGACCATAAAGAAAGCTGAGTGCCGAAGAATGGATGCCTTTGAACTGTGGTGTTGGAGAAGACTCTTGAGAGTCCCTTGGACTTCAAGGAGATCCAACCAGTCTGTCCTAAAGGAGATCAGTCCTGAATATTCATTGGAAGGACTGATGCTGAAGTTGAAGCTCCAATACTTTAGCCACCTGATGGGAAAAGCTGACTCATTTGAAAAGACCCTGAGGTTGGGAAAGATTGAGGGCAGGAGGAGAAGGGGACGACAGAAGATTAGATGGTTGGATGGCGTCACCGACTCAATGGGCATGAGTTTGGGTAAATGCCGGGAGTTGGTGATGGACAGGGAGGCCTGGTGTGCTGCAGGCCATGGGGTCACAAAGAGTCGGACACAAATGAGTGACTGAACTGAACTGAACAACAACAGATAACATTTTAATCAAGGGAATTTCCCTCCTTTTGTTCTTCTTACGCTCGTTCCTCAAAATTTGTACTGTGAACTTTTAATTCACAATAAGTACCTGGGAATATTGATTATACTCCCAATTTCCCAAGTCCTTTCTCATGTATTCCTAATGGTTTTAAACGTTCATATCTCTTTTAGAAAACAGTTGTTTCAAAAGTGCATTAAGAAAGATACTGAGTCTATAAATAAAGACACTCAGTAAGTACCTCATACTTTGTTATTTTACAAAACCAGGAAAGAGCCTGGATAACTTCATATCTCAGAGAATACAGACTACTCTCTTCTGTTTGAAATAAGAGATTTATAGAGTTATTTTGTCACTATTATTCCTATTAGAAGAATGTGCCAGTGTGCGACTTCATTGTAATTTAATTCAATGAAGGATACTTGATTTTCCTTAAACCCTTCCCCAAACTTTTCTGAAACTGAATACTTTCCACTTCTATTTGGTTGGCCAAAAAGTTCCTTCTTTTGTTTTGTAAGTAAAAAGGTGCAGTGTTCGTTTTCGCTGAGAACCTTACTGGACAACATATGCATTGTTTTGTTCTACTACCTTCGGCCATTTTCTAGACAACTTTGTTATTCCATCTTTCCAAAAATTTTTATATTTTTGAACAAAGAACTGTTCCAGGTACCTTTTACAGTCTTTCTTCCAGGTAACTGAAAATTTTTCCATTAAGAGAATTTTGTAAAGACTGAAATAAATGAAAATTTGAAGGTGCAAGATCTGGTGACTACAGCAGAATCAGATCTTAGCAGCCAAGCTGCAGTAGTTTTTGCCTGGTCATCAAAGAAACATGTGGTCTTACATAACCTGATAGAAGATTATACGTTTTCTGTTCACAAATTCTGTTGAGGTCCTTTAATGGACTGGAACCTGGTGGTCCAGAGTCGACTGATAAGAAAGTAAAGGAGAGAAAGAGGCTGATATTCCTTGGTTTATGCAGAAAGCCAATAAAGTCCCTGACATGGGGCTTGCTCTGTTCACGGAGGCCTCAGGTACCCTCTCAATGGGGTGAAGGTGCAGAGCGCCTTCTCAAGAGGGTCTTAGAAGCCCGGGCAGGAAAGGGAACTTAGAGAGCCTCTGTGCTCCAGGCGATCAGCCTGAAAAAGAGAGAGAGAGCAAGACACAGGGACCAAAGCTCTGATGGAGCAAAGGTGTTTTATTCAACATTGTGTAGGTATTTATACTGTCTTGTTGGAGAAGACTCCTGAGAGTCCCTTGGACTGCAAGGAGATCCAACCAGTCC
Organism: Budorcas taxicolor; assembly: GCF_023091745.1. NCBI lineage: Eukaryota > Metazoa > Chordata > Mammalia > Artiodactyla > Bovidae > Budorcas > Budorcas taxicolor. The sequence goes on along the minus strand of NC_068916.1, from coordinate 109,185,589 downwards.
ATTCTGAAGGAGATCAACCCTGGGTGTTCTTTGGAGGGAATGATGCTAAAGCTGAAGCTCCAATACTTCGGCCACCTCATGCGAAGAGTTGACTCATTGGAAAAGACTCTGATGCTGGGAGGGATTAGGGACAGGAGGAGAAGGGGAGGACAGAGGATGAGATGGCTGGATGGCATCACCGACTCGATGGACGCAAGTCTGAGTGAACTCTGGGAGTTGGTGATGGACAGGGAGGCCTGGCGTGCTGCAGTTCATGGGGCCACAAAGAGTCGGACACGACTAAGCGACCGAACTGAACTGAACAAGATAGCTATTTTCAGCAGAGATAAAATCAAAACTTACAAGGAAATATGAGGTCATCCATACGAAAGAGAGAGGGTTGTAAATAATCACTTTTACCATATGGTTCATGAAAAGGAAGAGGGTACTTATCACTGTATAAAAAAACTAACGAAGGAAATGCCTGGATTCCTCAGCCCCTGGGATAGGCTTGCCTCTCCTCCTAATTTCTGAGTATTCAGGAATTAATAAAGAACAGAGAATTCCTGACACATCCAAGACAGCACACAGGAAGCCTCCTGTTAAATGCTTCCTGACAAAATTCCACAAGTTTTTCATCATGTGCTGATTTCAGTTGGTCTAACTGGGAGCAGTACTTGTTGGAATTAATTGTTTGGTTTTCTGGAAAGAGCTCAAAATCGAGAACTCCCTTCCAATCGCACCATCTATACAACATCACTTTCTCTGGGTGAAGCCTGGTCTTCGGTGTGGTTGGTGGTGGTTCATTTCATTTGCCCCACAATCTCTTCTGTTCCACATTATTGTTCAGTACTTTTCATTGCCCCTCACAGTTTGTTTTAAAAATGAAATGTTTTCTTTGCTAATGAGAATTGAAGGAGGAAGTATGGTCAAGAAGGATTTTTTTTCCTGCCTGATACATGTACAACCCAAACATCAAAGCAATTCACATAAACAAGCTGGTACAAATGGCTTTCAGTGCTTGATCTGGATATTTTAAGTGTGTCAGCCGTCTCCTCTGTGGAATGGTGATTTTTCTCAGTGTCTTGATTTGATCACTGTCAACCTCAGCTGATCCACAAGATGGGGGAGCATCATCCAAGGAGAAATCTCCAGAATGAGACTTCACACGCCATATTTAACAATTTTGACCAGTCACAGCACCTTCTCCATACAGTGTACAAATCTTTTTTTGCGTGTGTTTCTGTTGTGTTTTTACCTTTCTTAAAATAAAAAAAGCAAAGCATGCCAAAAATGTTGATCATTTCTTCCGTCTTTAATACTAAAATGGCTACATCAAAATTTACCAATTTTGATGTGTTTTTTAAATGCACGCTGCCATGACAGCTATCACAATACAGTCTCACAAAATTGTTTCGAGTGAAGTTGAAGACAGCTAAGCACTGCTAGAGCCATCGTAGGGAAAAATTGAAAGAAGTTTTTGGCCAGCCCAATATTTTTGTAAAATTAATGTTTTTTGGGGGGGTAGGGGAGAGGGTGACTTTTCTTTAAAAAATTTCTTCTAGAGGGCAGTAGGTTTTGAATAATGTTGAAGATTTCAGACCTGTACATTTGAATTCATGTATCATGCTTATATTTGCATTGAACTTGGAGCCTAGTAAATTGCCTCATTTTATCTTCATGTAGCTCAATTCTATTTAAATATTTAGTAAGTAACTATTTTTAGTTGCACTGAAGTAAATCCAAATATTTAGATGATTCTCCATGGTATTTTATTTTATAAATAAATTATTTTAAAAAGACATATGAGATTATAATTAAACAATATAGTGGGCCAGTGAGTAGTCAGTTAGCTCAGGAATCAGGAGATGCGGGCCTGCTCCGGGGGCAGTTTTCTTACACCTTCTCTTTTCTCTTTATGCCTCACTGGGATGATTTAAAGAGGAGTTAACATACACAGAAGCCCCTGAACATCTGAGGGGAGGCCCAGCTGTGCATTTGAGGGGTTAAAGTGCAAAAACAATGAGCACGCAATCTCTTCTTCAGACAGACTGCACAGTAGGTTCAGATAGGAGCCTCAGTGTGGGGGTCCAACCTCACCTCACCTGAGGAGCGGAGATCCCGAGGCTTAATGCATGAGCAGTAGTGGCCACCCATCTCAAGACGAATTCATCACCCACTGCAAACGGATTCGGATGACAGTCTTCGTGAGCCGCTGTTTTAAGTACAGAGCAAGGCTAAGTATCTGTCTCCCTCTGCTCAGGCTGCAATAACAGAATAGCATGAAGTGGGTAGCTTAAACAAGAGGTACTTATTTCTCCCATTTCTGAAAGCCTGGGAGTTCATGATCAGGGTACTGGCCTATTGGTTTCTGCTAAGAATGCTCTTCCTGGCCTGCAGTCAGTTGCGTCCTCATAGGAGGAGAGAAAGAGGCTGTCTGGCATCTCTTCTTGTGTGGACACTGACACATCACGAGGGACGCACACATTTGACCGTATTATGATGCCTGCTCCAGGCCCCATCTCCAAAGGCTGTCACAGTGGAGATCAGAGCTGCATATCTTAATGTTTTTGGCCTGGGTGGGGTGAGGGGGCTAGAACCAAACATTCAATCTCTAACACACATATCTATCTGACAAGTTATAGAAAATAAGCATTCTTCAATTGGAAACTACACTCTGGAGGCCAGGAACTTCTACTTTTCAGTCTCCATGGTAGGTAAAAAGTACATATTAATTAATGACTGATGAAAAAAAGTGCTAGGTGAAATCATCATATGTACTTGAATCATTTTCATGTTCTGTATTTTAGTAAATGGGAACTGTTTTAACGACACAGAAATTGTAGAGCATAACAAAGCATCCGTATTCCTGCTAACCAACTCTATTTCATGTGTACAGGGAAAGAGAAAAAAGAATAAGAATTAGAAAGCATAGTGGAGAAGGCAGTGGCACCTCACTCTGGTGCTCTTGCCTGGAAAACCCCATGGATGGAGGAGGCTGGGGGGCCGCAGTCCATGGGGTCGCTGAGGGTTGGACATGACTGAGCAACTTCACTTTCACTTTTCACTTCCTTGCATTGGAGAAGGAAATGGCAACCCACTCCAGTGTTCTTGCCTGGAGAATCCCAGGGACAGAGGAGCCTGGTGGGCTGCTGTCTATGGGGTAGCACAGAGTCGGACACGACTGAAGCGACTTAGCAGCAGCAGAGAGGATAGAGATGAAAAATAGGTAAAGTGAGGGAAAGGATATATGAGAGTTCTCTCTTCTAGTCTTGTACTATTTCCTAAATTTCAAATTATATCAAAATTAAAAGCTGTAGAATAATCACAGATACAGTCAAGCCTCAGTGTATCATTCCACAATTCTGTAATTATTGTCCCTTTCCCAATGGCTTTGTAATTTTTTAAACAACTATATATGCTTAATAACAATATATATATTTTTAGTTTCTAAAAAGCTTATATAAATACTACTATTCTCTATGTGTTCTTCTTAGATATTATGTGCATCTATAATATATGTATATATATTTACACATACCGGCAAAATATTACACATATCTGTTTATATCTATTTTCACACAAATGGCAACATTGCTGTACACTATCATGAGCCCTTTTTTCTTCAAATAATAATAAGCCTGATACTGTTCCCTGTTATTTCATAGTTTTTCTAGAATTTTTGTTGTTTCACAGTATTCTATTTGTATGAAAATGTCAAAATTTATTTGAAGTCTCCTGTGTTATGAAATTATTTCCAATCTGCTATTTGAAATAATGCTTCAGTGAACAATTTGGTGTGTTCATTACTTAGTGCCGGGGTCCAGCCCCGGTGGATCCAGGGTAATTTGAAGCGGGGACGGCATGGTGAGAGAGAGATACAGATTTAGAGATATAAAGAGAGATTAGGAAAGAATAGTGTAGTGGGAAATTTAGAGGAGGAAAGAGGCTGTATTCCTTGGTTCACATAGAGAGTGAATAAAGCCACAGGACAAGGGACTTGCACTGTCTACGTAGGGCCACAGGCACCGGCTTGAATAGCAGAGGATGCCCCGCCTTGGGCTCCCTCTCGCGTGGGTCTTAGAAGCCCGGGCAAATAAGTAGACATGGCTAGCCTCTATGTCCCAGATGGGAATCAGGCAGAAAATAGAGTAAGAAAGAAAAGAAGACATGGGGGAATCAGTCTTTCCAGGAACTGGCTCATCCTTTATTGTCCAGAAAAACTTTTAGACTTTTAGTTGTACATAGAGATAAATGTAAAAAGCAAAGTCATGCAGGGTCAGCAGCTCTGACCCAGGCTTTCTTTCTGCATACCCATCTGTATACACAGGTCTTAGGTGATTTACATCATCTTCTGGCCAGGAGGCCTATTAGCATTTATGGCCCTTTTCTGACAAGGGTCTGTCAACCAGAAAACTTATTTGCCTTAAAACTGTTGTTCTTACTAAAGTCTGGTGCCACTCTCAGAAAGCACTAATTAAGGTCACATTCTTACATAGCAAGGACACAACAATTTATAACAAGGAGAGAGGAGTACAGTGATTTATAACAAAGAGAAAGTTCATTAACTCAAAAGTCTAGTGTTGCTAACATCAAAACTACTATATTCCTTTTTCTATATCCCAATTACATTGATTAATATCCTCCAGGTGTCTAAAAGATAAAGAATATGGAGGCCTGGCAGCAGTCAGTGACTCAACAATGAAAACCTACACCGACATAATTCTTAGCTCTTTAAAAAAGACTCTGTATCTTTAAGATGTTTTCAGCTTCGTGCCTCTCGCAGTTGGGGGACTGTAAACAATCACAAGTTGTAAAAGTCTCTAACTGTCAGGCAAGTTAGAGAGCCATCAGAGGGGTTTGAGCTGAGACAGTCCTTTTATATGCAGGAGACTGTTAGCTGGAGCTCTAAGTTAACTCTTCCCAGAGAAAGGTGGTTGGAGATAGCCCCCTGTTATGTCAGAAGAGTAGGTGGAAAGCAGAGTGCAATGAAGCAGGCAGACTCTGGTTTTGGGGGTAGATGCTCGAGAAAATCCAGCGAGGCTCCCTTAAGGCCGGACTCGCCTTTGCCTGTTGGACCCCTTAACCTCATGACCTTTGCCACGGGCGGGACTCCTCATGCTGGCTCCCGGCATCTCCCCCTTTTTTATTTGTTAACACAGCCAGATGTAGTTCAGTCGTGAGCTTCTGAATGCTCTGCCAAAGAATCCTGACAATACAAGGAAGACTGATTATGAGAAGCAAAATGAGAGCTCCCACAGCAGCATAGCCGAAAGTAGTAGACAGAATGTTCTTCCCAGAAATAAAGTTAGAGAAGGTGTGGAAAAAGTCATTAGCTGCTCCTGTGGCAGTAAAACCTAACCAAGAGTGTTCCACGGTCTGTATCTGATTATGAAGTTTCCCTAAATCCAGGCCAATGTCTGAGCTGTTCCAGACACCTGAAATATGATATATAATTTTTTCCCATTCATAGCCTGTCTCATTACTTTCAGTCACGTACCACATATCCACTGGTAGTCAGCATGACAGGACAGAGCCATTTTTACTTTAAAGGCTTGTAGTTCAGTCCCAATATGCATTGTTGCTTCTTCTAAGGCGTCTACCCTCATTTCTAGTTTCCTGTCTATACCTTCTTGTGTTGCCAGCGTTAAAGAGACATTTTTAGACATGGTATCAACATATTGGGCAGTATGCACTTGTTGAGTCAATGATATTACTGCCACAGTAACAGAAGCAATTGCAGCTATTAAAGCTGATATTCCTAAGATAAGTAAGCCCACAAACCACCGTGTTCACATTAAACCTTGTACTTGTTGTAACACAGCAAGACCATGATTCTCATACCAATAAGTGGTTACAGTTACAGGCACCATAATATAGGGTAGACGTTTTAGCATCACAAAAGAACAAACGTTATATTGAGGAGTTAAGCAAGATGAAAGCATACATTGTTCACAAGTCACTACATTAGGTCCACCTGGATAATTCATTTGTCTTTTAAGCTTTCTGGAGTCATTAGTGAAAAGGAAAACGTAAGGAGAGGGCAGACAAGCCAAAGCAGAATAAGTAGAATTATTTTCTGGTCGGAGTTCACGCTGCAGCAGCCCCGTCAGTCTCGTTGGGATCTCAATGTTTATCTTGACTCTCCTGCTGGTGGGCGCCCAGGTGCCACCCTCGCCGCCTTGCTAAACTGGCCTCAGGCCAGCGGCGGTCAAGCGAGCGCAGACGGATGCTGGCAGGGTCACCGGCTGTGAGCGTGGCGCACTGGGTCCCGGCAGCCAGGCTGGCCTCACCCGCAGCTCCCGGCGCGCAGCTGTTCTGTGTGGTGGCAGGGGCAGAGGAGTGCCCTTTCTCTTTTTTGTGGTCACGCAGTGGAGAAACCAGGTGCCTGGGGGACTGCAACATGGCGAATCAGTCTGACCAGGATCCAAATTGGTGAATCCATGTCCTGTGGAAAAATACAAGCACATCCTCGACCACTAGTTAATAATGGGTCAGAACCTTTCTGTTGTCCGGAGAGGAGGTCCTTCCACTTTACAAACGGCTTTACATTTTGTTGCTCTGGACACCAATGACGAAGCATTGCAGTTGTTCTGGACAAATCAGCATTTAAATTATTTATTAAAAAAAGAGCATGTTGTAAGATCTGATGGGGAGAACTATACTTAAATTCTCCTTCTTTTAATTTTTGAATTTGGATTATTAATGTTTGGTGAGCTCTTTCTACTATATTTTGTCCCTGGGGATTATAGGGGATGTCTGTGTTATGTTTTACAATGAAAACCTACACCGATATAATTCTTAGTTCTTTAAAAAAGGCTCTGTATCTTTAAGATGTTTTCAGCTTCGTGCCTCTCGCGGTTGGGGGGCTGTAAACAATCACAAGTTGTAAAAGTCTCTAACTGTCAGGCAAGTTAGAGAGCTGTCAGAGGGGTTTGAGCTGAGACACTCCTTTTATATGCAGGAGAGTGTTAAGTGGAGCTCTAAGTTAACTCTCCAGAGAAAGGTAGTCGGGGATAGCCCCCTGTTATGTCAGAAGAGTAGGTGGAAAGCAGAGTGCAATGAAGCAGGCAGATTCTGGTTTTGGGGGTAGATGCTCGAGAAAATCCAGCGAGGCTCCCTTAAGGCCGGACTCGCCTTTGCCTGTTGGACCCCTTAACCTCATGACCTTTGCCACAGGCAGGACTCCTCGTGCTGGCTCCCGGCAACTTAGCACATTTTGCCCATGTGTGAATTATCTATAAGATAAATTTCTACAAGTAAATTACTGTGCCTAAAGGTACATCCTTCTGTAATTTTGGTAGATGTTATCCATTGGCTGCATCATCTAGTGTCTGTTTACAGATCTATCAACAGTATAGTGTCGCCTCAGTACCGTGCGAGAACATGGGTTCCCTGTCGATGTAGGATGTTGTCAAAATAGCTTCTGTTGCCAAGTTAATGGGTGAAAAATTAGTTTTCTTTCTGTGGTTGTTTTAAAGTTTATTGTAAGCCTCTTTAGTTTATGTAGACTTAAGGGTCATTGTATTTCCTTTTATGGGAGCTGTGTGTTTAAATGCTTTATCTGATTTTCTAAATGTTGTTGGTTTTCTTATTAATTTGAGAGAGTTCTTTATAAATTGAGAGATTATCCCTTTGTTTGTCATACAAACTGCAACAATTATCTTTAGGTTTGTGATTTGTTACCCCTAGTCCAAGGAAAGGAGCAGTGGGTGTGCTTTGCTGGAGCAGCTGTGAAGAGATACCCCACGCCAAAGGTAAGAGAAACCCAAGGAAGATGGTAGGTGTTGCAAGAGGGCATCAGAAGGCAGACACACTGAAACCATACTCACAGAAAACTAGTCAATCTAATCACACTAGGACCGCAGGCTTGTCTAACTCATTGAAACCAAGCCATGCCTGTGGGGCAACCAAAAATGGGTGGGTCATGGTGGAGAGGTCTGACAGAATGTGGTCCACTGGAGAAGGGAATGGCAAACCACTTCAGTATTCTTGCCTTGAGAACCCCATGAGCAGTATGAAAAGGCAAAATGATAGGATACTGAAAGAGGAACTCCCTAGGTCAGTAGGCGCCCAATATGCCACTGGAGATAAGTGGAGAAATAACTCCAGAAAGAATGAAGGGATGAAGCCAAAGCAAAAAAAATACCCAGCTGTGGATTTGACTGACGATAGAAGTAAGGTCTGATTGTGTAAAGAGCAATATTGCATAGGAACCTGGAATGTCAGGTCCATGAATCAAGGCAAATTGGAAGTGGTCAAACAAGAGATGGCAAGAGTGAACGTCGACATTCTAGGAATCAGTGAACTAAAATTGACTGGAATGGGTGACTTTAACTCAGATGACCATTATATCTAGTACTGAGGGCAGGAATCCCTCAGAAGAAATGGAGTAGCCATCATGGTCAACAAAAGAGTTCAAAATGCAGTACTTGGATGCAATCTCAAAAACAACAGAATGATCTCTGTTCATAATATCACAGTTATCCAAGTCTATGCCCCAACCAGTAACGCTGAAGAAGCTGAAGTTGAATGGTCCTATGAAGACCTACAAGACCTTTTAGAACTAACACCCCAAAAAGATGTCCTTTTCATTATAGGGGACTTGAATGCAAAAGTAGGAAGTCAAGAAACACCTGGAGTAACAGGTAAATTTGGCCTTGGAATGCGGAATGAAGCAAGGCAAAGACTAACAGAGTTTTGCCAAGAAAGGCACTGGTCATAGCAAACACCCTTTTCCAACAACACAAGAGAGGACTCTACACATGGATATCACCGGATGGTCAACACTGAAATCAGATTGATTATATTCTTTGCAGCCAAAGATGGAGAAGCTCTATACAGTCAACAAGAAAAAGACCAGGAGCTGACTGTGGCTCAGATCATGAACTCCTTATTACCAAATTCGGACTTAAATTGAAGAAAGTAGGGAAAACTGCTAGACCGTTCAGGTATGACCTAAATCAAATCCCTTGTGATTATACAGTGGAAGCGAGAAATAGATTTAAGGGCCTAAATCTGGTAGATAGAGTGCCTGATGAACTATGGAATGAGGTTCGTGACATTGTACAGGAGACAGGGATCAAGACCATCCCCATGGAAAAGAAATGCAAAAAGGCAAAATGGTTGTCTGGGGAGGGCTTACAAATAGCTGTGAAAAGAAGAGAGGCAAAAAGCAAAGGAGAAAAGGAAAGATATAAGCATCTGAATGCAGAGTTCCAAAGAATAGCAAGAAGAGATAAGGAAGCCTTCTTCAGCGATCAATGCAAAGAAATAGAGGAAAACAACAGAATGGGAAAGACTAGAGAACTCTTCAAGAAAATTAGAGCTACCAAGGGAACATTTCATGCAAAGATGGGCTCGACAAACGACAGAAATGGTCTGGACCTAACAGAAGCAGAGGATATTAAGACGAGGTGGCAAGAATACACAGAAGAACTGTACAAAAAAGATCTTCATGACCCAGAGAATCATGATGGTGTGATCACCAAATTAGAGCCAGACCAGCTGGAATGTGAAGTCAAGTGGGCCTTGGAAAGCACCGCTACCTACAAACAAAGCTAGTGGAGGTGATGGAATTCCAGTTGAGCTGTTTCAAATCCTGAAAGATGATGGTGTGAAAGTGCTGCACTCAATATGCCAGCAAATTTGGAAAACTCAGCAGTGGCCACAGGACTGGAAAAAGTCAGTTTTCACTCCAATTCCAAAGGAAGGCAATGCCAAAGAATGCTCAAACTATCGCACAATTGCGCTCATCTCACATGCTAGTAAAGTAATGCTCAAAATTCTCCAAGTCAGGCTTCAGCAATACGTGAACTGTAAAATTCCAGATGTTCAAGCTGGTTTTAGAAAAGGCAGAGGAACCAGAGATCAAATTGCCAACATCCGCTGGGTCATGGAAAAAGCAAGAGAGTTCCAGATAAACATCTATGTCTGCTTTATTGACTATGCCAAAGCCTGTGAGTGTGTGGATCACAGTAAATTGTGGAAAATTCTGAAAGAGATGGGAATACCAGACCAGCTGACCTGCCTCTTGAGAAACCTGTGTGCAGGTCAGGAAGCAGCAGTAAGAACCGGACATGGAACAACAGACTGGTTCCAAATAGGAAAAGGAGTACGTCAAGGCTGCATATTGTCACCCTGCTTATTTAACTTCTATGCAGAGTACATCATGAGAAACGCTGGATTGGAAGAAATACAAGCTGAAATGAAGACTGCCGGGAGAAATATCAATAACCTCAGAAATGCAGATGACACCACCCTTATGGCAGAAAGTGAAGAGGAGCTAAAAAGCCTCTTGATGAAAGTGAAAGTGGAGAGTGAATAAGTTGGCCTAAAGCTCAACATTCAGAAAACGAAGATCATGGCATTCAGTCCCATTACTTCATGGGAAATAGATGCGGAAACAGTGGAAACAGTATCAGACTTTATTTTGGGGGGCTGCAAAATCACTGCAGATGGTGATTGCAGCCATGAAATTGAAAGACGCTTACTCCTTGGAAGAAAAGTTATGACTAACCTAGTTAGTATATTCAAAAGCAGAGACATTATTTTGCTGACTAAGGTCCGTTTAGTCAAGGTTATGGTTTTTCCCGTGGTCATGTATGGATGTGAGAGGTGGACTGTGAAGAAGGCTGAGCGCCAAAGAATTGGTGCTTTTGAGCTGTGGTGTTTGAGAAGACTCTTGAGAGTCCATTGGACTGCAAGGAGATCCAACCAGTCCATTCTGAAGGAGATCAGCCCTGGGACTTTTTTGGAAGGAATGATGCTAAAGCTGAAGCTTCAGTACATTGGCCACCTCACGCAAAGGGTTGACTCATTGGGAAAGACTCCGATGCTGGGAGGGATTAGGGGCAGGAGGAGAAGGGGATGACAGAGGATGAGATGGCTGGATGGCATCTCATGATGACTCGATGGATGTGAGTCTGAATGAACTGGGGAAGTTGGTGATGGACAGGGAGGCCTGGCGTGCTGCGATTCATGGGATCACAAAGAGTCGGAGACGACTGAGTGACTAAACTGAACTGATAGTGGTTTCTGCTGGGGAGATTTATTTTTTAAAATCTAGCTGAATTAATCAGTATTTTTTTCCCCTCATGTCTTCTTTTGTGTCACAGCTGGAAAATCCTTACCCATTCTAGATTTAAAACAAGGAAATAATTTTTATTCACATTAATGCTATCATGGTTTCACCTTTTACATTGAAATCCTTGATATCTCTGGACTTACCAGGGATAAGGAGTAAGACACAAGAGACACAGGTTTGATTCCTGGGTCAGGAAGATCCCTGGGGTAGGAAATGGCAATTCATTCCAGCATTTTTTCCTGGAAAATCTGATGGACTGTGGACAGGGGAGTCTGGCGGTCTACAGTCCAGGAAGTCACAAAGAGTCAGACATGACTGAGCACAAACACACACACGGGTGTGAGACGGCTGTCTACCTTTAAAAAAAAAAAAAAGCAAAAACAAACAAACTAAAAAACCAAGTAGTTATTTCAATATTACATTGGTGGCATCACTAACTCAATGGTCATGAGTTTGAGCAAACTCTGGGAGATGGTGAAGGACAGGGAAGCCTGGCATGGTGCAGTCCATTGGGTCACAAAGAGTCAGACACAACTGAGCAACTGAACAACATCTGAACATTAACTTTTGACTTATTCATTTTCTTCTATTGATTGTTAAATATGCTGGTCATGTATCTATTACATTTGTGTCAGTATTAAGCCATAGTTTTATGTTAAAATTTACTCCTGATAAAATTTTTTGCTCTGAAATCTACTTTGTCTAACATTCATAGAGCCATCTCAGGTTTTGATTAATTAAAGCATGGTATATTTTTATCCACATTTTATATTTAACCTATTTATGTCTTACCTTTAAAGTTGGCTTCTTATAGCAGCTCTTGTTCTTTTCATATAATATGACAACGTTTGCCTTTAAACCTGAATACCTGTTCAGATCATTTATATTTAACATCAGTTCAGTTCAGTTCAGTTCAGTCACTCAGTCGTGTCTGACTCTTTGCGACCCCATGAATCGCAGCACGCCAGGCCTCCCCGTCCATCACCATCTCCCAGAGTTCACTAAGACTCGCGTCCATTGAGTCCCTGATGCCATCCAGCCATCTCATCCTCTGTTGTCCCCTTCTCCTCCTGCCCCCAATCCCTCCCAGCATCAGAGTCTTTTCCAATGAGTCAACTCTTCGCATGAGGTGGCCAAAGCACTGGAGTTTCAGCTTTAGCATCATTCCTTCCAAAGAAATCCCAGGGCTGATCTCCTTCAGAATGGACTGGTTGGATCTCCTTGCAGTCCAAGGGACCTTAAAGAGTCTTCTCCAACACCACAGTTCAAAAGCAACAATTCTTCGGTGCTCAGCCTTCTTCACAGTCCAACTCTCACATCCATACATGACCACAGGAAAAACCATAGCTTTGACTAGATGGACCTCAGTCGGCAAAGTAATGTCTCTGCTTTTGAATATGCTGTGTAGCTTGGTCATAACTTTTCTTCCAAGGAGTAAGCATCTTTTAATTTCATGGCTGCAGTCACCATCTGCAGTGATTTTGGAGCCCCCCAAAATAAAGCCTGACACTATTTCCACTGTTTCCCCATCTATTTCCCATGAAGTGATGGGACCGGATGCCATGATCTTCGTTTTCTGAATGTTAAGCTTTAAGCCAACTTTTTCACTCTCCTCTTTTACTTTCATCAAGAGGCTTTTTAGTTCCTCTTCACTTTCTGCCATAAGGGTGGTGTCATCTGCATATCTGAGGTGATTGATATTTCTCCCGGCAATCTTGATTCCAGGTTGTACTTATTGATAATTTGGGGTTTGAATCTATTATTCTGTTATTTTTCTATTCTACCACATTTTCTTTTCCTTTTTCTGTCTTCTTTTGAATTAATTCAGTATTTTTTAAAGGTTCCATTTTATCACTATATTTGCTCATTCGTTATGGTTCTTTTTGCATGGGTGTGTATGTAGCTGCTTTAAAATTTGTAGTACATATCTAGAGTATCAGATATATTACCTTCAAGTAATATATCATTTCATGTGTAGTATAAATATGTTATAAAAATGTGTTTGTTTTTCTCCCTTCTTGGCTTCTGTTCAATTGTCATATACTTTAATTATATATATTTAAAACCCCACCATACATTACTATTTTGTTGACATAGCCAATTACTTTTTAAAGAGATTCTTAAAATAAGAATTCTTGAAATCTTACCATGTATATTTATCCATGTAGTCGTTATTACTTGTGATCGTCTTACGCTGTGCAGACCCACACTTCCTTCCAGCAGTCATTTTCCTTCTGCTTGAGGGACATGGCATGCTCAGCCCCTCAGTGCTGTGTGACTCTTTGTGACCCCACGGACTGTCATCTGCCAGGCTCCTCTGTCCATGGGATTTTCCAGGCAAAAATACTGGAGTGGGTTGCCATATCCTCCTCCAGGGGATCTTCCTGACTCTCTTTAGCACTTTTGTAGTTCAGATATGCTGGTAAGGAATTCTTTCCCTCCTACCTCCCCCACCTCCCCAGCCTTCTTTGACTTTAATTTTCAAAGATACTGTGCTGAATATTTTTTCTTTCATTATTTTAGATATTTGCTCTAATGGCTTCTATTATTTCTAAAAATAAATCTGCCGTTATCCTTATGGGCTTCCCTGGTGGCACAGTGGTAAAGAACCCACCTGCCAATGCAGGAGATGCAAGATACTCATAAAATGTCTTTTCCTTTACCTGCTTTTATCATTTTCTCTTCACTGGTTCTTTTTATCTACTATTTGTTGAGGTAAAATTAACACATTGCATGCATTTAAGATGTGCAAAGTATTGAAAGTAGTCAAAGAAGGAAGTTTATAGTGATAAATGCCTACATTAAGAAAAAAGAAAGACTTTGAACAGCCTAACTTTTACATCTCAAAGTGAGAAAAAAGTAAACTAAGCCCACAGTTAGTAGAGGGCTTCCCTGTGGCTCAGCAGTAAAAAATCCACATGCAATGCAGGAACCGCAGGTTGGAAAGATCCCCTGAAGGAGGGCACAGCAACCCACTCCACTGTTCTTGCCTGGAGAATCCAAGGGACAGAGGAGCCTGGAGGTCTATGATCCAGAGGGTTGCAAAGAGTTGGACATGACTAAAGCAACTTAGCACGCATACAGAACTAGTAGAAGGTTGGATATAATAAAGATTAGAGTAGAAATAGGAACTAAAAGGACAGTAAAAAAAAGATCAATGAAACTAAGACTTGGTTTGTTGAAAAGATAAACAAAGTTAGACAACCGTTAGCTAGACTCACCAAGAAAAAAGAGAGACAACTCAAATAAATATAGTTTAAAAAGAAGGGGAAACATTTTGGCTGATAGCTACACAAATACACAACAGATCATAAGAATGACTGTGAATAATTCTATGCCAATGAATTTGACCATCTAGAATAAGTGGATAAATTCTTAGAAACATACAAGCATCCAGGACTGAATCATAAAGAAATAGAAAATATAATCAGACCAGTTACTAATGAAATTTAATCAGATATTAATAATCTCTCAAGAAAGGACCAGCTGGTTTCACTGATGAGTTCTATCAAACTTCTAGGAAGAATTAAGACCAATTCTTCTCAAACTCTTCCAAGTAGAAGAAGAGGGGATCCTTTCAAGTTCATCTTATAAGGGTACTACAAATACAGAAAACTACAGGATGATATCTTTGATGAATATGGGCGTGAAAATCATCAGAAAGTAGAGTAAACTGAGTTCATCAGTGCATTAAAATGCTCACACAGTATGAACAACTGGAATTTATTCTGAGGGTGGTTCAACATCTCAAATCAATCACTGTGATGTGCCACATTTAGAGGAAGGAAAGATTTTTATGGGTAAACATATATGGTAAAATTTCCTTACTCTAAAAATCTCTTTAAAAGATAACTGGGTGTTTCAACAAAATAATAATAAAGTATTGTAGAGTTTTAAATATTTATGAATAAGGTACATATCATCTCAATAAGTGCAGAAAAGTCATTTGACAAAACTCAACATCTTTTCATGATAAAAACTCTCAACAAAGTGGTATAATGGGAACATAATAAAGGCCATATATGACAGTTCTGTTCAGTCACTCAGTCTTGTCCGACTCTTTGTGACCCTGTGGACTGCAGTGTGCCAGGCCTCCTTGTCCATCACAAACACCTGGAGTTCACCCAAACTCATGTCCATTGATTCAGTGATGCCATCCAACCATCTCATCCTCTGTCATCCCCTTCTCCTCCTGCCCCCAACCCCTCCCAGCATAAAGGTCTTTTCCAATGAGTCAACTCTTCGCATGAGGTGGCCAAAGTATTGGAGTTTCAGCTTTAGCATCAGTCCTTCCAGTGAATGTTCAGGACTGATTTCCTTTAGGATGGACTGGTTGGATCTCCTTGCAGTCCAAGGGACTTTCAAGTCTTCTCCAACACCACAGTTCAAAAGCATCAATTCTTTGGCACTCAGGTTTCTTTATAATTCAACTCTCACATCCATACACGACTACTGGAAAAACTATAGCCTTGACTAGACGGACCTTTGTTGGCAAAGTAATGTCTCTACTTTTTAATATGCTGTCTAGGTTGGTCATATATAGCTAACATACTCAACAATGAAAAGCTTAAAGCTTTTTCTCTATGATCAAGAACATAGAAAAGATGTTCATTATCACTACTTTTATTCAACACAATACTGAAAGTTCTATCCAGGTTGATTAGTCAAGAAAAAGATATAAAATGCATCTAAATTATAGCTTTTTAAGAAATATCTTTCATGCTTCTTTTTAGCAAGTTCAAGTTTTCTGTATGCTAGAATACAGTTACATTAACTATTTAATGTCCTTTCTGATAACTCTTTTATCTTTGTTATTTCTGAATCTGTTTCTGCTGATTGATTGTTTTTTCCTATTCATTACTAGTGGCATTTTCTTCTTTCTTGCACTCCTAGTAATTTTGATTGTAGCAGTGATATTGTGGACTTTGTTAAAAGTCAGATTTTTAAAAATTAATATTTTGTGATTTTCTCTGTGACATAGTTAATAGAAAAGTTTTATTTTGAGTCCTGAATTTCAGCTTTGTTAAGCGGAATCAGAGCTGTCTAGGGCTATTTTTTTTCCCCCAGGACAATGACTGCAACTTTCTGAGTACTCTCCTTAATGACCTATGAATTATGCGTTTTTCCAGTTTGATCACATATTATTCCTGGTCCTGTGTGACCATTCCCTCTGCTCCTTTCATTGATTCTTTCCCGGATGTCTAGTATTATCCTTCCATGCAGTTGCCAGACTCCAGAGAGACTCATGTAGTGTCATATAAAGAAAACATGCTTGGAGATATACAGCCTTGCATTCTGATTCCAGCTCTGCCAGGTGCTGTCTGTATAATTTTGGTAAACTTACTCAAAATTTCTTTTCTCATGTTCTCATTTGTAAGATGAGGATAATAATAATGTGAACAATGGGAACGGTCACAGTAATAATGACTGCAGATTAGCTTAGAGAATAAGTGTTGCTTGGGTTTAGCACAGTTCCTGGCACATGGTAAGTTTTAAATGCCACTGTGAAAGTAAATGAAGGGGACTTCCCTGGTGGTGCAGTGGTTAAGAATCTGCCTGCCATTGCAGGGGACATGGGTTAGATCCCTGGCCCGGGAAGATTCCATGTGCCACAGAGCATCTAAGCCCACAAGCTGCAACTGCTGAAGCCTGCGCATGTAAAGCCTGTGGCCCGGAACAAGAAGAGCCCACACACTGCAACCCAGAGTAGCTCCTGCTTGTCGCAACTAGAGAAAGCCTGCATGCAGCAATGAAGACCAAGTGCAACCAAAACCAAACAAGTAAACTTTGGAAAGTAAATGGAGGTAGTGAATGGTGTTAACAGAATGTAGTTAAAGCATAGCACAGTTCAAAACTTGGAAACAAGATCTCTCTGAAATAGTCAGTAATTAGATAAGCAGGGTGGCTAGAGCTTTCCAATTCAACTTCTTGCTAAAGATGTGCCGAGGAGATAAAAGTGAAAGAAGATAACTTTTTCACGTTGAAGATTTAGTGAATCTGGGTGCAAATTCTCATTTAACCTTGAGTAGATATAATTTTTTTCTTTTGTATTTTTTCAACAAATTTAATATTATATATATCTACATATTTGGTTGCCAGAAAGTTTCTTCTGTGTTCTAAGAGACACATGTTTCATTTCCACTCAGAAATGCTCAGTTGCTCACAAGAGCCTGATTCTTTGCTCTACTACTTTCTGCCATTTTCCAGGCAATGTCATAATTCCATCTTCCCAAAACTTATTTTTCTCAGCAAAAAAACTGTTCTAAGTGCCCTTTACAGTCTTCCAGGGAAATGAACTTTTTTCCATTAAGAGAATTTTGTAAAGACTGAAATAAATGAAACTTTGATGGTGCAATAGCTGGTGGATACAGCAACTATCAGAACTTCCTAGCCAAGTTGTGGTCTTCTGCTATTCTGATGGAAAATTGTGCTTTTTCTGTTGACTAATTCCAGATACTTCTCATCAAGTCAGTTGGTCTAGTTGGGAGTGGTACTTGTTGGAATTAATTGTTTTATTTTCCAGAAGATGCTCATTATAGAGAGCTCCCTTCCAACCTCAGCATATGCATGACATCACTTTGAAGACCAGTGGTGGTTTATTTCACTTGCCCCATGATCTCTGCTGTTCAACATTATCATACAGTATCCACTTTTCATCACCTGACACAATTTGCTTTAAAACCAGAATGTTTTTCTCATGTTTAAATAGAAGATCACTTGCAGAAATATGGTCAAGAAGGTGTTTTTTGCTTATGTAGAACCCAAATATCAAACTGATTAACATAACCAACCTGGTAAAAATGATTGTCAACACTTGATTTGGACATTATGAGTATGTTGGCTATGTGTGATATGATATTGGTTATTCTCAGTTAATGTCTTTTTTAAAAATTAAAAATAGATAAATTTTTTTGTTTGTTTTTGTTTTAGAAGAAAACATATATGAATATTTATTTAAACTCTTTAAGGAAAATCACTTTCTATGTTTAAAGGCAAAAGAGAAAATCATAAAGAAAAAGATCAGCTTGGCTACATACAAATTTAAATCTATGCACAAATAAAGGTGTTTAAAAAAAACTGCTGAAGGAATTAATGTTCAACCTGGAAAATATTTTAATCACTCATTCAGTTCAGTCAGTTCAGTTCAGTTTCTCATTTGTGTCCAACTCTTTGCAACCCCATGGACTGCAGCATGCCAGCCTTCCCTATCCATCACCAACTTCCAGAGTTTGCTCAAACTCATGTCCATTGAGTAGGAGATGCCATCCAACCAATCTCATCCTGTCATCCCCTTCTCCTGCCTTCAGTCTTTCCCAGCATCAGGGTTTTCTCCTATGAGTCAGTTTTTCCCATCAGGTGGCCAATGTATTGGAGCTTCAGCTTCAGCATCAGTCCTTCCAGTGAATATTCAGGACGGATTTCCTCTAGGATGGACTGGTTGGATCTTCTTGCAGTCCAAGGGACTCTCAAGAGTCTTCTCCAACACCGCAGTTCAAAAGCATCATTTCTTCGATGCTCAGCTTTCTTTTTTTCTTTTTTTTGAAATGTTATTTTTTAAAATTTTAATTGGAGGTTAATTACTTTACAATATTGTGGCAGTCTGTGCCATACATTCACATGAACTCAGTTAATGTCTTGATTTGATCACTATCCACTTCAGCTGGTCTACCTGATAGCGGAGCATCTTCCAGAGAGAACTCTCCAGCGCAAGACTTCACAAATCACTTTTGACACATTTGATCAGTCACAGCATCTTCTCCATACACTGCAAAAATCTCTTTAGGTGCTTCTGTTAAGTTTTCATCTTTTTTGAAATAATAAAGCATAATATGCTGAAAACATTTCTCCTTTCTCCCATCTTCAATAATAAAATGGCTACACAAAATTTCACCAATTTTGATGTTTCTAAAAAATATGCATGCTGATATGACAGCTGTCACAATTCAGTCTAACAAAATTGTTTCAAATGAAGTTAAAGACAGTTAAGCCCTACTAGAGCCATCTTACAGAGAAGAACGAACATTTTGGCCAACCCGTATATATAAATGACTTTCTGTTGGCCACAAGTTGTCAATGGCAGACTAAAACTAGAATTCAGGTATTTTTCTGTATCTCCCGGCAGGTTTACTGGGGAAAGTAGGAATATTTTTTGTTTAAAGATAACAATAATATTTTTTTCTTAAATCATAAACATCTTAATATCTTAAATTTCCAAAAGGATTAGCTTGTTTTTATGTTGCCTTGGGCCCTGCAACTTTTCTTGGTTACCTTGGCATATTTGGAATCAGAAATTTGACCTATTGCTGCTCTCTTCTCTTGTTGTATTTGATTATAGAAGTTTCATCTCTCAACTCAGCTTGTCTTTCATTCCAACATTGACTGTAAGCCATTGTTGTTTGCTTTGCTCTCATGTCTCTGTTCTTCTCTTGCTTTGCTTTATCTCGCTTCCCTTCAGTTCAAATGCTGGTTGGTGTCACTTGTTTTCACTGTGGACAAGGACTGCTTCAGCGTCGTGCAGAGAATAACAGAAGAGCAGCCCCTGTTTGAAGAGGCTCTGCTGGTTTGGTTGTCGCTCTGACCCCGACTGCTCTAACCCCTTACCTCCCTTCTTCTGCCTCGTCTACCTTATCTTCCTGCCTCTCCGGTCACCTCACTACAGTCATCCTGTCCCATCTCCACCGTCTTTTCTTGTAGAATTCCAACGGCTCTCTGCTGCCAAGAAGTCAGAGGTAGATGGGAAGGGAGTGGCTATGCCAACGTGCTGTGAAGTTGACTGTCTTTCCAGAGTCTGCTATTCCTTTCTTGAAATGTGCTTTGTCTCCCTGCAGAGTTTTTAACCTGAAGACTGACTTGGCCAACACTAATTTTGTATTTTACAAAACTCACATTGGATTGAACTGTATTCCTTGGCCATGTGCTTTTTACCGTTTAATTTCCACAGCTACTTTCTTCTGTCCTTTGCTTTTGCTACCGTTTCTCTTTTTGCTTTTACTATTTTCCTAGACCAGCTTTTGCTCTCTGGTCCAGCTTGGTGTTAGTCTTCATTTTATTTTCACTCCTGTTTAGTAGTATGGAATTGTACAGCAATGAATAACTATTGGAATATTAGCAGTTATTCCATTTATTTCATGAATGGACATTTTTCTGGCTCAGATGCTTTTGCTTCAGATCAGTGATTTTTATTAAGTATCTACAAGGTTTTAATTGTACTAAGTACTACAATATTAAGGTATCATTAAGAAGTTTGCCATCTTTCATAAGTGCACATGAAATAGCAATATAATGCAGCACTAGAGACTCGTATGAGTTAATATTAGAAGATAGAAAAAACGAACAGTGTGGGTTGGAGTTATTCATGAGAAAACCATGACATAGTGGGATTGGAGGAATTAGTTTTACCGGATGCAAGATCATTGTACTGGAATATGTCTAGTTCACAAAAATTTAGAAGATATTGAGCTTAAAAGATATTTATCTATTGGAAAAGAATATTTAAAAAGAATGTATATATGTGTAAAACTAAATCGCTTTGCTGTATAGCAGAAATTGGTACAACGTTGTAAATCAACCATACTTCAACCAAAAAAATTGATAGTTATCTTTCACATGATTTTTAAGTTCTCACTATGATTCACTTAGGTATCATTTAATTTGGGGCTAGAAAGTGATTATCTGGCTAGACACTGCATTTCCTAGCTTTCCTGGTAACTGAGCATGTTATGCTCTGGTACATGAGAAGAAAATAAACTCCTTGCTCTTTAAGTGACTGATCTCTGGTCCAGCATTTGGTCTACCCTAATTGAAGTAGTATTCGACCGAAACAGAGTAAAAGCATAGACTAAGTCCTCTAGCAAGTAAGACTGACATATGTGTTGATGTAATTTGGTGAGATGTATTCTATTTGAAGAATTGTCAACTTCAATTTTTCTTGTTTCTTTCAAGTCTTATGGCTACCATCTACAGCACAGTTGACTCAGGACGTTCAAGGAAGTCAGTGTAAGTTTCCTCCTCAGCTTCAACTCTTGCTTCCTATCAATTTTGCTTTATATTACTTTTCTCTAAGTCACATTGCCCATAATAAAATATTTAAGAAGCGGTAGTAGTTCTGACCAATAGCCTAAACAGTGCTTGCACTGAATGACTGAGTTTCTCTCTTATAATTTCAAAGTTGGCTCCAGTCCAGACTTTCTTTGGAGAAGTTGCAGACAGTAACATCAGAACTGCTTCAGTCCTGAGGCCCTGGAGCAGTTCTGCAGGACCCCAGGAGCACTTTTGAGTCCTTCAGTATGAATTGTATGGTCAGCTGAAATATCCCTGTAGGAGATTTATTTCAAAGGATCTAACTGGGTATTCTGCTATTTTCACAGAGGATGATTGGTAAAAGTAGAGAAAAAAGTAAAATTGAAAGACTCATAAATTTTGTCACTTGACAGCTCCTACACTTCCTTGGTGGTGAAGAACCCTCCTGCCAGTGCAGGAGACATGGGTTTGATCTCCAGGCCAAGAAGATCTCCTGGAATAGGAAATGCAACCTATTCCAGTATTCTTGCCTGGAAAATCTCATGGACAGAGGAGCCTGGTGGCTATAGTCCATGGCGTAGCAAAAGAGTCAGGTACAACTTAGCAGCTAAGCAACAACAACAAGGCAAAGATTTACTGGGAAAGGAGGTTGACAGTGATAACTAAGGAGAGATGAGAATCTTTAGGGTGTTTTTGTGGACATTTCCCATCCCTGAGATACTAAGGTGCATTTTTGTAGCTCACTTTCCTATGCTTCAAATTTCTTAACTGTACTTAAATATAATAGGTTGTGTCTAAGATATCTTCCGGATTCTATGCACCTATAGTCCTTTTTTCTACACAAGTGTTCAAATGGACCAGAGAAAAGGGAAAAATCACTAAACTTTTACTAGTTTGTTTATATGGCTACTAGCCAGTTGTTTTATTGATTATTACTCCTCGGAAGAAAAGTTATGAGCAACCTAGATAGTATATTCAAAAGCAAAGACATTACTTTGCCGACTAAGGTCCATCTAGTCAAGGCTATGGTTTTTCCTGTGGTCATGTATGGATGTGAGATTTGGACTGTGAAGAAGGCTGAGTGCAGAAGAATTGATGCTTTTGAACTGTGGTGTTGGAGAAGACTCTTGAGAGTCCGTTGGACTGCAAGGAGATCCAACCAGTCCATTCTGAAGGAGATCAGCCCTGGGATTTCTTTGGAAGGAATGATGCTAAAGCTGAAACTCCAGTACTTTGGCCACCTCATGTGGAGAGCTGACTCATTGGAAAAGACCCTGATGCTGGGCGGGATTGGGGGAGGGAGGAGAAGGGGATGACCAAGGATGAGATGGCTGGAGGGCATCACTGACTCGATGGGCGTGAGTCTGAGTGAACTCCGGGAGTTGGTGATGGACAGGGAGGCCTGGCGTGCTGCGATTCATGGGGTCGCAAAGAGTCAGACATGATTGAGCTACTGAAATGAACTGAACTGATCAGAACTGAACTGAACTGAACTGAACAATAATTTTATTAGAATTAACCGATTATCAACTGATAACTTTGGGAAGAGTAATCAGATAGAGCTAGAGTGTTCATCAACATATTTCAGTTCAGTTCGGTTCAGTGCAGTCGCTCAGTCGTGTCCAACTCTTTGCGACCCCGTGAATCGCAGCACAGACCCCGTGAATCGCAGCACAGATCCCATGAATCGCATCACGCCAGGCCTCCCTGTCCATCACCACCTGTGTACTAGATAGCGCTGTAATTGCTTTATACGATCCTATCAAGTAGATGCTATTATTTCCCCACGTTATAGATGAGAAAACTGGGCCATAGTGAGATAGAGTCATTTGCCAAAAATCACACAGCTAGTGCTGGGTACATTGAAATTCAAGCAGTCAGGCCCCAGAGTCACAGATTTTAATACAATATTATATTGGTATAAAGGAAAAAGTCTGAGTCAGTCTCTTGTGGGGTCACTGCTCCTTTCTCCTGGGGCCTGATGGGCACAAGGTTCTGTCTGTGTTCTGAGAGTCTGATTCCCCAGTCCTGTGTAAGTTTTGTAATCAAATCCCACTGGCCGCCAAATTCCCTGGGGGTTCTCAGTCCCTTTGCCAGATCCCCAGGTTGGGAAACCTATTATGGGTCTTAGAATTTTCTTAACAGTGTGAAAATTTGTCTGGTATAATTGTTCTGCAGCTGGTTGTCTGCTTAGCAGCTCTATGGTGGGGTTAATGGCGACCTCCTTCAAAGGGGTTTACGTCACACTCTGTGTGACCAGGCCTGCTGCACCCCGAGCCCCTGCCCCTGCAGCAGGCCACTGCTGACCCAGACTTCCACAGGAGACACTCAGCCACTCAAAGCCAGGCCTGGCTCAGTCTCTGTGGGGTTTCTGGGTTCTGGGGCACACAAGGTTTTGTTTGAGCCCTCCAAGCATCTCTGGTGGGAATGGGGTTAGATGCTAAAGGCGATTTCACCCCTCCTACCATCTTGCTTACTCCTTGGAAGAAAAGTTATGACCAACCTAGATAGCATATTCAAAAGCAGAGACATTACTTTGCCGACTAAGGTCCGTCTAGTCAAGGCTATGGTTTTTCCAGGGGTCATGTATGGATGTGAGAGTTGGACTGTGAAGAAGGCTGAGCACCGAAGAATTGATGCTTTTGAACTGTGTTGTTGGAGAAGACTCTTGAGAGTCCGTTGGACTGCAAGGAGATCCAACCAGTCCATTTTGAAGGAGATCAGCCCTGGGATTTCCTTGGAAGGAATGATGCTAAAGCTGAAGCTCCAGTACTTTGGCCACCTCATGCGAAGAGTTGAGTCATTGGAAAAGACCCTGATGCTGGGAGGGATTGGGGACAGGAGGAGAAGGAGATGACAGAGGATGAGATGGCTGGATGGCATCACAGACTCGATGGACGTGAGTCTGAGTGAACTCCGGGAGATGGTGATGAACAGGGTGGCCTGGCGTGCTGCGATTCATGGGGTCACAAAGAGTCGGACACGACTGAGCGACTGAACTGACTGGCTGACCATCCTGCTGGGGCTTCTCCTTTGCCCTTGGACATGGGATATCTTTTTTTGGTGGGATCCAACATTCTCCTGTTGATGGTTGTTCAGGAGCGAGCTTTAATTTTGACATTAGCACAGGAGAACATGAGCGCACGTCCTTCTCTGCCATCTTGTCAGTCAGACTAAAGCTGAAGATAGGAGGGGAAACCACTAGCCCATTCAGATATGACCTAAATCAAATCCCTTACGATTATACAGTAGAAGTGAGAAATAAATTCAAGGGATTAGATCTGATAGACAGAGTGCCTGAAGAACTATGGATGGAGGTTTGTAACACTGTACAGGAAGCAGGAATCAAGATCATCCCCAAGAAAAAGAAAGCAAAAAGGCAAAAGGGTTGTCTGAGGAGGCCTTACAAATAGTTGAGAAAAGAAGAGAAGCTAAGGACAAAGGAGAAAAGGAAAGGTATACCCAACTGAATGCAAGGTTCCAAAGAATACCAAGGAGAGATAAGAAAGCCTTACTTAGTGATCAGTGCAAAAAAAAAAAAAAAAAGAGGAAAAAAATATAATGGGAAAGACCAGAGATTTCTGCAAGAAAATTAGAGATAGCAAGGGAACATTTCATGAAAAGATGGGCACAATAAAGGAGAGAAGTGCTGTGAATGAAACAGAAGCAGAAAATACTAAGAAGAAGTGACAAGAACATACAGAACAACTTTCCAAGAAAGGTCTTAATGACCCAGATAACCATGATGGTGTGATCACTCACCTGGAGCCAGACATCCTCGAATGTGAAGTCAAGTAGGCCTTAGGAACCATCACTATGAACAAAGCTGGTGACGGGGATGGAATTCCAGTTGAGCTACTTCAAGTCCTAAAAGATGATGCTGTGAAAGTGCTGCACTCAATAGGCCTTACATTCAACACGTGTTTGTGCAAACTCAGAAGGGTCCTGCTTGCTGTGGTCTCTTCTTAATGTTAAGATCACTCTAGGGCCTTTCTGCTCAAAGTACATCCTGTGGATCAATAGCATTGGCAGTACTGGATAGAAATGAAGAATCTCAGGCCCAAACCAGGACTTCTGATTCAGAAACCCCACTTGAACAAAATCTCCATAAATGTACATAAAAGTTAGATAAATGTGGTTAGGACATGCTGAAAAGCTGTCCGGCAGCTCCTACCTGGTGATGAAGGACTGTATAACATTCCTTAAATGGAAAAAATGGGGATGGGATCTCCAGGTATTTAATATAGATGATTCTTATGCATTCAGATAGGTGAGACTAACAGGAGAAATTTAGCAACATGTCAGAACTTTCAGACTTTGGGATCCTTGTGGACAGAGAAAAATGAGATCATAAGGTCTTGTCCAATTGGCCAACCCTTTTGGGTTTCTTAATTCCTCTGTCGCTCATGTTGACCTTCTGTTTGCTCTGTCCCCACCTTATGAAAACAGCTTCATTCCTGAAAATGCTGGCGAAAGTTTTATCTTTTAGGGGTTTAAAAAATAACATGCTGAAAAGTGTGTAAATAAAGAGATTACTCTAATCCAAGGGGATTTACCCAGCTCTGATTCATATCCTATAAACTCTAGGGAAAGCCTTCATCTAAGCTGATAGAGAACTCACAGGAAGAAGTTTTTTAGTTAGGTAGAACATGAATCAGGCCTTGGGAAATCCCAGGAGCTAGAATCAAGAGCTCTGAGGGGAGCCAGCTAGGGTTTTAATCTGAGTAGGTACCATGGATAATGAAAATGGCTGAGCTGATGAGAAATATGCTGAGGCAATAGGTCATACCCATGTAATGTGCTGATATAACCAACCCCCCCGCGCCCCCTAGTTTAATAAAGCTGAATTGCTGCTTCACAGGTAATAGGGGGAAAGAGGATCATGAGTAGCAGCTGAGCAACTCTGCTTCTGGCTGTATTAGGCAAAGGAAGTCTATAAGTGAGAAAATGCTAAAGCAATGCATACTTAACTGTCCTAGTTTTGATTAGCTTTGTATATGTTCATGTTAGTGAAAGTAATAACTGTTTCAAATGGATTATCAGCACCTATTTCAAAATTCCAATGGTACCAAATGGTATTAAGAGAAAGTTCCCCACCAAATTTTTGTTTCTTCTCTCAAGGGACTATCAATATTACCCTTTCCTTATGATCTTTTCCCCAAAGAGATTCATTTCAAAATATTTTATACAATGATAGCCTACTGTGTTGTTTTGCACTCTAATCTTTTTGCTAAACAGTCTATCCTGAGGATTGTTCCACATCAGTGCCTACCAAACTGCCTCATGATTTTTAGTGGCTTTGTAGCGATCTATTGGATGTTTGGATCTTATTATAATTTCCTTAACAAACTCTGTATTGGTGGACATTTAAGTGGTTTTCAAACTTTGGTTTAACGTGTCTGAGTAAATGAGAGAGAGCAGTTAAGGGGCAAGACTCTGGAGATGAGCTTCGTGGGCTCATGTCCCAGCTCTGTCAGTTCAGTTACTGGAGAAGTGACTACACACACTGTCTTCTGACATAAAGTGAGCAGTATGCAAGAGGGAGCTAGTGCTTTTTGAGTTAACGTGTCTGTAGGGTTAGTTTCCAGAAGTGAAATCACTATGTCTTTGGGTGTGTGCACTCAGAATTGTGATAGACCTTGTCAAGGTGCCCTTTGTAGCTGTTTACAATGTAAAGACTAATTGTACCTTTTCTTCCATATTCTCTCCAACACTGAGTGTATTGAGTATGTTGGGAACCAAACCTTTAATTTTTTTCTTCCGCTTATTAACCAGTTAAAATGCTAACCACTAATAAAACTTGAAGAAAATGGAAAGAGAACCCAAAGTTGATGAATAGGATTAAAATAAACTATTTTCTATTTTTCTCTAAGGTATATTCTATCATTGCAGAAAGAGTTAAATATAATTTAGTTTTCATCAGTCTAACACTATAAAACTCCAGGAAAGCTTCAAAATCCGAGTTGTAGGAGGCAAACCAGCTTGTTCTTCTGCTCTGGTTCTCTTCTCTCCTTACTTGCACACTTGACTGTGTTTCCCAGTTGTCTTGCATGTAGGAGAGTCCATGTTACTAGTCTGGCAATATAAAGTGGGAAAAGGCTGCACCTACTGCAAGCCTAGCCTATAAAGTACCTTGCATTATTCTTCTATTTGCCCTTTGTCTGCTCATTGGTCAGCAAGAGGCAGAGAATCCTGGCAGTTCTCAAAGGCCCCAGGGAATGGTGGCACCACCATTTGGAAGGGGCCTGGGTTCCTCGGTGACTGTGTGGAGGAGAGCACACTCCACAACCCCCACTGACTACCGTGAGACTGTGATATTAGTGAGAAAAAAATATGGGTTCTGTAAAGCCACTATTTGGGGGGTATTTGCTTTAGCTGTTTAGCCTGTGGCCGTGTTTCATGACATTATATTTATTATGGCCTCTCAAAGTAAAATTATTGGACTTTTTTTCATAATTTCCCCCTTCATGAAAATTTAATACTACAGGTATGGTATATTTGTACAGGCAAATATGGCCTTGGAGTACAGAATGAAACAAGGCAAAGGCTAATAGAGTTCTGCCAAGAGAATGCACTGGTCATAGAAACACCCT
This sequence comes from Budorcas taxicolor, assembly GCF_023091745.1. Classification (NCBI taxonomy): domain Eukaryota; kingdom Metazoa; phylum Chordata; class Mammalia; order Artiodactyla; family Bovidae; genus Budorcas; species Budorcas taxicolor. Next base: position 109,157,911 of record NC_068916.1, on the reverse strand, counting down.
CTTCCAACTACACAAGAGAAGACTCTACACATGGACACTACCAGATGGTCAATACCATAATCAGATTGATTATATTCTTTGTAGCCAAAGATGGAGAAGCTCTATACAGTCAGCAAAAACAAGACGGGGAGCTGACTGTGGCTCAGATCATGAACTCCTTCTTGCCAAATTCAGACTTAAACTGAAGAAAGTAGGGAAAACCACTAGACCATTCAGGTATGATCTAAATAAAATCTCTCACGATTATACAGTGGAAATGAAAAATAGATTCAAGGGATTAGATCTGATAGAGTGCCTGAAGAACTATGGATGGAGGTTTGGGACATTGTACAGAAGGCAAGGATTAAGACCATCCTCAAGAAAAGAAATGCAAAATGGCAAAATGGTTGTCTGAGGAGGCCTAACAAATAGCTGTGAAAAGAAGAGAAGTGAAAAAGCAAAGGGGAAAAGGAAAGATGCTGCTGCTAAGTCGCTTCAGTCGTGTCCGACTCTGTGTGACCCCATAAATGGCAGCCCACCAGGCTCCCCAGTCCCTGGGATTCTCCAGGCAAGAACACTGGAGTGGGTTGCCATGTCCTTCTCCAATGCATGAAAGTGAAAAGTAAAAGTGAAGTCACTCAGTCGTGTCCAACTCCTAGAGACCCCCATGGACTGCAGCCTATCAGGTTCCTCCATCCATGGGATTTGAGAGGCAAGAGTCCTGGAGTGGGGTGCCATCGCCTTCTCCAAAAGGAAAGATATTCCCATTTAAATACAGAGTTCCAAAGAATAGCAAGGAGAGATAAGAAAGCCTTCCTCAGTGATCACTACAAAAAAATAGAGGAAAACAACAGAATGGGAAAGACTAGAGATCTCTTCAAGAAAATTAGAGACACCAAGGGAACATTTCATGCAAAGATGGGCACAATAAAGGATAGAAATGGTATGGAGCTAACAGAAGCAGAAGATATTAAGAAGAGGTGGCAAGAATGTACAGAAGAACTGTACCAAAAAGATCTTACTGACCCAGATAACCACGATGGTGTGATCACTCACCTAGAGCCAGACACCCTGGAAATTGAAGTCAAGTGGGCCTTAGGAAGCATCACTACAAACAAAACTAGTGGAGGTGATGGAATTCCACCTGAGCTATTTCAAATCCTGAAAGATGCTGTGAAAATGCTGCACTCAATATGCCAGCAAACTGGGAAAACTCAGCAGTGGCCACAGGACTGGAAAAGGTCAGTTTTCATTCCAATCCCAAAGAAAGGCAATGCCAAAGAATGTTTAAATTATTGCACAATTGCACTCATCTCACATGTTAGCAAAGTAATGCTCAAAATTCTCCAAGCCAGCCTTCAGCAGTGCATGAACTGTGAACTTCCAGATGTTCAGCTGGATTTAGAAAAGGTAGAGGAACCAGAGATCAAATTGCCAACATCTGCTGGATCATGGAAAAAGCAAGAGAGTTCCAGAAATACATCTGCTTCTGCTTTACTGACTATGCCAAAGCCTTTGACTGTGTGGATTAGAACAAACTGTGGAAAATGTTTCAACAGATGGGAATACCAGACCACCTGACCTGCCTCCTGCGAAATCCGTATGCAGGTCAAGAAGCAACAGTTAGAACTGGAGATGGAACAACAGACTGGTTCCAAATAGGAAAAGGTGTGTGTCAAGGCTGTCTATTGTCACCCTGCTTATTTAACTTATATGCAGAGTACATCATGAGAAACGCTGGGCTGGATGAAACACAAACTAGAATCAAGATTCCCGGGAGAAATATCAATAACCTCAGATATGGAGATGACACCATCCTTATGGCAGAAAGTGAAGAACTAAAGAGCCTCTTGATGAAAGTGAAAGAGGAGAGTGAAAAAGTTGGCTTAAAACTCAACATTCAAAAAACTAAGATCATGGTATCTGGTCCCATCACTTCATGGCAAATAGATGGGAAAACAATGGAAACAGTGACAGACATATTTCTGGGCTCCAAAATCACTGCAGATAGTGACTGCTGCCATGAAATTAAAAGATGTTTGCTTCTTGGAAGAAAAGTTAAAACCAACCTAGACAGCTTATTAAAACGCAGAGACACTACTTTGCTAACAAAGGTCTGTCTAGTTAAAGCTATGTTTTTTTCCAGTGGTCATGTATGGATGTGAGAGTTGGACTATAAAGAAAGCTGAAAGCTGAAGAATTGATGCTTTTGAGCTGTGGTGTTGGAGAAGACTCTTGAGACTCCCTTGGACTGCAAGAAGTTCCAACCAGTCCATCCTTAAGGAGATCAGTTCTGAATATTCATTGGAAGGACTAACGCTGAAGCTGAAACTCCAATACTTTGGCCACCTGATGCAAAGAACTGACTCATTGGAAAGGACCTTGATGCTGGGTAAGAATGAAGGTGGGCAGAGAAGGGCATGACAGAGGATGAGATGGTTCGATGATATCACCATGTCAATGGACATCTGTTTGAGTGAACTCCAGGAGTTGATGATGGACAGGGAGGCCTGGTGTGCTGCAGTCCATGGGGCTGCAAAAAGTTGGACATGACTGAGCTACTGAAATGAACTGAACTGAACTGAATGGATGGTGTATTTCTGTTTATGTACTGTAGGCACATCTGTGCATTTTTAGTAAAAAGAGTAGGTTTGTTTTGCTCCTCATCTACTCACCAAGGACCAATTTTTGCTCCACTTTGGGTGCTATTGGTCCCAGTGGTAGTTCACAGTCTATCCAGACTAATACACTTGGAAGCACTTTGAAGAACACCTTTCAATTTTTCTTGGGATAGTTCAATGCAGTCTTATTGGGAAGTCAAGAAGGAAAAGATAGCTGAGCTTCCAGGAGTTCTTCTTGTCCTGAGTTTCTATTTGGCATCTATATGCTTCATAAATGCCCTGATTTTGCATGATAGCCGCTGTCGGGAATTCTGACAGGGCGTGTGCTGTTACATCCACTCCTTCCGGTGCAATGATCCTTCTGTGTGTGGATGAGGGAGGCAGGCGGTGAAGAGACAGTGCGGAGACTGGCCTAGAATGTTACGCAGTGTAGTCATTTTTAATGGGACATATTAGCATAGTTACCATCACGTCAATTACTGTCACGCCCCAGTGCCTGTGAGAGAGAGCTGAGGCGTGGTAAGGAGGGCCAGGACCACTGAGGGATGAAGGTGAAGCTGCTTGGATAACTCATTCATAAGATTCTGTAGTTGAAAAGACATTGTCGTCTTTACTTTCTCCGTAAATAAGCATCCGAGAAACTTCTTAAAGGGAGTAGGAACAGAGAAACACAGGAGCACCTTTTCTGTGGACCTTGTACTTTACGGGATAAGCAGGGACATACATCCTTGTCAACACTTGTTATTTTCCTCCTTTCTTCTTAAATAAGACTCTCTCCCTCTCTCCCTCCCTTCTTTCCTTCCTTTTTTATTTTTTTTATAGTAGCCCTCCTAGGAGTCATAGGTGCTGTCTCATTGTGATTCTGATTTCTGTTTCCTTAATGATTAATGATACTGAGCATCTTTTCATATGCTGTTGACCATTTGTATGTCTTCTTTGGTGAAATGTTTACTCAAGCCCTTGGCATGTTTTTTTTCTTTTCTATCCCAAGGTCTAGTTGCTTTGTGTGTTTGTTTTTTTTTTTCCCCAGCTTTATTGAGATATAATTGACATAGGAAATTATGCGATATTTAAGTATACATCATGGTGATCCATATATACATTGTGAAACGGTTCCTCCCATCTAATTAATTAATGCATACATCACCTCACATATCCCCCACTTTTTTGGCAAGAAAACTTAAATTCTACTCTCTTAGCAAATTTCAGCTATATAATACAGTGTTATCAATTATATCACCATGTTTTACATTAGATTCTCCGACCTTATTTATCTTGCGGCTGAAAGTTTATGCCTTTTAACAGCCTCTTGAAAGAGAATAAGATCGTGGACTAGAGGGCTGTGTGCTCATCTTCTGCGAAAAAACCAAAATCGCAATCAGCTGCTGACCAACCGCTGACAGGAGAATGTGGACCCCACCAAACAAAAGATGCCCCGCATCCGGGGGCTAAGGAGAAGCTGCAACAAGACAGAAGGCGGAGTGCAATTGCATTTAAAATCAAACCTCATACCCGCCAGCGACGCTGCAGGGTGCGGACAAAACCTGTGGCGCCAGGACCCAGGAAACCAGCCGTGACCACCCGCAGAGATGGCGCCGACCTGCTTGCGGGTGTGGCCGTCCACAGGCACAGAGGCTCTGGCAGCAGCCGTCCTGGGGGCCTGGCACCGGGCCTACGTCCTCTTGGAGGAGGCCACCATTAGCCCCACCACAGCGCCGCTGGGCAGGTGACTCACAAACTGGAGAACAATTTACCAAAGAAGTTCTTGCACTAGTGCGAATGTTCTAGGGCCCACAACAGATTTCCCAACCTGGGGATCTGGCAAAGGGACTGAGGAAAGAGACTGGAAAAAGCCAGTTTTCATTCCAATACCAAAGAAGGGCGGTGCCAAAGAATGCTCAAACTCCCACATGATTGCACTCATTTCACGTGCTAGCAAGGTCATGTTCAAAATCCTCCAAGCTAAGCTTCAACAGTATGTGAACTGAGAACTTTCAGATGTTCAAGCTGGATTTAGAAAAGGCAGAGGATCCAGAGATCAAATTGCCAACATCTGTTGGGTCACAGTAAAAGCAAGAGAGTTCCAGGAAAACATCTACTTCTGCTTTATTGACTACACCAAAGCCTTTGACTCTGTGGAGCACAACAAACTGGAAAATTCTTAAAGAGATGGGAATACCAGACCACCTGACCTACCTCCGGAGAAACCTGTATGCAGGTCAGCAGTTAGATACTGATATGGAAAAACAGACTGGTTCCAAATCAGGAAAGGAGTCTGTCAAGGCTGTATATTGTCACCCTGCTTATTTAACTTACATGCCAAATACGTCATGTGAAATGCTGGGCTAGATGAAGCAAAAGCTAGAATCAAGATTGTTGGAAGAAATATCAGTTACCTCAGATATGTAAATGACATCACCCTTATGGCAGAAAGTGAAGAACTAAAGAGTCTCTTGATGAAAGTGAGAGGGAAGAGTGAAAAAGCTGGCTTAAAACTCAACATTCAAAAGCTAAGATCATGGCATCTGGTCCCATCACTTCATGGTAAATAGATGGGAAACGGTGGAAACAGTGACAGACTTTATTTTCTTGGGCTCCAAAATCACTGTGGATGGTGACTGTAGCCATAAAATTGAAAGACACTTGCTCCTTGGAAGAAAAGCTATGCCAAACCTAGACAGCATATAAAAAACAGAGATGTTACTTTGCTGACAAATGTATAGTCAGAGCTATGTTTTTTTTACAGGAGTCATGTACAGATGTGAGAGTTGGACCATAAAGAAGGCTGAGCCCTAAAGAACTGATGCTTTTGAACTGTGGTGGAGAAGACTCTCCTTGGGCTGCAAGGAGATCAATCCAGTCCATCCTAAAGTAAATCAATCCTGAATATTCATTGGAAGGACTGATGCTGAAGCTGAAGCTCCAATACTTTGGTCACATGATGTGAAGAGCTGACTCATCTGAAAAGACCCTGATGCTGGGAAAGATTGAAGGCAGGAGGAGAAGGGGATGACTGAGAATAAGATGGTTGGATGGCATCACCAACTCAATGCATGTGAGTTTGAGCAAAGGTGAAGGACAGGGAAGCCTGAATTGCTGCAGTCCATGGGGTCAAGAAGAGTCGGACATGAGGGACTGGGCAACAGCAACCACACTCTCACCTGTTTTCCTCACCCCCTAACTCCTGGTTGTTGAGTGGTAGAAGTTAATTGCATATTCTGGACATTAGCCCTTTATCAGATAAATGATTTGCAAATATTTTTGCCCATACTTTGATTTGACTTTTCACTCTGTTAATTGTTATCCTTAATATACTGCTATTTCACTTTAAAAATTCCATCTTCTCTAACTGTTAAGTGAGGTTTTGGTGTGTATATTGGTTATTTATATTTATTTTTCTGTGAACTGCCTAAATATGTCCTTGGCTTATTTTTCTGTTAATAATTTGTGTTTTCTTGTTGAATTGAACTGGCCTTTTCTTCTGCTTATAAGTTAAATAGTTTTCATTTGCTATATGTCTTCGATATTTGTTAATTGAATTTATTCTATTTAAAAATTTTTTATACTCAAATTTAATAATCTTTTATTCCATGACTTAGAAAAGCTAGAAGCCTTGCTTAGCTAAGATTGTATATATGCATACACACACACATATATACATAAACACACAATCTACATTCATTATTTTCTAACAATTCTGTAGTTTCAGTTTAAATTTTGGGGTGTTGGCATCAGTTTATTTTTCCAGTTTGCTATCCAGCTGACTTTTATACTCTTTATTTAAGAGTTTGTTTACTCCTACAAATTTGAAATGCCACCTCTGTGATATACTCAATAATCATTATTTTCTAGATTTTCTTAGCTGTAACATTAACATAATCTAAATTATAAAATTTCCTGGATTCTTTTGTCTATGTAGTATTCATTGGCTAAAATCCAGAGTGTCTGTGAAAGAATACACAACAAACTAGCAATTGCAGTGACTCCTGCAAGGGGAACAGGAAATAGGGTAACTGGAGGAAACGGAGAAGAGAAGAGACTGACTTCCCACTGTCTGTTCCTATGTGTATTTTGAGTCTTGTACTGTTTGCAAGTAAAACCTATTCAGAAATCATTGCATTTAAATGATGCACAAGCGTCAGACACCACCTTGCGTGTCACCTTGTCGCTCCTGCCTGCTCCCCAGAGTGTCCTCTTACCCTTTAATCCCCATCATTGACCAGAATCCTCGGCCTCTTCTAGTCCCTGGGGCCTGAAGAGATATTCAGTCCCCTACAAGGAAAACTGCAGGACTGCTTAAGGCCTCTTCTTACGCTTGACATGAAGAAAATGTGGAGCTTGCCTGGGGAGTCAGAGCGGAGAGCAGTGGAAGCCACGGGCAGGACGCTCGGCGGAAGAAACCCTCCTGGGACGCGAGCTCTCTGGCAGGAGATCCAGGGAGAGCTTCTGAGACTCGTATGATCACTATCTGTATCATCACCAGTGACAAACTCTAAACAGCATTTCATAAGTATATTCTGTAGAATATCAATCTGTCAGGGTACTCGGTTTTCCCCTTTGTGGTCAATGAAGTTTGCAAAACCAGTAGTGTCCCCCTTTGAAGAATGATGATACACATTAACATTTAAATGTCTAAGAAATTTTGCAATTAGGAAAACCTCTTTAATTTTTGTTTAAACTAGAATCTCTAAACTTATCTGACCACAGAATTATTCTTACCCACCTAGCTCTCCAGTCTGGTCAAGACCTACAGTAACAACCAGAACAGACAAATGTTGACATGGTGGAAAAGAAAAGCCAATCTGAATTTATGCAAGGCTAAATTTTTAGAAGACTATTTTGGCATTTTGACTATGGTAAATAAGGGCTGGATTATAAATAATTCAGCAAATAAAAATGTTGTAATGGGTGCTTTTGAAACTTGAAAATAATCCTCTTCTGCAAGATGCACACCACCAATAATCATGGTTTTTTAAACTCTTCATATGTTTACCAAATCCTGAGATAGCCAAAGTGGTCATCAGAGTGGTCATCAGTTCAGACCTAGTTAGTGCAAATCTAAATAGGCAAGTCTAAACCAATAACATTGGCCTGAATTTGCCAGTCCTGGAACAAGGATAACAAACTCCATTTTCTGATTTGCTTTTTTCTCGAATGTCTAAAGCATTGCTTAAAAATGGTAGATCTAAAGGGTAGGCTGGGAGAGTGTGAAAAGCAGGGAGGAGAAAGGAAGGAATGGGGACATGGTCAGAAAACAGGGAGAGAGGTGTCTTGTGGCAGAGATGTTGCTGACTGTGCCTCAAGTGTCACTCAGCGCCCTCACATGAAGGTTCGTCTCTCCAGGGAACATGAGGCTGGGCTGTTCTCAGCACTCAGAACTGACACTTGGAACTAGGTAGCAGAAGTGTGTTTATTAGTTTCAACAAGGCTTTTTGTGTCTGTTCTTGTGATGGAGGTGGTGAGAATGTTCATGTTCTCATCTTGTGTCCTGTAAAGGAGAGCTCTCATTTCTGGTTCTTGACTCAGCAATATGCTCGAATCACTCACAGACACAAAACATACCAGTGCTCAGACCCCATCCCTGGTCAGTGAAGTTGGACTCTAACAGTGGGCTGTAGATGTTCGTATTCTTGAAACGTGCCCCAGATGACTTTAATATGCTCTGTCAAGGTTGAGCTGCAGCTGCAATGATCCAGTTGAGAATCTAGCAATACCTGTTAAGAATCTAGCAGCTCACTGACAAGGGTGCAAAGGACGTAAGCAGATTCAGTGCATTTCAGATCAGTACACTGAGGCTGCTCCTGGCTATTTTTGATTAAACCTATAGTTCTGTAAGATTTTTAATTTCCAGGTCAGATGATTTTAATATAAAACTATTTGGTGAGTAGTCAGCAGTTATTCCAATTTTTAAAAAATAAGTGACTTTTTGGACTTCCCTGGTGGCTCAGACGGTAAAGCGTCTGCCTACAATGTGGGAGACCAGGGTTCAATCCCTGGGTTGGGAAGATCTCCTGGAGAAGGAAATGGGAACCTACTCCAGTACTCTTGCCTGGAAAATCCCATGGACGGAGAAACCTGGTAGGTTACAGTTCATGGGGTCGAGTGAGCGACTGACTTCACTTCTTTCTTTCTTTCTGGAAAATTGCTGCTCTCATTACCCCTTCAGCCCGTTATTATTTCTGGCTGTGCTGGGTCTTTGTTGCTTCCTGGGTGCTCCTCTCATTGCAACGAGCAGGGGCCACTCTCCCTGTCTGTGCTTGGCTCACTATTGCGGGGGCCTCTCTTGCTTTGTGAGCAAAGGTCTGTCTAGTCAAAGCTGTGGCTTTTCCAGTGGTCATGTATGGATGTGAGAGTTGGACTATAAAGAAAGCTGAGCACCAAAGAACTGATGCTTATGAACTGTGGTGTTGGAAAAGACTCTTGAGAGTCCCTTGAACTGCAAGGAGATCCAACCAGTCCATCTTAAGGGAGATCAGTCCTAAATGTTCATTGGAAGGACTAATGCTGAAGCTGAAACTCCAATTCTTTTGCCATCTGATGTGAAGAGCTGAGTCATTTGAAAAGACCCTGATGCTGGAAAAGATTGAAGGTGGAGGAGAAGGGGATGACACAGGATGAGATGGTTGGATGGCATCACTGACTCAATGGATATGAGTTTGAGCAAGTTCCAGGAGTTGGTGATGGACAGGGAAGGATGGCATACTGTATCCAAAGAGCTGGACATGACTGAGAGACTGAACAGCAATTTCCTTCTGGGTTTCCCTGGTGGCTAAGTGGTAAACAATCCTCCTGCTAATGCAGGAGATGCAGGTTTGACTCCTGGGTTGGGAAGATCCCCTGGAGAGAAGGGCATGGCAACCCACTCCAGTACTCTTACCTAGGAAATCCCATGGACAGAGCAACCTAGTAGGCTACAGTCCATGGGGCTACAGAAGAATCAGACACGACTTACTGAGTAAACAATAACAAAATTTACTTCTAAATTCTTTTGTTGGTGGTGACGTGTTTGCTCTGAACTAGAGTCATTTCTTTGTGAGTAAGTTATTTTCTTACTTGATAGCCTTTGTGGTTTTCTAATATGCACAGTCATTGTGAATATTCATATTCTTGTGGAACATTCTCAGAACTGTATTTTTGAAAATTGTTGCTTTGTTTTTTTCCTTCTAGTCTATTCTTTAGGAGAGCTTATTAAAATATGTTCAAAGTATTTTCCACTCAACTATTTTAAGTGCTTTCCATAACTTTTAATCTCTGTCTGTGATATTTCCTTGGTGAATTTGTTATTACTATATTTTGTTTCCTTCTTTGATTTCTATTTAGAATCTGGCTCATGTTCTATTTTCAATTGATAGCTATATTTATATCAATTTGCAGATTTCATAGTAGATCAGAATCCACCTTCAATGCGGGAGACCTGAGTTGGATCCCTGGGTTGGGAAGATCCTCTGGAGAAGGGAAAGGCTCCCCTCTCTAGTATTCTGACCTGGAGAATTCCATGGACTATACAGTCCATGGGTTGCAAAGAATTCACACAACTGGGCAAATTTCACTTTCATTTCTTATATTCTCCTTCATTTCCATTTATTTTTTCCCCCCAAGGACAAAAAAACACTTATTTTAAAGTAATTTTCAGATTATGCTGTTTTCTTTTATTGGGTTACAATAATCTACTAATTTGTCTCCTTGTCTGTCTTTATGAATCATCTTCATGTACAGTGGAAAAGTAATGTGCAGTCTCACCTTGGTTACCTGTTTCTTTTCTTTTTCCTTCATATTGAATATTGAAACTTTCATTTCCAAATGAGGTCATATTCAAGGCTTGTTTTGTTCACTTTGTGCCTGGAAGAAGGTGTCTTCTTTCTCCTACTTCCCTCATTAAAAAGCTATATATAATATCGGAGAAGGCAATGGCACCCCACTCCAGCACTCTTGCCTGGAAAATCCCATGGACGGAGGAGCCTGGTGGGCTGCAGTCCATGGGGTCGCTGAGGGTCGGACACGACTGAGCGACTTCCCTTTCCCTTTTCACTTTCACGCATTGGAGAAGGAAATGGCAGCCCACTCCAGTGTTCTTGCCTGGAGAATCCCAGGGGCGGGGAGCCTGGCGGGCTGCCGTCTCTGGGGTCGCACAGAGTCGGACACGCCTGCAGCGACTCAGCAGCAGCAGCAGCAGCAGGTATAAAACATGCGATAGCCCATTGTATTGTGGTTAGTACAGCATGGCTACTTGTGGTAAAAGCTTTTTCTTATGTTCTATGTGCTTTCTTAAATGTCTCTCTTTGCACACAGGAGAACCCTAACCTGTTTCCAGCTACCAAGTGTTGAACCTAAGAACGGCTTCTGAACTTACATGGGTCACTGAGTTTTCATTTCCCACTGGAGATTCATTTCTATTGTTGCCTCCTGCTTCCAGGCCCGGAGGCCAGAAGCCTTCCATTATACGCACTGCTTTGTATTTTCTTCTTTTCCTCGACTACAGTGACATCTTACCTTTCTTCTTCTTTTTTTAATCAATAAATTTGTTTATTAAAAAAACAAAGAATAAACACTTAGATCCCTGACTTTATCTTTTGCTTCAGGGCTGATCATTTATCAAGCAACCTGGGTAGACATGTCTGTCAGTGGTTTCTGCATGGTAACAGAGAACAGAGTGATCGACAGAGAGCCTTTAAAACCTTTGTACCAGCTACAGTTTCACAACATTTCAGTTTGAAAGTGTGCAGTGCCTGGGCTTGCCTGAGTGATAGCACCCTTTTATAGAATCCGTTTCTTTTTTTTACTTTTTTTTACTTTACAATACTGTATTGGTTTTGCCATATATCAGCATGAATCCATCACGGGTGTACATGAGTTCCCAGTGCTGAACCCCCCCTCCCACCTCCCTCCCCATACCATCTCTCTGGGTCATCCCAGTGCACCAGCCCCAAGCATCCTGTATTCTGCATCATACCTAGACTGGCGATTCGTTTCTTACATGATATTATACATGTTTCAATGTCATTCTCCCAAATCATCCCACCCTCTCCCTCTCCCACAGAGACCAAAATCTGTTCTATACATCTGTTTACCTTTCTTAAAAAAAATTATTAAGGCTCTGCCTTTTTCTATTATATTTTAAAATATTTTATGAATTATTGTTTGGAGTAGGAAGATAGTGTGTGTGTGTGTGTGTGTCTGTGTGTCTGTGTCTGTGTGTGTCTGTGTGTGTGAGAAAAGTGCCCCACAGATATCTTACCTGGGCATTGCTTCCTAATAATTTCATAGATTTTCTTATATATACAGATAGCAACCCTTTTGCTACCAATTTATTACATTTTACTCAATTGTCATATTCTTTTACGTATTATATTTTTAATTGGTTTTTATTGAACTATAGTTGATTCACAACGGTGTGTTAATCGCTGCTGTTCAGCAAAGTGATTCAGTTATACATGTATATTCTTTTGTCTAATATGTTCTTTTCCACTATGGTTTATCATAGGATACTGAATATAGTTTCCTTTGCTATGCAGTAGGATCTTGTTGTTTATCTGTTTGTATGTAAAAGGTTGTATCTGCTAACTCTAACCTCCCACTCCATCCCTCTCTGACCTTCTCACCCACAGCAAACAGCAGCCTGCTTTCTATGTCTATGCTTCTGATTCTGTTTCATAGATAGGTTTATTTGTGTCTTATTTTTGATCCTACCTATGAGTGATACCATGCAGTATTTGCCTTTCTCTTTCTTCCTTCCTTAGTGCGATAGTCTCTGGTTGCACTGTGTATTGCATTTTTGGTTGCAGATGCTTTACGCTTCACAGCCTCTCTCTCTGGGGTCGTGCTCAGGGGATTTCAGCCTATGTTCTGTTCTAGTGTTTTCATAGTCCTTAATCTTCTAAAATGTCAGGCACTCAATTTTCCTAAAATATACTTTTATTTGAGATACAAATAGTAATATTTTCCCTAAATAGTTAATATACTATTTACTATACATTTCACATGTGTTGACCACATCATATCAACTGCCTTGAATTAGCTGATAATATTATCAGCTTACAGCAGTTTACAGCAGTTGAGTCTTTACATTATTTTCTGTTTAACTCTGCTGGTTCCAGCCTTGTTCATTGATTCGTATGAATTTTCACATAAAACTGCTGCCTTATGAGTTGCAGACAATGGAAGAGACCAAACTGTGGACTCGGGTGGCGATTCCTAAGGGGCCATTCTGAGACCCGTTTAGTAGCCAGCTGCGCCCACCTGGCAAAGAGTAGAGGAACACAACAGAAGGGAAAGACTGGAGACCTCTTCCAGAAAATTAGAGACACCAAGGGAACATTTCATGCAAAGATGGGCTCCATAAAGGACAGAAATGGTCTGGACCTAACAGAAGCAGAAGATATTAAGAAGAGGTGGCAAGAATACACAGAAGAACTGTACAAAAAAGATCTTCACGACCCAGATAATCACAATGGTGTGATCACTCACCCAGAGTCAGACATCCTGGAATGGGAACTCAAGTGGGCCTTAGAAAGCATCACTACGAACAAAGCTAGTGCAGGTGATGGCATTCCAGTAGAGCTATTTCAAATCCTGAAAGATGATGCTGTGAAAGTGCTGCACTCAATATGCCAGCAAATTGGGAAAACTCAGCAGTGGCCACAGGACTGGAAAAGGTCAGTTTTCATTCAATCCCAAAGAAAGGCAAGGCCAAAGAATGCTCAAACTACCACACAATTGCACTCATCTCACATGCTAGTAAAGTAACGCTCAAAATTCTCCAAGCCAGGCTTCAGCAATATGTGAACCGTAAAATTCCAGATGTTCAAGCTGGTTTTAGAAAAGGCAGAGGAACCAGAGATCAAACTGCCAACATCCACTGGATCATCAAAAAAGCAAGAGAGTTCCAGAGAAACATCTATTTCTGCTTTATTAACTATGCCAAAGCCTTTGACTGTGTGGATCACAATAAACTGTGGAAAATTCTGAAAGAGATGGGAATACCAGACCAGCTGACCTGCCTCTTGAGAAATCTGTATGCAGGCCACGAAGCAACAGTTAGAACTGGACATGGAACAACAGACTGATTCCAAATAGGAAAAGGAGTACATCAAGGCTGTATATTGTCACCCTGCTTATTTAATTTCTATGCAGAGTACATCGTGAGAAATGCTGGGCTAGAAGAAGCACAAGCTGGAATCAAGATTGCCAAGAGAAATATCAATAACCTCAGATATGCAGATGACACCACCTTTATGGCAGAAAGTGAAGAGGAACTAAAAAGCCTCTTGATGAAAGTGAAAGAGGAGAGTTAAAAAGTTGGCTTAAAGCTCAACATTCAGAAAATGAAGATCATGGCATCTGGTCCCATCATTTCATGGGAAATAGATGGGGAAACAGTGACAAACATTTTTTTGGGCTCCAGAATCATTGCAGATGGTGATTGCAGCCATGAAATTAAAAGACACTTAGTCCTTAGAAGGAAAGGTATGACCAACCTACACAGTATATTAAAAGGCAGAGACATTAGTTTGCCAACCAAGGTCCGTCTAGTCAAGGCTATGGTTTTTCCTGTGGTCATGTATGGAATGTGAGAGTTGGACTATAAAGAAAGTTGAGCACCAAAGAATCGATGCTTTTGAACTGTGGTGTTGGAGAAGACTCTTGAGAGTCCCTTGGACTGCAAGGAGATCCAACCAGTCCATCCTAAAGGAGATCAGTCCTGGGTGTTCTTTGGAAGGAATGATGCTGAAGCTGAAACTCCAGTACTTTGGCCACCTGATGCAAAGAGTTGACTCATTGGAAAAGACTCTGGTGCTGGGAGGGTTTGGGGGCAGGAAGAGAAGGGGACAGCAGAAGATGAGATGGCTAGATGGCATCACCGACTTGATGGACATGAGTTTTAGTTAACTCTGGGAGTTGGTGATGGACAGGGAGCCCTGGTGTGCTGTGATTCATGCGGTCGCAAAGAGTTGGACACGACTGAACTGAACTGAACTGTGTCTACCTTTTATTAAACATACTTCCACAAATTTTCACTTTACACTGGTGAAATAAATGGTGAGAACTAGCTTTTGCAAAATAGTAAGTCATAGCAGAAAGCCTGGTGGACAGATCTACCCCGGCTGCCTACTACTGAGGTGACCTCCATTCATAGCTTCCCTGCTCTATAAAGTAGGGATTATGTGCTTTCTGTACAAGGATTTTGTGGCAGTTCTACACAGTGGGTAGAGGCATCGACTACATTTCTCACTCTTTGACATAAATATTTAATAGATGGTGCTGTGATTCATGGGGTCACAAAGAGTTGGACATGACTGAGCAACTGAACTGAACTGAACTGAACTATTACATGCAGAAAATTTTCTACTGAAAACCAGTGATAAAATGGAGCATTCACGACTACAGTTGAATATTCCTCTGGGTTGATTGCCCATACCAAGTATAACGTCAACAACAATAAAAATCAGTTATTAAGATTGGAAGAGATTTTCACAGGATATGGCTTATGAAAAATGATTTCCAGCCATTGTTAAATGTCATTTTCATAACTATTTTCTAAATGAGTTCCATATATGGGCATGTGGTTATTAAGACGTATGTAATTTTGATTGTTACCTAATAAAAGACTAATAATCCAATGGGAAAATTTCTACCCTAAATCTGAGATTTTTCTGAAACTTAATTTCTGAAACATAAAGTGAAAGAAAAATTAATTTTAAACCAATAATTTTATGAAAGATATTCACATCAATCTAATATAAATTTTAAGAGACATTTCATAAATTTATTTTTCCGTAACTTGAGCTTTATTTTTTTACAAAGCAGGATTTTACCCTCTTTGAATGGATTGGAAAAGTAAAGGTTTATCTGGGGAAATACAAGAGAGAAGCACTGGGCTCTAGGGTGCTACAAGAGACTCCTACTGCGTATTTACAGTGCTGCTCCAAGAGTGGTCAAAGTTAATGTCAAAGGCACAGGTATACTGCTTCGCTTCAGTTGTGTGACCGTTTGTGACCCCATGGGCTGTAGCTTGGCAGGCTCCTCTGTCCGTGAGGATTCTCCAGGCAAGAATACCTGGAGCGGGTTGCCATGCCCTCCTCCAGGGGATCTTCCCAGCTCAGGGATCGAACCTGTGCCTCTTACATCTCCTGCATTGACAGGTGGGTTCCTTACCACTAGCGCCAGCTGGGAAGTCCAGTCTCAAAGGTAATATATATTAATTGTAAGAAAATGTAAAGATAGATTAAGAGCATAAAGAAGAAAAATCACTCCTAAATCCACATGACATAGAATACTTCCAGCCATTTTTCTGAGGATGAGAATGAATAAATATGGAGTCACAGTAGCCAAACTATTTAGTAATAGCATGCCAGTAATACTTTTCAATCTCATTTTATATTTTTCTGTGACATGCTTTTGCTGATTGTATAATAACCCTATGGTCTTTAATATCTAATATTTTTAGATATTCCCCTGTTGTATAACATTTAAGTTGCTTCCAGTATGTCACTGTGACGCATGACACTGCACTAGAGTCAATTTGCGGCACTTACATTCTAAAGTCAGCTTGTTAGGGAACCTCACAGACAAAATGACATCTGCAGCTCTCTTAAGCAGTCCCCGTGTATAATGTCACCTCAAGAGACACTCAAGTTCTATCTCTTCATCAGTCTATCTTGGGTATATTTGCTCTATAAAGTTTCAGTATTTTTGATTGTAGGCAATAAAAACTGCTCCAGCATTTTTAAGCAACAGGGCTATTCCTTAGAATATTATGGGGATTATCCTTTATTATCCTTTACTGGGAATCAGTGAATAACTTGATTCAGAAAATGGGCAAAAACCAAGAGGTCTTTGGTCTTTTGGTTTTTAAGCTGGAAGAACAGTGTGGCCCGTGCTTCAGGGTTCTGTTACAGTGAATTAAGCTTTCAAGTGGTCATCCCGCCCCTGCTCCCTTTTCTCCTGATGGAAGGTCCCTGTGATCAAGCTCAACTGATGTGCACACCGTTTAGTTGCACCAAGAGACAGACAACGAAAGAACCTGACTCATTCGGCTTCTGCAGCAGGACATGCCGTGAGAAACAATAGTTAGAAGTTGCCCTCCCACAAGAGCCTTAATCATGAGGAAATTCCACCCAAAGGAAAAGCAGAATACTAGTTAAAAAAGGCTGGCAGAGCGTTTGGATATCAAGAAGTTAAAAAATAAATATTGCCACTGCAGCCTAAAAGAACGATTTTTTTCCCAGCTAAATACCAAATAGAGAAGTAGGGTACGGTTTAGGGGCCACGGTGTGTGCTAGGATAACGCTCAGCAAGGTGAGGGTTCCATGCTGGAACCTACGGAAGGAAGCATGATCCTGGCTCGCACATCGGGCTCACTCTCCAGCTTATGCTACAGTACGGCTGATGGAACCCTCACCTGTGCTATTTAAATTATGATTATAATTATTACTTTGGCAGAGGATTTAATGGCTGAATTGTGTAAATTAACCATGTATCACTGGATCTTGAATGTATAAACAACAACTAAAATCCTGTCTGAGATAAGCAATTTTAGAATGTACGTTTCTGGGAGAATATCCAGTTCCCTAAGCTCCTAACTGCATAGAAAAGATTTCTTCACTGAAACCCTGGATAGTGTTTAGGGAATCTTTGATCTCAAAGAAATTGTACATGTGTGCATTCGTATGCATTCCTTTGTTTGTATGCATTCCTTTCATCCGCATTTTTCTTGGGAGACAATCAAATGCTGTCCTCCAATGTCTGTTGGGTACCAAGACCAAAACAAAATAAAGAATCATCTTTGCGTCTCTCTCCTAACATCCACAATAAGAATTAAATCTTTCAAATAGAAGTACTGCCATGGAAGATAAGAGGCTTACAACATTTCTGTTAAGCTGGAGAGTCCTAGAGAAAGAGTAGTCTGTAGGAGAATCCTGGCCACACCGTCCTTTGGCAGCCTCCGTGCCGCTGGCCAGTCCTGGAAAGCTGCATGACATCATCTCGGTGGTCAGCAGAAAGCAACGGGATGCGCACATGTGGAATTATAGGCGTTGCTGCAAGACTGGGAAGAGTTCACTCTCCTTCGGGGAATGGCGGCTCCTTTTCCCGTGACTCACATATCATACAGAAGCCCTTGGCTCCCTGGTTCCTGTGTTGTTATTGAGTCACTAAGTCGTGGCCGACACTTTGTGACCTGAGGGACAGCAGCACACCAGGCTTCTCTGTCCTTCACCAGCTCCCGGCATTTGCTCAAACTCAGAGAGTTGGACTGTGAAGAAAGTTGAGTGCCAAAGAATTGATGCTTTTGAACTGTGCTGTTGGAGAAGACTCTTGAGAGTCCCTTGGACTGCAAGGAGGTCCAACCAGCCATGCTAAAGGAGATCAGCCCAGGGATTTCTTTGGAAGGAATGATGCTAAAGCTGAAACTCCAGTACTTTGGCCACCTCATGCGAAGAGTTGACTCATTGGAAAAGACTCTGATGCTGGGAGGAATTAGGGGCAGGAGGAGAAGGGGACGACAGAGGATGAGATGGCTGGATGGCATCACTGACTAGATGGACGTGAGTTTGAATGAACTTCGGGAGTTAGTGATGGACTGGGAGGCCTGGCGTGCTGCAGTTCATGGGGTTGCAAAGAGTCGGACACGACTGAGCGACTGAACTGAACTGAAGTGATGTCCATCACGTTGGTGATGCCATCCAACCATCTCATCCTCTGTCACCCCCTTCTCCTCTGGCCCTCAATCTTTCCCAGCATCAGGATCTTTTCAAATGAGTCAGTTCTTCCCATCAGGTGGCCAAAGTATTGGAGCTTCCCCTTCAGCATCAGTCCTTCTAATGAACATTCAGGACTGATTTCCTTCAGGACTGACATCTCCCTGCAGTCCAAGGGACTCTGAAGAGTCTTCTCCAACACCACAGTTCAAAAGCATCAATTCTTTGGTGCTCAGCTTTCTTTATGGTCCAGCTCTCACATCTATACATGATTACTGGAAAAACCATAGCTTTGACTAGACAGAGCTTTGTTGGTAAAATGATGTCTCTGCTTTCTAATACGCTGTCTAGGTTTATCATAGCATTTCTTCCAAGGAACAAGCATCTTTTAATTTCATGGACTTCCTATTTGATATTGTTAATATAAAATCTTATCTGCTTATTTCTTAGTAGTGAAGAAATGTATGGGGCATTGGACATTCTCTTATTTTTTTTCCTTTTTTCTCTGTGTAGAAATCTACTCCATGGTATCTTTTCCAATCTGAGCCCTCCCAGTGACAGCTCCTCTCTTCATGATTTAGGGTTTTTGTTTTAAACCCTCATTCTAACAGGCCGCTTAAAACTTTATGCTTTCAGCAGGCATGTGCTGTGTTTAGCCGCTCAGTTGTGTCTGACTCTTTGCAACCCCCTGGACTGTAACCCACCAAGTTCCTGTCTGTGGAATTCTCCAAGCAAGAATACTGGAGTGGGTTGCCTTGCCCTCCTCCAGGAGACCTTCCCAACCCAGGGATTGAACCCAGGCCTCCCACACCGCAGGTGGATTCTTTACCATCTGAGCCACCAGGGAAGCCCAAGAATACTGAAGTAGGTGCCTGTCTCTTCTCCAGGGGATCTTCCTGACCCAGGATTCAAACTGGGGTCTCCTGCATTGTAGGTGGATTCCAGGGAAGTCCTCAATAGGTATAATTTTCCTATAATTTTCTTATTGAAAATAAGCAGACAGCCTCAATAAAGTGTGCAAAGAGTTATCATATTCTAGCATTTTACTGTTTTCCATAGCTTCATCATCTTTACTTCATTATGAGATCAGGAAACGAGATCAGGAAAATTGGCCCTGACTTTCATCATGAACTTTACTCTCCAGTATTTCATTTTCTTTTTAAATATGCTTTTATCTTCTCTTCCAGACTCAGAGGAAGGGTTCACTTCCTGAAATAAACTACTCTGTGTCCTGGATTCTTTTGTGACTCCCATGAAGACATTAGACTCAAACTCTATCCTTCTGCCTTGCAGGTCCTTCTCTTGTGCCTTCAAAATGTTGTGGGCTCTGCCTGCTCTTTATAAAACACTTTTCCTCACTTTTATTTCATCACCAAACTTTTGAATTAAAAGCTCACATCTTCATGTTTTCACCACTCATTCTCTTTTTAAACTGCTGTAATCTCCCTTCTATCTCAAAATTGTTTCCCTGACAGTCGGCAGTGAACCAGTGATTCAATTTCACAGACTGTTCTTGGCTTGAACCTCTCGGAGGCTTAAACTGGAGATCGTGCTTTCCTTGAATGTGCGAATCTATAGCATTCATTAATCTAATGCAAATATTTTAGGTGTTTTACGTATAACTCATCTTGTCATCACCATACTCAATGAAGTGGTATCATGACTGCCCTTACTCTACTGATGAGGAAGCCGAGGGCTGCAGAAGGTGAGGATCTGTCTGAGAAGCCCTGTTCAAGCGTCCTTGCTCTTCACTTTCCCTTTTCTGCTTTTTTGGCTTCTGTTTGTTGGCTCCTTTTCCGTCACCTTCCAGTGAGCATTCCGTTCCTCTCAACAGCTGTTTGTCCTCATCTTCTCTCTCTGCTCACTTGCCTTCAGTAAAATGGTCCTGCTTTATTAATAAGATTGTAATATTTTGGAAGACCAATTCTTGCTACTCTTGTAACAGACTTTGTTCATCCTGGACTCAGAGTTCTGCTTTATTTGATTGCCCACATCTAACTGGTTGTTTCTCTTCCCTTTTATGTTGTTTGTATATCCGTCTTTTAAAACCCAGCCTTTTCTGATCTCCCCTTTCCTTTCTAGACCCCTATAACTTTTATTGTCCGCAACAGTCAGTCGGTAATAAATGACTTGTTGCATTCCATTTGTTTCTTATATGCATGTCGCCTTTTTAGCTGTATAGGAAATGGGGCTCTGCCTTTTAACTACTTTATATTGTCTTTCTGTTGTTAGTATTTGACATGTAACACAGAGGTGACTACATGATAGATATTTTATCAGCTAAGGCTCCAAACAAGAGAAAACAACTGTGACTAATTATACGCATGCCATGTTACTTCAGTCATGTCTGATTCTTTGCAGCCCTGTGGACGGCAGCCCACCAGGCTCCTCTGTCCAAGGGATTCTCCAGATAAGAACACTGGAGTGGGTTGCCATGTCCTTCTCCAGGGGATCTTCCTGACCAAAGGATCGAACCCTCGTCTCTTTGTCTCCTGAATTGACAGGTGGATTCTTTACCACTAGTGCCATCTGGGGAAACTGACTAAAAGCAAACTTGTGGCAAGGATTTGGGGAGCTCTTGGAGTGGACAGGAGCTACAGTGTCCTCCAGCTGGTGATCAGAATGTTGAGGCTGCTCTGGGTGGGGCTCTGATCACGTTCCAGCTCTTGACTGTCTGCTGAAGATGCAATGAGAGGAAAGAGCATCTGAACGCCTCGCTGAATTCTCATGCTCCTCCACTTTAATTAAAGTCTAGCCAGCCTAGTCAGTTCAGTCTAGTCAGTTCAGTCGCTCAGTCATGTCCGATTTTTTGTGACCCCATAGACTGCAGCACACCAGGCCTCCCTGTCCATCACCAACTCCCAGAGCTTGCTCAAACTCATGTCCATTGAGTCAGTGATGCAATACAACCATCTCATCCTCTGTTGTCCCCTTCTCCTCCCGCCTTCAGTCTTTCCCAGCATCAGGGTCTTTTTCAATGAGTCAGTTCTTTGCATCAGGTGGCCAAAATATTGGAGTTTCAGCTTCAGCATCAGTCCTTCCAGTGAATATTCAAGGCTGATTTCCTTTAGGATGGACTGGTTTGATAAGGGGTAATTCCTAACCATCCAAATCACATTGCTACCAGGAAAGGAAGACTTATATTGGGAAACAACCTCCCCTCAAGTTTATAGTAGATACTGAATAAACACTTATTGAGTGAAGGTGAACCTTGTGACATTAACACCATATTAGGGTCAGTTCTGCAAAACTAGCACGGCTTATTTGCATCTGTTCTTTCTGATTGGAGCTGAGTCGACGTGTGTGTGGTGTAGAGGGGCTGAAGAAAGTCAGGGGCGGGCAGTCATGGAGGTCAAGCATACTGTGAAGATAAACTGAGAAACTGCAGAGAAAGCAGGCCCCTCATTTAGACATTTAGATTCCAGGCTGTTTATTGAGAGAAAAGACAGAATATTTGGTCATAAGTCATTTGAATTATACTTTAATCTGCATCTGCAGTTTAGGAAGAAGAAGCTAACTAATATAGAAATTGGTTTCAAGGTCTGAATAGTAAATTGAAAGGATTTCTAACTGTTCTTGCAAGCAATTCTCTTAACTGTTAACCAGACCACTTCACCCCTTTGCTTTTCTGATTCCCTGTAAGTGAAAGAAGGGATTTAAACAAATCAAAATTAAATCTCCATCAGTGAAAAAGCCCACCCTTTGTCATTCATATTTTGATATACTTTTAAGGCAATCCGTGATTAATTATCACTTACAAGAACATGATGAAATGAATATCTTTGCTGCTTGCTTATCTGGAAACACCAAATGACTCTTCAAATGCATTCCTCATAGAGTTATTCCTCACTGACATCAGTCTTGAGATGTTTGTGTGAATTCTTGCCCTTGTCTGCATTTAGCCAGACTCTTTCTCAGCCCCAAGTCACACTAGACTTTGGACAGTACAAGTCCTTTCCTTTCGCTTGTCTCCTGGGATCTTCAGCAGTGACAAAACCTGGAGTTCTCTCTGATTTGTTACAAAGCCTTCATGGCCTCATCTGAGGTAGATTTCTGCCCCTTTTCTGACTGTACTTCTATTAACATTCTATTTTTGAGCTCATTGGGCCCAAATCTTTAGACCTGGTTGCTGGACTTGCTCTTCTTTCTTTAAAGAGTTATAGCTGACCATTACATGATTTCATAAATATGTATTATGCTGGAATTAGTGCCTACCTGTAGGTCCTCTATATTGTTCTTATGTTTATGGAATAACTTAATGTTTGGCCCTGACTAAACATTCACATCAAGGCTTTTCAAAGTTCAAAAACTCCCATAGTTTACAGATTCACCCAAATTAGGTCATGATACATAATCAAATCAGGTGCTTCTATATAGATGACATTCTTGTCGCAGGGCTAAAGCCACGCAGTGTAGGTAGAATCTCACTAAGGTTCATAATATTACAAAGAACAGACTATTAAAATGAAGAGGCTTCAGTGTCCCTGAAGTGAGTTTTGAAGCTTTATAGATATTGTACCTTCTCCCTCCCCCATTTCTAAACTCCTGCTATTACATGTAATTAGGCAGGTTTGGGGCTGTACTTCCCTAGGGAGTGCCATCCATGCTATAATCTCAGTAATGGGTGCCACCTGGATCTATACAATGCACAACTGGAGACTCGCGTGGTGTTCCAGCTCCCCACACCTGCATAAGCACAAGCAGCTCCAGCCATTTATAAAGGCTTGAATGTGCCAAGCAACCTTTCCGTGTCTTTTCACTTTGGTTCCCTTTGCTTTGTCTGTCCATACTTCATCTTGCTGGCACACCGCTACTCTTTCTTTAAGATACATTTGAAGTCTATGATTCATCAAACGAAGGATGACAATTGTAATATAAATATTATGCATTAATGGATACTTGTCACTGTTTAAAATTCTGTTGCCACTATTATACTTACCATGCTCTCTTGCACATTGGAGTTTGAGGTTCTTGAATACTGAAGATCATACTTTACATGTCTTTGGAAGCTTACCAGTCATCATGATGGCTACACGAGCAGTCATGTCTCACAATTTTCTGAATAACTGGTTCAGCAAAAGTAGGATGGATGCATTTTCAGGTCTATTTTTGTAGCAACCACGGTAGTACAAGTCCTAGCTTAAAGAGGGCAGGGGGGCAACTGTTTAACTGTCTGCTTGGCTTTTGTCCTGTGCAGTGATCTGTTTTGTTTTATAGTATTCTTTTTATCTAGAAGAATAAAGGCGTTTGTCCTGCATTAACAGGCAGATTCTTTACCACTGAGCCACCAGGGAAGCCCTTAAATTATGTATAGTAGGATTTAAGAATATCAGTGAGTACACATTAGTGAAGATGAAATCAAGACAGGGAGTGTGCCAGGGATACAGCGAATTAAGCAATCCACATCACAGAGATGCTATATATTTGATAGGAAGTGAGATACAAAAAAGGTTCTGAGCTTCCCTCTAACAACACAACACAAAACAGAGAAACAAGCCTGGCAGCAAATCTTATAGTGTTCGTGGGTTCAACATGTACTGACAAGACCACTTTCATTTGGCTTTTGGATAGTGCCATACTTGAAGATTCTACCCTGAGTCTTAGCCAGTAAGGCAACAAGTGATATGATGGGCAAATTCTCAACTGAACACTATGGTAAAAGAATTGATTTTGTTGCTTTTCATTATTCCTCGAAATAACTAGATAGCATGATGTGAACTTATAATACAGAAAGAATTATTTTTAAGTAGCTAAAGCAATGTCTTGTAGGTATAGCTCTATGATGCTATTGCTGGGTGCAAAATAAAATCTAGTATACCTGGAAGAGTGTATAAATTATATATTATTTTAGCAATCACTCAATGATATTATAGCTCACAGCCAAACAGAGAGTGAACCTTGTCCATTAAGGTTGATGTACACATTGTATTGGTCTTTCCGGGTGGCTCAGCTGGTCAAGAATTCACCTGCAATGCGGGAGACCTGGATTCAACCCCTGGGTTGGGAAGATCCCCTGGAGGAGGGGATGGCTACCCACTCCCATATTCTGGCCCAGAGAATTCTGGGGACTGTATTGTCCATGGGGTCCCAAAGAATTGGACCTGACTGAGCGACTTTCACGTTTACTTTCACATATTGTATTATCAATGGAAAAGAATATAAAGTGGATATGCTTTCATCAAAAATCAGACATGTACTTGTTTAATTTATGCTAAGATACATGTCTGAGTGGATGGTCATCCCATCACCGCATGGACATTGGCCCAGGTTTAAACTAGATTTTGGATCTACTTTAACATGTCAGAGGATGGCTGCCATTAGTCTTCTGATTTTTATCCCAGAAACAGTTGAGATAATTTCAGCTATTAAACTTTCAAAGGCGAACTTAGAAAAAACTTTACCCAATCATAAGTAATTGAAAACAAAGTGGCTAACTTTATTTATTATAGCTTCTTGGTGATTCTTTCAAGTTGATTTAGATTTAAAATAGACTTTTCATTTCTAATTCAGACCTGTCATATTAAGTTATTGGCTACACACCTACTATTTGTTAGAAGATACCCACCCCAAATACTAATTTTTGACTTTGCTGTACCTGGTTTTAAAGCTGTTTCATTGATGTTGTTTTTATTGTAGTAATTAAGTGGTAAAATCTAATGTGAGGTTATTTCTACCTAGTTCAAATAATAAATCCATGTCATTAGTGTGTAGGATCTTATTATATCCTCTATAGCAGGTGGTGGGGAGACAGATCATCAGAAAGTATTATTAAGCCGTAAGGTGCCAGTTAAAAGTAAAGGTGAGTCTAGTATAATATTGCCAACCGACATGGGCATTTGTCTTCCATCTGTTAGGACTCTTACAACAAGAAATGCAGATTGGGGTGGGAGGAACCCTATAGCAATTGTTCCAGGAAAGATCTGTAATTATGACCAATTTCCTCCTCCTCCTTGCCAAAAAATTTGGGAATGAATACTGATCCTTACGAAATACTTGGGGGCCAGGTGGCAGACTTCTAGGGGAAATTTTCTTTAAATTTCTAACTGAGAACTTAAGATCCAGACTACCAAGGAGAAATCCCAAGTAGTTTTACAAAATGAAGGAAAGGATAATCTATTTATTAATAGACATGATCAAATTGCCCCCCCCCCATTCCCCCAAAAAGAACTTCCCTAAAAACCCGGGTGGCTAAAGTTTATAGGTGCTGTTTAAAAAAATATTTTTTCTTGTTTACGAAAGCTACTTGCAAAAGTTCAGCTTTGTCAGCTAGTAGGATAGATGAGTTTCCTTTATTTATTTAAACAAAAAATGTCATATATATTGTAGAACACTTGTAACTGCATGGGATATGTAAATCCATGGGGTATGAAACCTGCACTTATCTCACTATCTGAGGCTAAGTATTGCACATTCCAAAAGAGAGTCCTTGGTTTAAAGTGTTCTTGGCTTAATATGATGAGTGGTGTTCTCCAGCAGTATGTAGCAATAATCACTGCTTGTGAAGTCTATCTTCTGTTCTAATTTGTTTCTGTTGTTCAGCCTCAAAGTTGTGTCCAACTCTTTGTGACTCCATGGACTGCAGCACGCCAGCTTTGCTGTCCCTAACCATCTCCTGGAGTTTGCCCAAGTTCATGTCCATTAAATCTGTGACACCATCCAACCATCTCATCCTCTGTCTCCCTCTTGTCCTTCTGCCTTCAATCTTTCCCAGCATCAGTGTCTTTTCCAATGAGTCAGTTGTTTGCTGACTGTTTCAGCAGATGGTGAAAAATATCAGAGCAGAGGATATTAACAAATAAGATATATCAACAAATCTGAAAGGAGGTATCTGGAAACAAGCTGATGGATGATACATATTCTAATATCTATCTAAGTTGTATTGAGGAGGTAAGAGCTGATTGTATTTGTGGAAGTCGCACAGAGCTCGAGCTGAGAGTTAGCAAATCATAGGAGTGGGAGGGAGGAGGAGCTGAAACTAGGAGAATTATTTCTGAGTCTGTCTGTGGAACAGAGGAAAGCCACATCAGCTACACAGAATAATATCTGTATTCTTTGTTTAAAATATTTTAAATTGTTATAAGATACGCATAGCATTCAACGTATCATTTTAAGTGTACAGTTCAGTGAGATTAAGCTCTGCAACGATCACCCCTCCAGAACTCTTCAGCCTTCAACACTGAAACTCTATACCCACTGAAGGGACTCTTCCCATTCTTCCCTCGCCTCAGTTCCTGGTGACCACTATTCTGATTTCTGTATGTTTGCCTTAGAGTACTCTAGGCACTCCTGGAGTTGAAAGTGAAAGTGAAGTCGCTCAGTCGTTTCCGACTCTTTGCGACCCCATGAACTGTAGCCCACCAAGCTCCTCTGTCCATGGGATTCTTCAGGCAAGAGTACTGGAGTGGGTTGCCATTTCCTTCTCCAGGGGATCTTCCCGACCCAGGGATCGAACCTGGGTCTCCCGCATTGCAGGCAGACGCTTTAGCCTCTGCGCCACGAGGGGATCTTCCCGACCCAGGGATTGAACCCGGGTCTCCCCAATGCGGGCAGACGCTTTAGCCTCTGTGCCACCAGGGAATCCCCTGGAGCTGAACCATGTATCATTTGTCTTTGTGTGACTGGCTTTCGTTCACTTAAAATCATGTCTGGAAGGTTCACCTGTGTTGCGGTATATATTATAATTTCCTTCCTTTTTAAGGCAAAACAATATTCAGTTCAATTCACTCAGTCGTGTCCAACTCTTTGTGACCCCATGGACTGCAGCACACCAGGCCTCCATATCCATCACCAACTCCTGGAACTTACTCAAACTCATGTCCACTGAGTCAGCAATGCCATCCAACCATCTCATTTTCTGTCATCCCCACCTCCTCCCACCTTTACTCTTTCTCAAAAATAGGATTTTTTCAAATAAGCCACTTCTGCACATCAGGTGGCCAAAGTACTAGAGTTTCAGCTTCGACATCAGTCTTCCAGTGAATATTCAGGACTGATTTCCTTTAGGATGGACGGGTTGGATCTCCTTGCAGTCCAAGAGACTCTCAAGAGTCTCCTCCAACACCACAGTTCAAAAGTATCAGTTCTTTGGCACTCAGCTTTCTTTATAGACCAACTCTCACATCCATACATGACCACTGGAAAAACCATAGCCTTGACTAAATGGACCTTTGTTGGCAAAGTAATGTCTCTGCTTTTTAATGCATCATCTAGGTTGGTCATAAATTTTCTTCCAAGAAGCAAGCATCTGTTAATTTCATGGCTGCAGTCACCATCTGCAGTCATTTTGGAGTCCAAAAAATAAAGTCTGTCACTGTTTCCCCATCTATTGCCATGAAATGATGGAACCAGAGGCCGTCATCTTACTTTTCTGAACGTTGAGTTTTAAGCCAACTTTTTCACTCTCCTCTTCCACTTTCATCAAGAAGCTCTTTAGTTCTTCACTGTCTGCCATAAGAGTGGTGTTATCTGCATATCTAAGGTTGTTGATATTTCTCCTGGCAATCTTGATTCCAACTTTTGATGCATTCAACCCAGCTTTTCTCATGATGTGTTCTGCATACAAGTTAAATAAGCAGGGTGACAATATACAGCCTTGATGTACTCCTTTTCCTATTTGGAACCAGTCTGTGTTCCATGTCCAGTTCTAACTGTTGCTTCCTGACCTGCATACAGATTTCTCAAGAGGCAGGTCAGGTGGTCTGGTATTCCCATCTCTTTCAGAATTTTCCACAGTTTATTGTGCTCCACACAGTCAAAGGCTTGGCATTGTCAATAAAGCAGAAAGAGACATTTTTCTGGAACTCTCTTGCTTTTTCTATGATCCAGCTGATGTTGGCAATTTGATCTCTGGTTCCTCTGCCTTTTCTAAAACCAGCTTGAACATCAGGAAGTTCATGGTTCACATATTGCTGAAGCCTGGCTTGGAGAATTTTGAGCATTACTTTACTAGAGTGTGAGATGAGTGCAATTGTGCGGTAGTTTGAGCATTCTTTGGCATTGCCTTTCTTTGGGATTGGAATGAAAACTGACCTTTTCCAGTCCTGTGGCCACTGCTGAGTTTTTCCCAATTTGCTGGCATATTGAGTGCAGCACTTTCACAGCATCATCTTTCAGGATTTGAAATAGCTCCACTGGAATTCCATCACCTCCACTAGCTTTGTTCGTAGTGATGCTTTCTATGGCCCACTTGACTTCACATTCCAGGATGTCCGACTCTAGGTGAGTGATCACACCATTGTGATTATCTTGTTCGTGAAGATCTTTTTTGTACAGTTCTTCCGTGTATTCTTGCCCCCTCTTCCTAATATCTTCTGTTTCTGTTAGGCCCATAGCATTTCTGTCCTTTATCGAGCCCAACTTGTATGAAATGTTCCCTTGGCATCTCTAATTTTCTTGAAGAGATCCTTAGTCTTTCTCATTCTGTTGTTTTCCTCTTTTTTTTTACACTGATCACGGACGAAGGCTTTCTTATCTCTCGCTGCTATTCTTTGGAACTCTGCATTCAAATGGGTAGATCTTTCCTTTTCCCCCTCTGCTTTTCACTTCTCTTCTTTTCACAGCTATTTGTAAGGCCTCCTCAGACAGCCATTTTGCTTTTTTACATTTCTTTCCATGGGGGGGGTCTTGATCCCTGTCTGCTGTACAGTGTCATGAACCTCCATCCGTAGTTCATCAGGAACTCTGTCTATCAGATGTAGTCCCTTAAATCTATTTCTCACTTCCACTATGTAATTGTAAGGGATTTGATTTAGGTCATACCTGAATGGTCTAATGGTTTTCCCTACTTTTTTCAATTTAAATCTGAATTTGGCAAGAAGGAATTCATGATCTGAGCCACAGTCAGCTTCCGGTCTTGTTTTTGCTGACTGTATAGAGGTTCTCCATCTTTGGCTGCAAAGAACAAAATCAATCTGATTTCGGTGTTGACCATCTGGTGATGTCCATGTGTAGAATCTTTTCTTATGTTGTTGGAAGGGGGTGTTTGCTACGACCAGTGCGTTCTCATGGCAAAACTCTGTTAGCATTTGCCCTGCTTCATTCTGTACTCCAAGGCCAAATTTGCCTGTTACTCCAGGTATTACTTGACTTCCTACTTTTGCATTCCAGTCCTCTATAATGAAAAGGATATCTTTTTTGGGTTTTTGTTCTAGAAGGTCTTGTAGGTCTTCATAGAACTGTTAAACTTCAGCTTCTTCAGCATTACTGGTTGGGGCATAGACTTGGATTACCATGTTATTGAATGGTTTGCCTTTGAAACAAACAGAGATCATTCTGTCCTT
This sequence comes from Budorcas taxicolor, assembly GCF_023091745.1. Taxonomy (NCBI): domain Eukaryota; kingdom Metazoa; phylum Chordata; class Mammalia; order Artiodactyla; family Bovidae; genus Budorcas; species Budorcas taxicolor. Next base: position 109,128,337 of record NC_068916.1, on the reverse strand, counting down.
TTCCAAGTACTGCATTTCAGACTCTTTTGTTGACTATGATGGCTACTCCATTTCCTCTAAGAGATTCTTGCCCACAGTCATAGATATAATGGTCATCTGAGTTAAAGTCACCCTTTCCAGTCCATTTTCCTTGGTGATTCCTAAAATGTTGATGTTCACCCTTGTCATCTCCTGTTTGATCACTTCCAATTTGCCTTGATCATAGACCTAACATTCCAGGTTCCTATGCAATATTGCTCTTTACAGCACTGGACCTTGCTTCCATCATCAGTCACATCCACAACTAGGTACTGTTTTTGCTTTGGCTCTGTCTCTTCATTCTTTCTGGAGTTATTTCTCCACTCTTCTCCAATAGCATATTGGGCACCTACTGACCTGGGAGTTCTTTCAGTATCCTATTTTTTTGCCTATTCATGCTGTTCATGGGGTTCTCAAGGCAAGAATCCTGATGTGGTTTGCCATTCCCTTCTCCAGTGGACCACGTTTTGTCAGAACTCTCCACATGACCCGTCTGTCTTGGGTGGCCCTACGCGGCATGGCTCATAGTTTCACTGAGTTAGACAAGGCCCTGGGCCATGTGATTAGATTGGGTATGACATGGACCACATACCCAGAAGTGGTATTGAAGAATAATATGGTAATTCTATTCTTAACTTTTTGAGGAAACACCATACTATTTTCTACACTTGCACCAATTTGTGTATCTACCATCAGTTCAAAGTGTTTCACTTTCTCTGCAACCGTACTCACAGTTGTTATTTTCTGGTTTTATTTTTATATTTTGATAGTAGCCATCCCAAAGGGTGTGAGGTTATTATGGTTTTGATTTGCATTTCGATAAAGATTACTTTGTCCTTTGATGCAGAGACGTTTTAAATTTTGATGTAGTCCAGTTTATCTAGTTTTTTCTTTTAATGCCTGCACTTTGGTATTATATCCAAGAAATCATTTTAAAACCGCATCATTCACTGAAGTAAATAAAGAACAGATGTTCACAGTGTAAATTGTTCCAGACAATAGCAAAGAGAAAGCACTTCCAAATAGCTTACATGAGTTTTCAGTAATCCTGATACCAAAACAGGAAAAAAAAAAACAACATTATGAAAAAAGGAAAATTACAGGTCTATTTCACTTATTATTAGCAAAACAAAGAAAGTATTTGCAAATAAAATGCAATAGTATTTAAAACGGATGTATGTTCCAGCCAACTTGGGATTATCCCAGTGTTTCAGACGGCTTAATGTTAGAAAAATTTATAAATATAGATAACCTCTTAATAGATGAAAAGAAAAATATTCATGGTATCAACTCAAAAAAATTCAGAGATCATACCAGTTCAGTTCATTCACTCAGTCGTGTCCGACTCTTTGCGACCCCATGGACTGCAGCATGCCAGACTTCCTTGTCTACCACCGTCTCCCAGAGCTTGCTCAAACTCATGTCCATTGAGTTGGTGATGCCATGCAGCCAACTCACCCGCTGTCGTCCCCTTCTCCTCCCACCTTCAATCCTTCGCAGCATCAGGGTCTTTTCCAGTCAGTCAGTCCTTCACATCAGATGGACAAAGTATTGGAACTTCAGCTTCAGCATCAATCCTTCCAATGAATATTCAGTACTGATTTCATTTAGGATGGGCTGGTTTGATCTCCTGGCAGTCTAAGGGACACTCAAGAGTCTTCTCCAACACCACAGTTCAAAAGCATCAGTTCTTTGGCACTCAGCTTTCTTTATGGCCCAACTCTCACATCCATACATGATTACTGGAAATACCATAGTTTTGACTAGATGGACTTCTGTTGGCAAAGTAATGTCTATGCTTTTTAATATGCTGTTGAGGTTGGTCATAGCTTTTCTTCCAAGGAGCAAGCATCTGTTAATTTCATGACTGCGGTCACCATCTACAGTCATTTTGGAGCCCAAGAAAATGTGTCTGTCACCCTTTCCATTGTTTCTCCATCGATTTTCAGTAAAGTGATGGGACAGGATGCCATGATCTTACTTTTTTAAATGATGAGTTTGAAGCAAGCTTTTTCACTCTCCCCTTTCACTTTAGTGAAATCCTTCCCAGCATCAGAGTCTTTTCCAATGAGTCAACTCTTCGCATGATGTGGCCAAAGTACTGGAGTTTTAGCTTTAGCATAATTCCTTCCAAAGAAATCCCAGGGCTGATCTCCTTCAGAGTGGACTGGTTGGATCTCCTTGCAGTCCAAGGGACTCTCAAGAGTCTTCTCCAACACCACAGTTCAAAAGCATCAATTCTTCGGTGCTCAGCCTTCTTCCCAGTCCAACTCTCACATCCATACATGACCACAGGAAAAACCATAGCCTTGAGTAGACGGACCTTAGTCAGCAAAGTAATGTCTCTGCTTTTGAATATGCTACTAGGTTGGTCATAACTTTTCTTTTAAGGAGTAAGCATCTTTTAATTTCATGGCTGCAGTCACCATCTGCAGTGATTCTGGAGCCCCCAAAAATAAAGTCTGACACTGTTTCCACTGTTTCCCCATCTATTTCCCAGGAAGTGATGGGACCAGATGCCATGATCTTCATTTTCTCAATGTTGAGCTTTGGGCCAACTTTTTCGCTCTCCTCTTTCACTTTCATCATGAGGTTTTTTAGTTCCTCTTCACTTTCTGCCATAAGGGTGGTGTCATCTGCATATCTGAGGTTATTGATATTCCTCCCGGCAATCTTGATTCCAGCTTGTGTTTCTTCCAGTCCAGTGTTTCTCATGACGTACTCTGCATATAAGTTAAATAAGCAGGGTGACAGTATACAGCCTTGATGTACTCCTTTTCCTATTTGGAACCAGTCTGTTGTTCCATGTCCAGTTCTAACTGTTGCTTCCTCCCTGCATACAGATTTCTCAAGAGGCAGGTCAGGTGGTCTGGTATTCCCATCTCTTTCAGAATTTTCCACAGTTTATTGTGCTCCACACAGTCAAAGGCTTGGCATTGTCAATAAAACAGAAATGGATGTTTTTCTGGAACTCTCTTGCTTTTTCTATGATCCAGCTGATGTTGGCAATTTGATCTCTGGTTCCTCTGCCTTTTCTAAAACCAGCTTGAACATCAGGAATTTCACAGTTCACGTATTGCTGAAGCCTGGCTTGGAGAATTTTGAGCATTACTTTACTAACATGTGAGATGAGTGCAATTGTGTGGTAGTTTGAGCATTCTTTGGCATTGACTTTCTTTGGGATTGGAATGAAAACTGACCTTTTCCAGTCCTGTGGCCACTGCTGAGTTTTCCCAATTTGCTGGCATATTGAGTGCAGCACTTTCTCACCATCATCTTTCAGGATATGAAATAGCTCCACAGGAATTCCATCACCTCCACCAGCTTTGTTCGTAGTGATGCTTTCTAAGGCCCACTTGACTTCACATTCCAAGATGTCTGGCTCTAGATGAGTGATCACACCATCGTGATTATCTGGGTCATGAAGATCTTTTTTGTACAGTTCTGTGTATTCTTGCCACCTCTTCTAAACCTCCCAGTAATCTTGATTCGAGCTTGAGCTTCATCCACTGAGCATTTCACATGATGTATTCTGTGTATAAGTTAAACAAGCAGGGTGACAATATTCAGCCTTGACATACTCCTTTCCCAACTTGGAACCAGTCCATTTTTCCATGTTCAGTTTTAACTGTTGCCTCTAGACCTGCCTACAGATTTTTCAGGAGGCAGGTCAGGTGGTCTGGTATTCCCATCTCTTTAAGAGTTTTCCATAGTTTATTGTGATCCACACAGTCAAAGGCTTTGGCGTAGTCAATAAAGCCAAAGTAGAAGTTGGTGACTGCAGCCATGAAATTAAAAGACACTTACTCCTTGGAAGAGAAGTTATGACCAACCAAGACAGCATATTAAAAAGCAGAGACATTACTCTGCCGACAAAGGTCCATCTAGTCAAAGCTATGGTTTTTGCAGTGGTCATGTATGGATGTGACAGTTGGACTATAAAGAAAGCTGAGAGCCAAAGAATTGATACTTTTGAACTGTGGTGTTGGAGAAGACTCTTGAGAGTCCCTTGGACTGCAAGGAGATCCAACCAGTCCATCCTAATGGAGATCAGTCCTGAATATTCATTGGAAGTACTGATATTGAAGCTGAAGCTCCAATACTTTGGCCACCTGATGAGAAGAACTGACTCATTGGAAAAGACCCTGATGCTAGGAAGGATTGAAGGCAGGAGGAGAAGGAGATGAAAGAGGATGAGATGGTTGAATGACGTCACTGACCTAATGGACATGAGTTGGAGTAAACTCCTGGAGTTGGTGATGGACATGGAGGCCTGGCATGCTGTAGTCCATGGGTTTGTAAAGAGTAGGACACCACTGAGAGACGAACTGAACTGAACTGAGATGTTTTTCTGGGACTCTCTTGCTTTTTGTATGATACAAGGGATGTTAGCAATTTGATCTCTGGTTCTGCTGCCTTTTCTAAATCCAGCTTGAATATATGGAAGTTCTCGATTCATGCACTGTTGAAGCTTTGCATGGAGAATTTTGAGCATTACTTTGCTAGCTTGTGAGATGAGTGCAATTGTGTGGTAGTTTGAACATTCTTTGGCATTTCCTTTCTTTGTAATTGGATGGAGACATCTTTTCCAGTCCTATGGCCACTGCTGAGTTTTCCAAATATGCTGGCATATTGAGTGCAGCACTTTCACAGAATTATTTTTTAGGATTTGAAACAGCTCAGCTGAAATTATGTCACCTCCACTAGCTTTGTTAGTAGTGATTCTTCCTAAGGCCCACTTGACTTTGCACTCCAGAATGTCTGGCTGTAGGTGAGTGATCACACCGTAATGGTTTTCTGGGTCATGAATATCTTTTTTGTATACATCTTGGCGACGGCGGCTGCCAGCGCACTAAGCGCAGGCGGTGGCGACGGCCAAGAGCTACCCCACGTCTGAGGTCAGGAGCAGTGGCCTAGAGTGCCAGGCTGCGGCACTGCAGGAACAGCCAAGAGGAGCTACCCCACTTCCAAGGTCTGAAGCGATGGCCGGGAGGAGATACCCCACGTCCGAGGCCAGGGACGGTGGCCGAGAGGAGCCACCCGGCGTCCGAGGCCTGCTGCGGCGCCCGAGGCCAAGGGCAGCGGCAGGAAGGAGCAACCCCACGCCCGAGGCCAGGGCGATGACAGGGGGAGCAACCCCACGCCCAAGGCAGGGGTGGTGGCAGGAAGGAGCAACCCCACTAGGGGCAGTGGCCGGGAGGGGCAACCCTACATCCAAGGAGTGGTGGCTGCGCAGGCACAGGAGGGCCTACAGGAGCCATCCCACGTTGAAGGTCAGGAAGGGCGGCAGGAGAAGACACCCCTCATCCAAGGTAAGGAGCAGTGGGCTGTGCTTTGCTGGAGCAGCCCTGAAGAGATACCCCACGCCCAAGGTAAGAGAAACCCAAGTAACATGGTAGGTGTTGCAAGAGGACATCAGAGGGCAGACACACTGAAACCATACTCACAGAAATCTAGTCAATCTAATCACACTAGGACCACAGCATTGTCTAACTCAATGAAACTAATCCATGCCCATGGGGCAACCCAAGACGGGCGGGTCATGGTGGAGGTCTGACAGAATGTGGTCAACTGGAGAAAGGAATGGCAAGCCACTTCACTATTCTTGCCTTGAGAACCCCATGAACAGTAGGAAAAGGCAAAATGATAGGATACTGAAAGAGGGACTCCCCAGGTCAGTAGGTGCCCAATATGCTACTGGAGGTCAGTGGAGAAATAACACCAGAAAGAATGAAGGGATGAAGCAAAAAAAAAAAAAAAAAAAAAAACAACAGTACCCAGCTGTGGATGTGACTGGTGATAGAAGCAAGGTCCGATGCTGTAAAGAGCAATATTGCATAGGAACCTGGAATGTCAGGTCCATGAATCAAGGCAAATTGGAAGTGGTCAAACAGGAGATGGCAAGGGTGAACGTCGACATTCTAGGAATCAGCGAACTAAAATGGACTGGAATGGGTGAATTTAACTCAGATGACCATTATATCTACTGTGGGCAGGAATCCCTCAGAAGAAATGGAGTAGCCATCATGGTCAACAAAAGAGTTCAAAATGCAGTACTTGGATGCACTCTCAAAAATAACAGAATGATCTCTGTTCATTTCCAAGGCAAACCATTCAGTATCACAGTAATCCAAGTCTATGCCCCAGCCAGTAAAGCTGAAGAAGCTGAAGGTGAACGGTTCTGTGAAGACCTACAAGACCTATTAGAACTAACATCCAAAAAAAGATGTCCTTTTCATTATAGGGGACTGGAATACAAAAGTAGGAAGTCAAGAAACACCTGGAGTAACAGGCTAATTTGGCCTTGGAATGTGGAATGAAGCAGGGAAAAGACTAATAGAGTTTTGCAAAGAAAATGCACTGGTCATAGCAAACAGCCTCTTCCAACAACACAAGAGAAGACTCTTCACATGGACATCACCAGATGGTCAACAGTGAAATCAGATCGATTATATTCTCTTCAGCCAAAGATGGAGAAGCTCTATACAGTCAACAAAAACAAGACCAGGAGCTGACTGTGGCTCAGATCATGAGCTCCTTATTACCAAATTCAGACGCAAATTGAAGAAAGTATCAAACACCGCTAGACCATTCAGGTATGACCTCAATCAAATCCCTTATGATTATACAGTGGAAGCGAGGGATAGATTCAAGGCCCTAGATCTGATAGATACAGTGCCTGATGAACTATGGAATGAGACTCGTGACATTGTACAGGAGACAGGGATCACGACCATTCTCATGAAAAAGAAAAGCAAAAAAGCAAAATGGCTGTCTGGGGAGGCCTTACAAATAGCTGTGAAAAGAAGAGAGGCAAAAAGCAAAGGAGAAAAGGAAAGATATAAGCATCTGAATGCAGAGTTCCAGAGAATAGCAAGAAGAGATAAGAAAGCCTTCTTCAGCGATCAGTGCAAAGAAATAGAGGAAAACAACAGAATGGGAAAGACTAGAGATCTCTTCAAGAAAATTAGAGACACCAAGGGAACATTTCATGCAAAGATGGGCTCGATAAAGGACAGAAATGGTATGGACCTAACAGAAGCAGAGGATATTAAGAAGAGGTGGCAAGAATACACAGAACTGTACAAAAAAGATCTTCACGACCCAGATAATCATGATGATGTGATCACTCATCTAGAGCCAGACATCTTGGAATGTGAAGTCAAGTGGGCGTTAGAAAGCATCGCTACAAACAAAGCTAGTGGAGGTGATGGAATTCCAGTTGAGCTGTTTCAAATCCTGAAAGATGATGCTGTGAAAGTGCTGCACTCAATATGCCAGCAAATTGGGAAAACTCAGCAGTGGCCACAGGACTGGAAAAGGTCAGTTTCCATTCCAATTCCAAAGAATGGCAATGCCAAAGAATGCTCAAACTACCACACAATTGCACTCATCTCACATGCTAGTAGAGTAATGCTCAAAATTCTCCAAGTCAGGCTTCAGCAATACGTGAACTATGAACTTCCAGATGTTCAAGCTGGTTTTAGAAAAGGCAGAGAAACCAGAGATCAAATTGCCAACATCTGCTGGATCATGGGAAAAGCAAGAGAGTTCCAGAAAAACATCTCTTTCTGCTTTATTGACTATGCCAAAGCCTTTGAGCGTGTGGATCACAATAAACTGTGGAAAATCCTGAAAGAGATGGGAATACCAGACCACCTGACCTGCCTCTTGAGAAATCTGTATGCAGGTCAGGAAGCAACAGTTAGAACTGGACATGGAACAACAGACTGGTTCCTAATAGGAAAAGGAGTACGTCAAGGCTGTATATCGTCACCCTGCTTATTTAACTTATATGCAGAGTACATTATGAGAAACACTGGACTGAAAGAAACACAGTTGGAATCAAGATTGCCAGGAGAAATATCAATAACCTCAGATATGCAGATGACACCACCCTTATGGCAGAAAATGAAGAGGAACTAAAAAACCTCTTGATGAAAGTGAAAGAAGAGAGTGAAAAAGTTGGCTTAAAGCTCAACATTCAGAAAACGAAGATCATGGCATCTGGTCCCGTCATTCATGGGAAATAGATAGGGAAACAGTGGAAACAGTGTCAGGCTTTATTTTGGGGGGCTCCAGAATCACTGCAGATGGCGATTGCAGCCATGAAATTCAGAGACGCTTCCTCTTTGGAAGAAAAGCTATGAGCAACCTAGATAGTATATTCAAAAGCAGAGACATTACTTTGCCGACTAAGGTCTGTCTAGTCAAGGCTATGGTTTTTCCTGTGGTCATGTATGAATGTGAGAGTTGGACTGTGAAGAAGGCTGAGCGCCGAAGAATTGATGCTTTTGAACTGTGGTGTTGGAGAAGACTCTTGAGAGTCCCTTGGACTACAAGGAGATCCAACCAGTCCATTTTGAAGGAGATCAGCCCTGGGATTTCTTTGGAAGGAATGATGCTAAAGCTGAAACTCCAGTACTTTGGCCACCTCATGCGAAGAGTTGACTCATTGGAAAGGACTCTGATGCTGGGAGGGATAGAAGGCAGGAGGAGAAGGGAATGACAGAGGATGAGATGGCTGGATGGGTTCACGGACTCGATGGATGTGAGTCTGAGTGAACTTCGGGAGATGGTGATGGAGAGGGAGGCCTTGGCGTGCTGCGATTCATGGGGTCGCAAAAAATCGGACATGACTGAGTGACTGAATGGAACTGAACTGAACTGCCCTTATCTTCTCTTCTTTACTCAGTTATTTGTAAGACCTCCTCCGACACCCATTCTGCCTTTTTGCATTTCTGTTTCTTGGGGATGGTCTTGATCACTGCCTTCTGTACAATGTTATGAACCTTTGTCCATAGTTCTTCAGGCATTCTGTCTATCAGATCTAATCCCTTGAGTTTGTTTGTCACTTCCACTGTATAATTATAAGGTATTTGATTTAGGTGATACCTGAATGATCTAGCGATTTTCCCTACTTTCTTCAATTTAAGTCTGAATTTTACAATAAGGAGTTCATGATCAGAGCCACAGTCAGGTCTTGGTCTTGTTTTTGCTGACTGTATAGAGCTTCTCCATCTTTGGCTGCAAAGAATATAATCAATCTGATTTCAGTGTTGACAGTCAGGTGATGTCCATGTGTAGTGTCGTTTGAAGAAGGTGTTTGTAATTTCCAGTGCATTCTCTTCTCTTGGCAAAGCTCTGTTAACCTTTGCCCTGCTTCATTTTTTACTCCGAGGCCAAATTTGACTGTTACTCTACATATCTCCTGATTTCTTATTTTTGCCTTCCAGTTCCCTAGAATGAAAAGGAAATGTTCTTTTTTTTTTTTTTTTTTGGTATTCGTTCTAGAAGGTTTGTTGGTCTTCATAGAACTGTTCAGCTTCTTCAGCATTAATGGTTGGGGCACAGACTTGAATTACTGTGATCTTAAAAGGTTTGCCTTGGAAACAAACTTCAGCTTCTTTGGCATTAGCACTTGGGGCATAGACTTGGATTGCTGTGATAAAGAATGGATTGCCTTGGAAATGAACAGCGATCATTCTGTTGTTTTTGAGATTTCACACAAGTTCTGCATTTCAGACACTTTTTTCGAGCTTGAGGGCTACTCCATGACTTCTAAGGGATTCTTGCCCATAGTAGTAGATAAAATGATCATCTGTGTTAAATTCGCCCATTCCAGTCCATTTTAGTTCACTGATTCCTAGACTGTCAATATTCACTCTTGCTATCTCCTGTTTGACCACTTTCAATTCGCCTTGATTCATGCACCCAACGTTCCAGGTTCCTATGAAATATTAATCTCTGCAGCATCGACCTTGCTTCCATCCCCAGTTGCATCCACACAGAGGTGCCGCTTTTGCTTTGGCTCCGTCTCTTCATCCTTTGTGGAGTCATTTCTCCACTCTTCCCCAGTAGCATCCTGGGCACCTACTGACCTGGGAAGTTCATCTCTCAGTGTCATATCTTTTTGCCTTTTCATAGTGTTCATGGGGTTCTCAAGGCACGGATTCTGAAGTGGTTTGCCATTCCCTTCTCCGGTGGACCACGTTTTGTCAGAAATCTCCATTATGAGCCATCTGTCTTGGGTGGCCCTACCTGGCATGGCTCATAGTTTCATTGAGTTAGACAAGGCTGTGGTCCATGTGATCAGTTTGGTTAGTTTTCTGTGATTGTGGTTTTCGGTCTGTCTGCCCTCTGATGGAGAAGAGACTTATGGAAACTTCCTGATGGGAGAGACTGACGGTGGGGGAACCTGGGTCTTGTTCTGATAAGTGTGGTCATGCTCAGTAAATTTTTAATCCAATTTTCTGTTGATGAGCAGGGCCGTGTTCCATTTCAGGTGTTTGGCCTGAGGCTACACTTTGGGAGGGGTAATTAGAGTAATGGTAACTTCCTTCAAAGGGATTTGTGTACACACTGTTGTATTCAGTGTCCCTGACACGAAAGCAGGCCACTGTCGACCCGTGCTTCCACCAGAAACTCCTGGACACTCACAGGCAAATCTGGCTTTGATAATATACCAATTCATTATTTAAAACTCGTTGTAAATGAGAATTTAACCTGATAAACATTACATAGTATCCAAAGCAAAAGAAAGCTGAGCACCGAAGAATTGATGGTTTTGAACTGTGGTATTGGAGAAGACTCTTGAGAGTCCCTTGCATTGCAAGGAGAGCCAACCAGTTCATCCTAAAGGGAATCAATCCAGAATATTCATTGGAAGGAATGATGCTGAAGCTGAAGCTCCCATACTCTGGCTGACTGATGTGAAGAACTGACTCATTGGAAAAGACCCTGATGCTGGGAAAGACTGAAGGCAGAAGGAGAAGAGGATGACAGAGGATGAGATGGCTGGATGGCATCACTGACTCAATGGACATGAGTTTGAGTAAACTCTGTGAGTTGGTGTTGGACAGAGAGGCCTGGTGTGCTGCAGCCCATGGGGTCACAGAGTTGGACATGACTGAGCGACTGAACTGAAATGAACTGAAAGCAAAAGAAGTATTGTTGTTCATTCTATCAGTCGTGTCCAACTCTTCATGACAGGCTTCTCTGTTCTTAACCATCTCCTGGAGTTTACTCAAACTCATGTCCAATGAGTCGGTGATGCCATCCAGCCATCTCATCCTCTGTCATCCCCTTCTCCTCCTGCCTTCAATCTTTCCCAGCATTAGAGTTTTCTCCAGTGAGTCAGTTCTTCGCATCAGGTGGCCAAAGTATTGGAGTTTCAGCTCCAGCATGAGTCTTTCCAGTGAATATTCAGGACTGATTTCCTTTAGAATGGACTGGTTTGAACTTGTTGCAGTCCAAGGGACTCTAAAGAATCTTCTTTAACACCACAGTTCAAAAACATCAATTCTTTGGTACTTAGTCTTGTTTATGGTCCAACTTTAATATCTGTACCTGACCACTGGAAAAACCATAATTTTGACTATACAGGTATTTGTTGGCAAAGTAATGTCTCCGCTTTGTAATATACTCTCTAGGTTTGTCATAGCTTTTCTTCCAAGGAGCAAGCATCTTTTAATTTCATGGCTGCAGTCACCATCTGCAGTCATTTTGGAGCGCCCCAAAATAAAGTCTGCCACTGTCTCCACTGTTTCCTCATCTATTCGCCATGAAGTTATGGGATCAGATGCCATGATCTTCATTTTCTGAATGTTGAGTTTTAAACCAGCTTTTTCACTCTCCTCTTTCATCTTCATCAAGAGGCTATTTAGTTCTTTGCTTTCTGCCATAAGGGTGGTGTCATCTGCATATCTGAGGTATTAATATTTCTCCTGGCAATCTTGATTCCAGCGTGTGCTTCTTCCAGACCAGAGTTTCTCATGATGTACTCTGCAGGTAAATTAAATAATCAGGGTGATAATATACAGCCTTGATATACTCCTTTTCCTATTTGGAACCAGTCTGTTGTTCCATGTCCAGTTCTGTTACTTCTTGTCCTACATACAGGTTTCTAAAGGTGGTTTGGTATTCCCATCACTTTAAGAATTTTCCACAGTTTGTTGTGATTCACATAGTCAACGGATTTAGCACAGTCAGTGAATCAGAAGTAGATGTTTTTCTGGAATTTCCTTGATTTTTCTATGATCTGATGAATGTTGACAGTTTGATCTCTGGTTCCTCTGCCTTTGCTAAATCCAGCTTGTACATCTGGAAGTTCTTAATTCACATACTGTTGATGCCTAGCTTGAAAGATTTTGAGCATGACCTTGCTAGCATGTGAAATGAGTGCAACTGTGTGGTAGTTTGAACACTCTTGGGTATTGGCCTTCTTTGGGATTGGAATGAAAACTGACATTTTCCAGACCTGTGGCCACTGCTGAGCTTTCCAAATCTGGTGGCATGTTGAGTGCAGCACTTTTGCAGCATCATATTTTAGGATTTAAAACAGCTCAGCTGGAACTCCATCCCCTCCACTAGCTTTGTTTGTAGTGGTGCTCTCTAAGGCCCTCTTGACTTTGCACTCCAGGATGTCTGGCTCTAAGTGAATGATCACACCACCGTGCTTATCTGGGTTATGAAGATCTTTTTTGTGTACTTCTATACCAAGAGTATAGTTCTTTCAGGTTATTAAGATCTTTTTCATACAGTTCTTCTGTGTATTCTTGCCACCTCTTCTTAATATCTTTTGCTTCTGTAGGTTCATACAGTTTCTCTCCTTTATTGTGCCTATCTTTGCGTGAAATGTTCCCTTGGTATCTCTAATTTTCTTGAGGAGATCTCTAGTGTTTCTCATTCTATTGGTTTTCTCCATTTCTTTGCACTGTTCACTTAGAAGGCTTTGTTATCTTTCCTTGCTGTTCTTTGGAAATCTGCATTCATTGGGTATATCTCTCCTTTTCTCCTTTACCTTTCACTTCACTTCTTTTCTCAACTATTTTTAAGTCCTCCTCAGACAATCATTTTGCCTTTTTGCATTTCTTTTTATTGGGAATGATTTTGATCACTGCCTCCTGTACAATGTTACAAAATTCCATCACAATTCTTCAGGCACTCTATCAGATCTAATCCCTTGATCTACTTGTCACTTCCACTGTAAAATTATAAGGGATTTGATTTGAGTCATGCCTGAATGGTCTTGGCTTCCCAGGCGGCGCTAGTGGTAAAGAATCTGCCTGCCAATGCAGGAGACCCCAGTTTGATACCTGTGGTGTGAAGATCCCCTGGAGTAGGAAATGGCAAACCACTCCAGTATTGTTTCCTGGAAAATCCCATGGACGGAGGAGTCTCATGGGCTACTATCCATAGAGTCGCAAAGAGTCGGATACAACTGAGCATACATTGTCTTCTATACTTGAATGGCCTAGTGGTTTTCCCTACTTTCTTCAATTGAAGCCTGAATTTTGAAATAAGGACTTCATGATCTGAGCCACAGTCAGCTCCTTGTCTCATTTTTGCTGACTGTATAGAGCTGCTACGTCTTCGGCTGCAAAAAATATAATCCATCTGGTGTGGTGTTGACCATCTGGTCATGTCCTTGTGTAGAGTCTTCTCTTGTGTTGTTGGAAGAGGGTGTTTGCTATGACCAGTGCATTTTCTTGGACAAACTCTGTTAGCCTTTGCCCGGCTTCATTCTGTACTCTAAGGCCAAATTTGCCTGTTACTCCAGGTATAACTTAACTTCCTACTTTTGCATTCCAGTCCCCTATGACGGAAAGGACATCTTTTTTTTTTTTTTTTTTTTTTTTGGTGTTAGTTGTAGAAGGTCTTGTAGGTCTTCATAGAAGCATTCAACTTCCACTTCTTTGGCCTTCCTGCTTGGCGCATAGACTTGGACTACTGTGATATTGAATGCTTTGCCTTGGAAAC